>NC_079316.1:102056629-102681629 GCF_029931775.1 Euleptes europaea | reverse complement strand
TGAATAGTTCAATTCTGCATAGTTTGCAGAAGGCCAGGAGAATGGGAGCTTTCCTGACCTCCTTGTGGAATACAAGACGAAAGCCACAATGGAGAAAGCATATATATGGGCAGTTGTTGAATTTTGCCCATTTGCAGGTTGGCGCCTGCAGAAGCCCCTGCTGACTTGAGCGAAGTTGTTGTGGTGGAGCATTGGGAAAAAGGCGGTCCCATAAATAAGAGGGGCCAAAGCCATGAAGGGCTTTTTATGTGATAGCCAGTACCTTAAACTGAGCCCGGTAACGGGTGGGCAGCCAATGGAGCATCTGCAGAACGGGAGTAATATGCATGCTCCGACTAGCTCCCGTTAATTGCCAAGCCACGGCATTCTGGACCAGTTGGCACTTCCTGAGTTGATTTTGAGGGGAGACCAGTGTACAATGCATTATAGTAGCCCAGTCTCAATGTTACTGTGGCGTGAATCCAAGACACGATGATACATGAAATGGGAAGTCTGTAAGCAATATATTCTTCACCTGTCCAAACACTGCCTCTCCTTGAGAAATTATACTGCCATATTTGGACCTGGATTGATTCCTGCCAACATCAGATGGATCAAAGGCCCTCTGCATCTGGCTTAATCAAGGCATGCGACACTTAGCAGTCATCAGAAGACTTCTGAACAGGTTCTCGCAACAGCACTCTTTAGTCTGCCATGCATCGTTTGTTTGTAGTAATGATGCGAGTGTGGTAATAAAAGTAGAAGAGCCATTTAAAACCAAATATACACTGTGTAGTCAACACAGATTTCTCTCATTTACACGTAAAGGGAAATGCACAAACACTGACACATCTTTCGTAAAGGCAGTAACAATATCCTCATGAAGATTATTTATTAAAAAATGTGTTGGGCTCATAAACCATCAACAAGTCAGCCCAATCAATTTTGAACAGATAAGATTTCAATCCAGGTAGCCCAGTTCACAATCCTGTTCTTTAGAAGGCATCAGACTATGACTCCTCTTACTTCATTGAAAAAGCCCAACTTTTCATTAAGTTTCCCCAGCAATATAATTACCCCATGCCTCTTCCGTTACATAACAGGAATAAAATGTGGACACGTAAAGTCATAGACTGTACCTAATTGGTATAAAGATTTAAAAGTTATTTGCACAGCATGTTTCAGTTGTTTTGGTTTACCTGTTCCAATCTGGTTATAGCCACCTCCTTCTCCAAGTCCTGGTTCTTCCTCTCTTTAATGAGGTCATAGTACACCTTCCCTGTACAGAAAATCACCCGCTTCACCTCTCCAGGAGTTTCAGCTGCAGGCCCTTCTTCAGCGATCACACGTCTGAAGCTGGTACCTGGATGCATAATAGAAAATGTTTTAAGGTGTCTGGTCTCCAGGGTGTCCTCAGAACTGAACAGGGATTAACAACAGTGATCATTTTTAGTTTCATCCATTATTATAGATCCCTCAAAGAAAGAGTTAGTTTTTATATGCTGATTTTCTCTACCACTTAAGGAAGAATAAAACCGGCTTACAATCATCTTCCCTTCTCCTCCCACAACAGACACCCTGTGAGGTAGGTGGGGCTGAGAGAGTGTGACTAGCGCAGGATCACCCAGCTGGCTTCATGTGGAGGAGTGGGGAAACCAACCTGGTTCACCAGATTAGAGTCCGCAGCTCCTGTGGAGGAGTGAGGAATCAAACGCGGATCTCCAGATCAGAGTCCACTGCTCCAAACCACTACACCACATTGGCTCACTGTCTTGTACCTTCCTTAATTATTTCAATCAAGAGATGTCCTACAGAATTAATTCACCCTATCCTCAACACACGCTTTTATGGTGAGGGGAAATACATTGCCTGGGATCTTATCAATGCAAGCAGAACCGTGCTACAAAAAATGCAACTTTCCCTCTCCACTACACCTCCCAAAATCGTGTCTCCATAGATCAGTAGGTCCCCAGGAATATTACGGGGGTGAAAGCCAGAGGCTGCAGTAAGGGGCAGGGAATCATCAAAACTCCACTCCCCTTCTTCTGACACTAGTAATCGAGATTAGGATCCAAGACATTACATTGAGACATGCGGCCAATCAAAGGGACCACTTCCTTTGCTGAGCACACAGGCACATGTACAACGAAGCTGGGGAGTGTTGCTGAATTGTTGCACCTGAAACACCCGATCACTATGAAAAGCCAGGAGAGCTTATTACCAGCTCCATATAATGAGAAAACAGTCCTTCCCCTTTCAAATCAAGCAGATGCAGAAGCCATCATGCATGCCTTTGGAAGCTTGAGGCTAGGTTCTTGGACGACAATTTTTTTTTTAAGGACCATATTCTGCCTTGAGCACTAGCTCAAGAGCCAGCATTGGCTATGACCACTGATTCATTCCTGAATGATTAGGACACGGGGAAAGAGCTCTTCAAGACCCTCTTCCTATTGTGAAGTTTGGGCAGTCTTCCCATTTTTTATGCACCTTCGCCATTCACTCTGGGGGGAAAATGCAAAGGGCTCTTAGCCTTCCTCTCCGTTCAGGAGAAATTGCAGCACAGGCTCTACCAAAGCAGGGGCAATCTTAGTGATTTCAAGGCACTGGGGAAAAGTCCAGGATGGACCCTAGAACTGTGGTATGTATATATGTATGTATGTATGTATGTATGTATATATGTATGTATGTGAATCAGTGTGGGTAAGCAGGGGAAACCCGGCTGAGCTTGGGATTCTCCAGGGCTCCTAAACCTGTGTATACCCATTGGTTACTGGGGGTTGTTCCCCCCCAATCATGGTCCGGGGGGGAGTGGCCACAGGCGGCCAGGGGGGCATATAAGCAGGATCTGCCCACTGTAGTTCTAGTTCTGTTTTCGTTCTCAATAAAGCTGGTGTTGTTGGAACTCCGTCTCTGACCTCGTGTGTCCTCCCCCACGCGGACTTAACAGTGGCGACAAAGGCTGGTAGGCTGACCGGCTGTCCTGCTGATCTCACTCTTGCCTCTGCTGAATTCACGGTGCCCGGTAGGCAGCCTGGTTTGCCTTGCTGATTTCACTTCGACACCTTGGGAGATGCAACGCACCACGAAATGGCCACCAAAGGCTCAATAGAAGAGTTCGATGCTGCCCACCCTTGAGTGGGATAGCTACGCCGACTGCCTCACGTTCTTCCTGGATGCAAACGATGTCACAGATGCTGGCAAGAAACGCTCCCTGTTCTTCAGCGTTCACCTTCCAGCTCGCGCAATCCCTGCTGGCCCCCATGAAGCTGAGCGAAACACCGTTCGATGCAATCATGGCGGTGCTGGGGAACCCCCAGCCCATGCAGCTCTCCCGCCGCCTGGACTTCCACCTGTGGGACCAGGAACCCGGGGAGTCTGTCGCCGCGTACTTCGCAGCGCTCCACCAAACCGCCAGGTTCTGCTCCTTCCCAGACCTCGATGGCACGAAACGGAACAGGCTTGTTGTTGGCCTGAGGAACGACAAGATGCGCTGCCGCCTCGTCACTGAGGATGTCTCGCTGGCTGCAGCCGTCGAGGCCACGGCAGCTGAGTCGTCGGCGAGGGTGGATCGCCTGGGGGCCCGGGGCTCCACACCTCTGGCTCGTGCCACAACCCCCGTCCATTACGAAGATGCCAGCAACAGGGATGTCAAGGATAAGTCCCACAAGATGGCTGCCTGGGTGCCCAGGTCGTGGGGCCCGGCGGGCAGGCCGTGCGCCAGCTGTGGAGATCTACACGAACGCCGCAAGTGCCGATTCCGCGACGTCAAATACAGGGCCACATCGCCAAGGCTTGCCGCACATCCATGAAGGGATCTCGCCCACAGGGCCCTGGGAAGAAAGATGGCGCCATTGAGCCCATCCACGAGTTGTCCGACGAGGACGCCACGCCACTCTGCCAGTGTCCAGAGTGTGGAACTTCACAAGGTCCATGGCATCCAGAAAGTCTCCATCACCATCCTGATCGAGGGCACCCCGTGCGTGATGGAGGTCGACTCTGGGTCGACTCTCTCTATTATCTCAGCGGATACCTTCCGCGCCCTGGGCGTGCATGCGAAACTCCCCAAGCTCCAGCCAACAGACATCGTCATCACCGACTACCAGCAGTGCAAGGTGCCGGTCCGGGGCGTCACCTACGTTTGCATCCAGCACAAGCAAGCCTCACACTGCCTCCATCTGGTCGTCGTCGACAGGCCTCGCGCCAGCCTCCTGGGACTCGAGTGGTTCCTGGCCCTGGGGATCCACCTGGTGGGGGTGAATTATGTCAGCCAGACCCAACTCGACTCCGTCTGGTCCGAATTCGAGGATGTGTGGAACGCTCCACTAGGTTGCTACAAGGGGCCGCCTGTCCGGCTGCATATCGACCCCGCCGCTGCGCCCATCCACCTCAAGCCCCGTTGGGTCCCCATCGCTCTCAAGGACAGGATTGACGTGGAGCTGGATCGCCTTGTCGCACAGGGCGTCCTGGAGCCCGTCCCCAACGCCAGGTGGGAGACACCGATCATGACACCACTGAAAGCTAACGGGGACGTCCAGTTCTGTGCGGACTATAAGTGCACCATTAACAAGGCACTCCAGAGTCATGCCTACCTGGTGCCCGCCGTCAGCCATCTCCTGGCATCCCTCACTGGAGGCCGCGTCTTTGCGAAGCTAGACCTTGCCCAGGCTTACCAGCAGCTGCCAGCTGACGCCACATCCGCGGACGCACAGACTATTGTCACACACCGGGGCACGTTCTGGGTGACTTGCCTACAGTTTGGGGTCAGCACGGCCCCTGGCATCTTCCAGAACTTAATGGAGGACCTCCTCAAGGGCTTACAGGGCATCGTACTGTACTTTGACGACGTCCTGGTCCCCGGCAGATCGGAGGGTGAGCTTCTGGAGCATGTCCGCCGGGTCCTCGGCCATTTCCGGGACGCCGGCCTCACCGTGAAGCACGAGAAATGCCAGCTGGGCCTTGCTGCAAGTGGAATTCCTGGGCTACTTGATCGACGCCGACGGGATCCACCCCACGCCCGCCAAAGTTACGGCCATCCACAGAACCCCCAGCCCAAGAGCAAGCAGGAACTCCAGGCGTTCCTGGGACTCTTGAACTTTTATCACGCCTTCCTGCCCAACAAGGCGTCAGTCGCGGAGCCCCTGCACCGGCTCCTCGACAAGGCTACCCCGTGGTCATGGGGCAGGCCACAACAGCATGCTTTTGAGGCCGCCAAGGGCCTGCTGTCTTCCTCCAGCCTGCTTGTGCATTTCGATGAGCGGCTGTCGGTCATTTTGACCTGCGATGCCTCACCATATGGCATTGGCGCTGTCCTTAACCACCAGTTGCCGGACAGTCGGGAGGCCCCGATCGCGTACTCCTCCCAAACTCTCTCTCTTGCGGAGCGCAACTATGCCCAGATCGACAGGGAGGCTCTTGCCGTCGTGAAAAAATTCCACGATTTCGTGTACGGCCGGCCCTTCTTCATTGTCTTGGACCACAAGCCTCTCCTGGGCCTGTTCGTGCCGGATCACCAGACGCCGCAGATCCTGTCTCCCCGCATGCTCCACTGGTTGATCTTTTTGAACATGTACAACTTCTGCCTCCTGCACCATCCCGGGAAGAGCATCGGCAATGCGGACGCCCTCAGCCGTTTCCCTGTTGAGGGGTCCGACCCTGACCCATCCCCAGCCTACAACGTCCTGCAGCAGGAAACGCTGCTGGAGCCTCCCCTCCACGCTTCGGACATTGCCGCCCATTCCGCAAAGGATTGCACCCTCGCCCGGGTCCTCAACTGGGTGGGGAAGGGGTGGCCGGCATTCCGGCCAGAAGAGGAATTTAAGCCATTCGCCACCTGCCAACACGAGCTGTCCATCCACAAGGGGTGCCTGCTTTGGGGGAGCCACATCGTCCCGGCCAAACTCCGCACAAGAGTTCTGGAAGCCCTGCATGCCTGTCACCCAGGAATCGTCTGAATGAAGGCATTCGCAAGAAGCTAAGTGTGGTGGCCAGGCATCGACGCCGCAGTGGAGGAATGGGTGAAGCGATGCAATCCCTGTCAGGAGTCGCGACCAGAAATGCAGCGAGCACCGACCCAACGCTGGGAGTCGACACCCCCCCCGGTCCTGCATTCACATTGACTTTGCGGGACCCTTTCAGGGCAAGACATTCCTAGTCATCGTGGACTTCTACTCCAAGTGGTTGGAAGTGGTGGCCGTCGCCTCCATGACCTCCCGAGTGGTCGTCCGGGTGCTACGCCCGATCTTCACAACACACGGCCTGCCAGAAACAGTGGTCTCGGACAACGGGACTCAATTTACGTCGGCCGAGTTCCAGGACTTCATGGACAGGAACTTCATTCGCCACGTGACCTCAGCGCCATTCCACCCCTCCACCAACGGGCAGGCCGAACGAATGGTGCAAACGACCAAAGCCGCGTTGAAGCGCATAGCCCATGGGGACTGGGACACATGACTGGCGGACTTCCAACACATCACGCCCTGCACAGCGACAGGCAGGAGTTCTGCGGAGCTCCTAACAGACCGCCGCCCTAAGACCCTGCTCAACCGACTCCACCCAGACTACCGCCCCCAGAGTCGTGGAACAGGAGGAACCGGTCTACGTTCGAAACTATGACACTGGCCCAGCCTGGATTCTGGCCACGGTCCAGGACGCAACGGGCCCGGTGTCATACACGATCACCACCCCGGAAGGTCGACTCTTGCGGCAACACATCAAGCAACTGCGCCGCCGCCCGGCAGATGTGCCCGACTCGGTTGCCGCCCCAGCGACGCCGACACTTCCCATCTCCGCGGAGCAAGAGCAAGCTGCGACGGCAGAAGCTGAGCTCTCCGGGGACCAGCCCCTGCCGTGCGAAATGGACACCTCCACAGACCAAGGCAAGGGTGCGACGGGCGCCAAAACCGAAACCGTCCCAGTGCTGGCAGAACAACCAACGATCCCCGTCCCAGCGCCGTGCCGTTCCCAGCAGGCACAGTCGCGCCCAAGCCATCTTAAGGACTTCGTATGTTAAGAGGGCCACTCGAACTTAGGGGGAGAGGGGTGCTATGTATGTATGGATGTATGGATGTGAATCAGTGTGGGTAAGCAGGGGAAACCCGGCTGAGCTTGGGATTCTCCAAGGCTCCTAAACCTGTGTGTACCCATTGGTTACTGGGTGTCGTGAGTCAGCCTGAGAGTTACTCTTCAGAAGAAGAGGAGGCGGCAGAACAAGCCCTCACTCCCTCTGAAGAGATAACACAGGAACAGCAAGACTGGGCCTCTGAGCCAGAAGACCGGCCGGCTGAAACAAGAGAACAGGAACAGGGAAGAGAACGCCTTTCACCTTCAGGGTCTCCTCCACCAGTGGAGAGAAGAAGAGTAAAAGGTAGAATGGCATTGCAGCAAAGGAGAAAGTCGGCCCGGCTTTTGGACAAAAGACGTAAGTTGGCGCAGGAGGAATCAGAGTCTGAAGCTGACAGTTGAGCTGAAACACCTGGAGAGTCACGGAGGCAATATAAGCAAGACTGACCGTTAAGTGCCTCGTGGGAGCAAATGTTATTGCATTCTTGAGAAGCTTCATTTGGAGTCCGGTTTGCCGTGGTGTTGAACTTGGAAGAAAGCAGTGGCCTGCAGCCAAGACCTTAAGGACGAGGAGCTTGTGTCTGTCTGTGACCTTGTTCCTGTATGGTGAGTATACTGTTTCTGTCATTAAGGAGCTGCCGGCCCCTCCCGGCAAGAGTAAAATACGCGTCAGGCTCTGCTTCCTTTAGCACCGATACATTGCTGTGTGGAAAGCAGAGACTCAGACCTGCCTGTACGCAACACTGGGGGTTGTCCCCCCCCCCAATCACGGTCTGGGGGGGAGTGGCCGCAGGCAGCCAGGGGGGCATATAAGCAGGGTCTGCCCACTGTAGTTCTAGTTCTGTTCTTGTTCTCAATAAAGCTGTTGTTGGAACTCCATCTCTGACCTTGTGTGTCCTCCCCCACGCAGACTTAACAAACTGCACTCTCATTTGCTTGTGTCTTGGCTCATACCTGCGAGTGAGCAGCTGAGGAACATAAATTGTGGAACTCCCTGCCCCAGGATGTGGTGATGGCTGCCAACTTGGAAGGCTTGAAGAGGGGAGTGGACATGTTCATGGAGGAGAGAGCTATTCATGGCTACTAGTCAAAATGGATACCAGTCATGATGCATACCTATTCTCCTCCAGTATCAGAGGAGAGAATATTAACCTATTATATTAAGTGCTGTGGAGCACAGGCAGGATAATGCTGCTGCAGTCATCTTGTTGGTGGGCTTCCTTTCTTTTCCTTAGATTTAACAGCCATTGGCTATTCATCAACCATTTCACACTTTAAAAAGGGAAAATGTAATTTAATTTTTCCTTGACACTATAAAGAGAAAAGCTGCCATATCTCTCACACAATTGACTGATCTACTTGACAGCAGATAACACAGTATCCGCTTCTCAGAAAGTGTCTTTAGCTGTTTTATCCAGGGAGTGATATATTTATTTTGTGCAATATTATTTTGTGGACATGCTAAAACAATGTGGGCTAGGGAGTCTATTTCATCCGGACAAAATGGGCATTTTCGTTCTTCTTCAGTAATTTTAGTATATCACCCTTGGGTCTCGGCTGAGTCTAGGGCATTACATCTCGCCAATAAGAAAGCTCGTCTAAACTTATGAATTTCTAACCAGTGGAAATAGTCTGGCAAGGAGAAAGTTCTGTTGAAGGGTATCTGGAAGAAGCGAGGTGAACATTTACGATTTGCATCCTTAAACACTAAGGACCAATCATCATTTAAGATCTTATTTTGTAATTGTTTACAGCTTGCTTTCTGAGTACTATTCCTTGCAGTTTTCAGTCGCTCTATTGGAAGGGAAAATCTTTTGTCTAACCTACTAGTCCAAGTGGACACAGAGATATCTGAGATTAACACCTGAAACATGTCAGGAGCTGCTGATGACTCAAAGAGGGACTTGTCGGGCCTCGGTCTGATCCAGCATGGCTTTTCTTATGTCCTTATGTTTTTATGTAATCACTGCCACCACCACCCCACTGGCCAGATCAAGCAACGGAGCTACTGCCAGAAGCCAGCTGCCCGAACCTGGGACATAGTGGCCCAAAGCGGCCATTGCTGAGCTGGCTGCTTGAGCCCCAGACAGGGCGGGCATGAGAGACTCACGGCGAGCGGTAGGGGCCTGCTCTTTTTCTTCTTTTCCCCCTTCTCTTGGGAGGGGGCTGTGGGCAATCAGCCCCCCACTCAGCAAAGGGCCCGGGTCAGCAGCCTCTGTTATCCATTGGATAAGACCACCCCTGTACCAAAGCTCTCTTTGTGGCCACTGACTCTCATTTGCCTGTGTCTTGGCTCATACCTGCGAGTCAGCACCTGAGGCACATAACGAAGATTCTGTGCTGGGTACCAGAGAATACTGCTCTAGGGGCTCCAGGTGTTCAAAGTGTCATCTGGTTCAAACTGTGTAAGAGGGACTCATGTGAGAATTTTGTTTGCAGAAGATGAGTTTTTCAGTAGATGATTCTAGACTACCTAACTGTCACTAATCCCAAAAGCAAGGCAGAGATGGATCGTGGGCTCAGCTGCTGTGCTGATTCCTTTATCCTCACAATAGAAATGCCAATGGCAATCTTCTTCCTGCTTGCCACAGCATCTTATTTTTTAATCAAAGCAATACATTATAAACAAAGACAGCACATATCAAAGGTGCTAATATTAATTACAAAATTGTACCAACAAATGCATTTGAGTAATGAGAGGGTGACAGTTTTGAATGAAGATATTTTTATCATCTCATATTTTATCATCAAAAACCATGGGACTAAGGAAAGCCACTCAATAAGAATACAGATAAAGATCTTTTTCATGCTTAGAGCTAGAAGTAAAAAAAATATTCTAACATTGACTTGTATACTGGGACTTTCAGAAAGTAACAGCAAAATGGTTGTTTAACTTGAATGTCAAAAATTGTTTATACTTTCCAGGGTGCCCTGTTCTTAAATATTCAGCCTAACAGGATTTAATGCATTCCTCTGCCAGTGTGGTGTAGTAGTTAAGAACAGTGGACTCTAATCTGGAGAACCAGGTTTGATTCCCCACTTCTTCACATGAGCTGCGGACTCTAATCTAGTAAACCAGGTTGGTCTCCCCACTCGTACACATGAAGACAGCTGGGTGACCTGGGGCTAGTCACAGTTCTCTTCAAGACTCTCAGCCCCACCTACCTCACAAGGTGTTTGTTGTGGGGAGAGGAAGGAAAGGAGATTGTAAACCGGTTTGATTCTCCATCCGGTTTGATTCATCCATCCAGCAGAATTAGGTTGTGGAAGTGGAAAATGCCTTCTAATGGATCTCTCCAACATCATAGGGTGATGAAGGATGCTGCAATAGGAGAAAAGCATGAGTGGAGCAATTCCCACAGGTAGCAGTGGGACAGTCAAGAACTAGCTCCCATTGACTGATTAGTACAGGAGCAGAAAGCAGCAATATTTTGGTGCTACTGAAGCCTTTCCCAACAGCAAGCCCTATATATATATATATTTAATTAATGCACAATATCTCAACAGAACTAGCAAAAGAATCAATGCTTGAATCCTTACAATGAACAAAACTTTTGCGGAGTAATGAGAAGAACAGCCTTTTACTTCATCTTTCACTGTTGTGATGAAACATAATAATTCCTGTACCAACTGATTGCATGGGATTTCACTAGACGTTGCACAGCAGTCCCTTCCCACATTTCACTCTTGACATGAGAGCCACGGCGGTGGCTCCATGAAACCAGGACAGTGCCAGCACAGGCGAGTGTCACACTGCAGCATCTCTCATGCAGGCCACGTATCATGAGAAGGAGGCCTGAGTCTCTCCGAGAAGAGCCCAACCGCATCCCTCTAAAATAAAATAATGCAACCTAACTTACCTGATACCATTTCATCAAAGCTGGATTTAGCTTCAGGAAGCCTCAGCAAGGACTTTGGTGTGAAGATAATCAGCTGCAAAAGGGGCAGTGTTAGAGCTCTTACGTGTTGCCATCATTCCTGACATTCAGACAAAATTATTTGGTATACAGAAAGGGATGCCTTATTCTATAAAATAAATAGTGCACAGACTGCCTGGAAATGAACCAAAGTGAAAGCACCCCTAACCTAGAGGTCTCTTTTCTGACAAAACTCACTGAGATTTGGACAATTAAGCTGTATGGGCAAAAGTATTAAACCACTGGCCAAAATGTTAAAAGTCCAAAAGTTTATTCAGCTACTGGAATATTCAAATTGTTTTAGAAAGCCATACTGGGATTCTTAGACCACCAAGGAAGGCTCTGCAGAGAAAGGCAATGGCAAACTACCTCTGTTTGTCTCTTGCCTTGAAAGCCCCTTGCTACGGTTGCCATAAGTCAGTTGCGAATTAACAACACTTAAGTACGCATGTACCGGGATTCATACAATTCAGAAAACAGGTACAGAATATCAAATTACATAAAAGAAGTAAACGTTCACATTTTTCCTGTGCATTTGGGTTTGTTTTTTTCTTATACAAGGCAATCCAAAAGATTTGCATGCATTTTTCAGGGGCAAAGTGCCTTTGCCAACCCACTCATTTAAGTCTCAAATAGATCCAAACATCATTATGTCACAGCGAAAATGCTGCAGCATCACAATTATGACAAAAGCACACACAGTTCTCTACTTACAGGTTTTCTAAATGGCAGCAAGATCTGCCTTCGAAGAACGTGGAAGTAATTGGCTGGAGTTGAACAGTTTACCACAATCCAATTACAGTCATAGAGCTGGGAAACCTCAAAATCGCCATCAAATTGCTGAAGAGGGATACATTAGAGACATTAGGAAATCAGCCGTTGTTTTCATCATCACATCTGTTATAGCCACTTACATTCTCCACACTTTTATATTTTGTAAATACTAATCGCTGCAAAGTCATTCTAACCCAACAGCATGAAAAGTTCAGCCATGACAAATCTAGCTAGGCCAGGTTCAAGGCTAACAGCCCATTCCTGAGAGCTGCAGCGGCCGGGGACAGCGTGGGCGTGGCAGTGCAGCGGCACTCCAAAGAGGTTTCACCACTGAAAATAGCAATGCTGTGCCAACAAAAAAAAGGTGGCAGAGCACCGCTGTTGCTTGTGGGGGGGGGGGGCATTCCCAGGCTGAAAGAGGTTAGGAAGCTGCCTATCAGCAGCTCCGTCCTCCAGAACGCCCCGGGAATGTCTCCCAGGACACTGGTGCGAGGACTTGCGCTGGCAGGACGCAGCAGTCCAGGGGAGCCGACGTAAGTGCCCCAATGCCTGCGGTCATGGCGCTTCCTAAGCCCATTCGGCCCCCAAGCTCAGGAATGGGCTGTAAATCTGTAAACTACATATACTCATCCTCTAAACTTGACTGTGTCTGGCAAAAGAGGCAGGATATAGCACACAGTTTTCCTAAACTCCAATGAAATGAAAATAAATGCCACAAAGGGGACATTACAGAGAAGAATGGAATGGCCAGTGCGTTGCACGGGGAGGCAGGAAGCCAGCAAATATGACAGATCTACTTACTGGAAAAGCATCAGAGTCATCATTATTCATCTGAAGGAACCTCTCCGGCCTGGCTGAAGAATGTTCTGGACCCTGATAATCACATCATTTGGAAGAAAACATGTTTAGGTGCCTGTGAAGAACCTCTACCACTTGTCATGAATGCCTCAAGAGCTAGGAGGGTGCACTGGGATATGCCATACCCGCCCCCCAAAGCCAAAAAAAGTGGCTTTTTAATGGAGCCAAAAAAGCAAAGCCGGGAAAAAGCCGATTTTTTTCGGATTCCCCCCTCCCCCGGCTTTCTTGGGTCCATTATATTTGCGGGGCTCAGGTGGGGGGTTGTGGTAGAGCCACTCTCCTTACAAGAATACCTATGTTTGGTAAACATTGAGTAAGAGGGTCAAATTTTATGGGCCCTCAAAAGGGTGCCCTCATCGGTCCTCCATTGGAAACAATGGAGGAAAATTTGTGAGCCCATAAAATTGGGGGCCCCTTACCTTCACCAAATCAGAGATTCTTTTTTTTTTTAATTTTTTTATTGATTTTTATAATAAATCCAAAAAAAAGAAAAAAAATAAAATAAAAAATATACATAATAATAATAAAATAAAAATACATAGAGCGTACAGTTCTGTTATTACACTGTTCATATAAAAACATATATTGTTAATATTGTTCTACATATATTGTTATACATAATTTGTTATACATATAAGGATATATATTACGCCCTACTTCAAAAATCCACCACCCACCACAGTGCCCATCACCAATGGACTTCCGATGGGGTTTGTTGACTAATAAAAAAAAAAATCACATTGTTATACATTAATTAAAATCACATTATACTATAATTCGTTAACTATATTTTTAAAATCCGTTTTTGCCGATTTATCCCAGTATGCAGCGGCCTTTGACCACCTAATTTTAAATTCCTCCCTATCTTTACCATGTAAGGATACTGTAATTTTGGCCATCCGCATATACAACCATAATTTTTCTCTCCATTCTCTAATTGAAGGTTACCAAATCAGAGATTCTTGTAAGGAGAGGCAAGAATGGTGGGGAAATTTGTCTCAGCTCGATTCTCTGGTCTAAAATTGCTTGATTGGAATCAAGCAACTTTAGACCAGAGAATTGAGCAGAGACAAATTTTCCCACTATTCTCACAATGGTGGGGATTTTTTTCAGCGACATTGTTCTCTTTAGGGAGTTTTTGCGGGGTTCTGGGGGGTGGTTTCTGAGGTAGAGGCACCAAATTTTCAGTGTAGCAGTAGGTGCCTCTCCTTACGAGAGCCCCCAAGTTTGGGTCAGGGGGTCCAATTTTATAGGCACACAGTTTTCCTCCATTTGGGGCCCCATAAAATTAGACCCCTTGATCCACTCTTCGCCAAACTTGGAGGTTCTTGTAAGGGGAGTCACCAGCAGCAATGCTGCAAATTTGGTGGCTCTACCTTAAGTGGGGGGGAAAAACAGAGCCCCGCGAAGATTTCCCGTAGGGTTTATTGACCTGAAAATTTTCAGATATTCGAAAAAAGCCAGGGGGGAAATCCATATCAGTATAGGGATTCCGCTTTTTTCAGATTTCCCAAAATTTATTGGTTTATTAAATCGGAATCCGAAAAATATGGGGGGGGGGAATGGTATTCACCCCTATGAGGCGTCATTTGCCTGCCTCTCACAACACAGAGGAACCAGCCCAGCTTCCATGATATTATCCCACCTACTCACAAAAGAGAGCTACATGGCCCCAGAAGATAACATTACTTTAAAGAGATACCATAGTAGTATGCCTGACTTGGAATGAACTGTACAGAAATTGAAAGAGAACTTGAATAGCTGTCCGATTAAAGAAGAAGAAAAATGAAGATCCAGGACCAATTCTGCTTGCTAAGTTACCCCTTAACTAAACTTGTTGACTTCAATGGGCTTAGAAGGGTGTAACTGCTTGGGATGTTATTGTTAATGTGGAAGCAGTTATTAAGCATGAGTCATACATGCTGTAGTAGTGCTTATGCTCATGCAATGCGCTTATGGTACATGCAGCCTGACCCTAATGTGCTCAGAAACAAGCCCCACTGATTTCAGCAGGAGTTTCTCAAATCCAAGCATCACAGGATTGCAACCTTAGCTACTAAAATCATTTCATTAGTTGTTCTCTTTTGTGGTTTGTTCTTTGTACAAAAAAATCCACAGACATAAATCTGACCCTAATAACATCCTAATGAGCCCTGTGGCACAGAAAGGTAAGCTGCAGTACTGCCGTCCAAGCTCTGCTCATGACCTGAGTTCAATCCCGATGGAAGTTGGTTTCAGGTAGCCGGCTCAAGGTTGACTCAGCCTTCCATCCTTCCAAAACTGGTAAAATGAGTACCTAGCTTGCTGTGGGTAAAGTGTAGATGACTGGGGAAGGCAATGGCAAACCACCCCATAAACATAGACTACCTAGTAAACTTTGGGATGTGACGTCACCCCATGGGTCAGTAATGACTCGGTGCTCGCACAGGGGACTACCTTTAGCTTTTAAATAATATCCTCCATTTTTTTAAAAAAAAGAGATGCCTATTTTTACAAACATATTGATCAGGGCTCAGTAATGGTTTTGATAGGCACAGGGAAATATTACTGTGACCTGCGAAAGCCTTACCATGCCTTCCATTCCGTGGGGCAGGAGTAGGACGATCCCATTGTGACGAACCCACTTGGCCTGACCGGAGCTGATAAACTGGTCGATTATGCACTGAGCTGTATTGTGAAAGTCGCCAAACTGAGCTTCCCAGCAGACAAGAGCGTTGGGACTGGCCATGGCAAAGCCGAGCTCAAAGCCTAAAAAATGCAGGAGAAGGAAATAAGTAAGACACAGTTATACTCTACTACAAGTAAGTGGGGCACATAAAGAATAAATTCTGAAGGTGAATTACAATTATAATGTAGATGCATAAGTGAAGAGTACCAGCCCATTCCTGAAGGGAGGGCTAGATCTGCAGCTTCCCAGCCACTGCAGAGCTCACAAGGTGGGGTAGAGCAGGTTATAAGAATGATAGATAGATAAATAAATAAATATATAAATAAAAGAAAAGGCATTTCAAACAAGAAAATGGGGAAATGCCCCCATAGAACAAAGCGAGGCTATGCCACCAAAAAAGGGGGGCGCAGCAACACTGTGGTGTGAGGGGGCGATTCCAGGGTGAAAGGAACCCCAGGAACCGGCGTGGGCTTTCCCTTATGGGAATTCCCTACTGGAATGGCTGTGTTGGTTAGGGCAGCTCTACAGCTCCCTGGCACCGGCGTGTTTGCCCCTGGGACGACATAAGTACCCATTATCCTGGGTTAAATGGGCACTTACACCGGCGCAGGGTCACACCAGCACCTAAGGAGCTTTGCCCCCTCCCCCCCTTCAGGATTGCAGCCTACGTCTTGTCAGCTCTGGATCACCAGGTAAATCCCACAAACGAACTCCTAGGCAGGTTTTCCATAGGAAGTTGTTTATTGAGAAAATAAGCACAGTGGTAAGCAGAAAGTGACTTGGGAAAAAGCAATGAGTCTAAGGGGGAATTACTGAGGGTGCAGGAACTATAATAGAAAGCAAACTTTCGGAATGGCACTTGGTTGCCACGGCAACTCAGACAGGCCCCTTCTTCCCAGGGCCAAGTTTCCAGAATAGGAGGGAGCACAGACATAACAATGCAGATGATGCACCAACAACATAGCGACCTTGGGGCTAGCACCTGGCAAGCCTCTGAACAACGTGCCTGACACGTCTCTTACATTGCGGCACTTCTATTTGAGTGGTAAACCCTCCTCTGGATCAGAAAGTGAACAGATAATACTTTTTGGAGAATTGCTAGAATCATCACAATTAACTTCTTTTTTTAAAAAATTATTAAAACAAATCAAATAAAGCCAAGGGTTGAAAACACAAATTACTAAATATAAAGACACCAAAATATCATAATCACAGTTAACTTCTCAACAACTGGTCCTCTAAAAACAGAAACAAAAGATCTAAGGAGGCCACACTCTGTGATGCTATTTTTCTTAATGAGGGAGCACAAACAGTACATAGAAGTAGTGCTTTAAAGACTTGCAAAGTCTATTGGCAAGACAGCAACTGGGCCAAAAATAGTGTGAATTTATCATGCAACTTTCCACTCTTTTAAAACTATTCTATCTACTATTCATCAATCTTTCTCTCCTTCCCTTTTCTGGTTGACAGGATACTGGAAGGGTGAGGTCATCATCACTACAACCAATTTTTAAAAGAGCCCTGCTAATTTAGACCGAAGGCCCATCTAGCCGAGCAGCCTTGCACATTACTACGGGGAAATATAATAATACAAATAATATTTAGCATTTACATAGCACTTTAGAGTGTCCAAACCACTCCATCTACATCATCCACGAATCTTTATAAGGTAGGTCCAGTGGCGACTATTATTAACCACATATTGTGGATTGGGGAGGAGGGACTTGGGTTAAGCAACAATGGTGTGCCTAATACTACCTAGGGAATTCCACAAGTAAAGCAAGAATTGAACGGGAGGCTTGACAGCCAGTGTGGAGCATTGACTAGAGCAGGGATGGGGAACCTTTTTCCTGCCAAGGGCCATTTGTGCATTTATAACATTATTCGGGGGCCATAAATAGGTGTAGATCTCCCGGGGGGGGGAGACTACAGTTTCCAGGTCTCCAGCCACCACCTGGAGGTTGGCAACCCCAGGAGAGACCACACAGAGAAGGCCTGGAGAGCGCCCCCGCTCCCTCGTCCTCCCCCCTCCCAGGCAGGAGGGCAGCCAGCGGTAGGCCTGAGCAAATGAGGCGCCAGGAGGCAGCCGATCCACAGGGAAGGAAGGGAGGAAGGAAAGAAAACAGAGAAAGAGGAAAAGGGAGGGAGGGGAAAAGAGAGAGAAAGGGAGAAAGAAATGGAGGGAGGGGGAGAAAGAAAGAAAAGGACGGAGGGAGACAGGCAAAGAGACAGTAAAAGAGGGAGAGAGGGAGAGAAAGGAGAGTGACAGAAAAAGAAGAAAAGCCTTCCCCCACACACACACATCTGTGCATGCCGGCCCCACGCGACCAGGCCCCAACCTCCATGCCTCCTCCCCCACATCCCCGGCCCCGGAGCTCCCGAGGGCCGCAGAAAATGTCCTCGGGGGCCGCATACGGCCCCCGGGCCTGAGGTTCCCCATCCCTGGACTAGAGAGATGGACTAGGATCTGGGTGGCCCAGGTTCATCATAGAATCATAAAGTTGGAAGGCACCATACTGGCCATCTAGTTCAACCCCCTGCTCAATGCAGGATCAGCCTGGTACATCCCTGACAATTGCTAGTCCAGCCTCTGCTTAAAGACTGTCAGTGAGAGGGAGCTCACCACCTTCCTAAGTAGATGATTCCACTGTCGAACAACTCTTACTGTAAAAGATTTTCCCCTAAAATTGCCTGCAATTTAAACCCATTATTGTGAGTCCTATCCTCTGCTGCCAATGGGAACAGCTCCCTACCCTCCTCTAAGTGACAACCCTTCAAATACTTAAAGAGAGCAATCATGTCCCCCTCAACCTCATCTTCTACAGTCTAAACATTCCCAACTCCCT
This sequence comes from Euleptes europaea, assembly GCF_029931775.1. Taxonomy (NCBI): domain Eukaryota; kingdom Metazoa; phylum Chordata; class Lepidosauria; order Squamata; family Sphaerodactylidae; genus Euleptes; species Euleptes europaea. The sequence goes on along the minus strand of NC_079316.1, from coordinate 102,663,528 downwards.
CAGCCTTTCCTCATAGGGCTTTGTCTCCAGGCCCCTGATCATCCTAGTCACTCTCCTCTGAACCCACTCGTTTGATTCCCTGCTCTGTCATGGAAGCTTGCTGGGTGACCTTGGACCTCTTTCAGCCTAACGTACCTCTCAGGGTTGTGGTGAGAAAAAATGTAGGAAAGGAGAATGATCTCAGGCGTTTTGGGGGCCCGCTGGGGAGAAGGGCGGGGTATAAATGGAAGCTAAATAAATATAGGACCCAGCCGCTTTTTGATTTCACTATTTATGAGTTTTTCCCCTATGTATGTATCTGCCAACAGAAGACACACTTCACACATCTGAACAAGCACACTCTGGTCTACGAAAGCGGATGCCACTACATGTCTTTAAGATGTTATAAGACTCCTTTTCACTTCAGCTCCGAAAAGCTGCCCAACTGAGCTAACAAGCTGGTACGTCAATGGCAGTTCACCCATCTTTGTTTAGCTACATACCAGGTTTTAGTACAGCATTGCCTTAACCAACATCTCTCCCCCTCTCTCACCCGCACACTTAATGGCCCTGATTCAATTCCCCCTCCAGTGTTATATCTAGTTTAAAGGTTTAGAAACAGAACTTCAGTAAAATACTAATTCTGTGGCAGGAACTGGGGCATTACATAATCGGTCAGAGTGGGGAAAAAGGAGGAAAAATGTATTTTTGCCCAGTAACTCATTGAGGTAGATTAATAGCAAATGGCTACAATAGCTGTAATTGCTACGCTGCTTTGTTGTGCAGCTTCATAATACAAGACTTCAAGCAGAGCCACTGAGTTCCTGAAAACATAATTAAATATAATATTAACCAAATATTTTTTAATGACCTACCTTAACTCCAGGGTATTTCTTTTTATTTCTGCCACATAACTAAGACTAACGGTGCCTGTTAGGCAAAACCACCCCCTTTTCCCCAGCCTACTTATATTTGAATGGGTCATTCGACTTGCAAGAGAACAGATATTCCTCTGACAGCAGAAAATAACATCATACGGAGCTATTTATCTATTAGCAGGAAAGGGAGTGATGAAGAGAAAGCAGAATGGGGTGTGATATTCCACAAAAAACCCTCGAGTTCAGTTAACGGGACAATTACAAATTCTTGAGGCATAGAGAAGCAGAGGACTTTTCTGTTTCTGCTGATGGGGTGTGACCTACAGTTAACTTGTGAAAAAGAAGCTTCTCTCTCTGGGTTCAGAGGACATCTTCAGCAGCGGGTTTTGTCGCTCCTATGCTCAGGGAGGCAGGATCTAAAAATTTTTAACTTCAGCTTCCTGTCCCCTGTGCTAGGACCGCCCTCTAACGTCCAGTTCTCCTCCTGCCTCAGAGGGAGTAGCAGTTTAGATTGAGCTCTAGAGCAAAATCTTATTTTCTTTCCTATTCTTACCTACCATACTATTTTACCCTATCTACTTAACATCCCCTCCGACCCTGCACCTAATTCCCGCAGCTTCCCTCTCTCTCGCTTCCCTCTGTTGAGTCCTCGTCAAACCTTAACCTCCCGTCCCCCCCTCCTCCTCCGGGAGAAATGGTGGCAGGGGAAGAACAGCACGCTGAAGAGCTGCTATCAGGAGATGAGGAGGAGGTGGCTGGGCTTCTCTCCCCCAGAGCGGTGCGGCTGCAGGGGAAAACGAGGGGGAAAGCCGGCGAAAGCAGCCGACCGCGGGAGCGGTGGCAGGCAAAAAGAAGCACCCTTCAGAGAGTGGGGAAAATGGCACAAAGAAAGAGTGCCTGGAAAAGAGCGCCCCCGCGCCTCCCCGTTCGGCCCTTGAGGGTTACGAGGGAGAGGAGGACGCCAATTCCTGTATTGCTGGCCCCAGTTTAATTGTGTTGACCTGTTATGGACAAGAACCATTCAAAGAATGGAAATGTCTATTTTATACTATGATATAGTTTTGGTTAAGCGAGAAGGGGCTACAGATGCAGGGTTGTAAAGTATTTTATGTGACTTTATGTGATTATGTGATTATTTAGTTTTACTTTATGTATATATTTACTGTTGACTGTCCATTTTTATTAATAAAACTTTTTTTAAAAAAATAAATGGGCACCAGCAGTGTCAATGTACAAAAACCCGTGCAAGTTCATTCCACTCTTTCAGGGCACTGTGTTGCTGATCTGAAAGCCAGCATTCTTCAGTAAAGGAGCAAAGGGAAACTACATTGAGAAACATCTGAACAGTGTTGACAAAATTAGCCAGGAGTTCAACAGATCTGAATTTTCTCTATCTCCATAGCTGATAAATTGCTTAAAATAGGTCAGTAGTCTGTGTGATCACTAATTACTGCTGGTGGGAATAATCACCGTGCATATTTTCATACTTTTCGACTTTTGCCTAGAAATGTCACAAATTAGGACTTTAATTGTTTGCGATTTGTTAATCTTTCTAATCTCTGTGTATTAAAAAAACCCTTGCTGACCGAGAATTCACTTCTCACACTTGACAAGCTTACACTACAATACAGATTTTAGCCTTCACAGTGCCACAAAACTGGGGAGGGAGTGTAACAGGTTCAGTCCTAGGACTCTCCAGTTAAAAGGATCAAGTAGTAGGTGATGTGAAAGCCCCTCCTTTGCCTGGGATTCTGAAGAGCCAAGGCCAGTCAACAGACACTACTGATCTTGAAAGACCAATGGTTTGACCCAGTATAAAGCAGTTTCACACGTTAAAACAAAAGGAAACATGCACTGTAATGTGAACAGGTACAGAGAATGCTTTGCTTACAAAGTACCACACTGCCATGAACACAACAATCAATATTACTGGATGATTTTTTGGGGGGGATCGGAATTTGATGAAGTAGAGATGTATTCCTAAATAAGTGATCACAGCAGTATTTTCTTAATAAACTCTGTATTTCACCTGCTACTGCCACCCCCGCTTCAATTAAGAGGGCTTGGAAGTACAGGCACGCCATTAGAAGGCAACAGCTGCATGAATATCTGAAAAGAAGAAGAGCATCAGGGGAACTCAGAGAAAGGAAGAGGAGAGATGGGGAAAGCGCACGGGGAGAATATGGAAACCAGCAGCAAGAAGGCTTTGAGATAAGCATAAAGGATTTGGGCAGGGCAGGAGGGAGGAGTGATGAACCTAGACACTGGGCAACTAGACGGGCATGTGAAGCAGGACCATAGAAGCAGAGGGGAATTTGGAGAGGATAGGAAGAAGGTACGAAGCCCAGATATCTACCTTTCCCAGGGTGCATTATGCACAGACATTTATTTGTTGGAGTGTTTCAGAGCATGCAGCAGCATCTGGCTAAGTGTGGCTCCTATGGGAGCGCTCCCTGGTGAGAGTGTTTGCAGCCACAGTGGCTGCATTCTCTGCAGAAGAACTCACAGCCCAATTCTAAACAAATGCACTTTAGCAACTACAGCTAAACTTTCAGTGAGTTCAGCCAATATATTTTTTCCCCATCCTTACTTGCATAGGGCATCAAATTCGGTAAAACGTGGCTGCTGTACACAGCTAGTGGCTTAAATTATGGATTTTAAATTGGGCTTTAAATTTCCATCCTATTAACTTTTATGGTTTTGCTGGTTTCATTATAATTTGGCATGAACAACACCAACTTGAAGGTCTTCGGGCAGAGACAGCAGCTAAGAAATACAATAAATCATTCAAATCTGTGAAAGAGACCTTAAGGGGCTGTGGCTCAGTGGTAGAGCATCTGCTTGGCATGCACAAGGTCCCAGGTTCAATCCCCAGTGAGTAGGTGAAGTGAAAGACCCCTGCCTGAGACCCTGAAGAGCTGCTGTGTGAGGGTCTGTATGCCTTTGTCTGTAAGCCTTTGTGACTCCCCCCCCCTGGACTCGTAAAAGCAGTCCAGGCCTCTTGCCTTTCCTTGGTTCAGGCGCAGCGTCTGACAGGCCCCAGGTTGGAATGTCTCTCCCCTCTTCCCACGTCCCTCCCTCGCTCTCACTGACTCCCTTCCACCAGCTATGGCCTTGGTGGGTAGATAGTACTAACAAGCTCTGTGTTCTTTGATGTTTTGTACCATGCACAATTATCTCGTAGATTCCCATAACATACGTTTGACATCTGCTTCCCTGTAGGGGTTATAATTCTGTATTTGTGAAACGGTGTTCACTTGCAACTTTACCAGTGTGCGGCCTGTATCATCTGAAGCTTCCAATTAAAGTTTCTTGTTTCTGCATGACTGTCTGAGCAAGTGATTTTATGGAGTTTGCACAGAGAGGTCAGGAACCCTCACATTAAGTTGCAAGTCTCTGCCTCGTTGACCTGCTCCTGTACCGTTCCTGGACAGCTATGGCAGGCAACGGGGATGACAATGGCAAGCCGGACGACAGCGACAAGAAGGACAACGCTGTACCCAAAAAGCCTGACCTACCCCCTTCGGAAGGGAAGTCGACTGAGAAGACGCCCAGTGGAGCTGACTCAGGGTCAGGTTTGGGTGCAAAGTCCAAGCAGACTCGCTTGGAGAGCTGGCTGGAATCTCCCCGGCATTGGTCGCTCCCGCAGAGCAGCGCGCAGTCAAGACGGACTGCGGTTCACGGGTTGGGGCTCGAGGACGATCCCGCCCGAAAGGAAGCCCTGCTGCTTTACCAGATGGATGAGGAGCGGCAGCGCTGGCAGGGAGAGCGCCAGGAGTTACTGGACGGGTGGATACCATGAGCGCAGTGATGCTGGATATGGCCCAAGCCTTGGACGAACTGAAGGCTCAGACTCCACCCGTGGCTCCGCCGGACGGAGGGCAACAGCCACCCGTGGCCCCCGTACCTCCCATCCGTCCCGCTCCACCGGTCCGCCGAGATTTGAAAATCACGTATGACGGGTCGAGTGACCAGCTGACGTTTTTTATGGTGCAAGTGGACATTTTTATGCGCGAACAGGCCCGGACTTTTACCTCGGAAGAATCCCGGGTCCAATATGTGGCGTCCCTCCTACAAGGTGAGGCGGCCGCCTGGATGGTACAGCAGTATGAGCTCCGCTCCCCGGTCTTGCGAAGTCTCGATGACTTCATGGTCGCCCTTCGACACCGTTTCGAGGACCCGCATTTGGGTGAGCGAGCAAAAACTGCCTTACAACAACTGCACCAAGGGACTAAATCTGTCACGTAGTATGCTAGCGAATTTCAGTCGCTCTCGAGTTGAATTTTGGACTGGAGTGAAGCTACCAGGGTGCAGTGTTTCCGCGAAGGTTTGAACCCGGAATTGCAACACTGGGCCTTCATGCAAGGTAACCCTCCCGATGTGGAAGGGTGGGTCCGTCACGCCGCGGACATCGAAAACCGAAAGCAACTGTTGCTCCTGTCCCGACAACGCACCGGACGGGAGGCCAAGACCCGTGGAGACAGGCCCGGCGGTCCGAAGGACTCTCGTCCCCCCTTGGGGGGAGGGCCCTCCGCGACCGAACGCCGCAAACGCTTTGAGAGCAGGGTCTGTCTCGTTTGCGGGGGTAAAGGACATTTTGCTTCTCAATGCCCTTCGCGACCCAGACGTCCGGGACCGTCTCGTCCGGCAACGGCCGAACCTGAGAAGCCCCCTCCCGAGGGGCAACCTCGCCGCCGGAGCGGCGCACCGGGCCGCCGGAGCACACCCTCGGCCTTGCACGCACGCACCGAGATCGAAGCCTCGGGCTCTCACAGCCCATCGGGGCCACGGATTACAAATGAAGCCTTTGACTCATCGGAGTCACGGATTACAAATACCGCAGTTGCTTCCTCCAGCGAGGAGGAAGACTGGGACGCGCCGGCAAAAAACGCCGTCGGCCTGCTGTAAAGGGGGCTCCTCAGCAGGCCGCCCCGAACGTTGTGCAAGGAGCTCCACTGATGGTAAGCGCTCAGGAAGACAATGTGTATGTAAAGGTCAATCTCTCACTGCCTAAAAGGGGCCCCACGTTAAAATTTACAGCCCTAGTTGACTCGGGTTGTGCCCGCACCCTGATAAGCGAAGAGGCTGCCCGACAATTACGCGTAAAGCGAAAGCGGCTACCTGAACCCATCCGCTTTTCCCAGATGGATGGCAGTGACTTTAAAAAAGGACCTGTGACTCACCGCACCGCGGCGGTCGTCATGGCTATAGGGGAGCATTGGGAACGACTTTATTTTACCATTGCCCCCATCACCGCACCCGTTGTGTTAGGGATGAATTGGTTACTGGGGCACAATCCTTCCATAGACTGGGTCGAGCGGACGCTCACTTTTCCCCATGTGAGTTTCATGATAAAGACCGAGTACTCAGCACTCCCGCAGCCGCCCTCGTAGGGGCCCCTTCTATCGGACTTCCACTGCCCCAGCTCCCCAAAGAGTATTCCCAGTTTGCCGATGTGTTTGACGTGCGGGAATGTGACGAATTACCCCCCCACCGGGAGACGGACTGTGCTATTGAAATAGTGGGGGATGGCAAATTATCCAAGGGGAAGGTCTACCCCATGAGTCCAAATGAAAAGGCGGTGTTGCGAGACTATTTGGACACCAACCTAGCGCGGGGCTTTATCCGCCCGTCTAAGGCTCCATACTCGGCCCCCGCCTTCTTTGTCAAGAAAAAGACGGGAGACTTAAGACTGTGTATTGATTTCTGTAGACTGAATGCGGTCACTCAGTCTAATGCATACCCCCTCCCTCTCATTCCAGACCTTCTCACACAATTGAAAGAGGGCCGAATCTTCACCAAATTGGATTTGGTGGAGGCTTACCACCGAGTCCGCATACGAGAAGGGGACGAACCAAAGACTGCCTTCTCCAGTTGTTTTGGAATGTTTGAGTATTTGGTGATGCCGTTTGGACTTTCGGGGGCTGGGAGTGTGTTCATGCAATTAATTAATGAAGTGCTCCATGATTTATTGTTCTGCGGGGTGGTGGTTTTCCTGGACGATATCCTCATTTATACGGAAACCATGGAGGAGCACGTACAACTGGTGCGCGAGGTGCTGCAGCGGCTGCGCGAGCACAAACTGTTTGCTAAGGTTTCTAAATGTGATTTCCATCAACCCTCCATCACTTTCTTGGGCTATGTGATTTCCCATCAGGGCTTAGAGATGGATCCCGAGAAAGTTCGGGCGGTAATGGAGTGGGAACCCCCCACCACGCGCAGACATTTACAGCAGTTTTTGGGCTTTGCTAACTTTTACCGAAACTTCATCCCTAACTTTGCCCAGGTAGCGCTCCCTCTCACGTCGCTCCTGCGCACAAAAGGGAAAGGGGCGGGAGCCACTTTGCCCTCTGCTAGGCTGCAATGGACTTCGGACTGCCAGCAGGCTTTTGATACGCTCAAGCTGCTTTTCTCGTCCGAACCCGTTCTCGCGCACCCAGATTGTGAAAGACCTTTTGTGGTCCACGTTGATGCCTCTGATGTTGCCATGGGGGGGGGGCTCTTGCAACGGGACGAGAACGGTCAGTTGAGACCATGTGCCTATTTTTCCAAAAAATTCTCCCAATCCGAAATCAACTGGGCCATTTGGGAGAAAGAAGCCGCTGCAGTTAAACATGCCCTCACCATTTGGAGGCATTTTCTGGAAGGAGCAGAAATCCCTTTTGAGGTTTGCAGCGATCACAAGAACCTGGAGGCCTTAAAAGGGGCTAGAAAGCTTACCGCAAAACAGATTTGTTGGGCACAGTTTTTTGCCAAGTTCCGCTTTGTCCTGAAACATGTGCCAGGAAAGGACAATGCGTTAGCGGATGCTCTTTCTAGACTCCCCCAATACCGCAATGACTTTGACCGGCCGGTGGATTCCTTGTTTACCCCGGAACAGAGAGGGGAAGTCTCGGGACTTGCAGTAACCACCCGGTCCCAGTCCCACCGCCAGGATGTTCCTCCCCTCAAGGGAATCCCGGAGGCTGTTCAACAGCGGCTCCGGGACGCTTCTCTGAGGGAGGCGGATCAGCAGGTTCTCCCCGCACATCTCGACCAACAGGGCTCCTTGTGGTTGCAGGGGGGTAAGCTTTATGTCCCCGAGGTACTCCGCAAAGAGGTACTGGGAATGGTTCACGGGGCCAAACTTGCGGGACATTTTGGGTTTGTAAAGACTTTGCATTTGTTACGACGGCAATTTTGGTGGCCAGGTATGAGAGCCGATGTGGAGTTGTACGTGCGCAGCTGCCCAGTCTGCGCCACTGCCAAAAAACGGGTGGGAAAGCCACCCGGACTCTTAAAGCCTCTGGAAACCCCGACCATGCCCTGGGAAGTGATCGCCATGGATTTTATCACTGACTTACCCCCAAGTCGGGGAAAAACTGTACTGTGGGTGATAACAGACTTATTCTCTAAACAGGTTCACTTTGTTCCCTGTGCTGGACTACCATCGGCCCAGAAGTTGGCTAAACTGTTTATTAATCACGTGGTGAAGCATCATTCGATCCCGAGGAAGGTCCTCTACGACAGAGGGGCCCAGTTCGTTGCCAAATTCTGGAGGGCCTTCCTAAAAGTCATGGGGGTGGAAGAGCAAGGACTCTCTTCAGCCTACCACCCCCAGACCGACGGTCAAACCGAACGTGTCAATGCTGTAGTTGAATGCTATCTGAGATGTTATGTCAATTACCACCAGGACGATTGGGTGGACCTATTGCCCTTTGCTGAATATGCCTATAATAATGCCCCGCATTCCTCCACAGGTTTCAGTCCTTTTCATGTGGTTTATGGGAAGGACTTTGGGCCCTTTGGTTCTCCTAACATCACTCCGGAACTTGAGGGGGTGCAGGAGGTCCAGGATTGGATACAAGTAGTACAAACCACTTGGCCCTGGCTGCAGAAAACCTGGAGAGAGCCAAGCGCAAGTACAAAGACCAGGCCGATAAACATCAGTCTCCGGGGTGGGAACTCAAGGTGGGAGGGCAGGTTTACCTTTCCACAAAGAACCTACATTCACTTCGGCCTTGTAAAAAGCTTAGTGACAAGTATGTAGGTCCTTTCCCTATCACCCGAGTGATCAATGACGTCACGGTGGAGTTGGAACTTTCCAAATCTCTTCGAGGGGTACACCTGGTGTTCCACATCAGTCTACTTAAACCATACGTCGCTGCTCCTCAGTTCCACCCCCTCCCTAAGTCCGAAATTCCTACGGTTGTGTGGGGGGAAACGCATCTGTAAGTTTCTAAAGTGTTGGACTCTAAGCTAAAAAAGGGAAACTGTTCTATTTGATCCGCTGGAAGCACCTGGGATCCGCCCATGATGAATGGGTGGCCACACCCCATGTGGCGGCTCCCCGCCTGGTTCGAGAGTTTCATTCTGCCTATCCGGACAAGCCTCGTCCGCCCGGACTCGGGGGAGGGGGGCCTTAAGGGGGGCAGAATGTGAGGGTCTGTATGCCTTTGTCTGTAAGCCTTTGTGACTCCCCCCCCCTGGACTCGTAAAAGCAGTCCAGGCCTCTTGCCTTTCCTTGGTTCAGGCGCAGCGTCTGACAGGCCCCAGGTTGGAATGTCTCTCCCCTCTTCCCACGTCCCTCCCTCGCTCTCACTGACTCCCTTCCACCAGCTATGGCCTTGGTGGGTAGATAGTACTAACAAGCTCTGTGTTCTTTGATGTTTTGTACCATGCACAATTATCTCGTAGATTCCCATAACATACGTTTGACATCTGCTTCCCTGTAGGGGTTATAATTCTGTATTTGTGAAACGGTGTTCACTTGCAACTTTACCAGTGTGCGGCCTGTATCATCTGAAGCTTCCAATTAAAGTTTCTTGTTTCTGCATGACTGTCTGAGCAAGTGATTTTATGGAGTTTGCACAGAGAGGTCAGGAACCCTCACATGCTGTTGGTCTGAATAGACAATACTGACTTTGATGGACCAAGGGTCTGATTCAGTATAAGGCAGCTTCATGTATTCATGTGTACAATTTTTTGCTGAACAAGCCAGCAGGGACTGGACTCTTAAATGGGGAGCTTGATGCGACATTTGATGACACCAAAGCTGACGTATGTGGAACAACCAATTGAACACCTAAATGTGAAAGGTAGTTCTATGGACATGGTTAGTAAGAAGTTGTTCCAATGTGCCATGGAGACCTGGTGCCTGGGATGTCAGATCCTGAGTTAGGAAACACTGAGGCTATGTTGGTATTTCCAGCAGCAAGCATGAACTGTGTAGGTACCACACACATGGCATCTTTAGACCCCCATGTCCATGTGTCTCAGGGCCTTCCCAGATGTACACTGCAAGTCTGAAGCTCCCAGCAGTTTTTTAAGCTTCATGTTCAGGTGCACACCAAGGCCTGATTTGTAGTGGAGCACAGCATACAGGGATTGGGGAGTTAAGTCTTCCCCCAGCACTATTTTCCTGACCAGGAATGGCCCCAAGAAGGGCCATGTCCAGGTGCAGAGGGAAGCTTAAAAACTCCTTCCCGTGGTTCTGATCTGAATTGGGGGCCCAATTATGGTTTGTTTGTTTTTTTAATCTCTGGGAGCTTCAAACATGGACATACACTAAAGCCTTCAGAGAGACAATTACAATATAATTCAGATATTACAAATGATTAGACTTAAAGCAGCTTAACACACTTTATAACCACAGGATCTGAGTTCATAAACGCATTAAATGTTTGCTATAGGAAACGCTTAATACAATACTGCTATTTTTCACAGTGGTTATAATGTATAATGCTGCTCGAAGCCTAAACTGTAATTTTTAATACCTGTACTTCAACCCCCACCCCACAAAACTAGGGAACACGAGCTATATTTTAACCTGCCTTAGGTCTAAGGAGAAAGGCACATGTTTTATTAAATAATAATTATTATTGATAACATTTTGAAAACTAATGATTCAGTAGCTGTCTTCTGAACATTCATGGGAACCTTTAATTATTTGTGTTTTTAATTATTACTATGCCCATCTAGGAGGAATATAATTATTCTCCAAAGAGTAATATTCATAACAGGAACCCTACGGAGAACTTATTAATAAGCACAGAATGTAGACTCTGGACCCATTTTCTGGCTGTGATTTTTTTTAAAAAAAACTTGCATTTGTACCTTTCAATTAGCAAAGTATGACGGACTCAGCAACTCCCGCTAGCCGAAGGAAGCCACTTCCGCTCTTGGTATGCTCTGCACACAGTAGGCTACCGCTTCAAACCCACCAGCAGGCGCTCACTGACAGGTCTCATGTACTTGTCATTTGTGATTTATACTGTGTGGGCTGGAGACTACAACCCATTCAGGGGTAATATGCCTATGGGAGTATCTGAGGCCTGGGTTATTTCATGGGATTTATATAAATAATAGGTAGAGCTTACTTAATATCGGAGCACCAAGGAAAAAGGGATTGCTGCCATTAGAAATGTTAAATCTTAATCATTATCATGCATACGGTAGTATTTACAAGCACTGTAGATTTCTGTAAAATCCATTCACTTGCATAACAATTCAGACCTTGGACCCAAAAGGAATGTCAGGAAGCTCACATATTCCAAGTATGCAGCGGATCCATTGGAAGATTTATTCAATTCAAAGATTTATAAACCTGCCTTTCTCCCCCAAAAAATAATAATAATCCGGGACCCGAATAAAATATAACGGAATCAACAAAGCATAAGAAGAACAGAAATAATAATATCCCTACCTAAAACAGTATTTGAGAAAGCAACCAGCACACAGAAGTGCCGATAATGCCACCCATATAAAAATAGTTCTTCCGCAGCCACCCAAATCCATCTCAGCCCTTCATTCCCATACTCCATTAGATCACTTCAAATGCCCTCTGGGACAGTTCTGTTTTACAGGCCCTTTGAAATATAAATGAAGTGGATATCGTCCATATCCCCATGGAGAGGCTATTCCATAAGACAGGGAAAATTACTGGAAAAGTGTGTGAATGAACAGTGGATGACCACACTTCATTGTACGTGTGGAAAGGGAGAGAAACAGACCAACATTATGGTTGTGTTTAGAGAAATCACTGAATGGGCTTATAACCTAGAGTGAAAGTTACTTTTTTGAGAAAGTTACTACCTTGCTGGGGAATGCAGTAGACATAGTTTATCTTGATTTCGGTTTATCTTGATTTCATAATATGCTTGTTGACAAATTGGGAAAATGCCATCTAGATCTTATTACTGTTAAGTGGATCTGCAACTGGTTGACAGATCGCACCCAAAGAGTGCTTGTTAATGGTTCCTCATCCACTTGGACAGGAATGACTAGTGGAGGACAGGAGTGCCTCAGGGATCTGTGCTGGGCCCTGCGTTGTTCAACATCTTTATGAATTATTTGGATGAAAGAATAGAGGGGATGCTTATAAAATTTGCAGATGATACTAAATTGGGAGGGATAGCAAATATGGTAGAAGATAGAGCCAGGATACAGGATGATCTTCACAGGCTGGCAAATTGGGCTAAAACTAATAAAATGCATTTCAACAGAGATAAATGTAAAGTTCTGCATTTAGGTAGGAAAAATCAAATGCATAATTACAGGATGGAAGAGACTTCTCTCAGCAGTAGCGTGTGCGAAAACGATCTTGGGGTCCTAGTAGATCAAACACTGAACATGATTCTATCGCGAGTTCAGCGTGCTTAGTCAGTTGTCCCAAGACACTCCACCAGACGTTGACTACTAGAAAAGTGCTTAGTTTATTTACAGTGCATCAAATCTCCAGCATACACGTCCAATCAGTAACACATTCCAGCATAGCCTCCGGCTTGGCCCTCATTAACTCCCCAACACAGAGCCCTAGAGGCTACACACTTATATACATAATGTACATCAGATATGCATCAGGCCACCTGCTGCTACACCCACAGCATTGCATCACCTCTCTGGCCATATCTGGTTAAATCCAGTTTACTCTGCTGTTGCAGGCCATTACAGCCTCATTGCATCAGCCCAGATCCTCTGGATCTGACAGATATTGACAGCTCCTTCTGACCAGCTGTCCTGTCACAATATTACAGCATGCTTGTATTTCTGACAGATTCAGCAGTGTGATGCGGTAGCTAAAAAGGCAATTGCGATCTTAGGCTGTATCAACAGAAGTATAGTGTCCAGGTCACGCGAAGTGATGGTATTGCTTTACTCTGCTCTGGTTAGACCTCACCTAGAGTACTGTGTTCAGTTTTGGGCACCACAATTTAAGAAGGATGTAGACAAGTGACAGGAGCAAGCCATGAGGATGGCATGCAGTAGTGTGATTGTGCTGCTCCCAGGTGTTGTTGTGCTGTTCTGTCCAAGGCCAGTCTGTGCCCCGTGTTTAGTCTTCATAGATTCCCATACTTTGGGAATCACCAAGTGCTCCTTCCTGCCTCTGGGAGGGGGGTTGCCTAGGTTACCAGTTATCTCCTTTTGCTTTTCCATATATACTATGCACCTTGCCTTTGCCCCTTACTAGTGTCCTTTTGAATATGGCGTCTGAAACCTGTCGATTCTAGCCAATAAAACTGCTTTCGTGGATTTGCCGTCTGCTGAAATCTGTTTATGGGTTTGCCGCAGGGCTAGAGCTTAAATTAGGGCACTAGTGCTATCCTTATTTGTTGAACTCGGCAGGAGCCCTGGAGGGTTTGCCTAGACACTCGTCTCCTCGGTTTGGGGCGCAGGACGAGCTCCCCGAGGACCCCAACTTTCTGCGTGCCATCTTGGAGGAGGCACAGTGGACTGGAGTCCACCCGACTGGTTGGGCTGATGGTTGATCAGTGGCGTCGCCTGGCAGCGGTGACCCCCTGGAGGACTCAGGACGCTGATCTAGGTGCCCACAACGACCTTTTGGGGCTTGATACTTTGCTGGAGGAGGCCTGGTTGGTGCAAGAGCACTTTGCTCTCCTAACCCGGTTGTTGGCTGAGCTTACATTCTGCGGGACACAACAGGAGTCGGCGGCCCTAATCCAGGGGTCCGAGTTCTGTTTCCCAATGGCGGGGGCTCTGGTGGGAGAGGTTCCGCAAACTGTTCCGGATCCCACCCTATGCCGCTGGGAAGCACAGAACGCTGCCACCAGGACAGTCCTGGTTCTTGTGGATTTCACACTGGCCACGGCGACGCCGGCTGACATCAAGAAGATACTAACTCCTGAATTCAGTCCTGCCTCCACGGGTCTGGCTCAACAGGTCCAACCGCTGTTGGGCCAGCACAAGGAAATCCAAATACTCTTGGAGCAGGCAGCCGTACCAATTGTGACGGCTGCCGCCGCCGCCAAACTCGAGGCGGACCACATGCTCGCTGACCAGAGGCGGACGGAGGAGCAACTGTTGGCGGATGCGGCCGCCGCTCGGGCGTGGGCAGGAACAGGAGCGCGGTCGAAAGTTTGTGGGGGATCGGACTGGTCTCTCCCCTTGTTGTCTTTGGGCTCCCCGGAACCTGGCCTGCCCCAGGATGTAGCGCACAGGCAGTGGCTCACCTTTGCTCCTGACGTCCCAGAATATGAGGAGGAGGACTTGTATGCAGAGGAGGGCGACTGGAATAATAACTACCGAGCCAGCCAAGCCCAACGGACCGGGGGGGCTGAGGAGGAGATCCATGCCTTAAGGTTTCAAAACCGAGAGCTTCTGGATTGTATGGCCCGTATGCAGGACCAAATGGACGGGTTGATGAGTGAATACGGTCGCCTGCAGCGAGCTCAAGTGGCACCTGCGCAGGCACCGGTCCCAGGCCAGCAACCCCCCGGCCAGTAGCCTCCGGTGCAGCCAGCACCACACCAACCTCCGGTACAAGCACCGCCGAGGCAGCCAGGACAACAACCCCCGGCCAGCAGCCTCCGACGCAGCCGTCTCCAGGACAGCCTCCGGGACCTCCACCAGTGGGACTGGTGGTCCAGTGGAAGCAACCCTGATTGCATGTGACATTTGATGGCTCCGCGGATGCGTTGCCCTGTTTTCTTCACCAAGTGGACAGTTACATGAGAGAACAAGGGCATACCTTTCCCACGGAAGACAGCCGAGTAAGGTTCGTTTCCTCACTTCTAGCTGGAAAGGCTGCAGAATGGATGGTCCTCCAGTTTGATACCCGGGCCCGCTCCATACGGTCGCTTAATGAATTCATGCGAGCGTTGAGAAGACGTTTTGAGGATCAGTTTCAAGGGGAGAAGGCCAAAGCGGCCCTCCTACAACTCCGTCAAAGATCCTCCTCAGTCTGAGTTTGCGGATGAGTTCCAAAGACTCGCTAATAAAATAGTGGACTGGACTGAAGCCACCTGGGTGCACTACTTCAGAGCAGCATTGCATCCTGAGATTCTAAACTGGGCATACATGCAGCAAGACCCAGCCACCTTGGAAGAGTGGATTTTACTGGCGGAAGAAGTGGAAAGCCGCCGCCAATTTATTTCTCTTGCCGACGGCAGGCCAGGGAGGGGGGAAGCCAGAAAAACCCTCCCAAACCTGCCGCTCCTCAGGCCCCGCGGAGGCCGGCTCTACCTCAACCAGACTGAGCATTGCAGTTTCAAAGGGGAGCCTGCCTCATTTGCGGTGCCATAGGTCACTTCGCTGCCACTTGTCCGTCACCTCCAGGGCTGCCGAATCCCACTCCCCAGCCAGATGGGACTCCTCACGGGAGAGGACGCGCCCGGGGGAGAGGCACCGCAGCCGAGCGGAGCATCCCTCCAAGACGAAAAGCGCCCCCAGCTCTACACGCCGGAGAAGTGACGACGGACCTTTCGCCAGCGGACCCATCGGGGTCCAGTATTACAATTAATACTCCTGGGGAGAGTAGCCCCGCATCTTCAGAGGAGAGCGACCAGTGGAACTCCCCAGCCCTTAACTTGGAGTCTCCCCTCGACCAGCCAAAAAACGGACTGGGTCTGCGGTAGAGGGAGCGATACCGCAGACCTCCGCAGGTGTTCCTGTGAAACCCGAGGCTCCTGTCATGGTGAGTGAAGTAGAAGAGACTGTGTATGTAGATGTGATATTACGACATTATAGAAAAGGTCCTCAATTACAAGTTAAAGCCTTAATAGACTCAGGGTGTGCCCGTTCGTTAATTAACGAAACCACCTTTAAGGCGCTCCAAGTGAAGTCAGTCCCTTTACCGGCACCTGTTCACTTTGCTCAAATGGATGGCAGTGATTTCGGGGGGGGGGGCAGTCGACCGTCGCACTCACGGAGTGGCAATGGGAATTGGCCACCATTGGGAACAAATCAACTTTACTATTGTGCCCAATGTTCGATATGCTGTGGTGTTAGGAGCAAATTGGCTCAAAGGGCACAGTCCCACCATAGACTGGGAAGTTGCGACCTTAATGTTCAATAGCCCGTTATGTGAATTGCACCGATACGAAGTGGCCGTTAAAACCGCAATCAAACCAACTCCTGCCCTGGCCTCGGACACCTCCAGTCCGACCCAATTGCCACTCGACGATCAGGACTTTGCAGATGTATTTAATGTGCAGGAGTGTGGTGTGTTACCCCCACACACACCGCCGGACGGACTGTGCTATTGAAGTGGTGGGGGATGAAAACTGCCAAAGAGTAAAATCTACCTGATGAGTCCTACGGAACGGGTGGTGCTCCGCGAATTCTTAGACAAGAACTTGGCTCGCGTTTTCATCCGACTCTCCACTGCGCCCTATTCGGCACAGGTTTTCCTCGTACGTAAGAAAACAGGAGATTTACGTTTGTGTATTGACTTTCGAAAACTCAATGCTGTTACTCAAACAAATGCTTATCCCATCCCCCTCATTTCTGATCTCTTGGGACAGTTGAAGGAGGGACACATTTTCACCAAATTGGACTTAGTCGAGGCTTATTACAGAGTCAGAATCCGGGAGGGGGATGAATCTCTGAGTGCCTTTTCTAGTTGCTTTGGAATGTTTGAATTTATGGTGATGCCTTTTGGATTAAAAGGGGCCCCGGGGGTCTTCATGCAACTCATTAATGAGATCCTCCATGATCTACTGTTCAAAGGAGTGGTGGTCTATTTAGATGATATTCTCATTTACTCTAAAACCATGGATGAGCATGTTGCCTTGGCTCGAGAGGTGTTGCAACGTCTCAGAGACAATCAGCTGTATGCTAAAGTGTCTAAGTGCGAGTTCCACAAGAAGCAATTGACTTTCCTAGGATATATTATCTCACACCAGGAACTGACTATGGATCCTGAAAAGGTGCAAGCAGTGCTCAATTGGGAACCATCCTCTACTCATAAACAGGTCTAAATTTTTACAGGGCGTTCCTCTCACATTTCACTCAGATTGCACTACCCATCACGAACTTCCTTAAGACTAAGGGAAAGGGGAATACAGCCACCTTACCCAACGCCTGGGTGGAGTGGACCGCCCAGCATCAAGCCGCCTTCGATAGCCTTAAGCAGCTTTTTACATTTGAACCTGTTTTGCAGCACCCGGACTGCAATGAACCATTCGTAGCACATGTAGACGCTTCCGACGTTGCGATGGGGGGTTCGCTCCTGCAGCGGGGGGAGGATGGGCACCTGCATCCGTGCGCTTATTTTTCTAAAAAGTTCACTCAATCCGAACTCAACTGGGCAGTTTGGGGAAAGGAAGCCGCTGCGGTGAAGCATGCCCTGACAGTGTGGAGGCAGTTTTTAGAAGATTCCAAGGTGCCCTTTGAAGTGTGGTCCAATCACAAAAACCTAGAGGCCCTAACGTTGGCTCGCAAGCTGCCCGCGAAGAACATGCGCTGGGCGGACTTCTTTGCCCAGTTTCGGTTCATCCTAAAATATGTACCAGGGAAGCAAAACCTTCTGGCTGACGCTTTATCCAGACTTCCCCAATATCCCACCAAGGTTGATCGGTCCACAGAGTCACTATTCACCCGTGCCCAACGAGGTCTGTTGCCCACTTTGGCCGTACAAACCAGTTCTCAGACCCGATCCCCGCTGCCGCCGCTTTCAATAGGGGGGGAAGCCCCATGCCCGGCTGAGCCGACAGCACCGCCCACGGTTCCCAAGGTGCGGGGACCCGAGCGCCCCGTTTAGTCACTCCCTGCACCTGTATCAGCTCTGTCCCCGGTCAAGCTGCCCGCCGACTCCTCTCTGGAGGGGGTGGAAGGACTGTCTGATTCTTTTAAGGAGACTCTGCAGTTATCAAGAGGAACTGTCCTCGCAAACCCTCCCAGCTACTTTACTTAAACACGGGGAGTTTGGGTACAAAGATTCTAAATTGTATGTTCCGGCAGCGTTGCGGGGGGAGGTTTTGGGTTTGATTCATGGTGCCAAGACCACCAGACATTTCAGATTCCTCAAAACATTGCATTTGCTACAGAGACAGTTTTGGTGGGTGGGCATGCGATCAGATGTGGACTCCTTCATCCGCAGCTGCCCCATATGTGCAGCGGCCAAACGATGACAGGGCAAACCGCCCGGACTTTTACAACCGTTAGAGACTCCCTCAAAACCATGGGAAGTGATTGCTATGGACTTCATGACGGACCTACCCCCTAGTGGGGGAAAGACAGTTCTTTGGGTGATTACTGATCTGTTTTCGAAACAGGTGCATCTTGTACCCTGCGCTGGTATCCCTTCCGCCCAAAAATCGGCCCGCCTCTGTGTCACATGTCTTCCGTCTACATTCCTTTCCGCACAAGATAGTGTTGGACAGGGAGTCAACTTTCGTGGCCAAATTCTGGAAGGCTTTTCTCAAACTGGTCGGAATAGAACAAGGACTGTCTAGTGCCTTCCATCCCCAAACGGACGGTCAAACTGAAAGGGTAAATGCGGTGTTGGAATGCTATTTACGCTGTTACGTTAATTACCATCAAGAAGATTGGGTAGACCTGTTGCCTTTTGCTGAATATGCTTATAATAATGTGGTTCACCAATCCACAGGATTCAGCCCTTTCCAGGTTGTCCATGGTAAAGAGTTGGGCCCCGCTGGTCATATTGATGTTTCTGAGGAGGAGGGGGGAGCGAATGTAGCCGGATGGGTACGTTCTATTCAAACAACCTGGCCATGGCTGGTTAAAAATCTAGAGCGGGCCAAACGGCGTTACAAGGCTCAGGCTGACAAACATCGCTCCCCAAGTATGGAATGCAAAGTGGGGGATCTTGTCTATTTGTCCACCAAGAACCTACGATCCACCCGCCCGTGTGATAAACTCAGTGCCAAGTATGTAGGTCCGTTCCCCATTTCCCGGATTATTAATCCAGTGGCTGTGGAACTCTCCTTGCCCAAGTCCCTACGAAGAATCCATCCTGTGTTCCATGTCAGTCTTTTAAAACCGTTTATTCCTTCCCAAAAATGGCATCCTGAACCACAACCCGAAGTGCCTGAAATGGGGGGGGGGAGCATTTTGAAGTGGCTAAAATACTGGATTCTCGCATTCGCTACGGTGCCCTTCAGTACCTGATCCGCTGGAAACATTTTAGTCCCACCCAGGATGAATGGGTGCGCGCCTGTGATGTCTCCGCCCCCCACTTAGTACAAGAATTTCACGCAGCCTACCCTCACAAGCCCACGGTGGGAGGGTGAGGGGGGGTCTCTAGGGGAGCAGAATGTCAGGAGCAAGCCATGAGGATGGTATGCGGTAGTGTGATTGTGCTGCTCCCAGGTGCTGTTGTGCTGTTCTGCCCAAGGCCAGTCTGTGCCCCGTGTTTAGTCTTCATAGATTCCCATACTGTGGGAATCGCCAAGTGCTCCTTCCTGCCTCTGGGAGGGGGGTTGCCTAGGTTACCAGTTATCTCCTTTTGCTTTTCCATATATACTATGCACCTTGCCTTTGCCCCTTAGTGGATTTGCGGTCTGCTGAAATCTGTTTATGGGTTTGCCGCAGGGCTAGAGCTTACAACAAGCTGGAACGTGTCCAGAGGAGGGCAACAAAGATGGTGAGGGGTCTGGAGACCAAGTCCTATGAAGAAAGTTTGAAGGAGCTGGGTATGTTTAGCCTGAAGAGGAGAAGACTAAGAGGGATTATGATAAGCATCTTCAAGTACTTGAAGGGCTGTCATATAGAGGATGGTGCCGAGTTGTTTTCTGTTGCCCCAGAAGGTCGGACCAGAACCAATGGGTTGAAATTTAATCAAAAGAGTTTCTGTCGAATTTTCTAACCATCAGAATAGTTCCTCAGTGGAACAGGCTTCCTCAGAGGTGGCAAACGCTCCTTCCCTGGAGGTTTTTAAGCAGAGGCTAGATGGCCATCTGTCAGCAATGCTAATTCTATTACCTTAGGCAGATCATGAGAGGGGGGCATCTTGGCCATCTTCTGGGCATGGAGTATGGGTCACTGGGGGTGGGGGGGAGGTAGGTGTGAATTTCCTGCATTGTGCAGGGGGTAGGACTAGATGACCCTGGTGGTCCCTTCCAACTCTATGATTCTATGACCTAGAATTCAGAAATGCAAACCAGAGGGCATGAGCCCTCTGGACAATCCAGTTACCAATTGCTTCTGACTCTGAGCTCCCCTGTAAGTGCTCATCTCTACAATGGATGGGTCAAAAAGCCACACCGTGCAAGACTCCACTCATTAGAACACCCCCCTCCCCTTTAAGCCCAGTCTACTCTCCATTAACCAGATGAGATACTGAAGCTCCATGCTGGGATCTGCCAATATCTTAAGGTTTCTCAAAGAAGCCATTAGAGTCCCCCAGTTTGGATCAGGATCCTGGGACCGAGTCAGGAGAGATTAAATCCTTTTGGCCGGGGGGGGGGGGGGTTTGACACGAGTTGCTTTAAGCCCCAGTGTGGAAAAAATACAAGCATAATATTGTGGTTGTCTTTTTTCCCTATGGGGTCTAAAAGGTATGGGGGGCATTTTCAATTGGGAAAATAGCAACATGAACACACACTTTCAATGTCACATGTAGTTAGGTTGGCAGGGAAAAGTTTAGTAAGTCTTTAAGGCCTCCTTGCTAACAAAGTCAGCTATACTCTGTAGCTTGTTGCAGCAAATGGTTTATTTCTCCTTTGGGCTCCTTTGCAGAATTGGGACCAGTTCAGGTGTTACAGAGAATTGCTGGGGATTCAGAAGCATAAGAGACATGAAATATGGACAAGCACTATAAATCTCAGCAGACCAGACCAGAATGAAAGTTAATCTGGATGAGGTGAATGCTTCTTGCGAAGGCAAAGTGCTTGACTGGCATTGATTTACTGGTCATTAGATAGGGTTAGACTCTCTTTAGCAGATCACGAGAAGAACTTGGGGTACACCTGGAACAGGCCTTGCAGATGGATAAATAGGCAAGTGTGGTTGCTTAGAGTGCCGTCTTTCAGTTATACCTAGTTTATAAGCTGTCCCCTTATTTAGACTCTGCTGCCCTAGCCACAGTGTTCCATGCTGCCGTAAACTTCGAACTGAACTGTGGCTCAGTGGCAGAGCATCTGCTTTGCATGCAGAAGGTCCCAGGTTCAATCCCTGACATCTCCAGTTAAACGGATTAGGCAAGTAGGTGATGTGAAAGACCTCTGCCTGAGACCCTGGAGAGCCGCTGCCTATCTGAGTATACAATACTGACCTAGATGGACCAAGGTCTGTCTGATTCAGTACAAGGCAGCTTCATGTGTTCATGTGACTCCTGTCTGGGGTCAGTTGCTTGCAATATATTACTCCATCAGCTGCACTGGGATACTTATTTTAAGGCCCAATTCAGAGTGCTCATTATTGCCTTTATAAACCTTCATAGCCTGGGCCCTCATACTTACTGAGCTGCATCTCCTGGTATGTCTACAAACAATAGCTGCACTCCAGACAGGCAACTGTGAGAAGGGGCACCACAAGGAGAAGGCTATCTGGCAGCTTTTTCTTTTTCTATGGAACGACCGGCCCATTGGAACGGATTACTTGAGAAGGTGCAGAGGGGAGCCTTCGCTTTTGTGAGCACTTGTCCCGTGGCAGTCCCACAAACAGCATCCAGAGACAAAGAGTCCAAAAGAGAGCTGATTTAATGGAAAAAACACAGGTATGCAGAGCTTACAGGTACATTGGCACGAATGGCAATTGGGAGTACAGGGTAGGTCAATAAGGGAACGTAGGGAATGTATTAGTCACAACAGGTCAAGGCAGCCCCCATTCTACTGAGGAGTCGTTCCCACGGGAGATAGTACTGGAACAGGAATTCAGCAGTTAGCAGTTTGGCCTTGAGAGGCACCTGGTAGAATCGAAACTAACAGTCTGAGTCTGACAGGCTGCTTAGAGCTGTGGAAAGCAGGCCTGACAGCTTTCTGTGTTCAGGAATGCATATAAAATGAGTTTTATTTCAGGGGGCATTTGGCAGAGGGTAAATTACAAAGCAGCATTTCAAAGGGCGGGAATTCAGTTACTTTCTGCTTTGAGCTTGGACACTGCTTGCGCATAGACTCCCAACAGGAAAGTGTGGGTCCAACCAGCAACGAACCTCAGGTAAAACTCCCATGCATAAACGACCTTTATTTCCTTTGACTCAGAGCAGCTACCAAGGCAACAACAATTTGCAAAAAAAACAACAACGATTCAACAGTCAGTCATCAAGATTTAAAAGCTCCGCACAAGATATAAGCAGCTCAGCCAGTTAGCCCGAAACAATTTCTATCTCACTTTGGTCGTTTATGCATGGGTACTTTCACTCATGTGAGTGAAAGTACCCATGCACAAATGACCAAAGTGAGATATAAATATTTTAAATAAATAAAGCCTAAGACAGGCACTCTTCTGTTTTCCCTTGCTTGTTATGCTCCTCCGCTTCAAGCTCTGAGTGACAGCAAAAAAAACAAACCTTTGGGATAGAGCAAGAGAGACATCCCAGATGCTGCTAAAAACGCTGAATGGTCAGAATGTGTGCAGAAACAGCAGGTATGCAGCACTTACATCAATGCACAGACGGAGCTTGCAACGGCAGAGGGCGTGAATTTTTATGTGCCATTCTTATGTTAATTCTATTCAAGATTCCACCAGACCTTGATGAAAATATTTCAGTGAACCACTTGGGTCTCTGTGGTGCTGCATTCCATGAAGAACTCATCTGTAGCGCCAGCAGATGCTACACTTCTCTCTCTGCCAAAAAAAAGGGACGACCTAGAGTGCCAACTGTTTGACCTTTCGTTCAAAATAACCCCAGTACCTCTCCCTGTCAGGGGTCCATATCCCATCATGCTATTAATCCTCATTTGCAACAAGAGAATTTTAAAATTTCATGGTCATGTTGTTTCATCGTCCACTGAACAGCGGAAATCAAGTATGACTCTTTCACTTCCAAGTTCCCCGAGGACTTCTTTAAAGAAAGGCAAAAAAACCCAAAGATGTTTTCCTAGATAGGTTTGAATCCAATCCTATTTTTAAACAAGCATTAAAAGACTATTTCTACTGATTGGGTGACATGGCTGAGAACACATACAAGGATGGCTCATTTGTTCAAGGCCTTTTCACACATATGCTACTCTGTTAGGAAGAGGAAATCTGACTGTGTCAATATAAAACAGAAATCCAAACTACTCTCAGTTAGAGATCCTACAGAAACCCACACGGGATGACATTTTTTAATGTTTATATTCTCTGGCTAAGCTCTGGGCGAGACATTTACCTCTACAAACATTTATCTCCTTTCCCTTAATTGCTGCTCCACTAAATAGTGTCCTGTTAACCACCACTAAGTTCTACCTTGGCTATATTTCACAGGGACAGGCTAAGAGCTGCTTTCCCATTTACAAACATTCTGCAGATCATTCTTCTGAAGACCCTCATTATATAGAAAATTTTAGAAGAAGAAATACAAGAAGAATTGGTTTTTATACTCCACTTTTCTCTACCTTTAAGGAGTATCAAAGCAGCGTACAATCACCATCCCTTCCCCTCCCCCAACAGACACCCTGTGAGGTAGGTGGGGCTGAGAGAGTTCTGAGAGAACTGTGACTGGCCCAAGGTCACCCAGCAGGCTTCATGTGGAGGAGCAGGGAATCCAACCCGGTTCACCAGATTAGAGTCTGCTGCTCATATGAAGGAGTGGGGACTCAAACTTGGTTCTGCAGATTAGAGTCCACCACTCTTAACCACTACACCACATGTGCCTTTGAGTATGCCTGACAGGTGGCAATGGCTTTATATATGATACTTTTGAAAGTGGAAGGCAAAATGTCTGGCACTAGCGATGTCAACAATTCACAAAAGGGGGAAGAAAACCCAACAGAGAGAGAAGCACAAGCATCTTATAGCTCAGTCTTCAGTCTCCTGGCAGGTGGTATTAGGTATGAATCAGTATGGTGGTGCTTTAAGAGGAACAGCTAGTATATAAAGCTGCGATTCCCTTCTAGATTAGAGCAGACTGAACAGATGAGTCCATTTTCCTGGGGGGGAGGGGATCTTGTGATTTTTGGGGGGCTGCCTGTTCTCAGAGAGTGGGATTGTAAAGTTGTTTAATTTATACTCACATCTCATCATAAGAAATTAAAACTGGAATTACTTCACTAATGCTTTCACCAATATCAGTGGTGCAGGGCGTTCATTGGACTAGAGAAGCCCCATCACTAAATTACAAAACTACATGACACTCTAACAAATTAATGAAAGGGAAGCATTTGAACTCCTTTCAATAACCCCCCAATAACCCCAGCATTGCTCTTTTATGTTTAGTAAGGAGAGAGTAGCTTCATCCCTGTAGCAAATGAGTCCTGCCAGAATACCGTTTTAGTGGAACTCTTATACCCCTGATGCTCCTTAATGGTTCAATAATAACTCAGTAGTGAGCTCACAGATCTGAACAGGTGCCAGCGCTCTGCTGCTGCACCTGCCAGAAAAACAATTTGAAGCCTCATCGTGCAGGTCTAATACATTTGTTTTTACTTAATTAGCTCCAATCCAAAAGAAAACTAATGGGAATTTCCCAAATGACTGAGAGGTTTTCTGCTCGCTCGTGCCAGGAGAAATTCAAGTCAGGTGCTTAATTTCTCCTCCTGTCACAGCCACGTTTACTTGCAATTAGGATGGGAGAATGGTTATACAGTGTAAAGCATGATTGAAGAATGCCTGGACGACATGCTGCTGGTCTATCTGCTGAAGGAAACTAAATTTACTATATCATTCATCACAAACCAGTGAATACTAAATCTGTCCCCCATAATCCACGCCACGGTAACAATCAAGACTGGACTACTGTAATGCCCAATACCTTAGTGTCCCCTCAAAATCAACTCAGAAACTCCAGTTGGTCCAGAATGCCGCAGGTTGACTATTAGCAGGAGCTAGATGGGGCATGTGTATCAATCCCATTCTGCAGACACTTCACCAGATGCCCATTTGTTACCGGGCTCAGTTTAAGGTATTGGCTGTCACATACAAAGTCTGTCATGGCCTTGCCCCCTCTTCTTCACGGGGCCGCCTCTTCCCCTGTGCTCTACCACAAGAACTCCGCTCATGTCAGCAGGGGCTTCTGCAGGTGCTAGCCTGCAAATGGGCATAATCATCAACTGTCCATACACGTGCTTTCTCCGTTATGGGTCCCGCCTTGTGTAACAGCCTGCCTGAGGAGGTCAGGAAGGCTCCCACTCTCCTGGCCTTCCGCAAACCATGAAAAACTGAATTACTCAAGAGGGCTCTTCTGCTTAGGTAATAAGGCTGCACCACAAACTTACTTAGATAAATGATTGTGACTTGCGGTCCATACTGTTGTGTACAGCATATTATAAGTAGGCTCCTATTATGTAATTTCTGTACTGCTTAATGCGTCATGTTAATACTTATGCTTCTGTTTCTTTCTGGTGGTGCGAGACTTCTAATATCCTAATGCATTCATTATTGGGTGTCCCATTTTGTTGACTGTTCTGACTCACTATGTGTAATACACCTTGAGTCCCTGTGAGAAAGGCGGAACTGGGGAAATCTACTCAACCCTCTTAGTGAACACTAATTTTTACTGACATAGCAAAAGCAATGTGAGATACCAGAAGAAGAAGGAGGAGTTGGTTTTTATATGCCGACTTTCTCTACCACCTACGGAAGAATCAAACCGGCTTACAATCACCTTCCCTTCCCCTCCCCACAACAGAGGTAGGTGGGGCTGAGAGAGTGTGACTAGCCCAAGGTCACCCAGCTGGCTTTATGTGTAGGAGGGGGGAAACAAATCCAGTTCACAAGATTAGCCTCTGCAGCACATGTGAAGGAGTGGAGAATCAAACCCTATTCTCCAGATCAGACTCCACTGCAGAGTGGTGCTTAAGAACATTTTGGATCGCTTTAATTTCTACTCTGCTAGGATACTTACATCTACTGGAACTATGTACGCCACCCCCACCCCCAAAAATGGGTGCAATATTCAAGAACTCACAGCCATTGCACTAATGATGATGATTCATAAGGTAACTACATGCTGCATTTACTTTTACTGTTAGCCAGCCTGGTGGCCCTGACAGAGCAGAAAGGCGGAGTAATACATATATACCAAGTGGGATCATCTATTCATCAAGCTCCACGGCTCTCCAGGGTCTCTGGCAGAGAAAAACCTTTCCAAAACATTGCTGCTAAAGATCCTTTAAAGGGTGTTAAACCCAGAATTTTTTAGCACGCAAAAGCAATTCTGTTCCTGGGCCCTGGCCTCCATGCTATGCGATGAACAGGGTGAGAGCGAGTCAGTGAATAAGAGTCCGTATACACTAAATGATCCAAAAGGCACAGTCACCATTTCCAGAAATAAAGACAAACATCCAGCCTGCAAATGGAGGTAAGAACTAAGCACAACTGTGTCCTGGCCCAAAAAGCCAGGCAATCTCAAATGTTGCAATTCACTTATTTAATCAAGGAAAAAACTGCTCAAACTTACCCAAGACTCCATATTCTGAGAGGGAGCTGTTGCAGACGGTGTAGGGTGCCTGTTGCTCCCAGAGGTGGTTCATGGGCACGCAAGTCCCTTTGTCCACATCTTGATCATGGAGCACATGGTGACGATGGCTGCAAAGATTTTGAGGGACAAGTCATTGCTCACAGCACATTTTTTAAGATATTCTAAGAAAAAGAACAAGCATTTGTGTTAACCCTTTTGAAGTGTCATTAAGTGCTTTGCTTAATAATCTTTGTGGCTGTCTTGCAAGGTAGATCAACATTATTATCCCCCTATTGCAGGTGGAAGGCTGAGGGTGACAGACAGTGATGGCCACCCAAGGAGCCAGTGTGGTATAGTGGTTAGGAGCAGTGGACTCTAATCTGGAGAACTGGGTTTGATTCCCCGCTCCTACACATGAAGCCAGGTGGGTGACCCTGGGCTAGTTACAGTTCTCTTAGAACTCTCTCAGCCCCACCTACCTCACAGGGTGTCTGTTGTGGGAGGGGAAGGGAGGGAAATTGTAAGCCGGTTTGATTCTCCTTAAAAGGTAGAGAAAGTCAGCATATAAAAACCAACTCTTCTTCTTCTCAATCTAGTCAAGGGGTCAACACAGGGACTGGTTCAGGTAATTAGTTTGTTAAGAGTTAAAGAACAGAACAAATTTCAATCTCAGTTTCAAGCTTCTGTTGCTTTATATACCCTTTGTAGATGCAGTAACCTTTTTTTATTTCTGGTACATTTGTATCCACCATTTATGCTTCCCTTGGTTAACAGAGCTTTCCTCAGTGTCTTCTCTTACTATCCCTTCACCCAATTACCTCTCACAGTCTTACCCCATCTTAGAATTTTCAGACTTCCACCAATCAGGCACACAGCTTCCCAAACTGGCCAAGCCAAGCAGTGACTAATCTTCAGTTCCAGCCTCCATCTCCTAAACTCACAGTGCAATCCTAGGCAGAGTTGCACCCTTATAAACACACTGACTTCAGTGGACCCAGAAGGGTGTAACTCTGTTTAGGATTGCACTGCAACTCTCTCATCTTAAATTCTCCTTCTTCCTTTTTTACTTGACTGTTGGTTATTTCACTAAAAGCCCTCGCTTTGGCATACTGTTCTGCACTAGTTCATACTATTTCGTTTATTCATAAAAATTAAATCTGAAACAGTATCCACAAAGCCAGGATATTGTCAGTGCACCTAAAAAGACCGTATGGACTGACAACTTCTGCCAATACAATAGCAACATGGATTAAGAGCTTTCATTATTTTTTAACACCAAGTATTCAGTTCTTATACCTTCTCTCAGCCACTACAGAAAACTATGGAGGTGTGGCTGAGCAATATATGTAGCTTTTAGTGGTATGCGGCTACACTCGTCCATAAAATATGAAGGGTGGAAGCGATTACACAATGGGGGGCTGCTTTCACTCAAATTATAATTAGCCAAGAAATTGTATTACTCATCACCTTGAGTTGTGTACAGCTTCTTATTGTGCACTGGCTTCCACCTCCTTGAACACTTCTCAGGACCCTGGATCAGAAGAGCTGCATCCCCCCCACCCCGCTGCCCATCCCTCAAACGTTGTTCGCTGCTTAGAGCTCTCTGGAGCTCCGTTAATCAGCATTAGAATAGTGCACCAAAGAACATTATAAAAACAGAGATGACTGAAGTAATTACTGTAATCCATTAACTCCCTAAGCAAGACTAACTGAGTGAAACACACCAATATGTTCAAGCTCTACCACCACTGAAGAAAGAAGGGCTATTACCCTGATAATAGCTATTCTGTGGCGCATATCTGCCGATGCCGAACAAATTGCTGGCAGCAGTTCTGTTCTAATGCATCTTAGGAAAAACCGCTCACAACTCTAAGCAGAAATTAGTTAATACTACAAAATCAGGGGGGCACAGTGTCAACCATTAAAGCACAGCAATAGAAGGGTAATTAAGACAGAATTTTCCTTTTGGGTTTTCTTCGTATGAAGACTCCCCAAGAGTAATTTTACACTTCACACAAAATGAAGTGGTAGGCTGAGGTGGAAGAATTCTTTTCTGCCCTTCTTCAGAACCTCAAGTATGCAGGGAAATCTTTCTTTTAACGCCCCTTCATATGCCTCTCAGCCACGAAATCAGGAGGAGACTGAGACTGGGAACGCCAGCCATGAAGGACCTGGAAAAGATCTTTAAGTGTTAGGATGTGTTACTGGCAACCAAGATCAAGATAATTCATACTACAGTATTCCCCATTACTATGTATGGGTGTGAAAATTGGTCAATGAAGAATGCGGACAAGAAGAAAGTTGATTCATTTGAAATGTGGTGTTGGAGGAGAGTTTTGCAGATACCATGGACTGTCAAAAAGACAAATCAGTGGGTTCTAGATCAAATCAAGCCTGAACTTTCCCTAGAAGTTAAAATGACTAAACTGAGGCTATTGTACTTTGGTCACATGATGAGAAGACAAGAGTCACTGGAAAAGACAACAACGCTAGCAAAAGTTGAAGGCAGCAGGAGAAGAGGAAGACCCGAGATGGATTGACTCTATAAAGGAAGCCACAGCCCTCAGTTTGCAAGACCTGAGCAAGGCTGTTGACGATAGGATGTTTTGGAGGTCATTAATTCATAGGGTTGCCATGAGTAGGAAGTGACGGCACTTAACACACACACACACACATACTTCCTGAGTACAATAAATTAGGACACTGGGGAGAAATGTTTAATGTAGGCCTCTCCCCAACCTACTAATTTAGCAGATGCAGGGAGCTTTTCGAATGGGTGACCACTCAAAATATGACGGTTAGATTTGAGTCCAGTGGCATCTTAGAGGCCAATAAGATTATCAGGGTATAAGATACGAAAGATACAACATACAAAAGGAAAATAGGGTTGCGCTTACCTGTAACTATTGTTCATCAAGTAGTCTGTACATGTGAGACTACACAGCAGCCACAAAGATGAACTTTGACTCTTTAAAGCTTATACCCCGAAAATCTTGCCTTTCTCAAATGTAGCTCTTTTACTGCAGACCAACACGCTACCCCTCTGAAACACTCAAAATATGAAAGAAATCCCACAGGCAGTCTGAATTGGCGCTGTCTGAAATTTTACCATTTCAATCCATCGATCAGTTCTTACATTCTAATCTGTGCGGCCCGGCTGAGAGACAGGTGCTTAATTCAGTTACTGGGGGTATGGGAAAGAGGAGGAGTGGAGACAGTATGGGAAGGAGGACTGATGAGGGAATGGGATCCCACCTGTTAAGTCCTCATTGGTCCCTGCTTATAAGCCTATAATTTTGACAGAGCCTCAGGATCAATTCACAACTGAATCTATACAGCACAGTTCTCTCCATATGAACAGCTGTATGATACCACTCACCTGAAAGTGCCCCTTTCCACATCCTGCCCGCTTAGCCGGACGTGGATACCTTCTTTCAATAAAGACCCAAAA
Organism: Euleptes europaea; assembly: GCF_029931775.1. Classification (NCBI taxonomy): domain Eukaryota; kingdom Metazoa; phylum Chordata; class Lepidosauria; order Squamata; family Sphaerodactylidae; genus Euleptes; species Euleptes europaea. The sequence continues at coordinate 102,633,500 of NC_079316.1, read as the reverse complement.
GCCATGTACTCCCCCAAGGCCCAGTCGACAACTCGATTCTTTGTCATTTCCAGTCGACCTCTCAAAATCCGAGAAAGCCCTAGACAGAGAATGAGGGAAGAAAGAGAATGGGCAGCTGTATCTTACAAGTACTTATCCACAACATCAACTTAATCTGAGTTTGTTTTCTATGCAAAGGCAGGATCACCAAAGAAACTTAGATAAAGAGAGGATAAGACACTGATAAATTGTAACCTCCTGGGGACATCTCTCTGACTCTTCTCTCCCTGTCCTTGGTTGCTTCAGCTAATAGCACTTGGTTTCGTCAATCCAGTCATTTCGATTCAGTCGTAAGGCAGACACTCTTCATCCGTCCCCCTTTTTTGAAAGTTACACAATTAAGCTCCTGCTGTATTTCCACTATAGCTCCTTATAATTTACTCTACCTGTGCTTCTTACATAATTAAATGTTCATCCAACCCATCTCCTGCTTCAACATGTCATAGACCCTTTCCAGTCTGGTTTTAGGACTGGCTGTGGAACTGAAACACCCTTTGTCACCCCAGTAGATGACCTGTGCTGGGAGATGGATAAGGGGAGAGCAACCCTGTTGATCCTCCTGGATCTCAGCAGCTTTTGACATCATCAGTCATGGCATCCTCCTGGACTGTCTTTCAGGGTTGGGACTGGGAGGTACCATTTTGCAGTGGCTGCAGTCCTACCTGGAAGACGGGCTACAGACAGTAGTGCTGGGGGACCGCTGTTCATCCCCTTGGCCCCTGGCCTATGGGGTCCCACCAGGTTCCACCTTGCTCCCACCCGTGCTTTTCAACATTTACATGAAACCACTGTGAACAGTCATTTTGGGCTGGGTTGTCACCCTGGTGGTCCCTTCCAACTCTATGGGTTGGGTTGTCACTCTGGTGGTCCCTTCCAACTCTATGATTCAATACTCACATGATAGTCAGTGCCATCCCACCCTTGGGCTGAGTTGTCACCCTAGTGGTCCCTTCCAACTCTATGATTCTATGATTCAATACTCACATGATACTCAGTGTCATCCCACCCTTCAAGCATATACTAGGGAGGCTATGGAAACCATGAACCAGTGCTTGGAGTCAGTTTTGGCATGGATGAGGGCCAATAAACTGAGACATAACTCGACAAAAAAGATATGCTAATAGTGGGCGGAAAGCATGATCCAGGAACTGGGATATCTCGTGTTCTGGATGGGATTGCACTTCCCCTGAAGAAACATGTTCCTAGCTTGGGGGTGCTACTGGACCCACGCCTCCTTCTGGATAAACAGGTGGCAGAGGTGGCCAGGGGTACCTTTCACCAGCTTCAACAGATGAACCAAATGCAGCTTTTCCTGGGCAAAAAAAGATCTTGGCACAGTGGCACATACCCTGTCAACAGCTAGATTAGACTGCTGCAATGTTCTATAAATGGGGCTGCCGTTGAAGAGAGTTCAGGCGCTACAGCAGGAACAGAATTCTGCAGCCAGAATGCTGACTGGAATGGGTGATCTATTGGTTCTTCAAGTAGTCATCTGTGTGTCACTCTGATGGGTCCTGTACAGAACAATGATCCAGAAAGTTCTAGAGCAAGTTTTTTGGCTCAAAAACCTTTCCCTCAGAAACACAGCCTTGCACTGTGTATGCTCCAAGGGAGAGAAGTCACTCCATTTCCTTTCATCCGCTGCACAGGAAAGTTCATTTGGAGACTCCTTCGAGAATTGTCCAGTGTCTCATCAGAACCAGTGATTTTCTCTCGCTTGTTTTTGTCAGGTTTTCTTCCCTTTTCATGGTTCTTTGGTTGAAACAAATAAATTGTACACATAGTTGACATTTTTCCTGTCATTTCCGTAGCACTTTGAGACCATCACAGGCACACAGACTTCAAAGAAGTAAACGGCAATTCCCAGAGATAATTGTTCTGAGAGATGCCTGTTTGTAAAGCTTTTGGCTATAGCAAAGACCCAAGGAATAGCCTTTTCCTTTTACCACATCACAGCTACTGAAGGTTAAAGGGGGTGGGAGGCAGGTCAGGTCAGAACATGGCTTATTTAGGAGCCAAGGCAAAATTCAAAGGGATTTTTGTGTCAGATCACAATTAGCTCAGCATTTCCAAGCCATTTCTTGTCACATACCTATTTCTAAAACTGTTTGTTCTCCATCTCTGTGTTTGATACATCAATTCTGGCTTGTCTTATCCATTAAATCATTAACAGACTTAATGTACTTGCAGTAGAAAAGAGCAAGAGTCCAGTAGCACCTTAAAGACTACAAAATTTCTGGTACGGTATGAGCTTTCGTGAGTTCACTTCTCACAGCTGTGGCTCACAAAAGCACATACCTTGTCAAAATTTTTGTTAGGCTTTAGGGTGCCACTGGACTCTTGCTCTTTTTTACTGCTAATGTACTTGCAGCAGAACTTATTTCCTCATAACTGGAATAAGGCAGCAGCCTTAAAGTGCAATCCAAAATCCCTTCCACAGAAGAATTGTAATTTCAAACTGGTAGTTTGTTTTGCTCTACTTTTCAGTTATACATGCTTGTGTTACTTTATGATTTAAAACACTTCATTTGCATATACATGTTGATATAAGCAAAGCTGCTTTATTCATAAGTAAAAGAACGGTGCATCCATAATACAGCTAAAATTTCTGCCCCAATCATGGATTAACCACTTCCCTTGCTTCATTCATGAAAACACACAAACTCTTCTCTACTTCGTGAAATTTCATGACTGAAGCCAACTCTCTTGCTTATTCATGAAAAGCCTGCACGGCGGCACTCGTTTAAGAATAAGGCTGAGGCTTCACTCCATTCAAACCGTTTTGTAAAGGATGAATGGTTTTGGCAAGGCGTTGGCTATTTCATAAAATAAGCAATAAGGCAGTTTATTTTATGAATGAAGCCATTCAAAACTTCAGCCTGGATGATGCATTCATATCCACTTAAGTGCCTCTTATATTTCAAGAACTATACAGAGGTCCCCAAAATACCAAGCAGATGGTTCACTGTGAGTACCATGCTACTGTTAAGCATTTCAAGTGTGTGCACGCATTTAGCAAAATCCTTGTGCATGAAAATGCAAAGCAAAAGATGACAGAGCTACAGAACAGAGTTTGCATGCGAGCCTCCTCCAGATACTTTCTAAAGAGTAATGATATTTAGATTTAATAAGAAAATTTATGTTAATTACATGCCACTTGAGCACAAAACATTCATGCATAATTGAAAGGATTGCTATAATAGCTTTTTGGGAATTTTAATTACACAAAACAAACCCTGCTGATCAATCTCAAAGGAAGGAAAATAAATAAAAGAAAGGCCAATTCCATCAGCTCCTCTGGAAGTTTGTCTACAGGACGGCATAGCATGCCTTTAGGGATCTGGGTCAAAGAATGAACAAATCTAGACGATTTGGATGACAGAGTCCAACAGGTCAGGTCTGGCACAAAGAAGCACATGGTGGCCACCGACACCACTCAAAAGGCTTTGCAAATGGCATTTATAATAGACAGATACAGCCTAACCTACCTCACAAGGTTGGTGTGAGGAACAAATACAGGAGGAGAGAACCATGGACGATGCCCTAAACTCCTGGATTAAATATGTAATAGATGGATAGTTAAACTCCTCAGGAATTCCCTTTCCAGCCTCTACCCATCTTTCACTTGTCTGTTCTGATGCTCTTCTGGCTAGCTGAAAATGTTCAGCATGCCACCATTTGAAAACAACGTTCTTCATAAGGACATAAGAAAAGCCCTGCTGGATCAGACCAAGGCCCATCAAGTCCAGCAGTCTGTTCACACAGTGGCCAACCAGGTGCCTCTACGAAGCCCACAAACAAGACGACTGCAGCAGCATCCTGCCTGTGTTCCACAGCACCTAATAGAATAGGCCTGCTCCTCTGATCCTGGAAAGAATGGGTATGCATCATGAGTAGTATCCATTTTGACTAGTAGCCATGGATAGTTCTCTCCTCCATAAACATGTCCACTCCCCTCTTAAAGCCTTCCAAGTTGGCAGCCATCACCACATCCTGGGGCAAGTTCCACCATTTAACTATGAGTTGTGTGAAGAAATACTTCATTTTATCTGTTTTGAATCTCTTACCCTCCAGCTTCAGCAGATGACTTCGCGTTCTGGTATTATGAGAGAGGGATAAAAGCTTCTCCCTGTCCACTCTCTCCATACCATGCATAATTTTATAGACCTCTATCATATCTCCTCTTAACTGCCTTCTTTCTAAGCTAAGCAGCCCTAAGTGTTTCAACCGCTCCTCATAGAGCAGTTGCTCTATCCCCCTGATCATTTTCGTTGCTCTTTTCTGCACCTTCTCACACTCTGCAATATCCTTTTTTAGGGTGTGGTCTACCAATGAAGAAAATGGAGAAATGTAACTTAGCTAACATCACAGCATATCATATAGAAACATCCATCAGCCTCCTACAGATCTGAACAGAGACCAGTCTCTGCCTTGTATGTGGGCATATTCAGCCCCTGATGTTAGGCAGCAATCCTAAGAAAATTTTCCTGGCAGTAAGTGCCCTTGAATAAAATCAGGCTTACTCAGGCCTGGAAATAGATATACCTATGAACCCAGAAACAATTTTATTAAACTGTCTACTGATCATACATAAGAAATATCTCGATATATTCCTCTACATGTTAACAATAGCAAGAGTAAATTTTGCTACATGTTGGAAAGGAAAAAATTCATCAGATTTAATTAGTTGGTTTGATAAAGTGAAGGAGACCTATGTCTTGATTAAATTGACTTATAATCAAAATGATAAAAACATAGAGGAAGTTTGGAGAATGGAATTTCCGGAATGAATATTTCCAGAATGGAAAAAATACTTAAAAGTCTAGAATCAGATGGCGTTGGTTCATAAAGCGACTGCTTGTTTGGTAATATTATATGTTTTATGTCTTTTATACTTCTATATGTTTTGTTTGATGTTTTGATTGTACTGTTCCTTTTTTAATGCTGTAATAAATTTTATTTTTTAAAAAATCAGGCTTATTTATGAAAAACCCAGATTAGGATTGCTCTCTTAACCTAAGTACTATTAAGTTACCATCACTACCAGTTTGAATACCAGAAATTTCCTACATTTTCTTGATCAATGTTTACTAGACCTTTATTATTTATTACATTTCTACCCCGCTCTCCCCAACCCTAAGATGAACAATAAACGATGACTGCCTCAGTTCACCTGAAAATGATCATTGGCAATCCTATTAACAGTGTTTGTACCAACACCTAATATCCGTGAAGGAAATTTCAGATATATAAGTTTGTATGCTAGCTGCTAATGTTATGTGCTCATACTATCTATAATGTGTGTGTGTAAAGTGCCGCCAAGTTGCAGCTGACTTATGGCGACCCCAGCAAGGGGCTTTCAAGGCAAATGAGAAGCAGAGGGGGGTTCCCATTCTCTTTCTTTTGCAGTCTTCCTCCTTGGTGGTCTCCCTTCCATGTACCGACCCTGCTTAGCTTCCGAGATCTGACATGGTTTGGCTATGCCATGCTGCCTTCCCTCCACTATCTATATCGGTACTCCTTTTCAAGTAGAAGGTGGAAAGGAAGAAATTTCTTCTGTTCAGAAAATGGAGCCTTGGCTTACCTATGAGGGTTCCTTCTTCTCTGGGAGAAGAGGACATCTTCAGCAGCAGGTTTTGTAGCTCCTATGCTCAGGGAGGCAAAATCTAAAAAATTTAACTTCAACTTCCTGTTCCCTGTGCTAGGACCGCCCTCTGACTTCCAGTTCGAAGACTTCCCAAGCATAAGACAGGAGTAACCGAAACTGTAACAGGAACCTGAAACAGAAACTCAGTTAGTAACCAAACAAGGTAGACAACACTGGGAACAGAAGGTAGGAATCTTCTGGTTCCCCTAGGTACTTGTATGTAGTCTTGATCGTCTGATTCTGCAGCAAATCTTCACCCTGGGCAGGCAAGATGTCCTCTTCTCCCAGAGAAGAAGGAACCCTCACAGGTAAGTCACGGTTCCATTCTCTCTCTGGGTTCATAGGACATCTTCAGCAGCGGGATCTTCTAAAGCTGTTCCTTCTGGGTGGGATTAATCATCCGTCGCTACGTGTTGCAGAACTCTTTTACCAAAAGCAGCGTCGGAAGAAGAGTAGGAATTTATTTTATAGTGTCTCACGAAGGTAGAGAGACTAGACCACGTCGCAGCCCTGCAGATTTCTTCGACTGAAGCCTGTTTGTCGAAGGCTGTCAAGGTAGCTGCGCTACGGACTGAATGTGCCGTGATTCCTGAGGTGAAAGGACTGCTATGCCTGTTCCTTTTGGCTGTGGGAACTGCATTGTTTGTGTGCAGGCGCTGCCGGTTAAAGAGTTCAAAGATATGCGCACGGGCTTCACTTTCAAACTGAATCATTTCAGTAATTGTAATAGTAAATTTGTAATTTACATTATACGTTGCCCGTGTGGGCTACTCTATGTCAGTAAAACAAAACATCCAATAAAATTGAGAATTGGAGAACACAGGTCCAGGGTAAGAAATAATAATATGGAAGCACCCCTCACAGCGCATTATAAACAAATGAAGCACCAGGATCACGAAATGCAGTTCTTCGTGGTATGGCGATTCTTTGGCAAACCTTATCAAACTCAGAATAGTGATCGCATTATGAGCCAGCAAGAGTCTAGATTCATTTTTCTTTTTAATACCATTTCTCCGCATGGACTTAACATTAATTTAGATTTGTCTAGTTTTTTATAGGGGAGACTTTAGCTATGAGAAGTTACGTTAGAATTCCACAATAGGTACTGTAGCTTTAAGAATGGATAGTCGCGTCACCGTGACCCACCCAGAAGCAGTATGAGTGATACTTAAAAACAGAGGTGGAGTCATGTCATGTTAGATGACTCAGCAAGCCATCCGCTGACTACAGGAGGTTACACACCTAGTTTGGGTATGTTTATTTGTTTTTGGAATTATGATTGTAGAGGAATATTTAAATGATTTATAATAGGAATGCAAGTTGAAATTGGTGGTGTTTTGGTCTGTTAAACGATATGTATGTACGTTTTTTTTCAGAACATAGGTTCTATGAAACAATTTATTCATAGGATTGCCTTTATTGAAGAAGCTGATGCGAAATGGGAAGATTTACTGGATACCCATTATATTGGCAACTATGAACTTTGTACATGATTGACAGACTGTGCATTGCAAAGATTGGACCTACTTTGGAAAACTTATCAAGTTACTTTTATGCACTGTAGCTTTTTGCACTATGTATTGTAATGCTTGTAACAACTGTTTGGTTGTAATTTTGCTATTGTATGAATTGCTCATTATATTCACTTTAGGCATAAACATATATGTGTGTGATGATTGCCAGTAGTGCCACTGTGGTTGTTTTACCTATACTTTTGGCACTCGATATTTTGTTTGGTTGTTTGTCCCTTTAGACCTGTCTGGGTAAGGCTTGTCCTGATGGCAGTTGTTAAGGTGAGTGACCTGGCAGAAAGACGGTCATGGCATGTAGGGACATATCTTCCTGCTGTTAATACCGTAACTAGACCCTCTGATATTCTGGGATTGTCAGTAAGAATTAGTTGGATGAGTTTCTGCATCCAAACCATTGTAGCCCCTGGAAAATGGATGTGGTGTCATGTATTTGTATGGCTAATGATGAAGATTCATGTGCCTTCCTGGCCAAGAACTCAGCTTATCTGACCCTGTTTGTTGCCAAATCTGTTGGATTTGTCTGCCCCCTGGTTCTGGAATTGTGAGCCCTTGTTGAACCTGGGTCCCTTCCGGGAGGATCCCCTTCAGGAGTTCCAGTTGCTTCTCCTTCCATAGAACCTGGGGTGAGCCAGGGAATGGGATCTCCGAAAGGAGGAAGAGTACGAGCCCTTTCCCTCCCTCCTATTGAATTTGGGAAACGCTTTTTTCTTGTCTTTTGTTTCAATTAAAATGTCGTCAAGTTTTGAACCAAATAGATGACCCCGTTCAAATGGGTATCCCAGGAGGATGGATTTAGAACCGAAGTCAGTGGACCATGGTCTAAGCCACAGAGCTCTCCTGGCGGCAGAGGTTGCTGCCATGGATCTGGCCGATGATGACATGGAATCCAGGGTAGCATCTGCCATAAAGTTTATGGCTTTTGAAAGCCTACCAACGCCATCCAGAACTCTTTTGTTGTCCTGTGGGACCAGGTCAATTAACTTCCTGACCCACATAATGCCGGCCCTGGCAAATAAGGCAGCCGTGGCAGAGGCTTGAATAGACATGGCTGCAGCCTCGTGTGCCTTTTTACTGGCATAGTCAGCCTTCCTGTCAAGAGGGTCCTTAATATTTCCTGCTCCATCCTCGGAGACCAGGCTGGGCGAATGTAGGTCTGCCACTGGAGCCTCCACCAATGGGGTCTGAAGCAGGTTCATGGCCCGGGGCTCTAGGAAATACAACCTCTTGATGGAAGCAGGCTGCTGTTTATTGGAGAGTGGTTTGTCCCACTCTGCCCTCAGCAGGTCATCAAAATATTCTGGGAAAGGGACAGAGCGTGATTGATTCTTCAGTCTGGCAAAGAACTCCTTGTTGCCCCTGAATTTAGTCTTGTTCTTAATTGCCTCTGTCTCTTCATCTTCGTGAAGATCCAGGGCAGCCATAACCTTTACCAGTAGGGACTGGTAGTCTTCCCCAGAGAACAGACGGGACTGCTGCTCTTGGGCCTGGGCACCCTCTGTCTCTTCCTCCTCGGTTGAGGAAAACTCGCCCTCCTCCCTCTCTTCCCTCTCTTCTTCCTTGGAAGAAGTATCAGCGTCTTTATTGGGGTTGGGGGGGGGCTTCTTTGGCTCCTTGGTAGGCCAGGCATGGCTTTGGCCTTTGTGAGATAATCTGCCCAGTGATTCAGCGCGTATGGAGCCCCTAGTGGTGGAAGGGGAGGACGCCCCTGAGCTCGTTCGCTCTCTGAGGGAAGGGTCGCCGAGTTGGGCAAATTCCTCTCTGAGGGCTTTTCTCATCCATTCAATTACATTCCTTTCTTCTGCCCTCCCCGTCGCCAGGAGCCTGTTCGTTACCACCACTTGTCCCTGTAGCGGAGCCTCCACTGGGGCCAGCAATACAGGAATTGGCGTCCTCCTCTCCCTCGTAACCCTCAAGGGCCGAACGGGGAGGCGCGGAGGCGCTCTTTTCCAGGCGCTCTTTCTTCGTGCCATTTTCCCCACTATCTGAAGGGTGCTTCTTTTTGCCTGCCACCGCTCCCGCGGTCGGCTGCTTTTGCCGGCTTTCCCCCTCGTCTTCCCCTGCGGCCGCTCCGCTCTGTCTGGGGGAGAGAAGCCCAGCCACCTGCTCCTCGTCTCCTGATAGCAGCTCTTCAGCGTGCTGTTCTTCCCCTGCCGCCCTTTCTCCCGGAGGAGGAGGGGGGACGGGAGGTTAAGGTTTGACAAGGACTCAACAGAGGGAAGCGAGAGAGAGGGAAGCTGCAGGAATTAGGTGCAGGGTCGGAGGGGATGTTAAGTTGATAGGGTAAAATAGTATGGTAGGTAAGAATAGGAAAGAAAATAAGATTTTGCTCTAGAGCTCAATCTAAACTGCTACTCCCTCTGAGGCAGGAGGAGAACTGGAAGTTAGAGGGCGGTCCTAGCACAGGGGACAGGAAGCTGAAGTTAAAAATTTTTAGATCCTGCCTCCCTGAGCATAGGAGCGACAAAACCCACTGCTGAAGATGTCCTCTGAACCCAGAGAGACAACAGAAGACACACTGAACTGGAGATAGGGAGCAATAATATTTCACTGGAAGACCTCTGATTTTTAATTCGTTTATGCACGTGAGTTTTACCTGAGGTTTGTTGATTGCTGGACCCACACTTTCCTGTTGGGAGTCTATGCACCAGCAGTCTCCAAGGTCAAATCAGGAAGTATTTGAATCCCTGCCCCTTGAAATGCTGCTTCATAACTGACTATGTGAGAGAAAGGTTCCCTCCCCCCAAACCCAACTGCCGCATAAAAAAGCTTTTTCAGAACATAAAACAAAAAATAGAGCAATCTGAAAAGAAGGGGGGAGGGAGAAATCCAAGCCTCTATTTTAAAAAGCCTTTCTTCTGCTCAGAAAGAGCTCAGAGGAAGCAGGAAACATTTGAATCCCCGCCTTGGGACATGCTGCTTTGTAACTGGCTGTGAGCAAAACTAAGCTCACATGTCCTGCACTTTGTCTTATGCATGGGGATTTCACCAGGGCTGAGCTCAGGGGAGAGGGAAGAACCAGGTTAACAGAGAAACAGAAAGGTCCAGGATTTGCGAGGGCTGGCAGCGAGGTCTTCTCTAATTGAGGGAAAACTCATGCATAACTCCAAGGAACAACCGAGACAGACGGGGTGAACGTGAGTGAAAGTACCCATGCATAAACGACCTTAGTATTTTCATGGCCTGAGCATCTTTGCATTTCCAGAAGGCAACAGAGATTAAAGTTCCAACCACAATAAGGATTAAGGATTCTTCTTACCTCCGTGTATTTTAAATCCCTCTAGTGGAACGGAGCTGGCTACATTTCCAATGTGTGTCAGCATGTCTTCAGAGATGCCAGTAGAAGGACAAGTCATACTCTTTGGTTCTCCATCCACATTGAAAAAACCTGGAAAAGGATAAAGATTGTAGGACCTAGTGTAGTGCTATATAAACAAAGCAATAATAATAACGAATACAACTGTTTAATATCTTGATACAGGTTGAGTATTCCTTATCCGGACTGCTTGGGACCAGAAGTGGTCCGTATTTCTGAACTTTCTGTATTTTGGAATATTTTGGAATTTTTGCATATACATAATAAGATATCTTGGGGACAAGACCCAAGTCTAAACAATAAATTCATTTATGTTTTATATATACTTTATACACAAAGCCTGAATGTAATTTTAAACAATATTTTAAATAATTGTGTGTACCATCAATGGCACTGCTGAGGGCCTGTGAGTAATGCCTGTATGCCAGTTCAAAAGGTCTAGTTGTCGGATCAGTCCAGATATCGGATGTCCAAACAAGGGATATTCAACCTGTACTTACAGGTTTGGTTCAGCTCCAACAGCACATCACACTTTGTCATTACATGAACAAGCCTTGAAAACATTTCAGGTATTCCTTTATCCCCCTTTTCTCCCTGCCTCTTTGAATTCCACAACATAACTACTTACTACTAGGTTTTTTTCAAACCATACTTTCTATCATGCTTAACGCAAAAAGTTAAGGGATTTTGGTTAAGAGAGCAAATAAAAAATATCATCACAGAGTGAAATTTGCAGTATCACCTCTTACCTGGCCAAGGTGAATCAAGCCAGTGCTTAATGTGCAGAATTTTATTATCTTTGGACCTAGCATAAGCTTCTTCACAGATCTTATCGTACTCTGCAATTTCCTCCTGTAGAACAGGGAGGGGGGGAAATATGAAAAATACAATAGCAGCAATGTAGGAAGTCAGTGAAGATGTAGGATCAGGGATCAAAAATTTCACCTCAGAGATCATCTTAGCACTATGAGATCTGACATTTTTATTGTACATGCTGGGTTTTTTCCTTTTATGTCTTCTTTCCACCACTCCCCATTTTCTTCTTGAAAAACAAATCCCCGCAACTAAAATACATGATGGTAATATTGTTGGTACAACCTGATTTAGATTAGGAGGTGCTTCTCCAGTTGAAGACCAGCGCATAATTTTTCAAACAATACAGATCTGAAGATTAACTCTTAGATTTCAGATGCACCAATACATGTTTTAGTGGGTCAAATGCTGTTGAACCTACTATCTATTTTAACATTCTGGTAACTAATATTAATGATTCTAGTTAGGTTGCCAACTGTGCAATCCTAAACCGAGTTACACCCTTCTAAGGCCACTGACAGATGGACTTAGAAGGGTATAGCTCCTGTCAGGACTACACTGCAAACTTCTGTTCAACTCTTTCAGCAAATGTCTATTCCCTGTCAAAGAAACAAATCTAAAATGTTAGTCGGAGAATACTTCAGCATCTTAATGCTGCCTTAAATTCTGTGACTATTATTTGCTCTATGTAAGCCTAAATTAGCAACATGGAAGATAGCAGGAACAGGAGTGACCTGAGCATCAGATATGAGCTCCATCTCAAAGTGGAACAGCACAGCAAAAACTTGCAAGCTGGGATTGTTGCTAGGTTTATCTGGCGTTACAGAAATACAGTACTAGCTAGTTTTCCACTTAGGAACAATTCTTGAAATGGATGAAGATTTGATGCTGTTTATAATAGCAAATAACTTTTAAGAGTCAATATCCTCCTACACCAGTCAGTGTTTTTTCTAAAGCTACATCACAGTAAAAAACCTCCTTTTTTTCCTTCCAGTTTTATGGTTGATAAGGGGTCTTGTGGAGTTGTTTTTGTCCATGTGAGCTACCCAAACAGCCAGATACACTCACCTATGAAGTGGGCAATCGAACATATAATCAGTAGCAACTCCTGTGATTGAAGTGGCTAAAAGAGTATTCACAGGAGGTGCTGTTTCCTGTGTCTGTAACCACTCAGCCAGCATGGTGTAGTGGTTAAGAACGGTGGTTTGGAACAGTGGACTCTGATCTGGATAACCGGGTTTGATTCCCCACTCGTCCACATGAGCGGCGGATGCTAATCTGGTGAACTGGATTTGTTTCCCCACTCCTACACACAAAGCCAGCTGGGTGACCTTGGGCAAGTTACAGCTCTGTTAGAGCTCTCTCAGCCTCACCTACCTCACAGGGTATCTGTTGTGGGGAGGGGGAGGTGATTGTAAGCCGGTTTGAGTCTCCCTTAAGTGGTAGAGAAAGTCGGCATATAAAAACCAACTCTTCTTCTTCAGTTCCATCCACCATATTTTTCCACCATACCACATACTGGTGGCAGTCTTGCAAGGCCAAAAAGTGTCAACCAAGTCCTTTTAAATCTACTTTGGTCTTGTTGTAGTTATACCATCTTTGGGTATATAGACCCAAAGATGGGATACACACATGCACACAAATATATGGAAGTATCCTAAGTGCTTTCAAAAACATGACATCGAGTCAGAGACCTTCCCATTCATCCAAGACTGAATCTTGAGTAGGGTTGCCAGGTCCCTCTTCGCCACTGGTGGGAAGTTTTTGGAGTGGAGCCTGAGTAGGGCGAGGTTTGGGGAGGGGAGGGACTTCAGTGTCCAATTGGCAAAACAGCCATTTTCTCCAGGTGAACTGATCTCTATTGGCTGCAGATTAGTGGTAATAGCAGATCTCCAGCTACTACCTGGAGGTTGGCAACCCTAATCTTGAGAAAGGAACACAGTCTTGCCTTTGACTTCACACTGTACTTTGGAGCATCTAAAACAGTGTGAAGCCAGTCATGAGGGTAGGGATAATTGCCAGAGGGAAGGAAGAGAAGGTTGCTGTAGCAGTAGCAACAAAATTTTTGGACTAATTAATTTGGTCTTCTGTCTATTTCGACTGCATACAGTTTTTATTCTCGGTTTATGTCTGAAAATCCAGGGCTAACTCAGTGAAAACCTGTTATGGATCTCCCAGAAAATAATTTATCAAAATGAGAGAAACAACATCTGACATACTTTAGTTAGGCATAAAAAGAAAAGAAAATCAAAAGAAAAAACAATACATCTAGTGAAAGAGCACTGCTCTTTCTGAAACCAGGTCTACCAATGGCCCTCTGCTCGACTGGCAGGCAGTACCTCAAACTCCTGCAGTGCCACAGTCCCATCAGCGATCAGTTTGTCAGCATACTTCTTCAGCACAGGCACCTGCTTCTGAATCTGCTTGTACATCAAAGGCTGGGTGAACATGGGCTCATCCATTTCATTGTGGCCTCGTCTCCGGTAACAAACCTACGCACCAAAAAGTCTCATCATCAGTGGACGGGAAGCTGTGCATAATTAAGCTGTTAACCTTCTTGGCTTTCTGAAGATCGAACCTCCCTAGAATTTCCTATAAAATCTGAGGTTAGCAGCAAGCGTATTTACGTTTATTTGTGTTATTTACAGTCCACCTTTCTCACTTGGACTCAAGGCGGATTACACAGAGTGGGTCAATACAATCGATGGATGGGACAATTCAGTAAAGAATGCAATAGGATTAAGGTTTAGAATCAAAAAGAAGCCTAAAATAGAACTGAAGCAAAGCATAAGTCTTAAGGTGACACATTAAATGATGTAAAATTCATAGTAGGAATCTAGTTTCGGCAAGCCAGTTAATTCTTAAAGAGATGCTTCAATGTTTGGAATCTGATTTGAAGCCCTACCATTAACCCCACATATTAGGTAAGGCTTCTGCTAAGAGAAAATTGCACTCTGCAGACGGAGGTGTTTCTCTTTATTACTGTTTCACCACCTTTCACAACTGGAAGACGGCTACGGAAACAGGCTGAAAACAGCTCATATTAAATCCTACTGCTTACCCTCAAGTTGAAATTTATCATGTTTGGTGGTTTAAAAAAAAAAGTCCAGGTAAAGTAAAATTAGGATTTATCCTTGGGCTGGTAAAGAGAATGCAGCTAAGGAGAAGCAGCAACCTATAATGAACGCCACAGTACCCGGTTCGGTTAAGTATCAGTACATTTACCATCTACTCCAGAAAGAATTCAAGGGCCAAGATCCAAAGAATGGTGTGTGCATATCAAAAGAACATAAGAAAAGCCCTGCTGCATCAGACCCAGGCCCATCAAGTCCAGCTGTCTGTTCACACAGTGGCCAACCAGGGGCCTCTAGGAAGCCCACAAACGACTGCAGCGGCATTATCCTGTGTTCCAGAGCACCTAATGTAATAGGCATGCTCCTCTGATCCTAGAGAGAATAGGTATGCATCATAACTAGTATCCATTTTGACTAGTAGCCATGGATAGCCCTCTCCTCCTCCATGAACATGTCCACTTCCCTCTTAGGTCATTTATGCATGGGTACTTGGACTCACGTTCACCCTCAGGCTGACTCAGTTGTTTCTTGGAGTTATGCATGAGTTTTCCGTTTATTAGAGATGACCTCGCGGCCAGCCCTCACAAATCCTGGGTCTTCCTGTTGCTGTTAAATCACAATTCTTCGATCTCTCCTGAGATCACTCCAGGTCAAATCGTCCTCCTCACCATGGATATTCCAAAGTGTGGGAGAGTGGAGCTGGGGGGTAATCTTTTTTACAGTAAGCACTACTTCCAATTACAAAGCAGTGTTTCAGGGGGGCGGGGACTCAAATGCTTCCTGGTTTTTCGTCTCCCAGCCGGAGTTCTTTGTCACATAAAAATGGCTTTAAAAACAACGCTTGGGTTTCCCCCCGCCCCCATTCTGTTCTTATAAAGGAGCTTTTTTTTTTTTTGAGAAATTGATTTTACCATGGCACTTGGGTTTCTGGGGGAGGATGGATGTTTTTCTCACAATAAGCACTACAGCCAATTAGAAAGCAGTGTTCTCAAGGGGTGGGGAGTCGCTTCCAGATTTGAGCTTGGTGCATAGCAATTTTTGAATTCACAAGAGAAAAGTGGGGGTCGAGTGAGAATTGAACCCCAGGCAAAACTCCCATGCATAAATAACCTTAAAGCTTTCCAAGTTGACAGCAGTCACCTCATCCTGGGGCAGGGAGTTCCACAATTTAACTATACATTGTGTGAAGAAACACCTCCTTTTGTCAGTTTTGAATCTCTCACCATCCAGCTTCAGCAGATGACCCTGTGTTCTAGTATTATGAGAGAGGGAGAAAAGCTTCTCCCTGTCCATTCTCTCTATGCCATGTATAATTTTATAGACCTCTATCATGTCTACCCTTAACCGCCTTCTTTCTAAGCTAAACAGCCCTCAATTACTTCTGGGTATGCACAGAGATGTGATGACTTGCTTTTCCCACTGCAGCTCCTTGTGTTATTAGTCCAAAGAATCTGCCAGAGAGACTTTTCAGGGGAGGGGGATAAGGAGTCACAGTGGGAAGGGTGAGCACAGTAGGTCACACCAGACCTCAGCCAGAATGAAGAGGGACGAGACCTACCAGATCAATAACGACATCTTTATTGAAAGTGTTTCTCCACTCGGCAGCGACATTGCACACATACATCACTGCTTCTGGATCATCAGAATTCACGTGGAATATAGGGGCATTGACCACCCGAGCAACATCTGTTGGATACGGAGATGAGCGGGCCATTCGGGGATCAGTCGTGAAGCCAATCTAGTTTGGCAGATAGATAAACAAACAAACTTAAAATCCAAGATACGGCCATTGCAAATTATCTGCATGCTGTAAGCGTTCCCTCTCTCTTTTAAGAGCTGGAGTTTAAGTTAATACACGCTTAATGACATGGCAGGATGATGCGCTTTTTCAGTTAGGACCAGCAAGTTTTGAATGCCGTATTTCATGGCTCCCCTCCCACTTATTTAAATAACATTTTATTGTTAATAGAAACAGTGAAGATGAAGCACTGCAGCCATTTCATGTCAATTCATATCTGATTTGGGCAAGTGTAATAAAACATCTTGCATTCTAAGAGCATAATGATCCTACAAGAACAGCGTTAAGCCAAATCAACCCTGGCGATCAATGGGGTGACAGATGTCGCAGCCAGATCACCCTCACATCCAGCGTTAAGACACTGCTTGTTTCCTTCCTGTAACTTTTTCTAGCCTTTCTGGAGATATTTCCAAATTTGTTAGACCAGGATCAGCTCAGAGTATTTTGGTGCCCCCAGCAGATTTAGGGGAATGCAAGTTGGCGAGGCAATCAGTGTAGCCTACCTGTCCCCTCCTTCTGCACTGCCACAGGAAGAGGGAAAGGTGAACATGAAGCAGCCTTATACTGAATCAGACCCTTGGTCCATCAAAGTCAGTACTGTCTACTCAGACCAGCAGTGGCTCTCCAGGGTCTCAGACAGGGGTTTTCACATCACCTACCTGCCTAGTCCCTTTAACTGGATGCTGGGAATTGAACCTGGGACCTTCTGCATGCCAAGCAGATGCTCTACCACTGAGCCACGGCCCCTTATAAGAACATAAGAAAAGCCAAGCTGGATCAGACCAAGGCCCATCAAGTCCAGCAGTCTGTTCACACAGTGGCCAACCAGGTGCCTCTAGGAAGCCCACAAGCAAGATGACTGTAGTGGCATTATCCTGCCTGTGTTCCACAGAACCTAATATAATAGGCATGCTCCTCTGATCCTGGAGATAATAGGTATGCATCATGACTAGTATCCATTTTAATTAGTAGCCATGGATACCCCTCTCCTCCATGAACATGTCCACTCCCCTCTTAAAGCCTTCCAAGTTGGCAGCCATCACCACATCCTGGGGCAGGGAGTTCCACAATTTAATTATGTGTTGTGTGAAGAAATACTGCCTTTTATCTGTTTTGAATCTCTCACCCTCCAGCTTCAGCAGTTGACCCCGCATTCTAGTATTATGGGAGAGGGAGAAAAATGTCTCTCTGTCCACTCTCTCCATCACATGCATAATTTTATAGACCTCGATCATGTCTCCCCTCAGCTGCCTTCTTTCCAAGCTAAACAGCCCTAAGCTTTTTAACTGCTCCTCATAGTGCAGTTGCTCTAGTTGCTTCTTGGACCATGGGAACTCACCTTCATCCTAAGAGGCATAGGTCAGAGAGGCAAAGGGTATAGATTACACCTGACACTTACTTCTATGCCACGGGTAGAGGAGAAGGAAGCAAGCCTCAGTGGTGCTGGTACCATCCCTGGAGCTTGCTTCCCTCCCAAACAGTGAAGGTGTCAGGAAGGGAAGAGGTGAGGCAACGCCGGCTGTCCCCTCCCATGCTGGTGGCGACCAGGACTGTGGAGAATGAGGAGGCCAGTGGGGGTGCCTATGCCACTGGAGCTCATCTAGCAGGTCTGGGTGAAAAGGAGTGCAAGCCACACCTGTTACCTCTTCCCTGCCACTACCCACTCTCCCCTCCTCAAACTGTGGCACCCCAAAGGGCTTCGTGGTGTGACAGCAGGTAGACTTCCCCTGACTATGGAAGATACACTGATTTAGCAATTTGTAATAATCTCTTTTCCTTTCTGTAAATGTATTAGGGCAGTCAGGGAATAGCTTGTTGCTGGGCAGAATATCTCTGTATGTCTGTGTGCTAAGGAAGTGGGTTAAGAGTCATGGAGAGTCAGAGTGAACTATAAACAATGATAGGAGAAACTGGATAGAACTGAACTGTACTGCGCCGCCTCTATGTCTGTAGTGCTATAAGCCTACCCTGAATGTTGATGGGTTGTCATATCTTGAATTTGGATAAATATCCCTTCCTCAGTATGATCGGGGCTCAGAGATTTCTGCCCATTAGGGCCTCTGAGTCAGCAGCTGCAAATAAACTGTTTTCTTGAAATAACGATCCCAGGTCTCTCTCTCCCCCCACGAACCCTTGTTTACCATATCAGTGGGTTACTTATGAAATGAGCTAGCCCTCTTTCAGGCTGCTTTCTCATGAGGCCTTCTTGGAGCCATGTGGCGACAGTGGTCTTTTATGCATGGCTGTTTCCCTTGTCATCACCCCCTCCAATGACTTCGGGTCTTTGTGTTGATTATGCATGCCATTTTTTCCAGAGCTCGGTTTAATGCTTTTCCATCAGCTCTGCTTAGTGGAAGATTCCAATGCTCGCCTATGGAGGCCCAGTTATGCCCCTGCAGTGCCAACACAATCAAAGTCAATTGCTCATATTTTACTGAATTGTGAATTCTATAGGGATGTCAGAAATCACCTAATCTCGTCTATGCTGTCCAGGTTCCCTTGTTATATTAGCTATTCTAGCCATGCTAGTGCCCTAATGTTGGGTTTTTTACTTGAAGAATACCACCATCTCACACACAGTGGCGAAGTTCTGTTATATTGCTGTCAGAATATGTTATTATGTTAAAAAGCTCTCTAATTGTGTACTATTGTGGTTGCTCTTTTTTTAATGCTATGCTGGTCAATGACTGTATTTAATAATAAAATAAAGTAAAAGTAAAAGTGAAAAGCAAGCCGTTTCCAACCGTCAGCAGTTGCCTTGTTCTCCCCCTGCGTTTCGCCTGCATTTTCAGAGACCTGTTTTATCTTAAATTTTAAAACGCGGACAAAAATACAGGCAGGGGGAGAGTGAGGTGACCTCTGACGGTCGGAAACGGCATGCATAATCAACACAAAGACCTGAAGTCGTTGGAGAGGAGATGGCGAGAGAAACAGACATGCATAAAAGAACAGTAACACAGGGGTTTCTCCATGGATTATTATGAAAGCAACAGACAGACACCAAGAGCTACAGTCCTACCGATACCTTTGATTAATTTTTTTACCTGATTGTTAACCACAACGTGAATGGTGCCATTGGTGGTGTATGATGGGAGATCGCTGAGATGAAAGGTTTCATAAACCACTCCTTGTCCAGCAAAGGCAGCGTCTCCATGTAAAAGTATAGACATAACCTAAGAAGTAAAAAACACTGTCCGTCTGCAAGTTTCAAATATATACAGATCCCCAGTTCTCTCCCCAACATAATGCAAATTGCAAATGGTCAGATGCTTCACTGAAATCACATTAATGAAGAAAACAGCAATCTGGGCCAAATCTAGTCCTCTGTGAGTCCCCCCGCCTGGCAATCTTCAGAGGAAAACAGGAGTGTACAGATGAGGAGGAGGAGGAAGAGAAGAGTTGGGTCTTATACCTCGCTTTTCTCTACCTTTAAAGGTAAAGGTAAAGGTCCCCTGTGCAAGCACCAGGTCATTCTTAACCCATGGGGTGATGTCACATCCCAACATTTTCTAGGCAGACTTTGTTTACGGGGTGGTTTGCCAGTGCCTTCCCCAGTCATCTTCCCTCTACCCCCAGCAAGCTGGGTACTCATTTTACCGACCTCAGAAGGATGGAAGGCTGAGTCAACCTTGAGCCAGCTACCTGAAACCGACTTCCATCAGGATCGAACTCAGGTCATGAGCAGAGCTTTGGACTGCAATACTGCAGCTTACCACTCTGCGCTATGGGGCTCCTTTAAGGTGTGTCAAACCATCTTACAATCGCCTCCTCTTCCCCTCCCCACAACAGACATCTTGTGAGGTAAGAGGGCTGAGAGAGCTTTAAGAGTACTGTGACTAGCCCAAGGTCACCCAGCTGGCTTCATCTGGAGGAGTTGGGAATCAAACCCGGTTCTCCAGATTAGAGTCCACCGCTCATGTGGAGGAGTGGGGAATTAAACCCAGTACTCCAGATTAGAGTCCACAACTCTTGACCGCTACACCATGTTGGTTTTGCTGAGCAAAGCCTATTCCAGCAGGACATGGCAGCTGGCCACTTTGCTACACAGGAGTTGGGATTGTGGAACCATTTCTTAGAGACCAAAGAAACTGCCACTGCATTCATGCTAAATTTATAAAGACCACTTCAGAATGGGACTAACTGTATGCCTGATACAACTCACACCAAATGCATGCCGCTGAAGTAATAATGTACTCTGAGGAATGAAGCAGTAGCTCTTGCATTACTGCTGCTAAAAACTACTATAAAATAGTTGACTAGAAACAAAAGTCAACAGTTATCCAGGCAGCTTTACCTTTTTCCCTTCGGTATCCCCTCGATAAAACTGCTCAGCTTTGGTTTTCCCCTGTACAACAGGATCCACTGCTTCTAAATGAGATGGGTTAGCCACCAAGGAGAGGGTGATATTTTTATTTGTTAGTCGGTTGATCCTCTCATGGTACATCCCCAGATGATATTTTACATCTCCCGATCCCTAAGACACAAGGAACTGTGAAAGGACGCATATATGCTGCTAGGATATGAATAGCTCACAAGGCAATGTGCCACAGATATCCACATTAGACGGAAGAAGAATCACACACATTCTGAATGTTGGGGGGGGGGGTGTTTCCTAGTGAAAGCAATCTAGCTGCAGAAAAATATCCCTATGTAGTAACACTCATCAGAACATTTAGCATTAACTGCTGAATAACAATATCCTGCTGTCTCTCACCTCATCAGCTGCTTCAAGCTTTGGATCAAACTGGCAAAAGATTTGCTCTAGTTCCTTGCGGATGACATTAGCCAAGACATTCAACCTTCCTCTTAGAGAAAATAAGGTTTTTTTAAGAACAAAAAGATATAAAGGGTTAATCAACAAATATCAGGAAACAAAATTATGCACTCTGTAGACAACAGTCCAGTTTTGTATGATTAATTTCCACATACATCAACCAACTTAAAGCTTTGCCTAGCTTTCCATTAAATTTCTGTGGATCGTTTTCATTATAATTTTATTTATATAGCACTCGAAGGTGTAGGAAACCCTTTTTCTTTTAAGGTAAGCAGAAAAGCAGTCCTAAATAGATGTACTGAGATTCAGTAGGGATTAATCCCACAAAGATGTTCAAAGCAGCTTAAAAACTAAAAAAGGAATAGGGAACAAAAATACTGGGGAAACACCATTAGGATAAAACGTAACTGTTTATCAGTGCAATCAAAGGAACACTTTCCTGGGAGTAAACCCCTCTGAATAGACCTGAGTAGCACTCTAAGAAACCCTATTTAGGATTGTTCTTTAAGTTGCAAATTATTTTTAATTGAATGTTAAAATAAAGATTGAAGGCAAAAAACCCCCACAGAAGGTCATTATGGTTAGTTTTTTAAAAAGAACCTTTGGAAGAAGTGATGGGAAAAATGACAGCTAGATTCGAGTTCAGTGTCATCTTACAGACCAACAAGATTTTCAGGGTGTAAACGTTCGAGAATCAAGCTCCCTTCATCAGATATGAGTCGGAATGGAGATTTGAGACCTTATATCCCAGTCAGTAAAAGGACAGTAAAGTTAGTCAGAAGAGATCTTAAACAGAGAGTGAAATGAACAAGCGGACCGAATAGAAGAGAGCATAGCTGGTGAAGGCAAACGATTGAGAACATTTCTCTCAAGAAGTCTGTGCAATGGCCCCAATAGCTATCTTCAAGAGATCATATTAAAAAAGGTGAGGCATTTATGTAACAGAAGTTTGCCTTTACTATTTGAATATATTGAGAGCATTCACATGTCAAAATAAGCTACAGTTTATATACCATGTTTCAGTTAAACTCTGGTACTCCTGTTTAGCGATGTCTGAGCACAGCCACCCTGTCCTTCCCTGCACAATCCTTCCCATTCTTGATTCTTCCATTCAGATGATAACCAGAACGCCCGTGAATTCAGATATAAAATAAGGATAAAGCCTGCCTGACTTGCCAGTTACAATGAATCCGTACTGGCTAAGAACTCCCTCAGGATTCTCTGTAATTACAGCTTACGTTTCAGCAGGGCCAGGCCCTTATTTCATCAACCTCACCAATCCCATCCTATATCCAACCTCGAAATCAGGTTATCAATTAACACCGTCTGTCACGCTATGCAAATGAGTTGACTGTTAAGGGATCGTTGCTGTTACATTAAATCAGGTGAGCAATTACCTGTGAGGCATGCCCATTATGACATACTCAATTCCCATTTCGCTAGATTTATCGATGATCGTTTTAAGAGCAGGGATCATTACTTCACATCCTTCCAAACCAAAGCGCTTCTCTGACGACCATTTTCGGGCAAGGAAATCTTCAAATCTGTCCAGGAATAGAGACGGCAGTACATGAGTGAAATAAGACAGCCAGAAATGTGTTTATATCTGTTGAAGAACGTTTGGAAGACTGTCATCTAATGAAGAGGAGTTTTTAAAATGGAAAGGTATAATGGCAAGTCTAGTTTTGACATTATATGTGGAAACTGTTTCATACTGAGACATATATTGCTGGTCAGAACAGAAAACTTAGAAACTGCAGCTGCTGACATAGCTCCTAATATGGAGTAATACAATGCTTTATTATCTTGTCAACAACAATTATGCTGGCATCTGTGCCTTCAGAACCAATAATCAGAGAAACAGAACACTATCCTTTAATGACAGATCTACACAGCTCTTTCTTTTTTAATGCATGTGGCCTAGGGGCAGTATACACAATTGAAACATTTTTAAACCAACGCTGAAAGAAGTATTAATAAACCTTAAGAATAATGAAGGCAAAAGAGAAGAGTTACTTCATGACATCTTCTGGAACTGCATTACCATGGAACTCTTGCATCAAAATACCCTATTAATACCATTTATTTAGTATTTATTTATATTCTGCCCTTCTGTCTCCTAAGGGGCTCTCAGAGCAGTTCGTTCCAGTTTAAAAACCACCCAATAAGATACTAAACTCACAGTGCCATCCTAAGAACACTGCTAGAAGTAAGCCCTACTGAACAGACTGGAGTCAGATTCTGAACAGACCTGCCTAAGAGTGCGCTCTCACGTTAATTAACTAATAATGCCACCCATCCTATGAAGTTCCTCCAGTCTAAGCCCATTTATTTTAGTATGCTTAGACTGGGGTAATGTAAGAACGTACATAAAGCCTAGTGGATCGAGCCAGTGGTCCCCCCAGTATACTGTTTCACACAGCAGCCCATCAGCTGACTTGGAAGGCCAACAACAGGACACAGAGGCAGAGGCCTTCCTTCCCCAGCTGCTGCCTCCTTGCAGTGGTACCCAAAGGTTTGCTGCCTCAGAAGGTAGAGGTTTCCTTTAGTCAAAATGGCTAGCAGCCATTGAAGGAGCTCTCCTCCATGAACCTGTCTAACCTCCTTTGAAAGCTATCTATGCTTGTGGCCATCACTAGGTCTACTGGCAGTAACTCTACATAGGCGTGTACTGCAGAACTGATGAAATGGAAGCATGCTCACTGATCCACTGATTATTTGTTTAGTGGAGAAGTATTAAGGTTGAAGCGTCAGATAACATGCAGTGGCAGAGCAAAGGTC
The DNA here is from genome assembly GCF_029931775.1 of Euleptes europaea. NCBI lineage: Eukaryota > Metazoa > Chordata > Lepidosauria > Squamata > Sphaerodactylidae > Euleptes > Euleptes europaea. The sequence goes on along the minus strand of NC_079316.1, from coordinate 102,609,729 downwards.
ATGGTGAGAATCTGAGGGACTAAAACTCAGCAACAGGGATTCATACTGGGAATGAGGTATATTATAGTTATCATTATCATTTAAAAGCGATTAAATAAGTAAATAAGTAGTTCAATAATGCTGTCAATTAAAATTTTGCATACAATGTCAATATCAGTTAATTTTGATCACAAGCAGAATTTCTCTCGTAATAAAAAATGTAATATGAAAAAATACCAGCAGATGGCAGGAGAGCTAACATTGTTGCACTTACCTGTAACTGTGGTTCACCGAGGGGTCTTCTGTGCACATGGGGAAAGTGCAGGCACTGGCCTGCTGCGGGGAAGGACTTTCCAAAGCTTTCTCGAAGATTCATAAAACATGCAGTGCTCCTCCCTCCCCTCCGTCTCGCTCCCACATTTTCCCACCCAAACGGGCAAGTGATGGGGGCAGGGAGAGAGCTCATCCCTCAGTTCTCCCTTCACCACTATGGAGAGGCCATGAGATTTGAAGCAAGATAGTCCACAGCAGGGCAGCAAGGAGGGATGTGTGCCTGCACAGAAGACCATCCGATAAACAACAGTTATGGGTAAGTGCAACACTGTTTTTATCATTGTGGTCTCTGTGCAGTCAAACATGGGAGATTAGCAAGCTCACTTACCAAGGAGGTGGGCGTAGGCTGGTTAACAAATCTTCTAGAAAGCTTTGGAAAGTTCTTCTCCATAGCAGGCCTGCACAGTCTCCATGTGGGACTGCACAGAGACCACAACAATGAACTTATTTCGGTAATTTTTAAAAAAATCCCTTTTAACAATCCCAATGAGTGAAGCAGGTCCATAAAGTTTTTTGTTTTGTTCTGCTCAAAGAGTCTTTTCTGAAAGTTCTTAAATTGCAGGAGGGGGGAGAAAACAGAGCTGCACTTACCTGTAACTGTTGTTTGTCAAGATGTCTTCTGTGCAGGCACACACTGGGGACTGCGCTTGCACAGGCCTACCACGGAAAGGATTTCTACAGCTTCTTAAAACTAGATTGGGGGCGTCGTCTCCACCGCGCATGCGCTGCTTTTCCCGCTCCGATGATGTGGTGTAGCGAGCCGACGCCCCCTTCCCTCAGTTCTTTACTTTGCCCCAACAAAGTAGCTCCTAGAACAGAATAAACAAAAACACCTGAGAGCTCTCCAAGGGGCAGGAGGGTGGGATGTGTCCCTGCACAGAAGACATCTTGACGAAAAACCGTTACAAATAAATGCAACTCTGTTTTTGTCTGCGATCTTCTGTGCAGACCCACATTGGGAGATTATATAGCTACTCACCCAGAGGAGGGGATGAGCTCTCAGCCAAACAAGGAATGTAACACTGCTCTCCCAACAGCTGCATCTTGTCTAGTGTCCACATCAATGGCATAGTAGTTGAGGAAAGTTTCTGGAGAGGACCAAGTGGCAGCCCTACAAATCTCCCGAATGGAAACTCTTCCTGAATGCAGCCCTGGTTGAATGTGCCCTGGTTGAATGAGCCCAAAGAGACCTTGGACATCTCTTCCTGGTCTTCGCGTAGCACCGTCGTATTGTATGGACAATCCACCTAGATAGAGACTGGGAAGCAGACTGACCCATCATGGGACCAGAAAAACAAACAATGCACTGGACTTACGAAAATGTGTAGGGTGTTGCAGGTAATACAATAAAGCACGTTTCATATCTAATGTATGTAACGTCTTTTTCCGCTTCTGATTGAGGATTAGGGGAAAAAACTGGTAAAGACAAATCCTGACCCAGGTGAAACTCTGATGTGATCTTGGGTTTAAACTCAAAACTTGGGCGCAAAACTACTTTTGATGGGTAGAACTGAATAAAAGGGGGATGACACCTAAGCGCAGCCAACTCCCCAACCCTGCGTGCAGATGTAATCACTACCAAAAAACAAACTTTCTGTGATAGATGTGTCAAAGAGGCCTCACTCAAGGGTTCAAAGGGGGTCATCAAAAGATGTGCCAACACTAGGGACAAAGACCATTGGGAAATCAGATGATACACAGCAGGGAACATATTGGCTAGCCCTTTTAAAAATAACTTAGATGTAGGGTGTGAGAAAAGTGATGTCCCATCCACCCCTATGTGAAACGCTGATAAAGCAGCCAAGTGGACTTTGACTGAAGATAAGCTTAAACTCCTTTTTTGAGGCTTAGAAGGTATTCCAATACTAAAGGGAGAGGACTCGATGAAGGGAAATAACCCTTAGGAATAACCCAATCTGAAAAGCGTTCCCATTTAAAAGCATACGAAGCCCTAGTGGAGGGTTTTCTAGAATTCAGCACCACCTCTAACACTTAGTCTCACAGTTTCATTGCGGAGTGTTGAGCAGCCAAGCTGCTAGCTGAAGCCTGTCTGGTTCTTGATGACGCATCCGACCCATTACAAGAAGGTCTGGCTTCAACAGTAGGCGAAGCACGTTGTCTCCTGCCAGTCTCTTCAGGTCTGCGAACCATACCTGCTTGTCCAATAAGGGGCTATTAGGATGCAGTGTGTGGAATAAGCCTGAATCCTGTTCTAGTTAGTAGAGGTGCAGGGGGGAATGCATAAAACATAGTGCCCTCCCATGATATGAGGAAAGCATCCCCTAGTGAGCTCTGGTTGTGACCCGCCCTGGAGCAAAATAGAGCTGCCTTTGTGTTCTGGGAAGTAGCAAATAAATCCACTACCGGGAATCCCCATGTTTGAAAGATGGGCAGGATGTACTCCCACTTGATGAACCACTCGTGACGGGGGAGAAGACCCTGCTTAAAGTTTCTGCCATGGAGTTCTTTACCCCTTGTATATGGATTGCTTGTAAGGACACATTGTGCAGAAGTGCCCAGCTCCAGATTCTTTCTGCCTCCCTGCAGAGTTTGAGGGAAACTGTTCCCCCTTGCCTGTTCAGATAAAACACTGCGGTAATGTTGTCCGTCAGAATGAGTACCGCACTGTTGTACAGGAAATCTGCAAAAGAGACAAGAGCATACCAAATTGCTCTGGGCTCCAGTAGATTAATATGCAGCGAGGCTTCACATGGATTCCATAGACCTTGTGTAGCAAACCCATTACAATGGCTCAGCGTCATTAATTGTAGCAGAGAACAATCTTTTGCCACCGAACGGTAAGTCCTCAATGGTGCTCCTGACATCCTGCTACAAGGCGGTGGACCGCAACCATGCAAATCTACGGAGGGATACTGCAGCAGCCATGCCTCTGGCTGAAGACTCTGATGCATGGCGACCTGCGTTCATCTGGTGCCTAGATAACTGAGTTCCCTCAGAAAGCACCACCTTAGCTAGAGTCTTTTGTTCATCTGAAAGACCTTCAATGTATCTTATCCCAGAGGAATAAATGATAAGCAGACATTATCGCTTGGTAGTTTCCGATTCTGAACCCTAGTGCGTCTGCCAAAAATGCCTTTCTACTAAAGACATCAATTCTTTTACTGTCCTTGTTGGAGGGGGCAGAGTTGCTGCCTTGACACATGGACTGAGATTCGGCAAAGATTACTGAAGAGGGTGCGGGGTAGGAAAATAAAAATTCACATCCTGCGGGCAGTACTTTGTATAAGTTGTCCACCTTTCACGACGTAGATGGGGTAGAAGCAGGTGTTTCCCAAACTTTCTTAGCAATGTCCATGAAACCCTCAAGGACAGGGAAGGCTACAGTGATTGATGCTTGTGAATAGAGGGGATAAAATATTCTCCTTTGGCTTGGGAGCAGAGGTTTTAGAATCAAAGCCTAAGGATTTCACTGCTCACATCATTTGTTCTGCAAAATGTGATATCTCGTCTCCCGATGGTCCAGATAAATGGTCTCCACTAGCACCCTCGGGATTGGGTTCCAATGGTTTCTCTAAGCCAAGTTCGGAACGGACCGAATGGGCGTCCTGTTCCGAATGAGAAGTGCTGAATGATGGCTGCCCATCTTGTGGGGCCACAGCTTCCTGTTGCATCCTGGAAGGGAAACTCGGAACGGGCCAGGCAGGCTGTTGAGATGGCTGCAAGGGGCCCCAGGGTGGAAAAGGGTACCCTTGCCAAGGAGCCTGCTGTACCGGGCTATACCACTATGGAGGCCACCATGGTTGGGGGAACTGTTGGGCAGAAGCTGGCTTGTTCTGCACCTGATGGGCCTTGGGATAAACCAGAAGGCTCACTTGCAAAGGAGGGTTGTAAGACATCTTGAACCTCCTTAAGAAAAAAATCAGGTAAGTCAACCTCGAAGTCAGATGAACCTCACCCAAACTGTGGAGCTGGAGTACGAAGAGGGGTAGGTGTATGGACATCCTCCACAACAATGGAATTCAGGGTTCCTGCCATATCCGGCACCGATCCTTTCTGCTCTTTAGAGGACAAGTGCTTTGTCTTGGCCCGTGCTTTTTTAGGGGGCGGTTCTGATGCACCCCTAGCCTTTTCACTCGGATCCGGAGAACAAGAATGGGGCTTGGATGAAGATGAGGCCAGATCTGAATGGACGGAACCGACCGACTCTGAACGGTTGGTCTGGCCTCGCTCGGCTGATGACTGCGAAGCCGGCATTTGAGAACCAGAAAGCACTTTTTCATATAGCCAGGCCTTCAATCGGGAGGCTCTGTCAGTGCGGACCTTCGGTGTAAACTGCTGACAATGTTTACACGCGGATACATTGTGAGACTCACCAAGACACAGTAGGCATAAAGAATGGTCATCCATCTTGGTCATTTTAGTCTCACACTGCAAGAACTTTTTAAAGAGTGCAGATTGAGCCATCGTGCATACACCGAAAAAAGGAACTGCGTCACACCCAATGTGATAGCGAAGCTGTTAAACACGTCCTTTCTCTTTGGTGGCAAAGAAAGAACTGAGGGAAGGGGGAGTCGGCTTGCTACATCATGTCATCGGAGCGGGAAAATCGGTGCATGCGCAGTGGAGCCGACACCCCCTATCTAGTTTTAAGAAGCTGTAGAAATCCTTTCCGTGGTAGGCCTGCGCAAGCGCAGTCCCCAATGTGGGACTGCACAGAAGATCGCAGACGAAACAACACTGTTTATAAATCCTCTTCTTTGAGCTCTGGACTATAAATGGTAATTATAAAATCCTTTTAAACAAGTGGCAATTTAGTTCAATTGGTTTAGATTCATCCTTTGCAGATTATAAACACAAATATCCAAAATTGCTGAGCTGTTCAGTCTTTAAAAATTCATTCTTGATTTCCACTCATCATGCCTAGTTGAAAATCAAATGCTGGAAAGTCTCTAGCCTTTAAAGTTTAATTAGTTCCTCTATGATAGAGTAAATAATAAAATAAAGTCCTTATGTAGGAAGAGAGAAAAATATAAAAGTAAAACATCTTCTATAAACAGTTCACATTCGGTGCACAGTCATCATGGCAAAAGTAAAAGTAAAATTCCAGAACTATTAATATTTATCAACTATAACAGGGCTTCTTAAACTTTTTCCATTCACGACCCCTTTACGCCCGAGAAATTTTTACGTGACCTCGGGTATATAGGTATATAAAACAGATGTATAAACCTTTTACCGTTGCCAAATTTTTCATGTCCCCCACATTCAGTTACGCGACCCCATATGAGGTCATGACCCACAGTTTAAGAAGTTTTGAACTATAATATACCTTATATACAGGTCTTATATATGCATATCTTAGGTGTTGGTAATTTGAATTTATATTGTCTAAATGTAAAGTGAATGCAGATGATGTATTGGTTGGTTGCAAAAGAAACAAAATATATATTACATCTGTTTTGTTAGATGGAAAAGTTGTATATCTTCAAAGAAAGAAGGAAATCAAGGAAGATGGCATCAGGTACTCTAGCAACTAAGAAAGACACCGGTACAGAACAGGATAGAGACATCATATTTGAGAAGGTATCAACATCTCTATCTCAGCAAATCCAGACTCTTGCAACAGACTTAAAACAGCCAAAGAAAAATCTCTCATCCCAACAGGCCGAACGAAGGACACAGAAAAATACTGAAGATATATAAAAAAATAAGAGGAGAAATAACATCTGGCCTGCAGGAAATAAGGCAGAAAATTAAAAAACACACACCAGGAAATCCAATAAATAAAAAAGGATATTGCTCTATCATTAGAATCGCAAGGAAGTTCCTTAGAACAAGCAAAACAAAAAATTGAAATTCTGGAAATGAATCTCAGAAGTAAAAATTTACGATTTCAGGGAATCCCAGAAGAATCTGGAGACCATCCGCTCATTCCTGAGCCTTGTGGCAGTCGGGGACAGCATCGCCAAGGCACCGCCGCGGCACTGACAAAGAGGTTGACCGGCTGCAACAAGGCTTAAAAAAAGTCTTTTTTAAAATTAAAAAAGAAAATAGGGTGTTTTCCCCCATAGAAAACAGCGATACCGCACCAGGAAAAACACTGTTGCTGGAGGGGTGTTCCCGGGCTGGAAGGGCTTTGGAAGCTGACTGTCAGCTCCCTACACCGGCACCACATTTAGATCCCGCAGAGACTGCAGCATCAGAGGAGCGGCATGCAGCTCCGTGGTGCCAACAGAACTGCCCCCACCGCCAGCATAAGTGCCTCTTATTCTGAGTCCTCTTATGCTGGTGGCAGGGTCATGCTGCCTCCAGAGCACTTGCAACCCCCCACCTCAGGAATGCACTGAAAAATCTAGAAAGAAAGATTTCAAGAACTAATCCAAGTTTTCATGAAAATAAAAGGAGATTTTCCTGAAATTGATCAAATATTTAGAATCAACTCAAGATATGCAACACAAAATAAGTTACCATTTATTTATGTATTTATTTCATACTTCTAGCCAGCACTCCCCCGGCCAGTCTGGGCTCAGGGCAGGCTACAACATTTAAAATGTCACACTATAACAATAAAACAATAAAATATATAAAACCATAAAGCAACGCCAATTAATTTAAAAGATGGTCGTCATATATAGGTGCTCACTGCAGCAGATGATGCCAACCATAAACAATAACACATAACTGGTACGGCTACTCACCCTCAAAATAGATCATAAACTAAAACGGGGTGGGGTGTAGGGAGGCCAGCACTGATCTCATTTACCGTATTTTTTGCTCCATAAGACGCACTTTTTTCCTCCTCAAAAGTGAGGGGAAATGTCTGTGCGTCTTATGGAGTGAATGCAGCTATGTGCGGCCAGCCACCTCCCAGCTGGCCGTCGGGGCGGGCCGTCCCGACGCACACGCGCCCAGCCGGCTCTGTGCGGCCGCCCGCCTCCCAGCTGGCCGTCGGGAGACCTGGCAAGGGGGTGGGGGTGACCCTTTAAACTGCTCCACGCTGAGCAGTTTAAAGACCCACCGCCCACTCTCCCGTGAGTCCCCGAGGTCCGGACAGATCGAGGGGACCCGCCACTTCCAGTGCCACAGAATGCGCAGCTCGCGCTCGCAACAGCAGCCCTGTCTCCCATGCCAGCCCCTCCCCCTGCTACCCAGCCACCCGTGTTGTGTCTGGGATCATGTCCCCACTCCTTTCCATGCTCTCCTCCGTCTGTGGCTAGTACCCCCCCTTTTTTCCATCCCCTTCTGCCTCTTCTACCTCTTCCTGTCCGCCTATGGGCTTTTCCCATGCAATGTGCATCTCTTCCCCCACCCCCCTTTTCATCTCTTTTGCTCCTATGGGCTTTTCCCATGCACTGTGCATCTCTTCCCCCACCTTCCATCTCTTTTGCTCCTATGGGCTTTTCCCATGCAATGTGCATCTCTTCCCCCCCCCTTTCCATCTCTTTTGCTCCTATGGGCTTTTCCCATGCAATGTGCATCTCTTCCCCCCGCCCTTTTCCATCTCCGGCCCCAACTCCACTCCTTCCATTCCTTCCATCCGTTCCTCTCATTCCCCTCCTTCCCTTTGTCCTTACCAGTGTCCGTTGGGCCTGCCAAGCCCGCCAGGGGGCTGATCAGCCAGCCCCCCTTTTCTTCCCTCGGTCCCCCTTTCCTCCTTGTCCAGTCTCAGCCATTTAAAAACGGCCTGTCCCTCTGGGGGCGAGGATCCTTCCTCCTTCCGATGCCCCCCTTGCCCCCTTTGCTCTCCCTCCCACTCCTCTCTGCTGCTGCTGTCACTTGGGAGGGCCAGGGGCACAGCAAGCTGATCTGGCGCGTCTGCCCCTTTTTTCCCAAGCCGACTGTCCACTCCTTCATGCATCTCAGCATCCCAGGAGAGTGGGCGGTGGCTCTTTAAACTGCTCCCTGCTGCCCGTCCTGGCAACAGGGAGCAGTTTAAAGACCCCTGCCCCCCTTCCCTGGACTTCCAAGAGGGGGGGTGGCTCTTTAAACTGCTCCTCGCTGCCAGCTGTTTTTTTTTTCAACAGCCCTAGTCCAGACGTTCCCCGCCCCGACAGCCAGCTGGGAGGCGGGCGGCCGCACAGAGCCGGCTGGGCGCATGAGCGTTGGGACAAGTTTTTAGAGGAGGAAAAAAACAGAGTTGCACTTACCTGTAACTGTTGTTCATCGAGTGGTCTTCTGTGCAGGCACGCATGGCACAGAAGCCACGAAGATGAACAAGATTTTTTCTTGTTTTCCTCCTCTAAAAACTAGGTGTGTCTTATGGTCAGGTGCGTCTAATGGAGCGAAAAATACGGTAATCTCGCCTGCAGCTGTCCTCAACCATAGGCCTGGCGGAATAGCTCTGTCTTACAGGCCCTGCGGAACTCCTTCAGGTCCCGCAGGGCCCTGGTGTTATTAGTCAGAGCATTCCAACCTGAGATATCTTAGTTTGCTTTGTCTACAAGAAATCAAGGGACACGATCTTGAGTTAACATAGACAACAACCGCTTAATATAGAAGGAAAAGAAATACAAATATTCTAGAATTTACCTCCTGGAGTAATGAAGAAAAGAGTTTGATACATTGAAGCAAGTTTTACAAGAGAAACAAATCAGATATCATTGGAAAATACCCTTCGCTTTGGAAATATTCCTGACAAAGCGACAACCATGACAGAACAAGCAGAACAACTGATACAAGAACTGACAGCTGCAGACCAACCACAACATTCGGAACCAAAAGATGAAGGAAGTGCATCTCCCAAAAAACAACAATACAAGAAACCTCAAAGGAAGTAAGAAAAGAAGATAAGACAAGGAAGAAAAAAGACAATTTTCATACAAAATGGATAAGTTGAAAATAATTTCAGTAAATGTGAATGCTCTGAATTCCCCCTCTAAGCGCATCATTTTAAAAAATCATTTAAAGAAGCAAAAAAATAGATATATTATGTGTACAAGAAACTTGTATTTAAAAAGAATATATACATATATTAACATGTAAAAAGCTATGTAAAGTATATATAGCTTGAGCACCAAATAAAAAAAGGACTTGCAATATGAATCAATAATTTGAGCTTGGAAGTACTTGAAGAATTAAAAGACCAGAAGGGAAAATATTTGGTATATTGCCAGAGGGTCAAATATGGTCATTGGCATCAAAATATGCTCCCAATTATGCTAAAGTTGGTTTTTCATAAATTAATTCCCGGTGTTTGTTTTCTCAAAAGAAATTATGGAAGATTGTTGGTGACTCACATGAGCGTCCGGAGGTGAGGTTGTGGTAATGATGATGTTCTTTGAGGGTGATTAAAGGGGAGGGCTGATCCTGGTTACCAAAAGAGATGTTCTGCCGATGATTTGTCCCTTCTTGCCCGCGGGATCGGCATCAGAATCTCCGGGGAACTTAAAAAAGCTACATCGGAGAGTTCTGGAGATCAAAACCGCATAGGTGACTGCAGGGAATTCCTGCTTCCCTAGTCCACTGATTAGGACCGGGTTGGAGTGTTATTTAACACCCCAATTACAGCATTTCTTGGATTTTCCCTGGAAAGTCCAGGAAACATGGCGATCAGCCCAGCACCCCAGCCGGAAGTCTCCTAAAGTTGGTTTTTCAAAAGAATTTTTTCAACTATTACTAGATTTCCAGGAAGGAGAGATTTTAATTTTTGGAGCTATGAATGGTGTTTTAGACACAAAAAGGACAGATCTAAAGATGTTGGAAGGGGAGAACTACCCAAAAATGTATTTCAGTATATGGAAATGTTAGAACTGAAGGATGCCTAGAGAACATTACATCTGAATAAAAAAGTTTCACATACTTCTCAGACGGACATCAATCTTACTCAAGAATTTATAAGTGCTGGATTTCAAAAGCATTAATTAAAGGTGTAGAAAAAGTAGAAATTCAGCCAAGGACCTTAGCAGACCATAATCCAATTGAACTAAGTTGGAAAACATGAAAAAAAAGAGAGAAAGAAGATGGAGAATGAATTATACACTACTACTACAAGATGAAGTCATGCAGAAATGCAAGAAAGATCTGTCTGAATAGTTCAAAATCAATAACACAGCTGGAATTGCCGCAACAACAGTCTGGGAAGCAAGTAAGGCCCTGTTGGCAATAGCTGCAAAAAAGGAAAAAGGAAAAGAAGAGCTTATAATGGGAATAACAGACAGAATGAAATAGTTGGAACAGGAACGTAAAGCCAATTTAAACAAACTGAAGGAGTTAAAAAAAACTAAAGAATCAAGTGGACTTGTTAGAGGCAGAAGAAATGCAGGAAAAAAAATTGAAAGGAAAGAGAAAAAAGGACGATACCAGGGATTACAAAAGGAAATCAAATTATGCATGCAAAAAAATGAACAAATAAAGAACTTTTTCTCAAATCTATACAAAAATTATTTATAGAAAGCATGAAAGAATATCTAGCAGAAATATCAGTCAAGAAATTTACACTGGAACATAGAAGAATTTTAAACCAAACAAAAACAATACAAGAAATTAATTACACTATAAAAAACTGAAAAAGGACAAAGCACCTGGACCCGACGGACTAACAGCAACATATGATAAATGCTTTGAAGAAATTCTAGCAATACCTCTACAAAAGGTAATGAATGAAATACAATGGAGGAGAAATATCCCACCTATGTGGTAAGAAGCGTATATTACATTAATATATAATGACCCAGCAGCACTGCAGTTGTACAGACCGATTTTGTTGTTAAATGTGGATTATAAAATCTTTACAACAATCATGGCAGAAATACTAAAAAAATGTATATCAGAACTAATGCATGAAAATCAGAAAGGATTTGTGCCTCAAAGATATATGAAAGACTACATTACCGTATATACTCGTGTATAAGCCGACCCGAGTATAAGCCGAGGCACCTAATTTCACCTCAAAAAATGGGGAAAAATGATTGACTCGTGTATAAGCCGAGGGTGGGAAATGCAGCAGCTACTGGTGAATGTCAAAATAAAAATAGATACCAATAAAATCACATTACTTGAGGCATCAGTAGGTTAAATGTTTTTGAATATTTATTTCAAAGAAAAACAGTAAGTAAGTGGAAAAGAGGGTCAACAAAACCAATATGGTATCAACAATAACGTTAAAAGTGCAAAAACCTTAGCTCAATCAGCAACCAAGCTAAAACACAAGAGTTAAAATCCCTCAAAACTGGATTCCTCCTCATCATCTGTATGTCCAAACAGAGCTTCAGCTGTAGCTGGTGTGAGGGTATCAGCATAGACATTGTCATCTCTGAGTTCACAGTCATCATCATCATCACTGCTGTCGTCCTCATACAAAGCGCAGTCTTCACTGCCATCCATAGCATTACTAATGCCACATTTCTTGAAGGCGCGTTGCACCATGTCCTCTGGAATCTCTTCCCATGCATCACGAACCCACTTTGCTATTAATTCTATGTCGGGCTTCATCAGATTTCCAACTTTTGTCAGTCGGGCTTGACCAGATGACATCCATTCATGCCACATCTTTCGCACACGGTCCTTGAAAGGTTTATTTAAACACACATCTAGGGGCTGCAATACAGATGTAAGCCCACCTGGAATAACAGCCAAAGTAACTTTAGAAGACTTTGCTAATTTTTTTATGTCATCAGATGTGTGGCCTCTGAACATATCCCAAACTAGCAGTGATGGTTTCTTCTTTAAGGCTGCTCCTGGTCGTCCGTTCCAAATTTCTTCAAGCCATTTTTTTGTTCCGTCTTCATCCATCCAGCCTTTAACATGTGCGCGAACTGTAATCCGTGGTGGGAATTTGACCTTTTTAGGCAAGGTCTTTCTTTTGAAAATAATGTCAGGGCGCAGCTTAGTTCCGTTAGCTAAACATGACAGAACGACTGTGAAATGGTTTTTTTCATTTCCTGTGGTTCTGAGTAAAATTGTTTTTTCTCCCAAACTTGCCACAGTTCTGTTGCTTGGAAGATCAAAGGTCATAGGTGTTTCATCCATATTCCCAATATCTCCCAGGTCATAGTTATGGATCCTTCTTTGTTTTATGATGAATGAATGGAATGACATCACTTTTTCCTCAAGGTCTTTTGGCAACTTCTGTGATATCTTGGTTCTTTGCCGCAAACATAGGTCAAACCTATTCATGAAGCGGGTACACCATCCAGCTGATGCAACAAAATTTTCAATGCCTGGTGCTTTTAATTTGTCGTCTTTAGCCATTTGAAGGGCACGTAAGCGAATTTCCATGCGTGTTACGCAGTAACCATTTTGACGACGCTCCATAACCCAGTTATGCAATTCAGTCTCTAGAGCCCCATATGAAGTTGTTAAACCACGTCGAGCTTTTTTTGCCTTTGGAATCTTTTCCAAGTCAGCTTTCATTTTCCGCCACTCCCTCACTTGTTTTTCATCAACGCAAAATTCCCTACTTGCAATACTGTTATTGCTTTCTTCTGCTCTTGCCACAACCTTAAGTTTGAAACCAGCTTCATATGACCTGCGTTTTTGTTTTGGTCCAGGATTACCGGTAGAAGTACTGGGCTCCATTTGTATGAGGATAAGAAAAAGTTCTAAAATTAAACAGGGAAATTAAAGGAAAGTCAGTAAAAGAGTTTGCTACCAGCATCCAAATCCCAATAATTCTTGTTCCGGATGACTAGAGAACAGAATTACTTTCATGTTGCACTTGAGCATTTGGCTGTCTTGTTCTTTAAGGCAGTTCCTCAACTGTTATTCTGACAATTATGGCGATGCTAAACAGCATACTAGAACTACGGTACCGTACTTCTCTTAAGATTTTCAGGGACCCAATAATGGAACAAAACATTTGTGGTTTGCCTTTTTAAAAATCATCACAAGATTGAGAGCAAGTGTGGTGTGATGGTGAAGAGCGGTGGACTCTAATCTGGACAGCCAGGTTTGATTCCCTGCTTCTCCACAGGAGCAGCAGACTCAGATCTGGACAGCCAGGTTTGATTCCCTGCTTCTCCACAGGAGCAGCAGACTCAGATCTGGAGAGCCAGCTTTGATTCCCTGCTCATCCCCAGGAGCAGCAGACTCAGATCTGGAGAGGCAGCTTTGATTCCCTGCTTCTCCACAGGAGCAGCAGACTCAGATCTGGACAGCCAGCTTTTATTCCCTGCTTCTCAGGAGCAGCAGACTCAGATCTGGACAGCCAGCTTTTATTCCCTGCTTCTCCACATGAGCAGCAGACTCAGGAGAGCCAGCTTTGATTCCCTGCTCATCCACAGGAGCAGCAGACTCAGATCTGGAGAGGCAGCTTTGATTCCCTGCTTCTCCACAGGAGCAGCAGACCCAGATCTGGAGAGCCAGCTTTGATTCCCTGCTCATCCACATGAGCAGCAGACTCAGATCTGGAGAGGCAGCTTTGATTCCCTGCGTCTCAGGAGCAGCAGACTCAGATCTGGACAGCCAGCTTTGATTCCCTGCTTCTCCACATGAGCAGCAGACTCAGATCTGGAGAGGCAGCTTTGATTCCCTGCTTCTCCACAGGAGCAGCAGACCCAGATCTGGAGAGCCAGCTTTGATTCCCTGCTCATCCACATGAGCAGCAGACTCAGATCTGGAGAGGCAGCTTTGATTCCCTGCTTCTCCACATGAGCAGCAGACTCAGATCTGGAGAGGCAGCTTTGATTCCCTGCTTCTCCACATGAGCAGCAGACTCAGATCTGGAGAGGCAGCTTTGATTCCCTGCTTCTCCACAGGAGCAGCAGACTCAGATCTGGAGAGGCAGCTTTGATTCCCCACCCCTACACGTGAAGCTTGCTGGGTGACTTTGGGCTAGTCACAGTTCTCTACAAACTCTCTCAGTCTCACCTACCTCGCAGTGTGTATGTTATGAGGAGAAGAAGGGGAAACGATTGTAAGCCGGGTTGATTCTCTTTAAAAGGTGCGAAGGAGAAGCTGGAGAAGGGGCGGTGGTGGGCAGTGTGGAGGAGGAGCTGAAACAGGCGCAGCCAGAGAAGGGGCGGTGGTGGTCAGCGTGGAGGAGGGGCCGAAACAGGCGCGGCCGGAGAAGGGGCGGGGGTGGTCAGCGTGGAGGAGGGGCCGAAACAGGCGCGGCCGGAGAAGGGGCGGGGGTGGTCAGCGTGGAGGAGGGGCCGAAACAGGCGCGGCTGGAGAAGAGGCGATGGTGGCCGGAGGAGGGGCCGAAGGAGCCTGGGCAGGCCGCGCCGCTCGCGGGGCCGCTTCCACGCCGCCCGCTTGAGCCGCGGCCGGGGAGAAAGCGGCGCCGGCAGCCAGCGCTCAGGAGGAGGCTGCACCCGCCTGGCCGCGCCGCTCGCGGGGCCGCTTCCACGCCGCCCGCCCGAGCCGCGGCTGGGGAAGGAGCCGCGCCGGCGCCCAGCACATGGCGGGAGGCCGCACCCGCCTGGCCACGCCGCCCGCTTGAGCCGCGGCCGGGGAAAGAGCCGCGCCGGCAGCCAGCGCTCAGGAGGAGGCTGCACCCGCCGCGCCGCGCCGCTCGCGGGGCCGCTTCCACGCCGCCCGCCCGAGCCGCGGCTGAGGAAGGAGCCGCGCCGGCGCCCAGCACATGGCGGGAGGCCGCACCCGCCTGGCCACGCCGCCCGCTTGAGCCGCGGCCGGGGAAAGAGCCGCGCCGGCAGCCAGCGCTCAGGAGGAGGCTGCACCCGCCTGGCCGCGCCGCTCGCGGGGCCGCTTCCACGCCGCCCGCCCGAGCCGCGGCTGAGGAAGGAGCCCCGCCGGCGCCCAGCACATGGCGGGAGGCCGCACCCGCCTGGCCACGCCGCCCGCTTGAGCCGCGGCCGGGGAAAGAGCCGCGCCGGCAGCCAGCGCTCAGGAGGAGGCTGCACCCGCCTGGCCGCGCCGCTCGCGGGGCCGCTTCCACGCCGCCCGCCCGAGCCGCGGCTGGGGAAGGAGCCGCGCTGGCGGCTCCTTCAGCCTCCTCCTCCGTGCTGGCCGCGGCTTCGGCAGGCGGCGTGGAGGCGGCCCCCCGAGCAGCGCGGCCTGCTTGTTATTGTTAGTTGCTGCTCTGGAGCAGCAAGAAGTCGGGCGGCGGGTCGCTGCTGCCGCCGCCGCGGGACATGCTGGGCAAGGAGAGGGGAGGAGGAGGTAAGTTTCCACCTGAAATTTCCCCTTAGTGGTACCTCTCCCCCGGGGTGACTCGTGTATAAGCCGAGGGCTAATTTTTCACCCCTTTTTGGGGGTTGAAAAACTCGGCTTATACACGAGTATATACGGTAGATACGTAATAAATGCAATAGAATATGTGAGAAGAAAAAGAGATAAAACCGCATTTATATTTTTAGAAACAGAAAAAGCTTTTGCCAACGTATCTTGGTCATTCCTTAAGACAGTGCTCCAAAATATGAGCTGTGGAATAGAATTTTTGAAATGGATCCAAAGTATTTACACTAAACAGCAAGCAAGAATTCTAATAAATGGGAACATGACAGAGAAGACTGAGACAGCAAAATGGACAATTGCAAGGCTGTCCAATATCACCTATTTTATTTAGTCTAGGAATGGAAATATTAGCTACAAAAATTAGGCAAGATAAGAGGATTTGCAGAAGAAGAGTATAAAATGAAAAGTTACGCAGACAAACATCTCTGAATATAAAATGAACCGAAAGAAGACCAAAGTGATGCTGACATCAGCAACAAAAACAGCAGAGGAAATA
Source organism: Euleptes europaea (assembly GCF_029931775.1). NCBI lineage: Eukaryota > Metazoa > Chordata > Lepidosauria > Squamata > Sphaerodactylidae > Euleptes > Euleptes europaea. The sequence continues at coordinate 102,593,825 of NC_079316.1, read as the reverse complement.
GAAAAAATAAGATTGTGATATAACCAGAAAAATAATAAAATATTTAGCAATTTATCTAATAGGACAAAACAATACCCTTTTTAAGGACAGCTACCAAAAAGCCTATACATTTGCAAAGATGGGAAAGTTAAGAATTTCGTGGTTAGGAAGAATTTCCGCAATTAAAATGAATATACTACCAAAGCTAACTTTATTTCAAATGTTACCTATCTATATAGAAGAAAAAACTTTAAAAGAATGGCAGAGAATGATCAATAATTTCATCAGGAGTGGAAAAAAGCCAAGAGTAAGATTCAAAATATTACAAGATGAAAGAAAGAGAGGTGGTTTAGCAGTACCAAATATAAAGAAGAGGAAGAGTTGGTTTTTGTACCCCTATTTTCTGTACTAAAAGGAGTCTCAAGCTGGTTTACAATTGCCTTGCCTTCCCCTCCCCACAACCGACACCTTATGAGGTAGGTGGGACTGAGAGAGTTCAGAGAGAACTGTGACTAGCACCAGGTCACCCAGCAGGCTTCATGTGTAGGAGTGGGGAAACCAACCCGGTTCACCAGATTAGAGTCCACCGCTCCTAATCACTACACCACACTGGCTGCTGCACTAGTTTGGTAGATGGACTGGATTATTGATCCCAACCAAAGGACAGTAAAATGGGAAACAACAGATGCAAAGAAGGTATGCATAATTATGTATGGATTAAGAAATCATTAAGGACAATTCAAATCCAAGATGGGCAACATGTTCTGAGAGATGGTTTACGAAGAATACGGTATCAGTGCAGATGTAAAATAAGTCCTTCAATATCGCCATTGATATTTCCAGTTGATGCTTACTGTGAAAGAAGCCTAAGAAGGATAAAAACAGAGTTGCACTTACCTGTAACTGTTGTTCATCAAGTGGTCTTCTGTGCAGGCACGCATGGGACTGCGCTTGCGCAGGCCAGCCGCGGAGAACTGACTAGAAAGCTTTTAGGAGCTTCAGAACGCCTGGAGCGCTCCCCCTCCCCTCCGTCCCAGGCCGAGAGCGAGCCGGCTTCCCGCCCAACGGTCATGTGACGGAGGGAGGAGAGGCGTTCCCCCTCAGTTCTCCCTTCGCCGCCGTGGAAGACCACCATAGCCACCAAGCAGTAGCCCACAGCGGGGAAAGGAGGGAGGGATGCATGCCTGCACAGAAGACCACTCGATGAACAGCAGTTACAGGTAAGTGCAACTCTGTTTTTCATCTTCGTGGCTTCTGTGCAGTCCCGCATGGGAGAATAGCAAGCTCACCTACCATGGAGGTGGGTGTGGGCTTGTCACCTAATTAAAAGACAACTCTCACAAACAGCTGTTTCCTCCCTGGAGACCACATCTACAGGGCAATGCCAGAGGTATGTGGATCGAAGGACCAGGTTGCCACTTTAGAGAAGCCTCAGAAATCTGTCATGGCAAGGAAAACAGCGAAAGAGACATGAGCCCTGTTGCAAAAGGCCTCCATATGGAGTGGACAGCATAGTTCAGCATTGCTATAAACACCATCGGGAAACCGTTTCCAAAGAAGCTGCTGGTTCAGCCTTCCATGCACTAGACCAATAGGTTGTTTAGGTGCTGCATGGAACCTGAAGGACATGGTCTTCAGGCACTTGATTGCATGAAGAGATTGCTTAGTTAGCGACTGAGGATTTAGAAGAAAACAGGTTCGGCAACGGGACCTTACCCAAGGTCGAACTTCAATCTAGGTAATACTACCTTAACCTGATGAAAAGTGATCACAGACCAATAATTTAAACAGGTGGCAGAGAAGGAAGGGGCTATACCCTGATCAGCTAGTCTTCTTGAGAAAGTACCCGAAATCCTCATCAAAAGTAATCTACAGATTGGGAACACAAAACATTGTGGTCAATAGGGACCTATGAGCATCACTGGTGTCCTGGGTCTGTGAAGCCAGGGAACAAAAATGCAGCATTAAAATAAATGTGATCAGTGAAACTGGAGAATCTCTCCGACGGCCTCATGGCATCCAGTGTTCCGTAGGAAGCAGGGACATATTGCATCTGCACTTGAGATAATAGGACTCTACCTGGGAAAAAACCATTCCCTTAAAAAGGGAAAGCAGGGAACATAGAGTGAGGGATTACTTGTGGGTTGATGAAACCTGTCAGCTTGGGAAATCTGAGAGAGTAGGCTTCTCTCACCACCTGGACGTCCAGGAAGGAAACGTTGTGCTGTTAGGTCCTTTGCCACAACCGGAAAAACCTGGGACAGCAGGACAGGGAACTCTCCCTCATGCTATAGATATTTACATTGCCATGCTATATACACTCATAGCAGTGGCTGAAAAAAGGTACAAAATGGTACTGGATTGTCCTGACTTCCAGAAGAATAATGTGATTTCATGAAGGAAAACATTCAGGTAAACACCCTTGCACAAGTGCTTGTGAGAACCTTAGTACTGGAGAGAACACAGCACAGTTCTGGATATAGGTGGTATTAGAATAGTTGCCCTGTCAGACAGGATCTGCACCACTAGTCTGGGAAGGAGCAGGAACCAAAGCGATATGCAATAGAACCAACCGTAGTAGGGGACGATGACTGGAAACATATATATTTGTTTGTTTGTTTGTTTGCCTTTGGTAAGGTATGTTTTTTAATGTCCTCTTGAAAACCCTTGTTTTGTAAATTCAGGTACCAGAGGTCTAATGTTCTTAGACTGATGATCCACAATACACACAGAGGAGTATTCCCCAGTCTCAGAACCAAGTTGAACCAACAACCAATTAGTTGTTGGTCTTGTTTTTGTTTTTTAATTTTTATTTTATTTTATTTTGAAGCCTGTAGGTAGATACCCTAGGATATAGACCAGTAACAATGGTGATCAAAATTATTTCTTTTAAGAACTGATCTACATTTGCACATAAATCGTGCAGCTAAAGGGACAGAAAAACCATGGGCCCTTGAGTTGTTAAGGTCTCGAAGAAAAAACATTCAAAGTAGCAAAAAGAATGCTATCCTTTGAGTAGTGAGCAATTGGGATTACACAAATTCAACTAGCAAATCCAACGACACATAGGGCTGACAAGGTTAGAGACAGGCAAACCTGCAGGACTGGTAAAATGAATTGTCCAATAGCCAATAATCCAATTACGGATCAACAGCACCACCTGCTGACAGGAGGAAAGCAAGTGCAACAAGCCTGTAACATACTGTAACATACAATTAAGATAATTGTCCTTAGATTCAGGACTACAACCAAAAAGGCTCCCAGGCAACTGAGGAAGGACATCTGAAAAGGGAAGTATCCTGAAATGTGGGCACCTGTGGATCCATATTAAGGAGTCTGAGGTCCAGTCGGGGTCCCTTATCAGCATTTTCCTTTATCCAAGATAAAAATAGATTAAAATTTGCGTGTTCCTAAATAAAGGGGTTTATTTGCATTGCAATATAGAGATCTCAGCTGCAATGAACTCAATATGGAGGGAACCCAGTGCCTTGGATGGTTAAGAGCACCATTCAGCATTTAGCATAAATCTACCCAGGAGTTATGCATTTATTATCCTGTAGTCATGCCTGTTTGTCCCTGTATGAAAAGTCCTTGGGAAGTCAAACACCCTGTGAATTGGGGACGTCTCCCCTTATGCTGGATAAACGCAATATGTACAAGACTTATCAGTGTACATAATTTGCTTAGGCTAATTACAGCCCTAACATTGAAAAGTGTTCTTAATGGGAGATTCAGTGCTCCTGCCCAGAGTCAAAGTGGGCAGCCCCAGCAACCCCCGGATAAAAATGGGAACCTGACCCATATTAAGATAGAAGTGTCCCAGCAACTAGCAACTGGGTGAGGGATACTGTAAGAGGAATCAAGCATCCTCTTTTAGCTTTATATAGATTTCCCACCTTCTAGGGAAAAGAAGCCAAATGTATACCATATTGGTTTCGCATAACACAACTCCTTGTCAGATCCGACTTCGAATCTGAGGGAGATCATAAAATCTTCCAAGCCTATGCCATCCAGATTAAGTATTCTAAATAGAGCTGAATGACCCCATGGGTGAGACAGGCAGGAACCCAGATGGGTTACACATGAGAGGAAGCGTATTATGAGCCCTCGCTCCTTGACGCCAAGGTGACCATGTAAATTGACTTCGAGGTCGGTGGGAAGACACTTGTCACAGAGGGGATGAGTGTCTATACACCCATGGGGATATATGTATTCCCGCAGGAGCATCCCACGGAGAGGCTCAGGGAACATAAGGGGGGGACGGGACGGAACATGGCTGAGAAGCCTTCTCCACATGCTGGACAATGCTTCAGCCCAAGCTTGCTTACCCCACTAGCGACGGCGATGCCTGACGTCGAGGGAAGCGGGGGGGGGGGGAGCTGCAACGCTGAGATTCCTCCCCTTCTCCGAACAGATGCCGCAGCAACAGACAGCTGGCATGGAGGCAAACTCGAACCCGCTCATCTCGGCATCGAGGAGGAATCGGTGTATGACATCGACAAGAGCCAGGTGGCTGTTGTGTTGGTGCGTCAGAGGTGAGCCAACGTCGAGGCTTTTACACCCTGAGGAGTAGGTGTTCCCACCTCCTTGGAATTGCTCGACCTCGAGACCTCTCTCTGCACGTCATGCACCTTACCTTACCTTACCTTACCTTAGGGGACTGATCCCCTAGTGCTGTAGACTAGCAGGCTTTCCACGGAACCTGTTGACGTCGAGACATCATCCATGCATGTCATGGGGTCCAGAGCCCCTAGCACCACAGTAAAACGGCTTTCCACGCAGCCTGTCGACTCATCCATGCACATCGTAAGGGACGGAACACCGAGCCCCTAGTGCAACCATACAGTGGCTTTTCTCAGCCTGTCGACTTCAAGGTCTCATCCATGAACATCGTAAGGGACGGAACACCGAGCCCCTAGTGCAACCATACAGTGGCTTTTCTCAGCCTGTCGACTTCAAGGTCTCATCCATGCACATCGTAAGGGACGGAACACCGAGCCCCTAGTGCAACCATACAGTGGCTTTTCTCAGCCTGTCGACTTCAAGGTCTCATCCATGCACATCGTAAGGGACGGAACACCGAGCCCTTAGTGCAACCATACAGTGGCTTTTCTCAGCCTGTCGACTTCAAGGTCTCATCCATGCACATCGTAAGGGACGGAACACCGAGCCCCTAGTGCAACCATACAGTGGCTTTTCTCAGCCTGTCGACTTCAAGGTCTCATCCATGCACATCGTAAGGGACGGAACACCGAGCCCCTAGTGCAACCATACAGTGGCTTTTCTCAGCCTGTCGACTTCAAGGTCTCATCCATGCACATCGTAAGGGACGGAACACCGAGCCCCTAGTGCAACCATACAGTGGCTTTTCTCAGCCTGTCGACTTCAAGGTCTCATCCATGCACATCGTAAGGGATGGAACACCGAGCCCCTAGTGCAACCATACAGTGGCTTTTCTCAGAGCCTGTCGACTTCGAGGTCTCATCTATGCACTTCATAGGGGACAGAACCCCTAGTGCTGCAGCATATCCAGTCCTTATCACAGCCTTTGGGTTGAGACCTCTTTCCACACACGTCGTGGAGATAACCTAAGCATTAGTAAAGCCGGATTTCCTCACAGACCTTCGAACTGGAGAAACACAGCCTGAATGACTTGTAAAAATGAAAAAGAGACAAGATTAAAACAAGTATCTGAAACAAAACCGACCATTAATTAGTGGCATACTTATTCTGCATTTGGCAGAATTGTCAAAGAAAGTGATATTGGCAAAACAGACATCAAATGCTGAAAGAAAAGAATTTCTGAGGTAGAAGAAAAGACACAAGTCTCTCAAATAGAACAAGCATTATTAATTTGTACCATACTATTGTACATTTGGCAAATTTGTTAAATAAAGCCACATTGACAAAAGAAAAGAAATCAAATCCTGAAGAGAAGACCTTTCTAAGTGAAAGAAAAAACATAAGTCTCTTATACAGAACATAATCATCGTTATTTTGTGCTATAATCCTTTCATATTTGGCACATTTGGTACATCAAACCATATTGGCAAAAAGGAAATCAAATCCTGAAGAGAATTTTTTTTTTTGAAGTAAAAGAAAAAGCACAAATCTCTCAAACGTAACAACAGTCATTATTTTGTGCCATACTATTTCTACATTTGGCACAGTTGTTAAATAAGATTATATTGGCAAAAAAGAAATAAAATCCTGAAGAGAAATTTTCTCTGAGGTAACAGAAAAGACGCTCTGAAACAAAGCTAGTGCTCTCTCCACGGCGGCGAAGAGAGAACTGAGGGGGAGCGCCCCTCCTCCCTCCGTCACATGACCGTTGGGCGGGAAGCCGGCTCGCTCTCGGCCTGGGACGGAGGGGAGGGGGAGCGCTCCAGGCGTTCTGAAGCTCCTAAAAGCTTTCTAGTCAGTTCTCCGCGGCTGGCCTGCGCAAGCGCAGTCCCATGCGGGACTGAACAGAAGCCACGAAGATGAACTGACCTCTTAACCTATTAAAGAAGGAAAGAATATCCAATGGCTCTTGTATTGTCAAATGGTGGCAAGATAAACCGTGCATTCCTGAAGGGGGGCCCAAGGCACCATAGGAGCCAGTGTGACTCCACCAGGCATCTGTGCCACATTGCACCATAACAGTGAGTCAAAGTGATATAGAAACATAAGGAAATAAATGTTAACAAGAAATGCATGTGCAACAGTGGCAATTGTCTGGTTTCTTCCTGCTGTTTTAAAACAGATCCTTCTAGAATTAACTTGCATGAGCAACTCTGCAAAGTTTACACTGTAGTTTATTTATGTATTTGTTTAGCAACAAGAAGATAAATGAGAAAAAATTCTTTGTGACACATTGTTAACAGTCTGTCATTCAAATGCCATGTTAGCCTGATTATTAAAAGCATCTGGCTCAAATTCATTTCTCTTTTAATTAAATTTGGGAATGAATGATGTACTGCTGTCTCACTAAACAAAGATCACTATGGAAGGCAAATATTATGTTCTAGTAACCACATAAATGACTACCCAAGTGTTCTAGACCAACCTTTATTGTTATATCTGTAGCCCAAGAGAGATCCTTGGGGATTGCATCCTTTCCCCAAGGGATATCCCCTGCCAAACTGTAGGCGGATCAGTGAGAATGTCTCCATTTTGCTGGCAGAACCAGACAAGACAGAGGTGATGCTTGTCAGGAAGGGTGATGTTTTAGAGGGACTGGAGCAAAGTTGTCATTTGCAAAGCAGGGGTGCTCACAAACCCAACCTTGCTGCTTGGAAAGGCCAAGGGTGCCTTCTATCATGTGCATCCGACTCTCAGCCTTCCTAGATTCAGCAGATCCGGGCATGCAGATCTATGCTTTTGTAACCTTGTGGTTGGGCTACTGCAAAGCATTCTACATCGGGCTGCCCTCGAAGACAACCCAGACACTTCAGTGGGTTCAGAATGAGTTATTCTCAGGAGCTACCCAACGGGAACATCTCTCGCCCACCTTAAAACATCCATGCAGGATACCAGTTTGTTTTCAAGTTCAATTCAGTGTGCTGGTTATGACTTTTAAAGCCCTCAGCTTAAGACGTGCATATGTAATGAGCTGTCTCCTTCCAAACATCCCCGTGTGCCAAATGAAATCCTCAGCCTGCCACCTGCTGGCAGTTTTTCCACTTCTGGTGGGCCGCCTGCCATCAACCAGTACCTGTGCCTTCACCACTGTTACTCTCACTCTGTGGGAAAGGTTCCCTGAGCAGGTGTGTGTGTGCGTGCGTGCGTGGGAGGGGGGGGTGTCAGAAATGTTTAGGAAGCACTATGAAGCCAGATTAAAATGTTTTTAATTATGATTTGTAAGTCACCTTGAGCTGCAATAAACAAATATATTAGTTTAAATGCATAAAGAACAAATATATTTGCAAGGCAACCGCCAAAAAACAGGCAAATGTGACAGAGCAGTTAAAGAGACCTGCTCATCCCCACTGACCGGCACTGCTCCTTCACTTCCTTTTTGGTCAATTTGCTCATGTCTTGGACAAAACCACCAAAAGCTGAGAAATAGCATTTTCTTTCTTGTATTTAGGGACGTCTGAGATGACAATATCTGAGAACCGTTCTGCTACGCAAATCTCTTAAGGAACGCTGACCGCTCCTTCCCCCAAATACCTTGTTGATCGCACCAATCTAGCCAACAACGTCCGTTTTTCTTCACTGGTGAATTTCATGACGCCCGGAGTCTCAAATTTCTGACGAATCCAATCACATTGCTCCACATCATTGATAAACATAAACTCCAGGCCAATGTGTTGACAGTATGTATTCTAGAAAGCATAAAAGACTCATTTTAAACTATGAGCCCTATGAGAAAGGCAGGGCAGCTAAAATAGATTATAAATCAGAGGAAGATTATTGTTTCATGCTTATAAGGTAACATTCCAAGGAACTAACATCTCCTAAGAGCACAGATATAATGCTACCCCCACACTAACCAGAAGCAAGCTATGGAACCACACACCCCATCACATGCCCTTCCTTTCCTGCACTCAAATTCCACCACCCCACTCTCAAGTTTCTGAAAACTATCTAGGATCATAAAGAGATTTACGACAATGTTCAGTAATTGTCAAACATAAATGCCAAACTATGGTTAAAAAGCAGAGGGAATCACAGTATAAAAGGAAAGGGAATTTATGATCCCATGACCTGCTCCTGAAGGTTACGTACGGATCGCATTACATCTTAGGCCCTCAGAATAAATCCACCATTTCTTTTGAAAAACCTTGAATTTGAGAACACACACAAATATGCACCACACTATAATGCAATGCAACTCCAGATACAGGCAGTGCACTTCAGCAAAGGACTCTTGTATACCATGGCTTGAAAATGTTCTTGTTTCGAGATCTGGATTAAGTATTTGCTGCCTGTCAGGGCTGGCACTACTACACATGGCGGACCACCTTTCTTTATATTCTTAAGTACTCCAGGGAGATTTCCATAATCCAAAGAGTATTTTGGAGCAATGCTCCTTGTGGTCGATGGAGGGGACTTCAAGTGTGCTTTGAGTAATGAATGTCCTGTCTTGAAAACAGATCTCCTTACATGGTCAATGCCTACATTAGCATTATAATGAACATGTAATGGCTTCCTTGCCTTTTTTATTTGGAGGCAGTTAGAAGATAAAAAAATTAAGGAACACTTTAATATTGCGGAACTCGGGAGCATGAATACTGGAAAATGGAATCATTGAATCCAGCTTGGGAGAAAAGTGCTCCATAAAACCAATCTCTGCACCTACCTCCAATCGCCTGATAATCTCTCGTAAAGAAAGCATAGACTCATTTCCTCCTATAAAGGTGGTTGTGGGCAACCGGAACACTTTGTCCAGGTCAGATTCATATAGGCCATAAAATCCTGTGGTATATCCATTGAGAGCAACATGGCAGGAAGGGGAAAAAAACATTTATCATACAAGTCACACAGACAATTCTTTGTATGCAAGGTAAAACAAAGAAACACCTATTAATTTCAAGACAAATAGGAGGAAGAAGTTTTATTACATCGTTTGAGCCTAAAAGCAAAAACACTCACTCATTACTTACCTGGCGATATCTGCAAACCTGAGGACAAGTTTTTCAAGGCGTATCAGGAGAATGCAAGCTAATGCACCTCCCGATAAGCCATTAAAAAGAAGCATTTTTGATCAAATACTGAAGGCACACGACACAAACATGCTCTTGAATCTCTGCCACCCTTTCCCTCTATATTTCATAGTATCTTCACGACCTATTTTTTGTATTACTCTGTTAGCATTTTGAAGTCAGTAACAGTCATGTTGTTCATACCCTATTGATATATATATGTTGAATCCTCAAAATAAACCCTTTTAAAGTTTTCGCTGGCGGTGGTGGAAAGTGCCATCATGTCACAGCTGACTTATGGCGACCCCGTGGAGTTTTCAAGGCAAGAGATGTTCAGAGGTGGTTTGCTGTTGCCTGCCTTTGCGTAGCAACCATGGACTTCCTTGGTATTCTCCCATCCAAGTACTAACCAGGGCCAACCCTGCTTAGCTTCTGGGATCTGGCAAGATCAGACTAGTCTGGGGCAGGCTAGCCTGGTGAATCTACTTCAGTGCAAACAGATGCTCTACCACTGAGCCATGGCCCAGCCCCCTTAATTTTTGCTATGTTAGGCTACATTGTTTTTATAAGAATAAAATGGTCCTTGCTTGTATTCCTTCGTCCAAGTCTACACGTTATTTATACACACACACACGTATAAACAAACTTTAAACAATTTATCAAAAATTAACACACAGAGGATGATGTCATTAAAGAATAGTTGTCTGACACTCTGCAAAGCTGAATGTTCTCTCTCGCTTGTAATGCTGCCTGATGCATTCAGTCATGAGACATTCCCCTCACTGTGGTTATTAATTTATCAGAAAGGATTTGGGGGAAAAACCTCACCTAGTTTATCAATAGTAGTGATTAAATCCGATGGAACAAATGAATCCAAATCTGCATCCAAGATTCCTAAGGGGTCCAACTGAGCCACATGATGTCCACGGATCTGAACAGGGTTAAGTGGGTAAGAAGGGCAGTAGGAAAGGCAAAGAAGAAAACATCATGCTAACAAAGTCAGTCAAGGGGGAGAGCTTACCAACGTTTTGCACCCGAGAGACAGATCACTCAACGAATACTCAAAGGAAACTTCATTAATCCTGAGAGGGTCAAGCTGACTTTTGTAGTGCCGGACAAACTAAAAATAAGAAGTGCCATCACTGGATATGAGAACCATGATAAGTCTTATCTTACATAGGTTTATAAGTTAAAGTTATTGTCTTCACTACCTATGCAGTTTTAAGCAGGGATTCTACCTTTCTAAATTCTGTGGTCTAGGACTGTTAGAAAATGGAATTTTTAGAAAATACAGGCCTATGTATTGTATTTTAGACACTACATATTTCAGAACAGCATTGGGAATCTTTTCACATAACTGCTCTTCAACATACAGAAAAATCTGAACAAGTCTCTAAAGCACAACACATGTTCAATATGTTCTGTTTTCTAGAACAACCACAACTAAAGAAAGGCATGAAAATCCTCCCCTGGTCTCTCGCTTCTTGAAATGTCTTTGTAGTATTGTCAGGCCTAGCCTGGGCGATGGACAGACAATGCCAGGCATGGTCTGACAGAGAATGTTGTGCTTTCACCAGGTGCTGCCCAAGGTCAGCCTCACCAACGGTCGACTGCCAACTATGTATTGTGACTCTGAACTTCGTGGGAACTTATTCCGGTGGGAGGGGGGTTGCCATGGTTTCCTGTGTTATTCTGTGTTCTTTCATTTATACCCAGCACCAAGCTTTTAGTTCTCATAAGTGCCATCTTGATTCCTAGATACTGTTAACCTGTGGATTCTCCAATAAATCAACTCTCTTTTGGACTACTTGTCTGTGGATGTTGTTTATGGGATTGTCTTGGGGCAAGTGCTTACAAGTATGCAGGGTGAAAATACTGGAAGAGGTATCAAATGTTTCCTGCATCCTCTGAGGTTCCTTGTCAGGAATCCCTCAATGGAAAGATCAGATACGACAGGCAAACATCCCTGGAGGATAGCTCACTTACTGATACTACTCTTCCCTTGTACAATACTGCTCAGGAGAGTAGTTCTCAGTCAATAAGGATCAACAGAAAATCTGGATGTGTTTGAGCAGGGCCCTGTGCGAGCTATATCCCTTAGAAATGCCACCAAATACTCGGCAACAAACAGGTTCTCTTCATCAGGAAAGCTGATATGGAAAGCAATCTCCAAACATAGAAAGCATTAAAAAAATGCTTTCATAAGAGGGGGAATCCCTTTTTCACAAATGCTGATACACTGTTGGGGGGGAGGAGCCATCAGGCACCGAAGTTCATTTAAGAGTACGCTAAATTCCTTTTAAAATAAAGCAATAATGTACTAGGTGTAGGTGTCGTAGACCAGCCCGAGTTGTCCTCCTCCTCTGAGGAAGAGGAATGGGAACCTGGGCGCGGTCCTCCAAGACCACAGTGGAACAGCAGGAGCAGGCATTAGAGCCACCAGGACCCATGATAGGAGATGAGGGCTGCTCTTTCTGGCAGCAAACAGAGCAGCAGAAGAAACAGTAGCAAGAGCAGCAGGACTCCTCGCCTGCAAGTTCTCCCAAGCCAGCTGAGAAGCAGAGAATCAAGGCCTGGCTTCAATTAAGAGAAAGAAGGCAAATTGCCAGGTGGGCCTTGAGAGAGAGAAAGGAGACAATTAAGCCTGATCAGGACAGAGTGGAAGAAGCTGGAACTGATAGGCTAATAAAAGGCCAGGCAGTTTGCCAGAGCTCTCGTGGGTTCAATACATGTTGAAGGCCACTGACTGAGAAACACACAGGAGCGCCAAGCAACTGTAGCTATCTCAGTTCACCCTGGCGTGCAAGCTGACATCTGATCTGATAAACAAGGAGGTTGTGCTGGTAAGTGCCTCTCTTCCTTTACTTGCTAATTACCTTAGTCTAGCCCGGTCCACAGGAAGAGAAAAGCCTGTGTCAGGCTCTGGTCGGCACAAAACTCCCATTGCTGTTGTTAAAACCAGAGGCCAAGCCTCCGGCCTGGTTCCTGCCTGCACACTACACTCCTGCCGGAGTACGACAGTAGGATAGTTAAGAATATGACAAGATTCCTGCTGAATCAGACCAGTGGTCCATCTAGCACCCTGCATCACACAGTTAACCTGAAGGGCTAACTATCAGGGCACGGAAGCCAAGTAATGTACCACCCTAACTGGCATAAGATGCTTCCAGCCTCCCATAAACCTTCAAAGAATCACAGGGGAAGGAGTGAAAATGGACTTAAAGGAAGTGCATCCTCTCCCAGGATGCTACTAAATTTTTGATGACTCCTTTGTTTTCATTCAAAAACCCCAGTTTCTTCCCACTCAGAACAAGACTGCGATCATCTGGTTTCCTGACTCCATTATCAAAATGTGTATGCCGTTAAAATTGACACATGCTGTTCAGGATTTTTGTGTCAAAACAGCGGTAGTGGAGCATTAATGCCACACAACAAACTGAGAATACTAATTGCAGAAATGGATGAAATGAAAAAGATCTGGGACCAGTTAGCTCCCCTGACATCGCTCCAGCAAAAGCGATGAAGAGAGAGTCTCCCTTCAGCACTAATAAACAGGAAGGAGAGAACTGGCATTGGCAAATGTGTGCCTTCTGTGTCCTCCAAGTCCAATGCTCCTCTGCCCAGGATATGAAGGGGAGTGCCCCTTTCATAGAATGGATTTGATTTTATGAGGCCCCCTCCCACCCTTCAGGAGTGGAAGGGCTGTCCTCTATCCACAAAAACGTTGGGGGAGGGGCAGTGCTTGTAGGACACATACCACAGATTACAGATCTTCCAATGCCAGTTTCCCCTCAGGATGAAGGAAAGCTAGTGGCCTATAAGTGAAGATATCACACATGCATACCCCCCATCCGGGTTTTTGAGACTGTGGGGGGGGGGAGGACAGACAGAGGTAACTTTGATACCCGCAGTTTTCTGCAAGGATAGAGGACTCTCTGCCTCCTCCCCAATCTTGGACCCAGAGAAGAAGGTTGCAGGACTAATCTTCCACAGGTCTCATCATAATTCCATAGCAAGGCAAGGGAAGATGATTGTAAGTCGGTTTGATTCTTCCTTAAGTGGTAGAGAAAGTCGGCATATAGAAAACCAACTCTTCTTCTGTCAATAAAGTCCAAATTCTGACAGAGGCAGGCTTCTGTCCCATTAGAAATCCTGCAGTACATTGATCATCATAAATTTCATATGAATAGAAAAATCAACACATCTGTATCAGGATGGTATTCCTACACACAGTGGGGGGAAACCACAAGCTGTAGCTGTGAGCTGTGGCTCATGAAAGCTGCCGGAAATTTTGTTAGTCTTTAAGGTGCTACTGGACTCTTGCACTTTTCTACTGTTATAATACTGAGGAAATTGATGGTAATTTACTTACAGGGAACTTACTTGATATGCTCTGATTAATGACTGAACAGCCAAGTGGTCTTCAACGAGTTTTTCAGTTTTACCCAGAGACTTAGTCAGCCCATGGCTTTGGATAAGCGATGTTTGGCCACCTGCAAGGTCTGGTAACTGAGTCTGAAAGGCTTGCCCAGAAACAGTGCCAGCAGCAGCATTTCGAAAAAATAAATCCCAAGACTAGACAAGAAGGCAGAAAGGAGAAAGAAGGGGGGGGGAGGCATGTGAAAAACTTTTAGACAGGTAAAAATATTTTCTTCTAAAAAACAAATATAAATAATGAATTCAATCCCCTCATTCCCTCACCACCACCCCACACTCCTGTTATCTACCTATCAACCTAATCTTCATCCCCTCGTAAGTGCTGGATTTTGTCGCTGAACCTACTGCAGGACTCTTCGAGTTTTAACAATATGGGCATATGTCGCTTTATTGAGCTTCCTAGATACTGTCTTTTTTTACAGTCAGCAGCCGTCAACATCGAGGCAAAGCGCTTAATCAGCAAAAAGATCACGACTTCCTGAAGGCTCAAATGATGGTTAGCATTTTTAGCAATAAAGTATTTTTAAATTAAGGTGTGAGCATTGTCTTTCTAGACATGCTATTTCACACTTAATAGACTACAGTATAGTATAAACATATTTTTTATATGCACTGGGAAACCAAAAAAATTGTGTGCCTCCCTCCAACTGCCCCTGAACTTTTACCACTGTTTGGCATCATGTGACAGATGGTAATCATGGATAACAATCTCAAGAGTATCTGGTCCCAAAAGATAGGTTGAGAGTGGGGTTGCCAGGTCCCTCTTTGCCAATGGCGGGAGGTTTTTGGGGTGCAGCCTGAGGAGGGCGGGGTTTGGGGAGGGGAAGGACTTCAATGCCATACAGTCCAATTGCCAGAGCGGCCATTTTCTCCAGGTAAACTGGTCTCTAGCAGCTGGAGGTCAGTAGTAATAGCGGGAGATCTTCAGCTAGTACCTGGAGGTTGGCAACCCTAGTTGAGAGTGTCATTGCTCGACCAGTATGCACACGTGCCGTTTTATTAGTCTTTGTGGGCGCTCAAAAAGTTTTCAATTTTGAAATATTTTGGATATCGGATTTCCAGATAAGGGATACTCAACCTGTAATGTTTTAGTGGCAAACCCTAATTCATTGCACTCCTGAGAGTTTAAGTTTCTGTCTATTATCACTATTAGGTCATAAGGTTTTTTGCTTTAAAAAAAAAAAAGTAAAAAAAAAAGTTAAAAAAAAAAAGTTAAAAAAAAAAAGTAAAAACATCAAGGAAGTCATTATACAATCACGGTAGGCCGGTTGTATACTGGAAAACATGGCAACTGTTATGTAGTCAATAGCCAACCAAGCAGTTTTGCAATTAATCTTGTGATAGCAATAACTAAGCCCTGTCAAGCCTCTTGCCAATGATCTATAGCCCTGACACCATTCTATGAACAGAAATAATGACACCTTTCTCAGGGCTTGTGTCATTTCACTCCCACAGCTGTTTTAGATGCTACTTTGCACTACTGGAGCAAAGGATTACTCGGGAGGCAAAAGGAAAGGGAAAAGTGTTTCTTAGAAAAAGCTAACCCAAAAGGATGAATTAGGAGAATGGCTGTTTCTAGGTGATGTCTTGCTGATTGCTTTTGGGAGACACTGTTGAATCCTGAACATGTTTATTCAGAAGTTGCACTTTGTAGCTTAAATAAAAGTTACCCTGGCCAGAAAATGTAGCTATTCTTAGAAAATGTTCACTTTGGAAGGATAACATACCATAGTATGCACTAAAACAGCCCCTTCCAACATTTTGCCATACATGCTTGGTCTGTTGAAACTAAGAGCACAATCCCGGGGGGGGGGGTAGTTGGGGTGGGCCCGGGGATGGTGCAGCCGCACCGCCTCCTGAGCAGTTTGCTGCCTTAGTGCAGCAAGCTGGAAATGAAATTTTCTAAAAACCCTGTGAAACGGATCCATTCAGTTTCATGGGGCTACGCCACCCTTTTTGCCAGAGCTGGTTTGCACAAGGAAAACGGGGCGTTCCCAGGGAGAAAAGGCTCAGAGAGTTGACTAAAGTCAGCCCTGCCCCCAGGAACGTCCCTTTGGCGCCGGTGTGAGTCCTTGCTCTGGGGAAACACTGTCATTGCAGCTGTGCCAGCGCCCATGTGTGGCACTGCCGTGTGGCTCTCTGGCACCAGCGTAAGTGGCCCTGTGACAGGGTTAGTGCCACTTTAGCCATGCATGGGTCACATCGGCTCCTAACCCCCTTTGCCCCCCCCCCTTGTGGATTGCTCTGCCTGTCTGTAATCCTACGCACATGAAGGGTGAGGCACAGAACTTTTTTTTTCTGGCACTTGCATGCACAACATTACAATGCTAAAGCTACTTGGCCTCATTACACCAACACTGCCAGCAATTTGGTCTGGTAAACAGAACCCTGCACAGGTAAAGATTTTTTTTTCAGGAAGGTATTTGAATAATAGGAATGGGGTTGTGGTCAAACAAGAGGGTGTTCAGGAAGGTGTTTTTATAATGTTAACAGGGTTCTAGCTTTAATGTTTCATGAAACGTTTAGGCACCTTTTTTTCTTGCACTGTTAATTTATGTATTGTTTTAATTGCCGGGTTTTTTTTAATTGTGCAATCTTGTTTTATTGCATTGTTTTTATTGTATTGTTTTATTGCATCATCTTTCAATTCTGTAACACACCTTGAGTCTCAGTGAGAAAGGCGGACTATAAATTAAATAAATAAATGTTTAATGCCATGTTTAAAGTAGGTCGTATTTAGAAGTAAGCCATACTGAATTCAGCAAGAATTGTTTTCAAATTAGCATGCATAGGCTGTAAGTATGTTTGCTATCGTAGGTCGTTTATGCATAGAAGTTTTACCTGAGGTTCGTTGCTCGCTGGACCCACACTTTCCTATTGGGAATCTCTGCACCAGCAGTCTCCAAGCTCAAATCAAGTCTCGCCCCTTTAAATGCTGCCTTGTAATTGGCTTACTGTGAGAGAAAATCCCTCCCAAAATCGAATTGCTTCATAAAAAAAGCATTTTAAGAACAAAAAACTGAGCAATGTGAAATGGGGAGGGTGAGAAATCCAAGCCTTGGTTTTAAAACGCTTTTCTTCTCTTCAGAAAGAGCTCCGAGGAAGCAGGAAGCATTTGAATCCTCGCCTCTTTACACACTGCTTTGGGAGAGAAACCAAGCTCTTTGCCTTATGCATGGGGATTTCACCCGAGCTGAACTCAGGGGAGAGGGAAGAATTGGGTTAAAAGAGGAACTGGAAGTCCAGGGATTTGCGAGGGCTGGCAGAAAGGTCATCTCTAGTGGATAGAAAACTCATGCATAACTCCAAGGAACAACCAGACAGACTGGGGGCAAACGTGAGTGAAAGTACCCATGCATAAACGACCATTCTCAATATTGTCGAAGGCTTTCACGGTCAGAGTTCATTGGTTCTTGTAGGTTAAGTGTGTATTACTCTTCCTACACACTTGACACTGAGAGACACTGTCCTTCAGTGTTACTCCTCTGAAGATGCCTGCCACAGCTGCTGGCGAAACATCAGGAAAGAAAATACCAAGACCACGGTCACACAGCCCGGATAACCTACAAGAACCAATGACCATTCTCAATGTTTGTGGGAAAATACAACACATGCTGCCCCAAAAGGAAGTGGTGGAAAGTGCAAAAGTGCACAAGGAAGTCCAAAAGAAAGTGGTGGAAACTGACTTATGGCTACTCCAGAGTTTTCAAGGCAAGAGATGAGTAGAAATTGTTTGCCATTGCCTGGCTCTGCGAGGAGACCTTGGTATTCCTTTGGAGGTTCCCCATCTAAATACTAACCAGGGCCAACCCTGTTTACCTTCTGAGAATTGACAAGATTGGGCTAGCCTGGTCTATCCAGGTCAGAGCATGCATTCATTGAAAACATTACATAGCTCATATTGGCCAGATTTTATGTATTGATGTACATGGTGTACAGCTAACCGGACTCCCTATTCCATTGGGGCATAATCATGGTCACTGTACTGAATTGCAAGAAATCTAAAGCAGCCAAGAGGTCACTTGTGCACCAGAGCACTCATATATATAACACAGCTAGAGTTTAGGGGGAGTGCAATCACTCTCAAAAAATGAACCACAATAGCGCAGGTACAATAGCTGCCTGTACACAAATGCTCGCAAAATCCAACTAAATTTTGGTCCAGAAGGTATATGACAAAAGATTTAGCTATATCTATTTTATCATGACCTGACCATTTTTTTTATCATCTGGCCCATTTCCTTTGCTTTGCCAAGCTCCTTCATCTTTTTCTCCAAGTCTGACTGTTACTTGACTTCGTATGCAGGTTCCTTTTAACCAAGAGGACAAGGTGGAAACCTATGTACCTATTTTTTCAATAAGTCTAGTAACCTGGGTTCAGTGGAAAAAAAAACACTTGCTCATCAATGAAACCGTAAGTGATTTCAAGCCTTGCTTTTGACGACTTGGAATGCAGCAGTTTTCATTTGAATTCTATTTTGACAAAGCAGTGGATCTCCAAGGTCTCAGGCAGAAGTTTTCCCCAGCCCTTGTACTTAAGATATTTTTGAAGGAAGGGACAAGAAGTTGCTGTTGGACCCCCTTCATGAAAAGTATGTGGTCCCTCTGACTTATGGTCCCTCTTTATAGCTAACGGTTGTTAGAAACCATCTTTCACCCAGCCCAAACGTAAATGGACACTGGGCAATTTCTCCCATACATGGTTTGGTTGGCTCTGTGCTGGAGTACCGGTAGGTTTGCCAACTTCCAGGTAGTAGAAGGAGATCTCCTGCTAATTCAACTGATCTCCAGCAGACAGAGATCAGATCCCCTGGAGAAAATGGCCGCTTTGCCAATTGGACTCTATGGAATTGAAGTCCCTCCCCTCCCCAAACCCTGCCCTCTTCAGGCTCTGCCCCCAAAATCTCCCGCCGGTTGAGAAGAGGGACCTGGCAACCCTAAGTACTGGTCTCTGAAATAAGGGAAAGTTCTTGTTTTGACCACATAGCATGCATACCAAATTTCAGGTATCTAGGAGAGCAATAGTCTGATGACTTGAGTAATCTCGTATTGTATATTTAGCATTTACCTTGTGAACACTTTTTGGATTTTCGAGCCATGCATAATACATTTCGTCAACATAACTTGAATTACTTCCACTCAAGGCTCCAGGTGAAACGTAATTCCGACATGGCAGAAATGCTTTTGTGTTTACATTTTTCTTTGCCAACGAATAAATGCCATTCAGTTTCAGGGTAGTAGCAATCAGCCGCAAGTGACTCATATTTGTTCACAGATCAGAGCCTACTGAAAACATAAAAAATGAATTGGAAAAACTGCCAACACTTGATAGGTATACTGCAATTAAAAGCTTTCTTAACAGATTTCATACTTAGAACCTAGTTCTAGTGGCAGAAAGCCAATTTTTGAGAAATCCTTACCAGTGAAAGTCATTTATTCTAATGCGAATTACTGATACATGGCTTCCTGCATAGCAACATTAAGGATAAATTAAACTTGAAACTCAACAATATTAGTGTTTTAGTATAAAAATACTGTCATTGTTCTTGCTTAATCCCTATTCAGTTATATACAAATAATACAGAGAGAAGATCTAATGCTATAACATTCCATTTATATTTCACACTTTTTGTGTGTGCAGTTAAGTCACAGCTGACTTATGACGACCCCGTAGGGTTTTCAAGGCAAGAGATGTTCGGAGGGTTTACCATTGCTTTCTAATTGTTTGATCCCATTTTATTGCATCGTATGTATAACACTGTTTTTATTGCATCGCATTCTAATTTTGTAATCCGCCTTCAGTATCAACAAGGAAGGCCGACTATAAATGACATAAAAACAAAACAAATGAACAAGAGAAAGACCAGCCTGGAACCAGTCATCAGAAAAGGCAGGGAGTTTGCTTCCACCTAGGGTTGCCAGGTCCCTCTTTGCCACCAGCGGGAGGTTTTGTGGTGGAGCCTGAGGAAGGTGCGATTTGAGGAGGGGAGGGACTTCAATGCCATAGAGTCCAATTGCCAAAGCGGCCATTTTCTCCAGGTGAACTGATCTCTAGTAGCTGGAGATCAGTTGTAATATCTGGAGATCTCCAGCTAGTACCTGGAGGTTGGCAACCCTACTTCCACCTATTCTACCATAAACAAAAAACCCCTCTCTCTTCAATTTCTTGTTGCCCTGCGACTGGAGAAGAGAGGGCAGAGGACAGTTTTGACAGTTGCACATAAGTTTAATCAAACTGAGAGTTCACGTCTATCTTTTCCCTTTTCTTTTGTGCATCTAGTCAGTTCAAATTGTAAGCCTGAGGACGGTATCTGTTTCTTTATCAGCATAAGCCACTTTGGGAGACTATTGTCAGATAAGTAGGAAATACATATATAAATAGATTACTAAATGTAATAAGGCATATTGAGTCGTATTTAAAATCTTATTTATTATTTAATTTGACCAAAAAGTACCTGTGACTTATTTTTTTCTGCAAAGAAAGCACCTTTCCATTGGTTACCTGCCAAATTTTTAATAGCCCGTCAGAATTGCAAAGTGCAGTCAATGCCCACATTTAAACAATAATCCATTTACTAGATGGATAATCCACAGGGTCAAAGACAGATTTGTTCTCTCTGACAACAGTTATTACTGTGACAATTTAACGTATTAACCACTTGTGTATGAAAGCACAAGGTTTCAATTAAAGAAGATATCTGAGCCATTTCTTCTTCATATCACCAACTATTTAAAGTGAACAACAATCTTGCCTAGTAAATCTAACTTGATTCTCTCTCCTTATGCCTGTTGTTCTCCAACAGAAACTTAGGCTGTCAGCAACATCACTTAGTGGTCTGAGATACACAATCACTAAGCACTTCAGCCTCCTTACTCCCTGAGCTGGTCTACTTAAGGTCAGCACAGAAAAAGCAACAAACAGAAGCTGAGACAACTGTATTAGTCACAAAATCGATTATATCAGCACTGAAACTGAACAGTGATTTCCATCTGATCACACAGAATTAGAAGCAACTCAAAGGGAAAAAAAACCTTAATTACAGCTGAGGATTCAAATAGTTATACCCCACTCTCACAGTGTCATGTATGAGGTACTTTTCATAAGTTTATGGGCACGTTAAAAGAACAGAACACTACAATTCAAAAGCATGAAAAAGCAATAGCATAATAATGGGGCAAATAAGAAATTAGGTAAAATTATTAAAAACAGCAACGGTAATAAAATATCTAAAACAGCAATAATAAAAGTAGATAATCCTCTTAAAATACATTATAGCAAAAAAGCAAAGCATAGCTAATAAAACTTTACAGGGGGACAAATCCCTTTATAGCTTGGGAAATTGTAAGCTCTAGCCCTGCGGCGAACCCATAACAGATTTCAGAAGACGGCAAATCCACGAAAGCAGTTTTATTGGTTAGAATTGACAGGTTTCAGAAGCCTTATTCAAAAGGACACTAGTAAGGGGCAAAGGCAAGGCGCATAGTATGTATGGAAAAACAAAAGGAGATAACTGGTAACCTAGGCAACCCCCCTCCCAGAGGCAGGAAGGAGCACTTGGCGATTCCCACAGTATGGGAATCTATGAAGACTAAACACGGGGCACAGACTGGCCTTGGACAGAACAGCACAACAGTACCTGGGAGCAGCACAATCGCACTACCACATACCATCCTCATGGCTTGCTCCAGACATTCTGCCCCCCTAAAGACCCTCCCACTGTGGGCTTGTGAGGGTAGGCTGCATGAAATTCTTGTACTAAGCGGTGGCGGAGACATCACAGGCGCGCACCCATTCATCCTGGGTGGGACTAAAACGTTTCCAGTGGATCAGGTACTGAAGGGCACCGTAGCAAATGTGAGAATCCAGTATTTTAGCCACTTCAAAATGCTCCTCCCCCCACCATTTCAGGCACTTCGGGTTGTGGTTCAGGATGCCATTTTTGGGAAGGAACATACGGTTTTAAAAGACTGACATGGAACACAGGATGGATTCTTCGTAGGGACTTAGGCAAGGAGAGTTCCACAGCCACTGGATTAATAATCCGGGAAATGGGGAACTGACCTACGTACTTGGCACTGAGTTTATCACACGGGCGGGTGGATCGTAGGTTCTTGGTGGACAAATAGACAAGATCCCCCACTTTGCATTCCATACTGGGGGAGCGTGTTTGTCAGCATGAGCCTTGTAACGCCATTTGGCTCGCTCTAGATTTTTAACCAGCCATGGCCAGGTTGTTTGAATAGAACGTACCCATTTGGCCACATCCACTCCCCCCTCCTCCTCAGAAACATCAATATGACCAGCGGGGCCAAACTCTTTACCATGGACAACCTGGAAAGGGCTGAATCCTGTGGATTGGTGAACCACATTATTATAAGCATATTCAGCAAAAGGCAACAGGTCTATCCAATCATCTTGATGGTAATTAATGTAACAGCGTAAATAGCATTCCAATACCGCATTCACCCTTTCAGTCTGACCGTCCGTTTGGGGATGGAAGGCACTAGACAGTCCTTGTTCTATTCCGACCAGTTTGAGAAAAGCCTTCCAGAATTTGGCCACGAAAGTTGACCCCCTGTCCGTCACTATCTTGTGCAGGAAGAAATGTAGACAGCAGACATGTGACACAAAAAGGCGGGCCAATTTCTGGGTGGAAGGGATACCTGTGCAGGGTACAAGATGCACCTGTTTCAAAAACAGATCAGTAATCACCCAAAGTCTTTCCCCCACTAGGGGGTAGGTCAGTCATGAAGTCCATTGCAATCACTTCCCACAGTTTTGAGGGAGTCTCTAACGGTTGTAAAAGTCCGGGTGGTTTGCCCTGTCATCGTTTGGCCGCTGCACATATGGGGCAGCTGCGGGTGAAGAAGTCCACATCTGATTGCATGTACCTGGAAGTTGGCAACCCTAGTGCTATGTGCTACAGCGATCTCAGGCTTTACCCACTGGCCCAGAGGCATCCTCAAGCCATGAACCCACTCCTAAAGGAAGACAGCATGCCCATCCAGAGAAGGATGCCTCCACAAACCCTGTGTGGCTTTATTACTGATCAACAGAATTCCAGTCTTATCTGGACTGGGCTTCAATACATGACACTTCACGCAGTCCATTACTGCTTCCAGACAACATTTCAGGATGTTCATTGACTCCCCTGACTAGAGATGTGAAGGCCTGGGGGGGAAGGGAAAATTGGGGGCAGCACTGAATTAAACAACAACAAAAAAAAAACTCCTGGGAAATTTTGTGGAACACTCGGGGGACAGGGACGCACTGCTCTAATGTAGACGTATACAAGATTTTCAAGGTTTTGTTTGTTTAAATGTAAATAATTTCGGCAACAATATGCTATAATGTGTTTAATGGAAATACGTTTTATTAAAGAGTTCAGTATTTTCAGTCTTGTAAAGTTTAGCTTAATATCCAAACATGCTGGCAGTCCCAGCTACTGTAACTCTGTCCAAATAATACACTTTCTTTTGTTTACTACAGAATGTATTTGCTACCTTCAATGTTTATTTTTTTCCTACCTTTCAGATGGCAAAATTAAAGATATATGTGCTGTGGTAGCATAGGGTGCAGCAGTTTGCAGCTCTTTTTCAAGTACTAGGTATATCTGCTATTTTTCTTACAGAGAATAAAAACATTTTCAGTGTAGTCCTGAGAGGTTTTTGGAGGCAACGCAGTTTTTGGAGGCAACGCAGTTTTCCTCACGGCGGGAAAAATCTGTGCAACCCTCATAGGGTTGCATGGAATACACCAGCTAAAAGGTGGCATATCTCATCAAAAAATAAACAGGGTGTCGGAACACCCGGGGAATGCCTCCTGGGATGCTGGAACACCCCAGGAATGCCAGTGCAGCCTTTGACGGCGCTGAGATGCCGCTGGAGTAAGCCTTTGACGGCATTGAGATGCCGCTGGAAGGCCCGTTGGTGTCCCGGGGGGTGCTGCCACGGCAGCACCCTGCCATGGCAGCACCCAGCCCCTGGCATCCGGGCCTTCATGCCGGCGTTGGAGCCACTAACGCCACCGTAAGTAGTCCGGATGCCAGCGCTGGGGCCCCAGACACCGTCGCAGCGCCTTCCTGGCCTCCTAAGGGCTTTCGCCCTTAGAGCTCAGGAATGTGCTGTTATACTCTTACATTGCATAAATCTACCAAATAGAACAATTTTAATTGCTAACTAAGTTATAAACTTAGTTTAATGTTGTTCAATCAGTAAAAGTAGTTTAGATTTGATAAGAAAGAAAAAATAAAAATAAACACTCAGTCCCCCCCCTTCCCGGCTTCAAAATTTCCATAGCAATCTCTAAGTTTAAATCCCAACAGTGAGGAAATTGTCCTATGGCACCCTAAAATTCCATCAACATATATGTGTCTACACAGCCACCAACTCTATACCTCCAAAATCTGGACAGGAAGGGGCAGAGAAGAACTTGTGCTCCCCCTAGAAAGCCTGTGCTTCCCTTAGCAAACTTTCATAGTTCTCAAACAGATACCTATTTCATGCTCTGAGAACAACAAAAGCCAAACAAAACATGACGACAAGAGAATCATTGTCTGATCTCCGGCAATCTCATCTTACTTGGATCAGCATTTGACCCTATCTGGTGGGGTGAGATTGAGATATTCATGCTATAGCATTTTCAAGCTGTTAAATGCAGTGGATTGGTAAATTTCTGAACATTTTACTGCTTACTACATTAACAATACATCTCTGGTAGTGAAAAAATGGGTAAAGCTAAACAGCCTCTGTATGACCTACTAGGCTGCATACACCTGAAGGAGCAAGTTGTGAAGCAGCAAGTCTTGGAACTCTGACTATGGAATGACAGAGAATTAAGACTCTTCTCAAAACACCACATCAGATAAACTATTCTTGCTTCCTTCCTCTTCAGAGAAACTGTGCCATATGTTCGCAGTTTACAAATGCTCTCGAGTTAGCTATCCATTCATGCATTATAAATCTTCACTACGAAGCTACCGATGTACAAACCAAAACCAAACAAGCAGCAGGGAAATGGCCATAAAACCCTTTTATACAAAAGGGCACAAAGATTTTTTTTTCAAACTATTACCATTTTGAGTCTCCTTAATGCTGCTTTCTAAGCATACCTATTTAAAATAAAGCTTGGTGGAAGTAAGTGAAATCTCTTCCAAATAAGACTTGGTTGGCAGTGAAGTTTAGGTTGGGGAATACTCCAATGACTTCAATAAAAGATGTCAGTACCACTTTTCATTTCACCACGAAAGTTTAAATAAATACTACAACATGCCCAGATTCTTGAGACTTCTAAGACAAATATACTTTTCTTATGCAGACTAAGTTTGTAAGATAAGAGTTACATTTTTAATGACTGTAAGTTTTTAGTGCATGTTTGCCTGCTTGTGTTGGATTTGTGTGCATAAGCATGTATTGTATATGTATACGTATTATACACACACACACCTAGTAACCTGTCTAGGGCTGTTGGAAAAAAAATTCTGTAAAATTCAGATTCGGCAAAATTTGGCCCGTTTTTATTTGGGAAATGCCGAAGTCCGAACTCCCCCTATTTGGATCCGTGGAATTCGGCATGAAAATCGGCGTTCGCAAATAAATTTGGCCGAATAATGCCATTTAAGCACATTCGCGGCTTTCCACAGCTCCGGGGGGAAGCATTTTTGGAGTTAGAGGTCCCAAACTTTCCGTGTAGCTTGAGGGGACCCTTCTTGCAAGAACCCCCAGGTTTGGTGCAGATTGGGTCAGCAGGTCCCCAGTTATGGGGTCTGCAAGGGGTTCCCCCCTCTGCCTATTGGAATGAAGAGGAGCCGGAAATCCTTAATGTGCATCAGAGAGCAGCATACAAGGCAAAACCTCCCATTGTTTCTGGGGCAGCCAGGGAGAGACTCACCAACCCACACTGAACTCCAGGCGAAGGTGGCAACCAGTGAAAACAGCAACAATCACACTCGCAAAGAGGAGATCAAGCCCCCACCACCAGGACAGGTCACCCCCCCTTTGGCTTCCCCCCCACACACACACACACATAGTAGAAGCCAGTTCGTGGCTTCTAAGAGCCGATGTAACTACGCCGAAAGTGCATCCAACAATGCTCAAAGCGTAAGTATACAGCGTAACTAGCATGAGTAACGTATCTTTTCATTTCAATACAGCCAAAGTGCATCTTATAACATTACTAGCGTAAGTGCGACCTGTGCAAATTCCATATCTTCAGGATTGATAGATTTCACTCGCAAAGAAGCAATCAGCCCCCCCAGGACAGGTAACCCCCCCAAATCACACTCCACAGAGGCAATCAAGCCCCCCCCCAGCAGAACAACCCCCCCTCAAACCAGTACGGCTCAGCTCAGCCCCAAACAAACGAACCAAGGAGGAGGAGGCGCGGGTGCAGAGCGGCGGGAGACTCACACCACACCGCCGCACTGACTCAACTCCAGGCAAGGGTGGCAACAGGCAAACAGTACAGTTTATTAAAACGGTCCGTGACCAGTAAAATATCCGATACGTATACAAAGTAGAAGATACTCCAAAAGAAGCGGCGCAAGTATCGTATAATACATTCTGTACATTCAGTATATCCTTAAGCGAGTTTAACCAATTTAAAAACCAACGATAATGCTATACACAGGAATAAAATGGAGGCTGAATGAAATCCTATTTACATAAAATCTAAACTGTTTGTAATGACTTTAGTTTAATAATTGCAATATTTAAATATTTAGCCACTACACGGGATATCCATATTTTCTTATCCTCCAAGAGAAATTTCATAGCTATACTTTCTGATTGTTGCAAGGAGGTTGTAGATGGATTGAGAAGCCTTAATAGGGGTTCTATTAGCCCTTTTCTTTCCACATTATACAATGGGCAATGAAATAAAACATGGCAGACCGTCTCTACCATGTCGTCTGAGCAGGGGCAGATTCTCATAGACAAAGGGGTTCGTTTGTATCTGCCAAAGAGAACCGCAGAAGGAAAAGCATCAAATCTTACCCTCGAGAAAGCCCATCTGTGGTTGGGGTTTGAAATATTGGCTAAGTATGATGCTACAGCTAAGCTCGTATTGGGATGTAAGTGTTGATAGAAAGGGGGTAGGGCGGTATACACCGTTTGTAGTTCGATGTCGATAAGACGCTGGTGTATCATGTTTTTTGCTTTGTTTAAACTCCCTTCTAAGAGTTATTCCGGATCTAGCCCTATGTTTCTTATCTTGTCTATGGCTCTAGTTGACCATTTTGGGTAGGGATCAGCAGCTAGCATAAAAGGAATTAAACGGCAACAGGCAAAAAAGGCAGAACGCACACTCCCGCAGAGGCAAGCGGGCACCTACACCCCCGGCAGAACAGGCAACCCCCCTCAAACCAGTACAGCTCAGCTCAACCCCAAACAAACGCACCAAGGAGGAGGAGGCGTGGGTGCCGAGCAGAGGGAAACTCAAGCCGCACCGCCGCACTGACTCAACTCCAGGTGAGGGTGGCAATGGGCAGAAAAAGGCAGAACGCTCACTCCTGCAGAGGTGAGCAGGCACACATACCCCCGGCAGAACAGGCAACATCCCCCCTTTGGCTTCCCCACAACCACAGAAACTGCTCCCCCCGCACACACACACAGAATCTGCTTTCCCACACACACACACACACACACAGGAGAAAAGGTATAGAGAAAACCCCCAAAAATCAAACTGTGTGGATATCTTTCAGCAGGAGCAGGGAGGAGAAGTAAATGCAATCCTATTCCAGTAAGCAGCTCAGCTCAGGATCTCTCAGGAGCAGCACCACCAAAATGGAAGGAAATGAACTCGGGAGGGGACAGGACGGGAGGGACTTGGGAGTTTTTATACTCTTCTCCTGGCCAAGTGAAAAGGGAAAATCCCTGCTCTGATTGGCAGAAGAAGATCCAGCTTGGCCACTGATTGGCTGCGGGAGAATGCTGATTTGGCGGTCGCTGAAGTTGTACAATTTTATCCGGCGTCCGCCCAAACTCGTCGTGTTTGGCTTGTCGTTTTCCTGCCTTTTTTGACTTCGGCTCTATTTGAACTGGAAACCGCCAAATCGGGGAAAATTCGGCTGTTTTCCATGTCGGATGGAACCGAATCGACAGCCCTAAACCTGTACCAATCCCTAGAGAAGGGTCAGGATAGAAATCAATATATAGTTGAAAAAGAGAATATATTATTTTTATTTGACAGCATACATACAACTGGGTGCTATGAAGAGTTTGGCACACACAAACATAACCGATGAGCTTAAGCACACCTAACTCCATACAGAACTGCAACCTAACACAGTTCAGCTTCTACTTGAAACATCTGTGCAACAATTAGCAAGTGTTGCCTCTCTATGCCTGACAAAAAACTCCAAGATTATCTGACTGCTCTGTTTCAAAGAAGGTATTCCAGTACTCAGAAATCCAAAGTGTAAATACAATACTTCTGCTGTCGATCAAAACAGTTGTCCGTAGACCTCAGAACCCACATTCTAAGATTTCCCCAGTTTCTCTAAGCCAGGGGTGGGGAACCTCCGGCCCGGGAGATCATTTTGTCCAGCCCCCGGCCTGCCTGCTGAGGCCGGGAGCTCCATGGCCCACCTCCCAAGGCCGGGGAGCTCCACGGAGATAGCTGTCGCTAGCCAGGCCCTCATCTCAGCACTTCGGGCTTCACTGGGAAGCCGGAGCGCGTGCACACAAAGCTGAAGGTTGACTGGGTGATTGTGGGGGCGTTTCCTCCATGTCTCCCTGCTTCCTGTTCCTTGCGAGAGAGAGAAAACATGTGCCTGGCCAGCTCTCTCGGCAGCCCAACTTTGTTTCCTTGGCCCCCTCCTCTTCGCCCGTGCCCTACCCACTTTTTCCAGGCGAGTGAGCGGCTTACCTCGAGTTCTTGCTGCGGCGAAGCCCCTGCCTCCATTCCCCCCCCACTGCCTGCGCGCTTGCCACACCACGGCCTCAAGTTCTTGGGGTGGCAGAGGCCCCTGCCTCCATCCCCCCCCACCGCCTGCGTGCTTGCCGTGCCACTTGCTGAGGGTCCCTGCCCAGCCCTCCCTCTGCTTGAGCCCCTGGCCCGCGCGCTTGCCGTGCTGCCGCCGGAGGGTCCCCCCCCCAGCCCTCCCCATGTATGTGCGTGTGTGCGGAGATCCCTGGGCTGCTGGTGAGTGCTTGCGTGTGTGGGGGGGGAGAAGCCTCCCACCCTCTCTTTCCTTCCTTCCTTTTTTTCTTTCTTTCTTTCCTTCCTTCCTTCCCTTCTTACTTTCCTCCCTTCCCTTCCCTTCCCTCCATCCTTCCTTCCTTCTTCCCTTCTTTCTTCCCTTCCCTTCTTACTTTCCTTCCTTCCCTTCTTTTCTTTCCTTCCTTCCTTCCCTCCCTCCCCCCTCTTTCTTTCTTTCTTTCTTTCTTTCTTTTTTTTTCTTTCCTTCCTTCCTTCCTTCCTTCCCTTCTTTCCTTCCTTCCCTCCCCCCCTCTTTCTTTCTTTCTTTCTTACCTCCAGGTGGTGGCTGGAGATCTTGCAACCCTAGCCTCTTTCTCTCCCTCCCCCACATCGGGAGATCTATGCCTGGTATGGCCCCCGTAGGGCAGGAAAAAGGTTCCCCACCCCTGCTCTAAGCGGTCAAGTGACCAGCCCTAGCTTTGCAAGGCTCTCTGTGAGGATAATGCTGAGGCAACAGCAGCCAGAAGGGTTGTGCCACTGTTGGCTTCCATCAGAACCTTTGAAATCACAGAGGGGCATGCAAGCCTTCGGGCTGCTAATTCATGAGCTGACTGTAACTTCAGAGCGAAACAGAGCAATGTCACCCGAAACAGCAGGGTAGGCAAAAACCAAAGAAGAAATTGTCAAGAGTTAGGAGGTCAGAAGACGAAGCAGAGTGTTGAACTGGCAGAACAGAGGATCAGTGACACTTGCTTCCCACTGTACTGACAGACGACCAGTTAGTGATGACATTGTAGAATATAAACAGAGTATAGGCTAAAAAGGAAATTCTAGCAAATGCCCAGAATCTGCCATTCAAGGACCCTCAGTTTGGAAATTCAGCAATTTAAGGATGATATCATTACACAGAATTATGGTGCACCAGACTAGCACTGGTTGCAACTTAATTACATGTGTCAAACCCCCTTCTGCCATATAAGTGCACTTTTTCCAAAACTCTGGACACAGATTTGGTCTTTTCCCTCTTGAATACAACTGAATTTGTGCATTTGTATGTACATCTGGGTCACAACAAAGAAACAAAATTTGAAGATAAATGACTGAAGCCAAGTAGACAGAAGTCAGCACTAGACGCTGCTTACAATTAATATAAAGATCTGATGCAAGATGATAGATTTGTCAGGCTGCTCAGGAAAAGTGACCCAGTGCTAACCAAGTCAATATGTAATTAACTGTAAAGTTTCCCAGGGAGTTTAACATAAATAACATTCAATTTCAAGAAAGGAAATGTCTCAAAAATGTGGAGACACAGAAAGTTGGAAAGATCAGGAATTTTCAGGATGCTTGGAAGCTTTTAAAACCACAACAGAAACTCAGTGTCAGGCCTGCTCTTTGCAGAGGCCGCCAGACTGGGATTGTTTTGGTTTTGCCAGGTGCTGACCAAGGACTGCTTTGCTAACCGCCGAATTCCTGTTATGACTCTGAGTTGCATGGGAATCTAACCTCAGTGGGAGGGGGGGTTACCATGCCTACCAATGCTATCTAGATGTTACCAGTGTTCTTTCATATAAGCTACACCGTGCTTCTAGTCCCCCATTCGTGCCAACTTAACTGTAGCTGCTGTATACCTGTAGACTATTTCCAATAAATCAACTCTATTTTGGACTATTCGTCTGTGGATTTTGTTTATGAAATTGTCACGGGGCAAGTGCTTACATTTTGGCACAAATCCCCTCTTACTTTTTTACTGACTGTATTCCCTGGCTGGAGCCCTGGAGGGATCGCCGGGATCTCGGATTGGAGCGATGGACGTGCTCTCCGAGTAAGCTGCCCCGGGCTGGAGCCCCGGAGGGTTCGCCTGGGTCTCGGGTGGGAGCAAGGAACGTGCTCCCCGGGTAGAGTATTTCTGGCTAGAGCCCTGGAGGGTTCGCCCTGTCTTGTCCTGTCTTGCTGGGGAATGCCGGACAAGTTACCCAACGACCCTGACTTGCTGCGAGACGTGTTGGAAGAAACGCAGCGGACAGACGCGGAGGCCACCCGACTAATTGACCTTGTGTGTGATCAGTGGCATCGCCTGGCTGCGGCGTCTCCCTGGAAGTCTCCGGAGGCTGACCTTCGTGTCCGAGAGGACCTCCGACAACTGGACACATTACTTGAGGAGGTCCGGCTGGCGCAAGAGGACTTGGACACTTTGACTCGTTTATTGGCGGGGCTTACACTCCGCGAGACATGGCAGGCGCCAGCGGCCCCGATCCAGGACCTAAGAGCCATGGTGGGGGCAGCGGGGGGAGAGACGGTTCCACAAACTGTCCCGGATCCTGTTCTATGCCAACAGGAAGCACGGAACATGGCTGCCAGGACTGTCACGGTCCTTCAGGATTTACCACCGTCCACGGCGACGGTGGTCGATGTTGAGAAACTGCAAATCCCTGAATTCGGCTCCACCTCAACAGAGCTAGCAACCCGGGTTCAACCGCTGTTGAGCAACCCCAAAGAGGTCGAATTGCTCTTGCAACAGGAAGCTCTACCGATAGTCACCACGGCTATCGCCGTCAAGCTTGAAGCCGACCAAGCGCTTGCTGAGCAGAGGCGAGCGGAGGCACAACTTTTGGCCGATGCGGCTGCCCCACAAGCGCGAGCGCAGGCAGCAGCCGATGTGCACCCAAAGATGAACTGGAGACAGGGTCCATCCTTCCCCTCGTTCTCCCCGGATTTTGGCCTGCCTCGGGAAGTGGTGCGCAGACAACGACTCGCTCTCCTGACGTCCTGGACTACTCGGATGAGGAGGACTTATATTTGGATGGGAGTCAGTGAAATACCAACTTCCGTACTAGCCAAGCCCGCCGTATTGGGGCCTCCGAGGAGGAGGTCCACCTCCTACGGTTCCAAAACCGGGACTTAACCAGGCTTGTATGCAGGACCAAATGGACTTACTGATGCATGAATACGACCATTTACAGCGGACTCAGATGACTCTGACTCTGCCACAAGCACCGCCAGTGCCCCAGGTATTGCCGACCAAGCCTCCAGGCGGCGGACAACCGGGAGGTGGACCGCTTGGGGGGGGGGCAACCAGCTCAGCCAGCCCCGGGTGGGGGGCAACCGGCCCCGGGAGGGGGCCAGTGCTGCTGCCTCCCGGACAGCCGGGGCAACCGGCTCCAATGCTACCTGCTCCGGCACCTCCACCCGCTCCCCCTGTGATACAGTGGAATCAACCCCGGCTAAGGGTGACCTACAATGGCTCCATGGATGCGTTGCCCTGCTTTCTTCATCAGGTGGACAGTTATATGAGGGAACAAGGGCACAACTTCCCCACGGAAAACAGTCGGGTTCGGTTCGTGTCTTCGCTCTTAGTGGGAAAGGCAGCGGATTGGATGGTCCTCCAGTTCGACACCTGGGCCCGATCCATCCGCTCGCTCAACGAGTTCATGTGTGCGTTAAGACGACGGTTTGAGGATCCGTTTCAAGGGGAGAAGGCCAAAGCTGCCCTTCTACAACTCCGTCAAGGATCCTCATTGGTCAGGGACTTTGCTGATGAGTTCCAAAGACTCACTAGTAAAATCATGGATTGGACTGAGGCTACTCGAATACATTACTTCCGAGAAGCCTTGCGCCCTGAGATATTGAACTGGACCTATATGCAACGGGATACCGCCACCCTGGAAGAGTGGATCCTGCTAGCTGAAGAAGTGGAAAGCCGCCAGTTCATTACTCTTGCCCGACGATGGGCCAAGGAGGGGGGAAGCCAGAAACCTTCCCCCAGGGCTGCAGTTCCCGTCTCGCGGAGGCCGGCTCAACCCACTTACGACCGAGTATCGCGGTTCCAAAGTGGGGCCTGCCTCATTTGCGATGCGATGGGTCACTTCGCTGCTACTTGCCCGTCACACCCGGAGCAGCCAACTCCTGCTCCTCGCCCAGAGGGGACGCCTCGCGGAAAAGGACGCACCCAGAAGAGAAACGCCACGACCGATCGCAGCGCCGCGCCGGAGGGCGCCCCCAGCTCTTCACATCGAGGAACCGGCCCACGAGTCTTCGCCAGTGGACCTGTCAGGGTCCCGGATTACAATTACCCCCGCAGGGGATGGCTCTGCATCCTCGGAGGACGACCACCACTGGGACTCCCCTGCCTTAAACCTGGAAGCTCCCCTGGATTTATCCAAAAACGGACTGGGTCTGTGGTGAGTGGAGCGACACCACAGACCTCTGCAGATGTTTCTGCAAAACCCAAGGCTCCCCTAAAGGTGAGTGAAGTGGGAGAAACAGTATATGTGGATGTGTTTTTACAACACTACAGGAAGGGCCCCCCGCTTCAAGTCAAAGCCACTCTTTGATTAATGAGGCCACTTTTAAGGTGCTTAAAGTCAAATCAGTAGCTCTACCGGCCCCAGTTCAGTTCGCCCAGATGGATGGCAGTGACTTTAAAGGTGGGCCTGTCAATCGTCACACTAGGGGACTGGCAATGGGAATAGGCCACCATTGGGAGCAAATCGATTTCACCATTGCCCCCAATATCCGCTACACTGTGGTTTTGGGAATAAACTGGCTGAGGGGACACAGCCCCACCATTGACTGGGGGGCCGAGACTTTGTCATTTTCCAGCCCGGACTGTGAGCGACATCAGTACGAGGTCGCTGTCAAAACCATGCTCCCATCAACCCCTGCCCTGGCTTCAGTCACTACTGACTCTCCCCAAATACCTACTGAATACCGGGACTTTGCAGATGTCTTTGATGTGCAGGAATGTGATGTACTACCTCCCCCACCGCAGAACGGACTGTGCTATTGAGGTGGTGGGCGATGGGAAATTACCTAAGAGTAAGATCTATCCCATGAGCGGTTCTGAACGAACAGTTCTATGTGAGTTCTTAGACAAGAACCTGGCTCGAGGTTTCATCCAACCCTCTACCGCCCCGTCTTCGGCCCCTGCTTTCTTTGTACGCAAGAAGACGGGTGACTTGCGGTTGTGCATTGACTTTCGGAAACTCAATGCAGTCACCCAGTCCAATGCCTATCCCATTCCTCTGATCTCAGACCTTTTGGGGCAACTAAAGGAGGGACGTATTTTTACTAAGTTAGACTTGGTCGAAGCCTATTACAGAATCAGAATTCGGGACGGGGATGTACCCCTAACAGCCTTTTCCAGTTGCTTTGGCATGTTCGAATACTTGGTAATGCCTTTCGGATTAAAAGGGCCCCCGGGGGTTTTCATGCAATTCATTAACGAGATCTTACATGACTTATTATATAAAGGAGTGGTGGTTTACTTAGATGACATTCTTATTTACTCCAAAACTATGGAAGAACACGTTGCCCTGGTAAGGGAAGTATTGCAACGTCTCAGAGACAACCAGCTCTATGCTAAGCCGTCCAAGTGCGAATTTCACCAACAGCAATTGACTTTTCTAGGCTACATAATTTCTCACCAAGGTCTCACCATGGACCCAGAAAAAGTGCAAGCTGTGACAGATTGGAAAACACCCTCAACCCGCAAACAAGTGCAACAATTTTTGGGGTTTGCGAATTTCTACAGGGGATTCATTCCCAACTTCGCTCAGGTTGCACTCCCTATTACGGACCTCCTTAAGACTAAGGGAAAGGGGAATGCAGCTACGTTGCCTTCGGCTAAGGTGAATTGGACTCCCCAATGCCAAACCGCCTTTGATACCCTCAAGCGACTGTTTACCTCTGAACCAGTGTTAAAACACCCTGATCAAGGGTGGATGCCTCAGACGTAGCAATGAGGGGTGTACTTCTACAACGAGGGAAGGACAGAAGCATCCGTGCGCTTACTTCTCCAAGAAGTTCAAGCAGTCTCAGCTCAACTGGCCAATCTGGGAAAAAGAAGCGGCCACCGTCCACCATGCCCTTACGGTATGGAGACAGTTTCTTGAGGATTCTAAGGTCCCTTTTGAGGTGTGGAGCGACCACAAAAACCTTGAGGCGCTAACGGGGGCTCGTAAACTGTCCGCAAAACAGGTGAGATGGGTGGAATTCTTCGCTCAATTCCGCTTCATATTAAAACATGTGCCAGGCAAGCGAAACGTATTGGCTGAAGCTTTGTCTAGACTGCCCCAATACCCTACCAAGATCGAGCGCCCCACAGAGTCACTATTCACACCTGCTCAAAGGGGTTTGCTGCCCACCCTGGCAGTTCAAACCCGGTCGCAGGTCTGACTCCCAACGCAGCCTCCGCAAGGGGGGGGAACCAGAAGCCCAACCACATTGGTCAACCCGACCGCTCCGCACCTCCCGCCTCCTTCGCCGGCTCTGCCTCCACCCCCTGTGCAACCCAGGGTGCAGGCGCCCGTTCGCCCAAGCGGGCCAGACAACCTATCCCCCTCAGTGACACCCACTGCGCCTCCTACGGTGAAATCGACCAGCACAATGCCCTCAACCCCGGATATTGAAGGGCTTCCAAATTCCTTCAGAGACTCTCTCCGTTCCGGTTACCAAGCAGAACTCTCTGCACAAACCCTCCCCACTTCTCTAATCGAACAAGGGGGCTTTTGGTATAAGGATTCTAAACTGTATATGCCTCAAGTACTTCGAAAGGAGGTCCTACAGCTGGTCCATGGGGCCAAGACCGCAGGACACTTTGGATTCCTTAAAACGTTGCATTTATTAAGGAGACAGTTTTGGTGGGCGGGCATGCGAACCGACGTGGAATCTTTCATCCGCAGTTGCCCAGTTTGTGCTACTGCCAAAAGGCCCCAGGGCAAACCTCCCGGATTATTGCAATCTTTGGAGACCCCCACTAGACCCTGGGAAGTAATTGCAATGGATTTCATGACTGATCTGCCCCTCAGTGAAGGGAAAACTGTACTGTGGGTAATCACAGACCTTTTCTCAAAACAGGTGCATCTCGTACCTTGCTAAATTTTGGAAAGCTTTCCTAAAGTTGGTGGGGGTGGAGCAGGGTCTGTCAAGCGCTTTCCATCCCCAAACGGACGGCCAAACGGAACGGGTGAATGCTGTGTTGGAATGCTATCTACGTTGCTATGTCAATTACCATCAAGATGATTGGGTTGAATTGTTGCCTTTTGCTGAATATGCTTACAATAATGCTGTGCATCAATCCACTGGGTATAGCCCTTTTAGGTCCCATTGGCTGTTTCGACGTTTCAGGGGAGGAGGGGGGGTGAAAGTGTGGCTGACTGGGTGCACATGATTCAGACAACCTGGCCCTGGCTGGTGAAAAACCTGGAATGAGCCAGACGTAAATACAAGGCTCAGGCTGACAAACACCGTTCGGCAGGCAAGGATTATGGGGTGGGGGATTTGGTTTATCTGTCCACCAAAACTCTACTGTCAACCCGTGTGGCAAACTCAGTGCTAAGTTTGTAGGTCCCTTTCCCATTTCTCGGATCATCAACCCAGTGACTGTAGAACTGTCACTCCCAAAGTCACTGAGACGAATCCATCCCGTGTTTCATGTGAGTCTGTTGAAACCACATGTACCCTCCCCGGAGTGGCATCCTGAACCCCTCCCAGAGCCACTGGTAATGGTGGGGGGGGGGAGAACTTTTCGAAATTGCTAAAATCTTGGACTCGCGTATCCATCATGGTTCCCTCCAATATCTCGTTCGTTGGAAACACTTCACTCCTGCTCAAGATGAATGGGTGCACTCACGCAATGTCTCCACCCCTCGTCTGGTTCGCGAATTCCATGCTGCGTACCCTCACAAACCGGCCCCTGTGAAGTGACGGGGGGGCCTTTAGGGGGGCAGGATGTCAGGCCTGCTCTTTGCAGAGGCCGCCATACTGGGATTGTTTCGGTTTTGCCAGGTGCTGACCAAGGACTGCTTTGCTAACCGCTGAAATCCTGTTATGACTCTGAGTTGCATGGGAATCTAACCTCAGTGGGAGGGGGGGTTACCATGCCTACCAATGCTATCTAGATATGACCAATGTTCTTTCATATAAGCTACATCGTGCTTCTAGTCCCCCATTCATGCCAACTTACCTATAGCTGCTGTATACCTGTAGACTATTTCCAATAAATCAACTCTATTTTGGACTATTTGTCTGTGGATGTTGTTTATGAAATTGTCATGGGGCAGATAAAAAAATTTCAGAGGGTTGGTCTGCAGTAGAACAGCTAGTTTCATGTCCAGTACCACCTCAGAGACCAACAAGGGACCCCAAAAATCTTTCTAAGGTACTACTGGACTCAAATTTAGCCGTTCAGAGAAAATATATTCATCTATTAGGAAAGATACAAACAAAGATCTGTTTTATCTTTGTGTGTATTATGTGCCGTCAAGTCGCTTCCGACTCATGGTGACCCTATGAATGAAAGTCCTCCAAAATGTCCTAATGAAATATTTATTCTGAATGTATGATGTCTGACATGAAATTATACTTGTGTGGGATTGTTGTTAGAAGCTGCCCTGAGCCCGCCTATGTCAGGGAAGGGTGGGGTATAAATTGAATAAAATGAAAATTAATAAAATAAATCCAAGAGGGCTCCAGTGTGGTTAATAAGCAAAATGAAGGAAGCCACAGTGGACAATAAGGCTTCTTTACAAAAGTGACAGGCGTGCCAAAATGAAAAAAATAAATAAAAAGGAGCACTGGCTTAGGTCCTAAGCAACTCCTCCCTCTCACTGCTTCCTTCTTCACTTCCCCAAATCATGCTCCTTTAGGTTGGTGGACCTAAACAAACCGGGGGGGGGGTGGAATTAGGAGTCTGCAGCAGAAGCAGGAACCAGCAACATCATCTCTCCCCTCCTTCACAAACAGAAAAAGCTGTTCCGTCAGATGAGTGGCTGCTGCACCAGCAGAATGGCATGAGAAGATCCAAAGCCACTAACTGTGGGAAAATAAACGTAAGGTAAAGGTCCCCTGTGCAAGCACCGGGTCATTCCTGACCCATGGGGTGACGTCACATCCTGACGTTTACTAGGCAGACTTTGTTTACGGGGTGGTTTGCCAGTGCCTTCCCCAGTCATCTTCCCTTTACCCCCAGCAAGCTGGGTACTCATTTCACCGACCTCGGAAGGATGGAAGGCTGAGTCAACCTTGAGCCGGCTACTTGAAACCGACTTCCGTCGGGATCGAACTCAGGTCGTGAGCAGAGCTTTTGACTGCAGTACTGCAGCTTAACACTCTGCGCCACGGGGCTCCTGAAAAAAAACGTAAGCTGCCACTAAAGAAGGGTTTTAAAAAGGAACCTATTGCTAAAAAAGGAGCATATTGCTAAGAACGTTAGGACAAACCAATAAATTAGAAGACAGGAAACTTGCCAGAGAAGTAGGCTGGACAGTTGCTTCATAAAGGAATGAAATTATTGTTAAAGGAGAAGAAGATGATTGTGGAGGAACTTAATGCATGTAACTCTTTGCCTTATTTTTCAGGCAGAAGATGTCGGGCAGATATTTAAGTCTGGGTCAGTAC
Organism: Euleptes europaea; assembly: GCF_029931775.1. Taxonomy (NCBI): domain Eukaryota; kingdom Metazoa; phylum Chordata; class Lepidosauria; order Squamata; family Sphaerodactylidae; genus Euleptes; species Euleptes europaea. The sequence goes on along the minus strand of NC_079316.1, from coordinate 102,555,245 downwards.
TTTTGGGAGAGGCATTTGAAGACCTTAGTCAAATACATCTTAGAAGTTCTAAGGCTAACTGACACATCACAAATTAATATCATCAATTCTGCATGCATGATTCTAACAGCACAATCCTAAAGGGAGGTAGATGCGCCATGGCAGGGGACGGCACAGCCACAACGCCTCTTGAGCAGTTTGCTGCACCGCGACCAGCAAGCCAAACAGGAAAATTCCCTGAACACCTGTGAAACTGCTGTTTGCAATAATTTCACACCTGCAGGAAGGGGCGTTCCCAGGGCGAAAGGGCTCAGGGAGCTGACTAATGTCAACCCTGCCCCCAGGAACACCATTTTTGGCGCTGGCATAAGTGGCCTGGCACCAGTGTAAGTGCCCATTTTGATGTAGCAAGTGGCATTTACACCAAGGTCACACCACCTCCTAAACCTATTTCCTCCCCCCCAGGGATTGCACTGAAAGAGTTCTTAAGGAGCCCACATCTTTAATCTTTAACAGATTAAAAGGTAGTCAGCATAAAATTGGGTTTAAAAGGAAGTTGGGGAGAGCTGGAAAATTACAGGGTCCTCATTTACTAAAGTAGTAAAAAATCACTAAAATGTGCAGAAGTAGAAGCCTTATCAGTGTGGCTTATGTAAAGAAAAGTCTCAGAATTCGTTGAAACTGTCACCAAATACTCAGATAGACGTGATTGAGTATACATCGAATACCTTTACTTCCAAAATGCTTCTGAAGAAGCTCCTCACCAAAAGCTTTTGAATGAACTCAGAAACCACAGGACAAAAGGACAGGCCTTCTTTAAAGATAAGTAGCAGGTTAAAGAAGACAAATAGGAACAAATTAGCATTTTCCACAATGAAGGGAAACAGCAGTGGGATTGCAGGGACGGGTACTACTTAATTTATTCATATGGCGCCAGAACTATTAAATGTATTCATACGTTCTGAGTCAGGAATAGCCCAGTTTACAAATGACACCAAATTATCACACACACATGATGAGATGTGGACTAGGGCAATGCTGCAAAAAAAAAAAAAAAAAAAAAGCTCTTGGAATCATGATGCATAACTCAATAAAAACACTGTTCCCAGTATGTAGCCAGTGAAAAAGGAAAATTCCATGTTACAGATTATCTGTAAAGGCGGCATCATAGATTCATAAAGGGGCAGTATGATATAGTACCACCTTGAGAATAACTTTCCTCTTTATGATTTCTCACAGCCATGCACTAACATTTGGTATCAGAACAAAGACAAACTGCATTTACCCAGGAATCAATAGTTTCTGAGAACAACTGATAGAACATTATATCCTTAACATATAAGGAAATATTCCTGAGCATGGTTCTATTATATGCAAGATAAATATGCGCTGGCAACTTCATTTTACTATTTTTCACTAGTAAAGGGATATACAGGAGCAAATAAAGTATTGAATAATGTTTGTGTTATGCACAGACACAGCTCTGTAACAAAGGCAAAACTAAATGCTTTTTTTAGATATACAAGGATTCTTAAGCGACGATCTCATAAAATTTACTGCCTCTGCATCACTTAGTTATTTTTTATGCCACTATATACCCTTTCCTCGTCTATTTATCATTTTTTTAGTTATTTCTAGTCTATATTGGTGAGTCCACAGGGAGATCAGAGGATACAGAAAAGAACTACAAGGCCCTGACTAGCTCAGCCAGATATACTGTACAAGTTCCAGCCAGATTACATTAGTATAAAATTTATGTATCTTTTAAAGGAAAGATGACCCCATCAATTTAGGTTACATGCCTGGCTAGACTACAGCCAGTGAAGTCTATCATCATAAACATTCTCTCCTTCCTTCAAACGCATCCATCCAGTACTAAGTAACATGCCCTGTACTGACACAGCACAGCAACGTCAGCAGCTACCCTGAAATTCAAAAACAAAGGAAGAAGGAAGGAAGGAAGGAAGGAAGGAAGGAAGGAAGGAAGGAAGGAAGGAAGGAAGGAAGGAAGGAAGGAAGGAAGGAAGGAAGGAAGGAAGGAAGGAAGGAAGGAAGTCCCTTATCCGGACATCCCATATCCGAAAACTGGACCCTTCAAGCCAGCATGAAGGCAGATCTGTGCTGCCTGCTTTCAATGTTTCCTCTCACCTAAAGAAATAAAATACAGTCTACGATGCTTTGTAGGTGGAGACTGAAAGCCTGCCGTTGTTAGTTTGTTGTTGCTCTTGTTTAACATATGATACAGGTATTCTGGTGAGATAGTTACCCCTTTGCTTTCTGGTGGTTCAATGTACACAAAAATTATTGTTTAAAATTACACTCAGGCTATGTGTATAAAGTGTATATAAAACATAAAACATGAATGAATTTGGGTCCCATCCCCAAGGTATCACATTATGCATATGCAAAAATTCCAAAATATTCCAATCTGTGGAAATATCCACAATACAGGCCGCTTCTGGTCCCATGCAGTCCAGATAAGGAATACTCAACCAGTATTTTTAAAAAAATCTTAAATACACGTGTGCACACACACGAAGCTCATCAGTCAGACCACTAGTCTGTCAAGGTCAGTACTGTCTACTCTCTCCGCACAGCAACATTACCTGCACCCTTGGAACACCCACCCCCATAAAAGCATCATATTTGCATTTTTTAAAAACCAAACTCTTCCACATAGGACTATGCAAGACTGACTCCTATCACTGCTCTGCCAAGGTCAGCATTATTTATTTCCTCCAGTATCTGAGGCAGAGGCCTTCCACATTACCTCCTGCCTGATCCTGTCCAGGATTGACCCCCCCCCCGGGGGGGGGCTCCCAGCGTGCCAAGCAGATGCTCCAACCACCCATCTCCTTACTCTGGCAAGGGTGAGCTTAAAGGGCACCTTTGCCTCTCCCCGAGGCCAGTCCCTTGCCCTTCTACAGAGCAGCCCCCTAATTATGAATCCCCAGAGCCCCTAGAGCAATGGCTCAGAGTAACACCCCCCCCCCCAGTGTCGCTAGGTCCGCAGCAGCCTCCCTCCTTCCTGCATGGCCTCTCACGCACGCCCCCTCCCCACTTCCAGCGTGTCCCTGCCCCCCCCCCACATCCATTTCCTTGCCCTCTCATACCCCAACGCCCCACATCCCTTCCCCCAGCGACGAGTGGAGTAAAGAATGGGGGACCCCCGTTGCCATGGAAACCCCGAGCTCTTCCCTTCCCCTTTGGAGAGAATTAACGTCTTTTTTCCTTCCTGGGGGGGGGGGAGGGGGGTTCATACCCTAACGCCCCACATCCTTTCCCTCAGCGACGGAGGGAGTGGGGAGTGGGGGGAACCCCGTTGCCATGGAGACCCCCGCGCTCTTCCCTTCCCCCTTGGAGAGAATTAACGTATTTTCCCTTCCTCTGAGGAGGCGGGGGGGCAGGAGGGGGAGAGAGAGAGAGAGAGAGAGAGAGAGAGAAATACCTGCGGGGTCACGTGAGGCGCGAGACGGGCGCTCGAGGGAGCCGGCTGAGGGATGCTCGGCCGAGAGGGGGGAGGGAGGGAGGGGGGGCGGCAGAAACTGAGGCGGCGCCGGACGCCGTTGCCGCTCGCCGGGCGCGCTGAGGTAACGGGGCTGGCGGGGGAGGGGCCTCGCGCGGGAAGCCGCTGTCCGCGCGCGGGCCGGTGCTGGGCTGGGGGAGGGGGGGGGAGGATAGGGAGGGTCTTTTCCTCGCTCCTTCGGGCACCGGCTTTTAAATAAAAGTAAAATGAGGTTTCCACGACTGTGCTCTCGCCCCCAGCCTTTAAAAAAAAAAGGGGGGTGGGGGGTTGCAATAAGGCAGAGAATAGCGTGACGTGGCCTCATTAAAAAAAGCCCTGCTGGATCAGACCCAGGCCCATCAAGTCCAGCCGTCTGTTCACACAGTGGCCAACCAGGTGCCCCTAGGAAGCCCACAAACAAGACGACGGCAGCAGCACCATCCTGCCTGTGATTCACAGCACCTAATATTATAGGCATGCTTCTGTGATCCTGAAGAGGATAGGGATGCATCATGACTAGTATCCATTCTAACTAACAGCCATGAATACCCCTCTCCTCCATGAATATGTCCACTCCCCTCTTAAAGCCCTCCAAGCTGGCAGCCATCACCACATCCTGGGGCAGGGAGTTCCACAATTTAACTATGCGTTGTGTGAAAAAATACTTCCTTTTATCTGTTTTGAATCTCTCACCCTCCAGCTTTAGCAGATGACCCCGCGTTCTAGTATTATGGGAGAGGGAGAAAAACATCTCCCTGTCCACTGACTCCAAACCATGCATAATTTTATAGACCTCTATCATGTCTCCCCTCAGCCGCCTTCTTTCCAAGCTAAACAGCCCTAAGCGTCTTAACCGCTCCCCATAGGACAGTTGCTCTAGTCCCTTAATCATTTTGGTTGCTCTTCTCTGCACCTTCTCAAGCTCTGCAATATCCTTTTTTAGGTGTGGTGACCAGAACTGCACACAGTATTCCAAGTGTGGTCTCACCATAGATTTGTACAAGGGCAGTATGATAGCAGCAGTTTCCCCAAAATGTACGCCCACTGTGGTGCTCCGACAAGAAGCTGGGTTGTTAAAAGTAGAGGCTAAGGCTTGGATAATAGTTTTCAATTACTGGTTAAAAATTCATCTTCAGCCAGTAGGCCTTATACCCTACTTTTTGTCATCTAACCCTCAGTCTTCTTGGAGCAGAAGGATAATTAATAAACTTCCCCTGATAATTTACTAGAATTGGGCAGAGCAAAAAAAATGGTTAGTCAATGACTTATAGACATCAAATTGCAGAATGAGAGTGCCCTTCTTCCAAGACTATACAGAGTACTAAAGAGTTGGGAGGGATTCTCTTCTGCTCCTTATCTGACCTCCATTGCTTTTACCAAATTTCGATGGACTTTTTCAAGAGCTCGTTTTAATGCCTTTCCGTCGGCCTTGCTCAGCGGGAGATTCCAGCATTTACTTTTGGAGTCTTGGATGTTCCCCTGTAACTCTGATGTTGAGACAATTACCCATATTTTATTGTATTGTGAATTTTATCAGGAGGTCAGAAATAAGCTACTTTTGCCCTTGTTGATCAGAGTTTTTAGACATTTGGATGATTTTATTATTAAATATTTACTTGAGGATAAAGATGCCAACATTTCCTACACAGTGGCAAAGTTTTGTTACATTGCCACTAGAGTGCAAAGAGCTCTGGTTAGTGTATCAAAATTGTAATCCTGGCTCTGTATTGATCAATTTTAACAATGTTTATCTGCTGGTCAAATGACGGTAAATAAATAAACTGAACTGATATGAGCAGTTTATTCTCTATTCCTTGTCTAATTATGGCCAACAAGGAATTTACCATTTTCACAGCAGCCACACACTGGGTTGACATCTTCATCTAGCTATCCACTACCACCCCAATCACCCCTTGAATCTGACATTATACTTCTCGTGTGGGTTGAAACCACTCAGCCAGCATCCTTAACACACACCCTTAAGACAGGCATCTGGATCTTCACCCCCCCAGCCGCTTTTCTTCCTAGCTTGTTCCCCAGCCAAGGAAGCCATTGTGCGACTCATTTCTCAACAGCACCCACCACCTCATGAACACATGAAGCTGCCTTCTACTGAATCAGACCCTCGGTCCATCAAGGTCAGTATTGTCTACTCTGACTAACAATGGCTCTCCAGGGTCATAGAATCATAGAGTTGAAAGGGACCACCAGGGTCATCTAGTCCAACCCCCTGCACAATGCAGGAAATTAACTACTACCTCCCCCCACATCCCCAGTGACTCCAACCCTCCCCCCGCCATGCAGGATTCCACAATATAGAATCATAGTCTCAGGCTGATGTCTTTTATTTCACCTCCTGTCTGATCCTTTGAATTTGAGATGCCAGGGATTGATCCTGGGACCTTCTGCATGCCAAGCAGATGCTCTACCTCTGAGCCATGGCACTTCTACCTTGGGTTGTTTATTAGGAGGTAGATAAGGAAGCAACCACCTCCATTCTCTTAAAATAGACTGCTGAGGTGGGGTGGGGGAGCATTTTAAAACATTTCAAATAATCCCTCCCAGAATAATCAACTTTTATTATTTTATTTTTTTATTTTAACCTAACTGATTTTTATTCAGAGCGGATATTGTATTGAAATAAAACTTGATTGACTGATTTTAAAAACATAAGAAGGGCTCTGCTGGATCAGACCAGTACACGATCTAATCCAGCATGCTGTCAACCAGTTATTCTGGAGGGGGCAACAACAGGCCAACATTTATTTTTAAATTTTATTTTATTAGATTTTTTTACCCCACTCTCTTTCCCGGCCAAAGCCGGGCTCAGATCGGCTAGCAGATCAGATCCAGCATCATAACATAAAATTCAATACAGTACAGTTAAAATCAATTTTAAAATTAGCAATAAAACCAATAAGACCCATTAAAACCAGTTGGCGCCCATAGGGGAGGGGCTGTGGTTCAGTAGTAGAGTATCTGCTTGGCATACAGAAGGCCCCAGGTTCAATCCCCGGCATCTCCGGTTAAAGGGATTAGGCAAGTAGGTGATGTGAAAGACTTCTGCCTGAGACCCTGGAGAGCCACTGCCGGTCTGAGTAGACAATACTGACTTTGATGGACCAAGGGTCTGATTCATTATAAGGCAGCTTAATGTGTTCCTTAGTAGCACACTTGGAGCCACAGTGAGTCAGGGGGAAAGGCAGTCAGGACTCCACCAAAGAATCAATGAGATGGAACAGGAAAAAAAAAAAAACAGAAGTAGTGTTGGGCAGGGAAGCCATCTATGATATAATATGTACTGTTGCTGCCCTCAAGTGTAGGCTTGGTAGAACTGTGTTAGGTCCCGCAGGGGCCTGGTCTCGTTGTATAGTGTTCCGCCAGGCTGGGGCCAGGGCTGAAAAGGCCCTGGCCCTAGTTGAGGACAATCAGACACAGATCCAGGGACCACCAGTAAGCTGATGTTCAAGGAGCGTAACGCTCTCTTGTTGCCTTGTGGCACTGGTATTCAGAGTTTACTGCCTCTGAACCTGCAAGTTCCCTTTACAGCGCATTCCTGAGAGACCTTCTGCATGCCAAGCAGATGCTCTATCACTGAGCCACAGTCTCTCCCCTCAACCCAGCAGGCTTCATGTTCTCCTGATTAGAGTCTGGTTCTCCAGATTAGAGTCTGTTGCCCCTAACCACTACACCACGCTGGCTATTACTATTAATACTATTTTATCTTCACAGCAGACTTCTGAGGTAAATTAAGTTGAAAGACAGTGATTTGTACAGTGCTACCCAGTAAAAAATAGCACAAATTCAGATGTCATTTAGCCTGCTTCCACTCTATCCTAGTTCTTATTTATTGTTGCTATTAAACATATAACTCATTATTTAACCCCAGGCACTCAAAATCCTTATAAAATAAAATTAACAATGGACATTAAACCAGAATTTAAAAAATATATATATAGATGTAAAAGAGTTAAAACATTTTTATACCTTTTCTATCCAATATCAATAGAAGAAATGGAATAAAATAAAACTGCCTTGGACTATGACAAAGTAACTGATAACATGTTAAGCCCCTCGTTTATACAGAAGGATTTTATCCCAGTGTAGCTTGACAGAATATACAGCAAAATGACACCAACACAGCATTGCAACATGGACTGGATTGTTTCTTTAGTGACTCCTCTTTCCCGCTGGACTTTGATCATGTTTGATGTTATTTTTGCTGTGCTTCATAAAGCAGCAGAGCAACATCCAACCATGGTCTGTCATCTGTAGAGCTAATTAAGATTGTCACCTCCTGTGGCATAAATATCAACATGTATCACCATTGTGTGTTGAGGATGGAATGCAGTGGAAATAATGGCAAAATTCACCTGGACTAGAAGGTAATAATGAAAAATGCTGGAATTCATTCTATAAAATGAGTCTAGGGGAAAAAATGCTTAGACTCAAAACTGGCTATAATAACAAGTGAAAATTGTTAAAAGGAAGCCAGAACAACAACAAAAACCACTCTGTGCTATAATTTAATAACTTTGAGCGCTGGTTATAACAGTTGTGTATACACACACACCACCACAAATCAACAATAATTTGGAATGAGGAACCTGTACATTTCTGAAAGGGTGGAAGCTGTTCCATCACTGAGACTTGTGTGAGTATGCAGCACAACTACTAAATCCCAGCTCTTCAATACATTCTTATAATGCTTAATGCACTGTTTTATTCCAGATTCTTTTACAGCTGTTGACCTGCTTATTCAGGCATTCACTTGCCCACTGGCTCCAAGCCTGACTTTCACTTCCCATTGACTTCAATGGACGGTCCAGGTGCAGAAGAATAGGACACAGAAATCCCAAATGGAAAAAATCCCTGAGGCCAAATCTACAGATGGTGTTATTCCTTTGAACTGACTACTCCATATCATCTTTTTTAAAAAAAAAAAAACATGCTTAGGAGAACTTCAAACAAAAGTATGAAGCAGAGGTGTCGAACTCATTTGTTACAAGGACCAGATTTGACACCCCTGGTATAGAGATTGTGGTACCAAGGCTAATTCCCCTCCCCCATGTCCTACTCCACTGACATGGGCTGTATTAAAATACATAGGAGAGTTGGGGAAAGTCTGTGTGACTCCTTCATTTTATCACCTCCCTCATTTGGTGAGAAACCCATGTGCAATTAAAGCCAGGGGAGTGGCGGTGGCTCAGTGGTAGAGCATCTGCTTGGCATACAGAAGGTCCCAGGTTCAACCCCTGGCATCTCCAGTTAAAGGGACTAGGCAAGTAGGTGTTGTGAAAGACCTCTACCTGAGACCCTGGAGAACCGTTGCCAGTCTGAAAAGACAATACTGACTTTGATGGACCAAGGGTCTGATTCAGTATAAGACAACTTCATGTGTTCATGTGGAATCTTTTTCCCATAGTTTGAGAACAGTCCAAGCGTCTTTTTAACAACACTGTGAGCAGGTCTTCTGAGCTGTCTCACATTGGGGCCTGCGCATGCGCAGGCCTGCCGCAGGAAGAATTCCATTCTTAAAGTGATGAGTAGGGGGCGCTGTCTCCTCTGCGCATGCGTCCGCTTTCCCGCCCAAACGGAGCGACATAGGGGAGCTCCCCCTTATTCCCTCAGTTCTTTCTCTGCCGCCCCTCAGAAAAGACGCTCCTAGCTTTGCTCTGATTTTTGTCTACCTAACTTGCTCCTTGAGTGTATTGTGCCTGCTTTATTGCCATTAAGCCCATGTCTGATACAGCACTATTTAAGAAATGTCAGAAATGTTCGACAAACATGCCAAAATCCGACGATCACGCTCTGTGCGTATGTTGTTTGGGTGAGGCCCACAATGTGGCAACGTGCCGTATTTGCCTGCAATTTACCCCCAAGGCACGTAATGGCAGGGCAGCGAGATTAAAAGCATGGCTGTATGAAAAAGCTCTTTCTTGCTCTGAGATGCCTGCTTTGACCTCCTCAGCCGGGTGTGAGTAATCTGTCTTGTCGGATCCGAGCGGTTCGGTGCACTCGGAACCCACAGCCTCCACATATAAGAAACGATCTGACGCTTTGGATCCGAAGATGGGCTCCTCGGAACCGACGGGCAAAAAGGCTAAATTTAAGTCTAAACACTTGGAGAAAACCTTGCTTAAAAAGGGTTCCAAAGCTTTGATGTCGGGCTCCATAGTTCCCTCTGCGTTGGAACCGAGTATGGTAGAGGAAGTGGCTACTCCTCCTCCGCCTCGAACCCCTTCACCATGTTTGGGTGATGACTCCCCCTGGATCCAAGACTGGGTTCCCAGAGTTGTCCTTTGCTGACCTGGAACTGGCCAAAGCTATGTTTCTCCCTGCCTCGACCCCGGCAGTCACTGTTCCTTCTTCGGTTCCAGCTCAGAGTTCTCAGCCTTCTACTTCTTATCAGACAGCTGGATCCAGTCAACTTCGATTACCTTCAGTTCCACAACCGTGGTGGCCCCCACAATGGCCAATGACCAATCCTCCTCAATGGAACCCATACTTTGTGCCTTGGTTCCCTCCGGCTCAACAATTTCAACAACCTGCTCCATGGTCCACACCAGCTTACCAACCTGCTCACTCCCAGGTGATGCCACAAGCGGGAGATGCATATTTTTCTGCACATGAAAGTGCGTCGGATTCTGACAAGGACCCATGTGACATTGGTTCTGAAGCACCATCTGAGCCTTCGCCTGATGGCTCCCCCAATGAAGATGCTAGGGGATTTTCGAAACAGATGCTTTGGATAGCAAAAGCTCTAGAAATAGATATTGCCTCTTTGGTTCCTAAACTGAAAGAAAAGATTTTGGCTCCCATTTATTCTGATTCGCCTGTTACTGTCTCACTCATGGCTGATTTCATGGATATGGCAAAGAAGATTTGGGAGAAACCTTCCACGTGTCCTCCCACATCCAGGAGGGTTGAAAACATCTATAAGATTCAACCCAACGATTGTGAATTTTTGTTTTCACATCCACCTCTTTTGTCAATGATCGTGGCTGAAGTCCAAGCTAAACATAGACAAGGCATAAATTCTACACCTGTGGACAAAGACAGCAGAAGGATTGATATTCTGAGTCAGAAGGGTTACTCAGCAGACGCCCTGGGATTCCGCATCGGAAATTACCAAGCTGTCATGGCAGCTTATCAAGTGTTGTTATGGAATCGTATGAACAGTATCATGGAACTCTTACCTGATGAGCACAAAACCTCAGCCAGGATTGTCATGTCAGAAGGCTCCAAGTTGGCCAATAACCAAATGAATGCCAGATGACATGGCTCTGATTGCTCTGCAAGGGCCATGGCGGCCTTTATCTCCTTGAGACGTTTCTCGTGGTTGAGGTCCACCAACCTTTCTCAGGATGTTAAAAATCAAATCGAGGACTTACCTTTTGATGGGAAAACTTTATTTGCAGCCGCCACGGATGAGACATTGAAGCAACTCAAAACTCAGAAACAGACGGCCAGGTACATGGGGGTATCTCTACCTTCTTTGTCTTTTTCTACATATCAAAGGCCACGTTTCCCCTACAGGGATCGTCAACTACAAAACTGTTGGGCTAGCCAGGGTCACAACCCTTCCCCTGATTGGCAAAATAGAGCTCACCAACCCTACCAGCAATCCAGGCAAAGACCAAATAAGCCCAGGTCTTCTGGAGCTTGACCATCATCTCCCAAGCAACCCCAAAAGCCTGCTTTCTGACTAGAGAATGTGGGTCCATCTGATCAGATTCAGTTTGGTGCTTGGTTGACCCCTTTTATACAGGCTTGGAGAAGTGTTACCACAGACCTTTGGGTTTTGCAAGTTGTTGAATTTGGATATTGTTTGGAATTTGTTACGTTATGGCCCCCCCTTCGCCTTCTGCACGAGCTGTTGTTTCTCTCGCTCAAGCCCTACAGGAACTAGTTGCCAAAGGGGCTGTGCAGACTTTGGAGTCCCTAGGTTGGGGATTTTATTCTAGGATGTTTGCCATTGGTAAAAAAGATGGTGACCTCAGGCCTATTCTTGACCTGAGAAATCTTAACTAGTTTTTGGTTAATATCTAGAGGGTTATACCCCCAATCAGCCCCATTACCTGCAATTTTAGAATATTTACTTTCCATAAAGGAAGGTTTATCATAGTCATCCATAAAGATACACCTTGCTGCCATATCGGCTTTTCACGCTTGGGTGGATGGAACTTCAGTTTTTTCCCACCATACCTCTAAATTGTTTTTGAAGGGCCTAAAGAATTTGTTCCCACCTCAGCCTAAGATTATAGAGCAATGGTCCTTGTCTCTGGTCCTGTCAAAATTGATGTTACCACCCTTTGAACCGTTAGCTACTGTGTCCCTTGCCCACTTATCTAAAAAAGTTTGTTTCTTAGTGGCGATAACGTCAGCTAGACGTGTAGGAGAGTTGGCTGCATTGCGAGCTTCTCCTCTCTTTACTGAATTTTTTTCCTAATAGAGTAGTTCTTAGACCAAGTTGTCAATTTTTACCTAAGATAGTTTCTAAGTTTCGTTTACAGCAATCAGTATCCCTTCCGGTGTTTTTTCTGCAACCAACTTCCCCAGCGGAGAAATCACTGCACTTATTAGACATTAAGAGGGTTTTATTACATTATTTACATCGTACTAAAGAATTTAGGAATTCTGATGCCGTTTGTCTGTTTTTCGGGCCCAAAGAAGGGCCGTCCAGCTTCATCTGCTTCCTTATCCAGGTGGATAGTACAGACGATCCGACTTTGCTATCGACTTTCGGACACACCATGCCCTGGATCGCTAAGGGCTCATTCCACCAGGTCGCAGTCTTCTTCAACAGCTTTTAGGGGTGGTGTTCTTCTTCTTGACATCTGCAAGGCGGCAATTTGGTCATCCCCAGATACATTTGTACAGCATTATGCCGTGGATACTGAAAGCAGAAAGGATGCTGCTGTGGGAAAGGCAGTACTTCATTCATTGTTTACTTAACAGCTCACATCCCTCCTCCAGGTAAGCAGCTAATTAGTCTCCCAATGTGGGACAGCACAGAAGACCACAGACAAAAACAGTGTTGCACTTACCTGTAACTGTTGTTTGTCCAGTGTCTTCTGTGCAGGCACACATTCCCTCCGTCCTGCCCCACGGTGAGCTGCCTTTTATCTGTCTTGTTTTTTAGGATGGCTTCTGGCAGGAGAAAGAACTGAGGGAATGAGGGGGCTGCTCCCCTACGTCGCTCCGTTTGGACGGGAAAGCGGACGCATGCGCAGAGGAGACCACTTTAAGAAGCTATGGAATTCTTCCCGCGGCAGGCCTGCACATGCGCAGTTCCCAATGTGTGCCTGCACAGAAGACACTGGACAAACAAGTAAGTGCAACACTGTTTTCCCCAACCCCACCCCTACGCTGGATTATTTTATGCTTATTATTAGAAACTGGTAACCCACCCTACAATAGAAATAAATCTAATTACCTTTTCGTGAACCTAATTTCATCCACAAGGATGATGTCCATAATTGCCATTCTTGCCATTCACTTGAGGTGGGCATTTTGGGTGAGAAGCGAGGCTCTGCATTGTCTGTGTGTCTTTCAAAAACTTACATTATATTTTCAATCAAGTGCTGGCATTGGTCAAAGATTTCTTCTTTGCTATTGCAGACACTCTGGGAATATTATATAATCAAGTGCTCCTTGCTTTTGACTCCACTTTCCAAAGAATTAACAAATGATCTGTACTCCATTGGTAGTGCAGCATAGCAAGTCATGCACTGTTTGTTCCAAAGCTTTGGAAAATAAGCAAATGTTACATATTCTTATTGATTTAAAATAGATAGGATCAATGCATAACACGGAGAAGAGAAAATGTAGGGCTCATATTGTTTCATGCTATCAGTATAATTTTAGTTAATATTGTGTTTTAAAATAAAAATATTCCCTTAAAAAACATTTCATGTTCTTTTCTTAATATTCATACAATATGTCTCTGAATAATTTAACAAACTTCCTTCCCCCCCATTTTATGTGGCTTAACATCTATATGACGTGCTCTCCTTTTAAAAGATTTCTGCTTTTATTCCATAACCTTTGTTTTCATGCATTTTCTCAAAGATTTGGGGGTGGAACTATACACACGCACGCACACATATGTATTATTGCGCACAATTATCTTCCTGGGCTTTTTCCATTCCAAGAAAGCTACCAACAACTTTAGAGACAGGAGGTAAAAGAGTGCTCTCGATCAACTCAAGTCCTTTGGTTTTTGAAAAGTACAGCTCCCTTTGAGAGGTGGGTTTCTTGCTAATGAAGGATTTGAAGCCCCGGTGGCAACGTCTGATTGCAATCGCTGAAAAGGTGCCTCACTTAGAGGTTTATTTGCACTAATCAACACCATGTTGTGCCTCAAAGCTAAAGTTCTCTTCAGAGGTAATGCTCCTACTGGGCCTTTCTGCAAGAAATAAACAGCTTCTTCTGTTTACTTTTGTTCTTGCACGTATCTGTTTTTAATGGAATGCTTTGAATCCACTTTCCAAACCTGTTGTACTGGTAGAAGGCTTGTAGTTTCTTTTTTTAAACACCTTCTTCCCACATCACCTTTCAGTGCTAATGTAGAGCCATTGAAGGTCTTCAGACAACTCAGAAAGCCATGAGTTGCTTAGATATTGAATCCATTAAAAAGACAGATTGGCCGGGTGGAAGGGGGTCATTTATAGTAACACACTGAGTATCACTCCATCCTTATTTTCTTGGCGGTGTCCATTTAAAAAATCTTGCTTTTACTGTGCTATGTTTGATAGCATTGGAATACAATTGTTTTTTAATTCTCAAAGATGACTGCTTTCCTTGGGTGTTCATTTCCATATATTTTGACATGATGCCCCACTATGACTGGTAAAAATTATTGCTGCAACTAGCGTTGCCAACCTCCAGGTGGTGGCTGGAGTTCTCCTGCTATTACAACTATCTCCAGGCAATAGAAATCAGTTCCCCTGAAGAAAATGGCCGGTTTGGCAATTGGACTCTATGGTATTGAAGTCCTTCCCCTCGCCAAACACCGCCCTCCTCAGGCTCCGCCCCAAAAACCTTTGGGTGTCTCATTCTGGGCCTTCATTTCCTCTGTTTCATCTGCCCTTCTCTTTTGGAAGACACTTTTTCATAAAAAAAGCAATGAAGTGCAGAAGACAGGAACGTGGGATGCAGTTGCTTGTTTTCCCATTCCGAAAATGTCACCAGGTGTTTTATAAAATGTTGTATAAACAAAATTGAGTATGGTTGGATATAATTGCATAGTTGAGAAGTAAGCACTAGATATTAATTTAAAAATAAGTTAGTATTAATGTTAAAATTAATAGAATATGCAGTGAAGGCAAGTATTATTGTGTTATTGTTAAAATATTAACAATATAGAGAATGAACAAGCAAGTAAAAAAAATAAGAGGATCTATTATTAAGAAGCTAGAAATTAGACATAACACAATTTATAAGTAAAATTATTGTATTTTATCAAATTTTTGTATGAACACACAGAATTTGTTTCATTTTTATGTATTGTTTTCTATTTTTCTGTATTTTTTTAGTTTCTGTTTCTATTTCTATTGAAATAAAATAAAAATCTTTTTTTAAAAAGAAAATGTCACAAGGAAAGGTGTGCGGAGTTATGTTGGCAAATAAAAAGCACACCATTTTCCCTGAGACACTTCTGTGCTCTTAATTGGAAACGAACCTTGCAGTCTGCACATCCTTTGCTGATCCCATGTTTGTCCCAATCAGCCAAGAAGACATTTGGGAGACCAGTACAGCCGAAAGCAGGGGTCCTCAACATGGTGCCCATGGGCTCATTGGCACCCACTGACACCTGTACTGACAGGTACTAGCTGGAGATCTCCTGCTATTACAACTGATCTCCAGCCGATAGAGATCAGTTCACCTGGAGAAAATGGCCGCTTTGGCAATTAGACTCTATGGTATTGAAGTCCCTCCCCTCCCCAAACCCCACCCTCCTCAGGCTCCACCCCAAAAACCTCCCGCCGGTGGCGAAGAGGGACCTGGCAACCCTAGGTGCCATGGAGCCCAGTGTTATTAGAAAGTGGGCAGGGCCAGGTGGGCTTTTGCCCAGCAAGGCTTCTTATTGGCCAGTGGTGATTTGATAGACTGTGCAGATTTTTTTTAATGTTTTGACAGAAGCTGCCATCACAACACAAAGATTTTATCTGTGCAGCTGTAGGTAAACTGCAGCAGCCATCTTGTGTCCGGCTCTGCCTCCTGGGGCAATACGATTGCCAACCTCCAGAAGAAGAAGAGTTGGTTTTTATATGCTGACTTTCTCTACCATTTAAGGAAGAATCACACCGGCTTATAATCACCTTCCCCTCCCCACAACACACTCTGTGAGGTAGGTGGGGCTGAGAGAGTGTGACTAGCCCAAGGTCACCCAGCTGGCTTCGTGTGGAGGAGTGGGGAAACCAACCCGGTTCACCAGATTAGCCTCCGCCGCTCATGTGGAGTGGGGAATCAAACTCGGTTCTCCAGATTAGAGTCCACCGCTCCAAACCACCGCTCTTAACCACTACACCACACTGGATCTCCAGGTGGTGGCTGAAGATCTGTTATTACAACTGATCTCCAGGTGGCAGAGATCAGTTCCCCTGGAAAAAATGGCATTATTCCCTGTTGGGGCCCCTCCCCAAACACCACCCTCCTCAGGCTCTGCCGCAAAATCTCCAGGTATTTCCCAACCCAGAGCTGGCAACCCTCTGGGGCAGCCATTTTGTGGCTACTCCCACTATACTGTGTCAGAATTCCAAAGGTGCCCACAGGCTCAAAAAGGTCGGGGACCCCAGGCCTAAAGCATCCCAAAGGTCTCAACTGAGAATAAGAAATGCAGAAAAAGTACACCCAGTCCCCCAAATTGAACCTGGCAGAATGCTAAAGTAAAGGTAAAGGTCCCCTTTGCAAGCACCGGGTCATTCCTGACCCATGGGATGATGTCACATCCCGACGTTTACGAGGCAGACTTTGTTTACGGGGAGGTTTGCCAGTGCCTTCCCCAGTCATCTTCCCTTTACCCCCAGCAAGCTGGGTACTCATTTCACCGACCTCGGAAGGATGGAAGGCTGAGTCAACCTTGAGCCCGCTACCTGAAACCAACTGCTGTCGGGATTGAACTCAGGTTGTGAGCAAAGCTTGGACTGCAGTACTGCAACTTACCACTCTGCGCCATGGGGCCCAAAGGCAGAATGCTGCCTTAGTATTAATCCCAACCTGTGCAAGGATGTATTTGTCAGGAGACACAGACAACGGGGAGAGGAAATGGTCACCAGTTTTGCACCTGTGCTTCTTCTGATTAGGGTTGCCAGGTTCATCTTTGCCATTGGCGGGAGGTTTTGGGGGCGGAGCCTGAGGAGGGCGGGGTTTGAGTAGGGGAGGGACTTCAATGCCTTAGCATCCAATTGCCAATGCGGCCATTTTCTCCAGGTGAACTGATCTCTATCGGCTGGAAATCAGTTGTAATAGCAGGAGATCTCCAGCTACTACCTAGAGGTTGTTGGAAATCAAACAAAATCACTAGTGCCTTACAAGGAAGTTAAGCAAAGCAAGAGTAGGCACTTATGGCACAAAAAGCACTACAAAAGAATGCTGAACAACATGTTTGTAATGACAAATTAAACAAACAATACAACCAAGAACAGAAGGAAATACCTGTTACATATGTAGAAAAGTCACCACGTTCCTGCAGTGTAGACAGGTAAGTGACTAAATATCAAAGTCCTAGAATGCTATGAGTAGAGAGAAAATAGGCTTCCGGTAATGAGTCCTATTTCGCTGGTGCTTTGTCAATTCAGGCAATCCTGTGACGTTCCATCAAGGTTCCACGGAACATATGTTCCGGACAAGAAGGCACATAGCCTGACAGTACTAACGGATGGCGAAATAGGACTCATTACCGGAAGCCTATTTTCTCTCTACTCATGGCATTCTAGGACTTTGATATTTAGTCACTACCTGGAGGTTGGCAATCCTACTTCTGATGGATGTGTTTGTGAACAAAATGAGAGGAACTGAAGTCTGAAAACATAGGATAGGGCTTGTTAAGACTTTTTTTTTTAAAAAGCACTAGCCATGTTTTGACACTCGAGCCATTAATGCAGCTCTTTCCCTTCTGCTTACAGCATTGTGCGCCGCAATAAGGGTAGACACAGATCAGAGCACAAGGCATTTATCTTCCCGTGTTAGGCCCGTGCCTCGCGGCCAGCCCCTTGCCTCCAGTGAAATGTTTGAAGCTGACAGTTCATTGACTATCATAAAGCCACCAAGCATAACTGGCACAGTCTGTCACTGCTGGCAGCGTCCATTGCTTTGCTGGCTCACATCTACGCTAATAGGGAGTCTGAATTATGATTCTCCCTCCAGACAGGGTGAATCTTTCAAGATGGTGTTGAGATCACTGACTAGACAGGAGCTGAATCGCCGGAGTCATGGCGTGGGCATTACATCAGAAGGGATTTTGCAAAGATGCTGCGGGGGGAAAGGAAAAGAGGGGAAAGGCCTAACATGCATAGCACTAAGGTGTTTTATTTTATTGAGGTCTGTTCTTCATATATGACAGCACATTTTCAAGTAACCTTTGCAAATTAAATTCATGTTTTTATTATCCTTTAGGACTGGAACGGCCCCTGGTTTGCACATGTTCCAATCCATGTGTCTTTTATGCATTGTGACTTATCTTAAAATAGACGTCTGATTTCAAGACGCTTAGGTTGCCTGTAGCCAGTGTGAATCACATTCAGGTGATTAAGCAGAGAAGGGTTTTTTGTAATTCAGAGAAAAACTGGCTTAGTTTGTCCTTTTAGGGTGTGAGAGTTGCACAATTTGCTAACATAGATATACCTAAGAAGGTAGAAAAGAGCAAGAGTCCAGTAGCATCTTTAAGACTAACAGAATTTCTGGTAGGGTATGGCTTTTTGTGAGTCACAGCTCACTTCAGATACAGCTAGAATGTGAATCCATTGGTCCTTAAGTAGAGTGAATTCAGACACCCAATGGCAATAGCATGTAAATGTCAATAGCAGGTGAATGACATTAGCAGGCATCATTGAATTAGGTGTGATATGTGGAGGGGTAGTAGGCGTGGAGAAATCAGCATTGGTAATGAGACAGTAATCTCAGGTCTCTATTCAGTTCAGGAGAATGTATTGTCTTGAGCTTCATTATTAGTTGTAATTCAGCAGAAGATAAGGTAGGATAGTCAAAACTGTCCTATCTACTAGTAAATTTTGTGGATGTATTTCTGAGATTATTTAAATAGTCTCTGATTTAGTGTAGTAGGGTTGCCAACTCTATGCCCACATGCTAGTAACTCTGAGAGACCAAGACATTGCTTCTTCTTTATTTTTATTTTTTATTGCATTTTTATAATAAATCAAAACAAAAACAAAAAGTATACATGTAAAAAGAAAAGAAAAAAATACATATACATATATAGAGCGTAAGCTTCTATTATACATTGTTATTCATATAAAACTAAATATTACGCCTTAGATCAAAAACTCTCCCCCCACCATTGTGCCCATCACCAATGGACTTCCGATGAGGTGTCATGACAAAGATTAATAAATCACATTGTTGTAGATTAGTTAAAAACACTTTATACTATAATTCGTTAACTAAATTCTTAAGATCCGTTTTTGCCGATTTATCCCAATATGCAGTGGCCTTTGACCATGTAATTTTAAATTCCTCCATATCTTTACCATGTAAAGATGCTGTAATTTTGGCCATCCGCATATACATCCATAATTTCTCTCTCCATTCTTTAATTGAAGGTTTGCTTCCATTTTTTAGCAATTGTGATCCTTGCAGCTGCAAAACTATATTGACATATGACTCTGTCAGCTTTATCCAGTTCTTTTTTTGGAATGCCCAATAAGCAAAAGGCGGGATCTCTCTTAATTTTTATTTTAATCAAATTATTAGTCTCATTCAAAACTAATTGCCAAAATCTCCTAATTTTTTTACAATACCACCAGCTATGCATAAATGTGCCTATATCGGTACCACATTTCCAGCAAAAAGCTTTATTGTCTTTTTTCATTTTACTTAATAATGCTGGAGTTATGTACCATCTATAAAACATTTTATATAAGTTTTCTCTTATTTCATTCGAGATTGTAAACCTAAATTCATTTTTCCATAATTTTTCCCAAATCTCCAACTCTATATTATATCCTAAGTCTCTCATCCATTTCAACATAACTGGTTTGACCCTTTCCTGTTCTAGTTTCAGTTCTATAAGTACTTTATAAATCCTTCCTATCAAACCTTTATTACCCTTTGGTAATATTATCTCAAGTTTAGATTTGGATCGGTTAAATCCCAATCTATTATCCTTAAAAAAAATATCTTTTAATTTATAATACATAAACCAATCTTTTATCTGTAGTTCTTCACGTGTTTTCAAAACCCATATCCCATCTCTGTAATCTATCATTTCTCTATAAATATTGCAGTCCAAATTTAAATGTGCACCTCTTCTAATAAATGCTTCTATAGGATTTAACCACCCAGGCGTTTTACTTTCTAAAGCATCTTTATATTTATTCCATATCTGTAATAAATTTCTCCTTATAATATGAGAATTGAATTCTTTATTCACCTTCTGTTTTTCATACCATAAATAAGCATGCCACCCGAACCTTAGCTTATGTCCTTCTAATTCTAATAACTTTGGATTCTCTAAGAGGATCCAATTTTTGATCCAGGTAAAGCAGGCCGCATGATAGTACATTTTTAAATCTGGTAAACCCAAACCTCCCGTTTCCTTCAATTCTATTAAATTATTATATGCTATCCTATGTTTTTCTTTACCCCAAAGAAATCTCATAACATCTTTTTTCCAATCTTCAAATATGTGTGCACCTGTCACTATTGGTAAATTTTGGAACAAAAAAAGCATTTTAGGTAATAACATCATTTTAATTACTGCTATTCTTCCCCATAATGATAGGGGTACTTTTTCCCAATTTATCAAGTCTTTTTTTATTTGTTGCCATTGGTTTACATAATTATCCTGAAATAGATTGAGATTATTATTCGATATCCATATACCCAAATATTTAACTTTATTTTCAATGTTGAGTCCCGTCTTTTTAATTAATATTTGTTGCTGTACACGAGTCATATTTTTCACTAAGATTTTTGTTTTAGCTTTATTAATTTTAAAACCTGAAAGCTTTCCATAAACCTCCAAAATTTTATTCCATCTATCAAACTGTTCAATCGGATCAGTCAAAAAACATACTAAATCATCAGCATATGCTTTAAGTTTATAATGATTTCTCCCTATTCGTACCCCTACTACATCATTAGACTTTCTAAAATTATTCAATAATATCTCTAAAACTAAAATAAAGAGTAAAGGGGAAAGAGGACAACCCTGTCTTGTTCCCCTTTGAATTTCAATCTTTGGTGATAATAGTCCATTTACAATCAATTTAGCTGTTTGTTGTGTATATATACCTTTTATAGCGGTTTTAAAACTCTCACCAAAATCCATAAACTCCAATACCTTAATCATAAACTGCCAATTAACATTATCAAAAGCTTTTTCAGCATCCAAAAATATCAAGGCTATTGGTGTTGTATCTTGTTCCGCATATTCTAAAAGATCTATTACCACCCTTACATTCTGACTAATCAACCTCCCGGGTAAAAATCCAGCCTGATCATCATATATTAATTGATTCAATACTCTTTTTAACCTATTAGCTAAAATTGCTACATATAATTTATAGTCAATGTTTAATAATGAAATCGGTCTATAATTTTTAACTTCCAAAATATCAGAGTTAACCTTTGGTATTAATGCTATGTTTGCTTGTTTCCATGTTTGAGGGATAGTACCTTTTGTCATACCTATATTCATCACTTCCAGCAGATAAGGAGTTAATTGCTCTTTAAATGTTTTATAATAATATGCTGTTAAACCATCTGGTCCAGGGGACTTATTGAGTTTACTTTTATTTATTGCTTGTTCCAGTTCCTCCTTAGATATTGGAGAATCTAAAAATTCTTTATTTTCAATTGTTATTTTCCCCCAGACCGATTTAGTAAGATAGGCTTCCATCTCTATCTCTGAGACTAAATTTTTTTTATATAAATCTGTATAAAATTTCACAAACGTATCAACTATATCCTCTTTAATTCTTGTTATCTTACCATTCTTTCTAATCTGGGTTATTGGTATTTTTTTTCCTTTTTGTTTAAGTTGCCAAGCTAACATTTTACCCGGTTTATTCGCGTGTTCAAAAAATCTTTGTTTGTTATATATAACTTTTCTTTCAATCTCTTCAGCAATTAAAAATTCATATTGTTGTTGCCAATTTCTAATCTTATTTTGTTGTTCCTGTTTAGTCCCTTTATCCTGCAATCTAGATAAATATCGTTCCGCCTGTTTTATTTCATCTAATATACATTTTTTCCTTTTCTCCCTTTCCCTATAATATCTTGTATTTTGTTGAATCAGATGTCCCCTAATTACTGCCTTACTGGCATCCCGAACTATATCTTCACTGGTACCTTTATTTATATTTTCTTTAAAATAAGTGGATATTTCCACCTTCAATTTATTAACTATTTTATTATTTTTTAAAAGAAAATCATTAATTCTCCAGGGCTTGTAACCTCTATTTTCCATTTTAATTTTAACTAAAACCGCATTGTGGTCTGATAACACCCTAGGCAAAATCTCTTTCTCTGATTTCTCTACCAGACCCTTTGACATCCATATCATATCTATCCTGGAATACGTAAGATGTCTCTGTGAAAAAAAAGTATATCCCTTCTTGTTACCATGTGTCAACCTCCAGACATCAAACATATCCCACTGATCTATAAGGGCATCAAAATTCCCTGGTAATTTTCCTTCATTAGCTGCTTTTTTCTTTTTCCCTGATCTGTCAATCTTAGGTACCTTAACTCCATTAAAATCCCCCATCCAAATCATTTTTTCAGTAGCATGTTCAGCTAATAGTAATGCTAATTTTTCATAAAAAGACCTTTGATTTATGTTAGGTGCATATATTCCCACAAGCAATATTCTTTGAAAACCATACATTACTTCCAGCATCAAAACTCTTCCCTCTATATCTTGATAGATAACTTTTGGTTGCAATGAAACAGGTATATACATAGCTATTCCATTGGTTTTCTTAGTATCATTACATGCTGTAAATAGGGTACCCAACCTTGTTTGTTCCAACCTAAATACATCCTTTGGGAGTATATGTGTTTCCTGTAAACAGATAATATTAGCATTAGTTTTTTGTAGATGATGAAATATTTTCTTCCTTTTGTTGGGAGAATTCAATCCATTCACATTCCAAGATAAAACCTGTAACATATCAAATTTCAATTAGATCCCATATATTTCCACAATCAATTTCAACGTGCTTGCCACCTACTACTGCCACCCCCCTACCCCCCATATTTCTATTCAGCCTTCTGTATCTTCAATTGAAGAGTCCTCTGGTGTTGCTGGGATATCTCCACCTCCAGAAGCCTCGGATGCCTTTTCTTCCTCTGTGGATTCTCTGGTTGGAACTTGTTTAGCTGATTTGGAAGGTTTAACCAGATCAGTGTCATATCTTCTCAAAAACTGGTCTGCCTTATCAACTTCTGTAAACTTGAACCTTTTAGCCTTGAAAATAAAAGACAGACCCTGCGGGTATTCCCATCTAAATTGTATTCCACTGAGTCTTAAGCGTTGCTTCTTACAGACTGATCCCATGTCTGTTGATTCAGAATTAAATCCTACTGAGTTTAGAACGCATGTACAGGAACGCAGCCTTAGCTGGCTCTTAATCTTTTGATTAGGTCCAGCATCAGACACCTCACTGCTTGCCTTTCCTCTGAACAGCTTAGCCTTTAGGCTCATTTGGAGCACATATGCACATTACCACCATTAAATCACAACCAGCTAAGATGAGGGTTGAGGAGACTGCAGCCATTCGATCAGTTGAGAGAGGAAGGACATACTGGAAGGCCAGGCTCAAGGGAAGATGACACACAGGGCGATAACGCATGGCTATTTTGTCTTGCGATTCTCCCACGGATGTAGCGGATCTCTGTTGTCATAACGCATGGTCTTCTCCCACCTGCGGGTCCAACCCACTTCCGTAGTGCAACTTCCCCTGATTTTCCAAACCCAGTTTTGTCCCGAAAGTAAATAAAGAATCACTGCAGTTCCGAGTGCATGCTGGTGCGTGTTTCAACGCACGGGTTGACCCCCCCTTTCTTCCGACACTTCCCCATTGCACTTTCCCCCTTCCACTCCTCCCATTTCACTCTTGGGGGAACTCTGGAACATGTCCACTTTTGCCTGGAATGCCCGTACATCTCCCGAGTGCTCCTTCGTTCTTAATTTTTTTTAAAAAAAGAATTTTTTTGGCAGTATGTTGGTATGCCACTGGATTGGTGGGTGGGTGGTGCTTCCGTTTTTGATAGAACAGTAGTAACAAGAAACACGGAAGTGGAGTGGTGTGGCTCGGAGCGTTGCCATTGCTCTCCTATACACTCACACAAGCATACCCCTCTGCTGCAGCAATGTGGGAAGGAACGAGAGTAGGGCTCCCACCACCACCAGGAACGAAGAGGCAGCCCTCCTCCAAGGTCTTCAGGAAGCCTTCCTCCCTCCCCCGCTATCGGAGCTCTTTTACTGCCCAGGGGAACCAGCGCCCGCCTGCCTGCCTCTCTGTTTTTATTTTGCAAAGGCAGAGAAAAACAGATCCAAGAGGAGGGGAGAGGTCTAAAACCATGCTTGGTAAAAAAAAAAAGGGGGGGAGTTTTTTTTTTTTTTTAAATGCTGATATGATGGTATACTCGCATGCTGGTATTAAAAATTTTTTAAGAGAAAACAAAACTCGGCATTGGGTCAATTTTTAACCAGGATCAGCCAATCACAAAGCAGTGATGAAAATGTTGACCACTCCCCTACTGTCCCACGGCACTGAGCATGGTAACAGTCTTCCTTGATCTTTTGCGGGGTTGATGCAGGGCAGAGTTCACCATCCATTCAATTTGTTGATCTCAGGATAGAAAAGCGTGAGACACGTGAGGGACAAACCAATGACATGCTAGGCATGCGTAAAGAACCCTTGAAAGACCAAGATTCAGGAAGCAATCCTAAGTAGCTCTACTTGGATATAAGCCCCATATTACTAAATGGTTGGTTGTTGGTTAATTTTCATGTTGACAGCTTTGAGGAGAGTGTCATGGAGGCCACTTTGTGTGTGTAAAGTGCTGTCGTCAAGTCACAGCCGACGTATGGCAACCCCAGTATGGGCTTTCAAGGCAAGTGATTAAACAGAGGTGGTTTGCCATTGCCTTCCTCTGCAAAGTCTTCCTTGGAGGTCTCCCTTCCATGCACTGACCCAGCTTAGTTTCCGAGATCTGACGAGATCAGGCTACACTATACTATTCCACATCCCCCTGGAGACCATCCCCCTGGAGACTTGCTTATTACCTAAGATTGGAAGCTAGTAGAAGGAATGTCCAGTGTCCCTGATTTACTTCACGTTGTGGGAATAACAGCAACCCAAATAGCCCAGTTTGGGCCAAGCTCCTTGGGACTTGGGACCTAAGTAGGGTCAGCCATCGTCAGTACTTGGATGGGAGACCACCAAGGAGGCTGGGAGTTGTTATGTAGAAGAAGGCAGTGGCAAACCATCTCTTGCCTTGAACACCATATGGCTGGGTTTGCCCTGAATCAGTTGCAACTTGAGAGCACATTCTTCTTCTTTGTGGGAACGACAATGGGACTTCCCAGTTTTAAGAAGCAGAAATTTCAGTCAGCACACAGGCTGTTTATATCTTAATTACCTCATCTTAAACACATTATACTTGAGACCCAGGCTGTTTAAGAGAAGGAGAGGGGAGAAAAGCCCTAGTACGATGACACGCATTAAAAAAACAACAACACCAATTATAGCACTAATTATTTGCATTGTGCCATTGCCCTCTACTGGATACTGTTCTAATGTGATATTTCAAAACGACACTGCTCATCATATTGTTACTATATTTTGGGAAGCATCAGACAGAGAAAAATTCCACAGCACAGTAGACACAGAACACAGGAACAAGGTGTCCTGAAGCAGGCAGATAGCAAGGGACGCGGGCATGAAGCGTAGTCTGAAGAGTAGTCCAAGGTTGTGAGTCAGAGTCAGTCCAAGAAGTCAGGATGCCAGGAATCTGAAGTATAAGCGGGAGACCAGGTCGATACACGAGGGAGTGGTAACGAGTTGATGGCTTAAATAGGCCCTTATCTCACTGCTGTAGCAGAGCCAGCTATTGCCAATTAGGTTGCTCTGACATTCCCAGCCAGGTGATGTGTTTCAACCCTGCTCTGCCTCGTTGCTGTCAGGAAGGGCTCTATGCTGGGCTTGCAATCTCGCACTCCAACGTCGCTGTTACATTTCCAGTCGAACCACTCTCCTCCTCTGATCCAGTGGCTTTGGCGAGGCCTCTGGGAATACTGCTTGTTGTGAGGTGTCAGGCCCAGCTAGAGTCCTTGAGCTGGAAGGCTGCAGACATCTTCTGACTGTGGCTGCTCCTCTGTTCTGACTTCTGCCTGCAGCTGTTCCTCTGCTCTTGAACTGCCTCCTTCTATTTCCTTGTCGTCTGAGGAGATCTAAGCAGGCTGACTCATGACACAAGGCATGTTTGCATTCAGAAAAGAATGTGATACCACCACAAAAGCAAAACAGTCTTACACTCCCTTGCTGTGGCATGATTATTGAGACCATGCTCTGTAGTGACACTTGAGTGTGGCTCATGTCCGGCTTGCCTGTCGCTAGCAGGAAGCTGATAGTTGGGTGGGCAGTTTAGGTTGCTTGCGAGCAACTCCAGCCTGTTAGCCATGTTATTTTCCGCACGTGCACAATGCACATTAACCCCCATCCCTTGAACTGACTTGATGTATTATATAAGAAATAAATGCTGTGATCTTTTATTTTAACACTCCGTGTACACCTGTGCCTGTCGGATCAATGTTAAGGGTGGCCCATTTGCTTGGACCTGCAGCAGCTCATACATGCACATTTTTGCATAGACTTGTGGGAGTTGCCGTTTCCCCCACACATGCTCCTTGTGTCATTTAATTACTTGACCCAGCCAGCCATGATCCTGGTGGAAAAATGGATGCCACTTACTGTCTAGGTTAAAAGGTGGCCGCAAGGCAGAAAGAAATGAGATCCCACCACCCCCCTGCCATTGTACGGTTGCAAAGCTGCTTAACGTGCTGGTTAAGTTCGATGGTGGCAAGGAGATCTGGGGGGCTTGGCTCACAACCAATCACAGCTGTCAGAGAGGGCATGTCTGCCTGCGAAACATGCTCATGGCAAACCTCTCAGCATTCCTAACTCTCTGGCCCAAGGAAGAAAATATTCAAGGCAAAATGAAAAATGTATAGAAGCAGCAGGGGTTTAGGGAGGGGTTTCAGGTGGCCTCGATGGCCCAAAGCAAAACCCAGGAACAAAACCCGCTTTTTACTTGCCTTTTGTCGAGTGTTCAGGTGCAATTGTCTTCTGCATTCTAATATACTTTCCTTTTCAGTGTTCAGGCAGGAGACTTAGTTTGGAATTCTTTACCACTCAGTGTGAGACATGGACCATCAACATGTCAGTTGTCGCTTCCACTGGGGCATAAAAAAGAGAGACAAGACATAAATTTGACATGATATATTTATTATATTGAAATGCAATCTCTTAGAGAAACTGTGGGAGAGGATATCAGTTCCTTGTAAGGTTCCAAGCATCAAGTCATATTTGCAGTGACAGCGGAGGGGAAAGTATCCTGAAAGATGTCTTCAGAACAGAATGGTTGTTTTCAGAATCTCAGCAGGGGATGTACGAAACAAACACTGAAATGGCTAGATTGCCAGCGCTCCTTTCCACACTACATTTGCTTTGCAGGTCCCATAATACACAGAAAACATCAGAGTAGATTGCTTGAATGAGTAGTTCCATCATTCCTTCAAGAATGTATAACTTTGAACTCTTACCTCTGAGTCAAAAGAAATGAGTGATCGAAAAATTAAATTAAATTAGAATGTAGGAACATTGTGAAGCACTAAGGAAATGTTTAAATCCAGCTTCTGGCTTCTTGTGACTGAAAAGCGTTTTGTAGCATTTAGTTAGAAGAAAAATTCAAATATGTTTACAAGTGGGGGGGGGAAATGTAATAATGTCAAATGGACAAAGAATTGTTTAAAAGGTGAACATCCAGCTGGAGAAAGAGATTTGTGTATTCTGAGATAGGGTTGCCAACTCTAGCTCAGGAAATTCCTGGAGATTTCAGGGCAGAGCTTGGGGAAGGTGGCATTTGGGGAGGGGAGGGGGTTCAGCAGGGATGTGATGACGCAGAGGCCACCCTTCAAAAGCCATTTTCTCCAGGGAACCCATCCCTGTCATCTGGAAATCCAATGTAATTCCAGGAGATCTCCAGGCTCCAGCTGGAGGTTGGCAACCCTAAATCTGAAATACTGTATTGTGAATACTGATTGGATCAAATATCCTAATCTCTATTTGCATAATTTATTTACCTGTGGATTTTGTTCTGATTAATCTGATTTCTCTTACAGTGCTAGTCCTGTTCTATCGAGCCTGAAACCAGGGAACTGCTTTGTCTGACATGAACTTGCCCCTTTCATTGTCATAAATACTAATCTTTCTACTGTCACCGTCAAAGATTAGAAGAGTAGATACTAGAGACAGGGCCTTTTCTGTGGTGGCGGTCAAGTAACTTCCTCAGATTCCTTTGCCACCTACTCTTTCTTCTTTTAAGCGCCAAGTCCAATTCATGTTGATTACATAAGCTTTTATTATTTATTTATTTAAGACATTTCTATGCCTTTTCTTCAGAGTCCTGTTCGAGGCAGTTTACAATTAAAACAACATACAATGTAAAATATAATAGATTATATTACAGAATCATATAAAATATAAAAAAGAGCCCGCGTGTTATAGTGGTTAAGAGGGGCAGACTCTAATCTGGAAAACCAGGCTTGATTACCCACTCTTCCACATGAAGCCTTCTGGGTGATCTTGGGCCAGTCACAGTTCTCTCAGACCTCTCTCAGCCCACATGGAGGCAGGCAATGGCAAACCACCTCCAAACGTCTCCTCCCTTGAAAACCCTATGGGGTCGCCATAAGTCAGCCGTGAATTGACAGCACTTTCCACCACTACACAATATTAAAAAAATCCTTTTAAAAACTAGTCATTGGACATAACGTAGAAACAGAAGTAACCATTTAAAAAGCTGTCAAAAGCTCTGCTCACAACCTGAGTTCAATCCTGACAGAAGTCAGTTTCAGGTAGCCAGCTCAAGGTTGACTCAGTCTTCCATCCTTCCAGGGTCGCTAACATGAGTACCCAGCTTGCTGGGGGTAAAGTGTAGATCACTGGGGAAGGCGATGGCAAACTACCCCATGAACATAGTCTGCCTAATATACGTTCGCATGTGATGTTACCCCATGGTTCAGTAATGACCCAATGCTTGCACAGGGGACTACCTTTACCTTTAAGATAAAAAACCTTTAATTAAAAGTCTGAGTAAAAAAAACATGTGCTGGGGCTGGTGTCTAAAAGTAAAGTAGATACCAGGTAAGCCTAAAGAAGGAGGGCATTCTAGAAGTGAGGTGCCACCACAGATAATACCCTGTCTCTAGTCGCCGCGCATCTCACCTTTGAAGGCAGGGGCACAGACAGTAGGATTTAAGAGTCAGATCTTAACTGGCCAGCTGGGTAGTATGGGAGGAGATAGTCTTTCAAGCACCCACCCTGGCCTGAAGCTATTTTTAACTAAGAACCAGCACTTTGATTTGTGCCTGGAAACAGATGGGTAACCAGTGATGTAAGAGCGTTTGGCATTGGTTTTCCTGCTACTTTCACCTAATATTAATGGGAGGGAGTGTATTTTAGTTAGGAGGGTAAGTGGTATGGTATAACCCAAGATCCTGAAAGCAAAGCAGGGTTGGTACTTGGTTGGAAGACTACCAAGGAAGACTCTGCCGAGGAAGGCAATGGCAAACCACCTCTGCTTAATCACTTGCCTTGAAAGCCCCTCGCTGGGGTCGCCATAAGTGGGCTGCAACTTGACAGCCCTTTACGAATAATTTTAGTTGTGTTGTGTTCTGTTGTTTTTTTTTGCTGTTGAATTGTATGTTTTATGGCTTTTATCACAAAGATGCAGAGATAGAGCTATATCATGTCCACTGAGAATTATGGCCAATAGCAACTTTTGGTTTAGTGCTGGAAGTTTAGGCTGTTTGTCAATCTAGCTTTTGTTATCAGTATGCATCTGAATAGTTTACAGTGTAATTCTCAAAGGCAGTGGTGGTGCTGTAAAGTGCCGTCAAGCCACAGCTGATTTATGGCAACCCCTTCTGGGGTTTTCAAGGGAAGAGACTAACAGAGATGGTTTGCCATTGCCTGCCTCCACATGGCAATCCTGAACTTCACTGGTGGTCTCCCATCCAAATATTAACCAGGGAGGACCCTGCATAACTTCCGAGATCTAGCAAGATCAGGCTAGCCTGACCCATTCAGGTCGGGGCAATCCTCAAATGTTCATTGGTATTTCCATTCTGAGTTACCTTTTATCCAGGAACATTTCCCCGCAGTCACCACGCCAACTACTTCAGGGCTTCCTTTTGATTATGCATGCCTTTTCCGCCCGTCAGAGGTGGCCTCGCTCTCCCCGCCCATTTTGCCCGTGTTTTCTAGATTCTGGCTAAAACAGCATCCGGAAAACACAGGCAACGCGCGAGGAGAGTGAGTCAACCTCTGATGGATGGAAAAGGCATGCGTAATCAAAAGGAAGCCCTGAAGCAGTTGGCGGGGGTGACCAAGGGGGAAATATCCCTGCATAAAAGGCCTTGGTAAGAACAAAACTGTTTCCCCCCCCCAAAAAAAAAAAAACTGCTGAAGGTTGAATCTAAATATATTTGGGAGCATCGTGCTTTCGATCTCTCCAGTTTGCTTCTAAAGTTCCCATGGGATATGAAATGGAAACACTTCTTCATGACCTGGGCTTGCACAGGGTCAAGTAATTATGAATGAAAATGTCATTTTTGTTTATATGAATGCTGCTTTGTGACAAAGATGAAGTTAAGTAACCCATACTCCTGGCATCTTATGAATACTGTTTCTTCTCAAAATTCCTCAGGCAATGGAAGAAATAATGACTTTAAAGTCCAACACTGTAATTACCTTACAGTGCAAATATTCTGAAAACAGAGCGCAAGATTTAATAATAGCATTTGCTGGGTCCTTTGATGAAAAAAAATATAGATGCAATTACTCCAATTTATTTTCATGACATTTTGCTTTAAATCCAATCAATTGCTGGTAGAACAAGGAAAAATGGTGTCATTTCATGGAATAATACAGTTGTTGCAAGCAGCTATCTTAACATTTAATTTTTTAAATTGACACTCCATAACAAGTAGGTGTTAAAGGGTTAGAAATGTTAAGAAATGATTGCTATTAGAAAAACGGAATTCCAAAGACATTTTTCATTGTTTTTGTCATATCAGGCTACTGTATGCTTTTTTAAAAAATTAATACAATTCAGCTTAAATGTGGAGACATTTGCTTGCACTGCTGTTTTATCAATTTAGCTATAGCTTTCCTGTTTGTATTCAAAGTTTCAGTGAAGTGAGCTACTTATTTCTTTAAGCTTCGCAGATCCAACAACAGTCTAAGTTATATTTAATCTAATTCAGAAGTTTGCAGACTGTATTTTAGGGAATTCTTTCAAAGTTATCAGGAGTTCTTCAATGAGAAGAACAAGAGATGGAGAAAGCCATGTACATCATTTTGGGACTCTACTGGAGTTAGAAAAGTGGGGTATAAATGAAGTAAGTAAGTAAATAGGAGCCCCGCGGTGCAGAGTGGTAAGCTGCAGTACTGCAGTTAAAGCTCTGCTCATGATCTGAGTTCGATCGCAGCGAAAGTTGGTTTCATCCTTCCGAGGTAGGTAAAACAAGTACCCAGCTTGCTGGGGATAAAGTGTAGACAACTGGGGAAGGCGATGGCAAACCACCCTATAAACAAAGCCTGCCTAGTAAACGTTGTGCTGTGATGTCACTCCATGGGTCAGTAATGACCTGGTGCTTGCACAGGGGACCACCTTTACAGAAGTAAATAACTAAATCGGTAAAGGTAGTCCCCTGTGCAAGCAAATAATAAATAAAGCAAGTGAATAAATAGAAATAGTGAGAAAAATTCCCTGATAGACAGCGTGCTCACCACAGTTGATATAACCACATGAAGCCACAGGGGAGTGCTGGATACTCCAAGGTGCACTTGCAGTTCACACTCATGTTGCTAGAAAGGCCAACAAGCCCAGCCAATTAACTAACCAGACATCCCAGAACACTTGCCAGCATCTGCAACATGTGGACATTCCCTCCAATAGCAGATGTGCAGGGATTCTTTAGCAGATTCGTTGATGTGGGAGAGGTTCTCAGAGAGGCTGTTCCGATGGAGTGGGGCAGCAATCAAGAGCATATGAACACATGGAGCTGCCTTATACTGAATCAGACTCTTGGTCCATCAAAGTCAGTATTGTCTTCTCAGACCAGCAGCAACTGTCCACGGTCTTAGGCAGAGGTCTTTCGCATCACCTACTTGCCTAGTCCCTTTAAGTGGAGATGCTGGAGATTGAACCAGGGACCTTCTGCATGCCAAGCAGGTGCACTACCACTGAGCCACAGCCCCTCCCCTAAGGTCCAGGCTATGGCTGCTAACCCTTATCAACAGAAAGGACGGCAAGGATACCCTGCTGGGAAGATCAGAACTGCTACACAGGAACACACAGGTAGAGACAGTCCTTCAAATTTGTGGGTCCCAGAGCACGAAGCCGGCGACTGCGGAGAAGGTGCTGGTAAGGAGCCCGGTGCTTCCTTGAGGAGCTGGGAAGGCACCGCTGGTCCCCAGCCTCCTCAGCTGGGGGAACAAACTCAGGCGAACTCTGTGCTGGGGTGATGGCACGTGTGCCCACAGAGAGGGCTCTGAGTGCCACCTCTGGCACGCGTGCCATAGGTTCGCCACCACTGATATATGTTATGTATAACAGGTCAGTGAAAGAGAGCCAGTGTGGTGTAGTGCTTAAGAGTGGTGGACTATAATCTGGAGAAACGGGTTCGGTTCCCCACTCCTCCACATGAAGCCTGCTGGGTGACCTTGGGCCAGTCACAGTTCTGTGAGGGTCTCTGTCTTTGTGTCTCTGCTTTCCATCACCTGCTGTGTTATCAGTGAACTCGTAAAAGCAGTTCACACCTTCTGGTCTCAGGCGCCAGGCCTGATGGCCCATGTATCTTCCCCCCCGCTGTTCTTCCTGCCAGTACTCCCTCAGGCCGATGCGGCCTTGGAAGTGTGATAGCCGCACCAGACTTCCTGGGATCCGTCTGATGTTTTGTATTATGCCAAGCTTGTAACTTCCCATAACAATAAGTGTGAACCCCAGTGCCCCAGTGCCCTGGAGTCAATATATTCTGTAAACCCGTATAGCCCCTCACTTGCAACTTTCTACCTGTGCCTGTCTCATCTCCTGAAGGCTTCAATAAATCGATTGTTTCTGTATCAACGTCTGAGCAACTGATTTGGAGAAGCAAACTCAGAGAGGGGGATCTCTCACATTAAGTTGCAAGTCTTTGCCTCTCGGACTGCAGCTGTACCGCTTTGGACAGAATGTCAGCCGACGAGGACACCACCCCTAACCCCGATGCCCCCAAGGAACCGGACGAGCCGGAGAAGCCGGACCCTAAAGAGGAGGGAGCCAAGCCAAAGAAACCGAAGGGTCGCGCCCCCGACCAAGATCGGGACGGACGTCCCCGGGGGCTCACTTATTGGCTGGACTCTCCCAAGGGCTGGTCGCTCTCGCGGACTGCGGCGAAGGATCGCCGGTTGGCCTTCCCCAGCACGGGACTCGAAGGGGACCCGGCCCGCAAAGAGGCCCTCATGGAGGAAGAACGAAAGCAGTGGCAGGAAGACCGCCGGGCTATGCAGGAGCAGATGGAGATCATGCAACGCGTAATGGGTGAGATGGCCACGACCCTAGATGCGCTGAAATTGCAACCTCCAGCCGGTGCTCCCCCAGACGGGGCGCCGGTAGTTCCGCCCGCAACCCCTGCCCCCCCGGCCCGTCGGGACCTGAAAGTCACGTATGACGGGTCGGGAGACCAGTTGACCTTTTTTATGGTCCAAGTAGACATTTTTATGCGGGAACAAGGCCGAACCTTCGTTTCTGAGGAGTCCCGGGTGCAGTACGTGGCTTCCTTACTGCAAGGGGAGGCGGCTGCCTGGATGGTGTTGCAGTATGAACTCCGCTCGCCGGTGCTGCGAACCCTGGACGAGTTCATGGTAGCACTCCGAAACCGTTTTGAGGACCCGACTCTAGGTGAGCGGGCTAAAGCCTCCCTGATGCAACTGCGCCAAGGGACTAAGTCGGTGGCGCAGTATGCAAGTGAGTTCCAGTCACTGGCTAGCCGAATTCTGGACTGGAGTGAGGCTACCTTGGTACAATGTTTCAGGGAGGGTCTCAACCCAGACCTCCAACATTGGGCCTTCATGCAAGGGAACCCCCCGGATGTGGAAGGTTGGGTTCGCCATGCTGCTGACATCGAGAATCGCAAACAACTCCTGAACTTGTCCAAGCAACGGATTGGGCGAGACCCCAGGCCCCGGGGTGACCGTGGCCGGGAACTCCGGCAAGGGGGTGGCGGGGTCCTCTCGGCCGCGGAACGCCGCAAGCGGTTCGAGGCCGGCGTCTGCCTGATCTGCGGGGGAAAGGGTCACTTTGCATCGCAATGCCCCTCTCGCTCAGGCCGTCCGACCCCTCCCCGCCAAACCCAGGCCGAGCCGACGAAACCGGCCGCCGACAGCCAGCCTCGCCGCAGAAGTGGACCACTGAGCCGGCGCTCCGGCGCACCCTCCGCTCTCCACGCGCGTCCCCAGGATGGGGCATCCGACTCTACGGTCCCATCGGGGTCCCGGATTACAAATACCGTCTTTGATTCGGACGGCTCCCCGGAAGCCACCACCCCGTCCCCCTCTTCCAGCGAGGAGGAAGAGTGGGAACAGCCGGCAAAAAACGCCGTCGGTCTGCTGTAGAGGGGGCTCCGCAGCAGACCGTCCCTATCGTTGTGCAAGGAGCTCCACCGATGGTAAGCGCCCAAGAGGACAATGTATTTGTGCGTGTTCATCTGTCCCTACCCAAAGGGGGTCCCCCGTTAGAGGTCCCCGCGTTGGTCGACTCGGGGTGTGCCCGCACCATGATAAATGAGGAAACTGCCAAGAAGTTGGGTGTCCGGCGCAAGCGGCTTCCGGGACCCCTCCGTTTTTCCCAAATGGACGGGAGTGACTTTAAACGGGGCCCTGTGACCCACAGAACTGCAGCCGTGATTATGTCCGTGGGGGAACATTGGGAACGGTTGTATTTCACTATCGCCCCTATTGTAACCCCTGTGGTGTTAGGGATGAACTGGTTAAGGGGGCACAATCCCTCCATTGATTGGGTTAAACGGGTGCTTTCCTTCCCCGAAAACCCCTGTGGGTTGCATGACAAGGAACGGGTACTCAGAACTCCAGCCGCCGCACTGGTAGGGTCCCCCGCCCCAGTCTCTCCTCAATTACCCTCTGAGTACTCGCAATTTACTGATGTTTTTGATGTTAGAGAGTGCGACGAACTGCCTCCCCACAGAGAAACGGACTGTGCCATCGAGATTGTAGGGGAAGGCAAACTGTCTAAGGGAAAGGTTTACCCCATGAGCCCTAGTGAAAAGACAGTGTTGCGAGACTATCTGGATGTCAATCTGGCGAGGGGTTTCATACGCCCCTCCAAGGCTCCTTATTCAGCCCCAGCTTTCTTTGTAAAGAAAAAGACGGGAGATTTAAGACTGTGTATTGACTTTCGCAGACTGAACGCAGTCACCCAGTCTAATGCTTACCCCCTCCCTCTTATTCCTGACCTTCTAGCACAATTAAAGGAGGGCCGAATCTTCACCAAACTGGACTTGGTAGAAGCCTACCACCGCATTCGCATCAAAGAAGGAGACGAACCCAAAACGGCCTTTTCCAGTTGTTTTGGGATGTTTGAGTACCTGGTCATGCCGTTCGGACTTTCGGGGGCTCCGAGTGTCTTTATGCAATTAATTAATGAGGTTTTGCATGATTTGCTGTTTCGGGGGGTGGTGGTATTTCTCGATGACATCCTTATTTACTCTGAAACCATGGAAGACCATGTGCGCCTAGTGCGAGAGGTGCTCCAGCGGCTGCGGGAGCACAAACTGTATGCTAAGGTGTCCAAATGTGAATTCCACCAACCCTCCATTACATTTCTGGGGTATGTGATCTCCCACCAAGGGTTGGAAATGGACCCCGCCAAGGTCCAGGCAGTGCAGGACTGGGAACCCCCCACTACCCGCCGCCAACTTCAGCAGTTTTTGGGGTTTGCCAATTTTTACCGGAACTTCATTCCTAACTTTGCCCAAGTTGCGCTTCCCCTCACTGCCCTGTTGCGTACCAAGGACAAGGGGGCTAGCGCCGCGCTTCCCTCAGCCCGTTTGCAATGGTCCCCCCAGTGCCAGCAAGCTTTTGAACGTTTGAAGCTACTTTTTTCATCCGAACCCGTTTTGGCTCACCCAGATTGCACCAAGCCTTTTGTGGTGCAAGTGGATGCCTCGGATGTAGCCATGGGCGGGGCCCTATTGCAGAGGGATGAGGGGGGACGGTTGAGACCATGCGCCTACTTCTCCAAGAAGTTTTCCCAGTCTGAAATCAACTGGGCCATTTGGGAGAAGGAGGCAGCAGCGGTCAAACATGCCCTTACCATATGGCGACACTTCTTGGAAGGGGCCGAACTGCCATTCGAAGTGTGTACCGATCACAAGAATCTTGAGGCCCTCAAGGGGGCTAGAAAACTCAATGCCAAACAGGTTCGGTGGGCCCAATTTTTCGCTAAGTTCCGGTTCACTCTCAGACATGTCCCTGGCAAAGAAAATGCCCTAGCCGACGCTTTATCACGACTTCCCCAGTATCGCAACGATTTCGATCGCCCAGTCGACTCCCTGTTCACTCCCGAGCAGCGAGGGGAAGTTCCTAGCTTAGCCGTCACCACCCGGTCCCAAGCCCGACCACCGGAGACCCCCCCTACACTCAAAGGCATCCCGGAAGCCTTCCAACAGCGACTCCGGGACGCCTCCTTGCAGGAGGAGGAGCATCATCTCCTCCCCACTGGCCTGGAACGTACCAACACTTGGTGGGTGCAAGGGGGGAAACTGTACGTCCCCTCCTCTCTTCGCAAGGAAGTATTGGGACTTGTACATGGTGCCAGGCTAGCGGGTCATTTTGGTTTCATAAAAACGCTTCACCTGGTTCGAAGACAATTCTGGTGGCCCGGTATGAGATCTGATGTAGAGTTGTATGTGCGCAGCTGCCCCACCTGCGCCACAGCCAAGAAACGGATGGGAAAACCCCCAGGGCTTCTCAAACCGCTTGAGAGCCCCTCCCGTCCCTGGGAAGTCATCGCCATGGATTTTATCACCGACCTACCTCCGAGTCGGGGAAAAACGGTTCTTTGGGTTATCACAGACCTCTTTTCCAAACAGGTTCATTTCGTTCCATGTGCAGGTCTTCCTTCAGCCCAGGGCTTAGCTAAACTGTTCATCACACACGTCCTCAGGCTACACTCGATCCCGAGGAAGGTCCTCTCCGACCGGGGGGTCCAGTTTGTTGCCAAATTCTGGCGGGCCTTCCTAAAGTTAATGGGAGTGGAAGAACAGGGCCTTTCTTCCGCCTATCACCCCCAAACGGATGGTCAAACGGAACGAGTAAATGCGGTGGTAGAATGTTATTTGCGTTGCTATGTAAATTTCCACCAGGACGACTGGGTCGACCTGCTGCCATTTGCCGAATATGCGTACAACAATGCGCCTCATTCCTCTACCGGCTTTAGTCCCTTCCAAGTTATATACGGGACGGATTTTGGCCCTTTCGGTTCTGCCCCCGTCTCGCCAGAGCTCCAGTCTACCCCTGATCTTCAGGAGTGGATTCAGGTGGTTAAATCCACCTGGCCATGGTTGCTCAAAAATCTGGAAAGGGCAAAAAGCAAGTACAAGGAACAAGCAGACAAACACCGGTCTCCGGGATGGGAACTCAAGGTGGGGGAGCAAGTCTATCTGTCCACCAAAAACCTCCGCTCTCTTCGCCCCTGCAAAAAACTGAGCGACCGTTATGTGGGACCTTTCCCCATTACCAGAGTAATCAACGAGGTTACTGTGGAACTGGACCTCCCAAAAACTCTGAAAGGAGTCCATCCAGTCTTTCATATAAGCCTCCTCAAACCCTATGTGGCAGCCCCCCAGTTCCACCCCCCTCCCGCACACGAGATTCCTACCGTAGTAGGAGGGGACACCCATTTGGAAATATCCAAGGTTTTAGACTCCAAATGGAAGAAAGGGAAACTGTTTTACTTTGTTCGCTGGAAAAACCTTGGCTCCGCTCATGACGAATGGGTGGCCGCACCCCACATGGCGGCTCCTCGCTTAGTCCGGGAATTCCACCTCGCTTATCCCGATAAGCCTCGTCCTCTCGGGGACCCCGGGGGGGGGCCTTAAGGGGGGCAGAATGTGAGGGTCTCTGTCTTTGTGTCTCTGCTTTCCATCACCTGCTGTGTTATCAGTGAACTCGTAAAAGCAGTTCACACCTTCTGGTCTCAGGCGCCAGGCCTGATGGCCCATGTATCTTCCCCCCCGCTGTTCTTCCTGCCAGTACTCCCTCAGGCCGATGCGGCCTTGGAAGTGTGATAGCCGCACCAGACTTCCTGGGATCCGTCTGATGTTTTGTATTATGCCAAGCTTGTAACTTCCCATAACAATAAGTGTGAACCCCAGTGCCCCAGTGCCCTGGAGTCAATATATTCTGTAAACCCGTATAGCCCCTCACTTGCAACTTTCTACCTGTGCCTGTCTCATCTCCTGAAGGCTTCAATAAATCGATTGTTTCTGTATCAACGTCTGAGCAACTGATTTGGAGAAGCAAACTCAGAGAGGGGGATCTCTCACAAGTTCTCTCTGAACTCTCTCAGCCCATGCGGAGGCAGGCGATGGCAAACCACCTCAGAGCATCTTTTGCCTTGAAAAAACTATGGGATTGGCATAGGTCATCTTGATTTTACAGCACTTTCCGCCACCACCAAAAGCAACATAATTAGACAGGATATATTTGAGTGAGTGTGCATGTATAGACGTGTATGTACAATTACACACATACATAATACACACACACATACGCATAACTAAAAACGGTGATGTTTTGGAATATATGCATATCAAGCTATTAAAAGCAACATAATTAGGCAGGAGGTATTTTTTGGAAAGGCAAAGATTTATAAGATCTGAAGAAAAACTAGAGAATGGGAGGAGGTATTTGGGCATCAATGAGGCTATTTGGCTGCTGGAACTACGGTTCAACAAAGCTTCCAGGACCTGTCTTGAGTTCATATGTCTCCAACTTAAGTCTGAGCTATCATATATTATACTCCTGGCATTTTCTGACAACTTCCCTACCTGCACTTTCAAAAACCACAGAGAAATATGGCATGACCTTAAAGTGCATAATTACAGATCTCCTCAAATTTCCAAACATTTCTGAAGCTGATGTCCACATCCAGAACCAACCAAGTCTTGAATGTTTAATAACACCATTTCCTAAGTTTTAGGTCTTAATCAATAGGAATAATAGTTATGACATAATTATTGATATCATCATATTTAATAGTGATGGGTGGCCTCACCAGGGGAGAAAAAACTATTGGGGGGGGGGGAAGAGATTGAATTCTTGGCTTTATCTTTCTGAAAACCTAGAATAATTTCAGCTGGGGAAAACTCAGTGGATTCCCCCCAGATTAAGGATGGGCTGGGGGAGTGGATGGGAAGGGGAGGAAGCTAGGCAATTGGGCAGTTGTAGGGGAGGAAATACTGAGCCTTGTGGTACAGAGTGGTAAGCTGCAGTACTGCAGTCCAAGCTTTGCTCACGACCTGAGTTCAATCCCAACGGAAGTCGGTTTCAGGTAGCCGGCTCAAGGTTGACTCAGCCTTCCATCCTTCTGAGGTCGGTAAAATGAGTACCCAGCTTGCTGGGGGTAAAGGGAAGATGACTGGGGAAGGCACTGGCAAACCACCCCGTAAACAAAGTCTGCCTTGGAAACGTAGGGAAGTGACGTCACCCCATGGGTCAGGAATGACCCGGTGCTTGCACAGGGGACCTTTACCTTTAAATGTCCCTTAAACTCAAACATGCACATAACACAAAAAGACAGCTTGCTTCACCTGAAATTGATAACGCTGCTGTAACCCAGCTTTAAGAGACGCCTCACATATAGCTCAGATGTTGCATTTGCTTAAGCAATGATAAATTAATAGGGAATAGACTATATATATATATATATATATATATATATATATATATATATATATATATATATATATATATATATATATATATATATATATATATATGAAGCCACCACTGCATTTAAATGTGCGCATACTGAATAAACTAACACAATTCATTAACACAAATGAAAGACAGGCCTTCAATTCCTTTTAGCGATGGGCACAATCTCCCATTCACAAGTGGTTGTGCCATATAAGCAGAAACTGTCCACACAATATGACAAGCATAAAATGGATGCAGATTTTCTGCATCTAATTGAGAGCCAGGGTGGTGTAGTGGTTAAGAGCAGTGGTTTGGAGCAGTGGACTCTAATCTGGAGAACCGGGTTTGATTTCTCTTCCACATGAGCGGAGGACTCTTATCTGGTGAATCAGATTGGTTTCCCCACTCCTACACATGAAGCAAACTGGGTGACCTTGGGCTAGCCACAGCTCTCTTAGAGCTCTCTCAGTCCTACCTACCTCACAGGGTGTCTGTTGTGGGGAGGAGAAGGGGATTGTAAACCGGCCTGATTCTTCCTTAGTGGTAGAGAAAGTCGACATATAAAAACCAAGTCCTCTTCCTCCTCCGTCTTCAAGGAGGCTCGGTTTTCAAAAACAAGCTGGTATAAAAATGTAGGTATGCCACAGAGCATTCCTACCAGCAAACATTATGGCTGGAGTTTACATTTCTAAAGAGCAGATGTGTCTCTTAATAATTAAAGAAGAATTCCAAAGGAAGCATTTTCCAAGTTCTACTTGATGTGTTTTGTTTTTAGTAAATGATGTTCACGGGTGCTGGGAAGGAGGGGTAGTAGAGGTAGCCATGTGTTTTGAAAGGTCACAAACAATGAAGATGTGGGGAGGGGGCAATTGTGGAGAGGAGCAACCACTGACAACAGCCTGCTGATGTGGGTGCTGTGCCAGGGGGCACACACTTCAGCCTGCCTCTGATGTTCTGCAAGCTTTGAAAAGAACAATTAAGCAGGAATATTTATGTATGCACAACAGTAGGTGGATATCAGATTAGATGGCTTGAAAAAAAGACATATTTATGGAGGACAGAGCCAGCAATAGCCATAGACAGAACTTCCACAGAGGGTGAAATGGCCTTTCTTCATAGGGATCTATATAAAAACTGGCAAATTCCGAGGTGAATGTTGAATTTGCATTCTGTGAATGCTCAGAGGCCAATTTAAAACTCTCTAGGTAGACAAAAGATTGCAGATCAAGCTACCTGTCTTTCACGCTAGCAGGGTGCAAATTCATGTCAACGTGAGATAGCCAACAGAACACATTTTCCCCCCTGGCCCGGGAACACTCATTGAGACAGTTGCCTCACCAATCCTGACGCAGCTGCATGCAAAACAAGTAGGGATCTTTGAGAGAAATACACTTTTCTCACCGCACCATTCTCTCCCCACCCCTCCTTGATTCGGTATTGGTACAGCCTTCTTTTCTGCGCAATCAACCAATGCGCCAGCCTGTCACTTAACTTCAGAAAACTGGGCAATTTTTCCCCTGTGAGAAGTGAAGAAACTCTATGTAATTGCTTATCGTTAATTTATTCTTTAAAATACCTGCACATGCTGAAGAAGGAACACTTTCTCTTCAAATGAAGGATGCTGATACAGGCACATAGACCATAAAATGTAGTTCCAAAGCTATGGCGCGTAGTTGAAAACGGCTGCCACTTACAGAATTAGCAATTTGTGCGTCATATAATAAAGTAGGCTATGGAATGAAACATTAGTCACTATTTTGCCTCACCACCTAATAGCATTGTGCAGAAAGCCACAATTGCCTGCAGTGCACAATGGTTTCCCCCCCACAAACCTTTCCACTTAGCTTGGGCTTCCATGTTTTTATGAAAGTGGGCTATAAATTGATTAAAAAAAACGAAAACAAGCTTTACTGGAATAAGTGTAGGAAATCATGCACAGAGCCAGTGTTCATAGAGCCAGCGTGGTGTAGTGGGTAAGAGCGGTGGTTTGGAGCAGTGGACTCTGATCTGGAGAACCGGGTTTGATTCCCCACTCCTCCACATGAAGCCAGCTGGGTGACCTTGGGCTAGTCACACTCTCTCAGCCCCACCTACTTCACAGGGTGTCTGTAGTGGGGAGGGGAAGGAAAGGTGATTATAAGCCGGTTTGATTCTTAAGTGGCAGAGAAAGTCGGCATATAAAAACCAACTCTTCTTCTTCATTATAAATGCCACTACTAAGAGTTTTTAGTACCAAGAATGTGTTAGGGCAGGGGTCGGCAAACTCATTAGTCAAAAGAGCCAAATGTCAACAGTACAACGATTGAGATTTCTTTTGAGAGCCAAATTTCTTAAACTTAAACTATATAGGTAGGTACACTGTTTATTAACAATAAAATTTAATTAAAGTTTTAAGTCTGAATTAAACTATAGGTACACTGAATAAAACTTGATATCATACTTAATAGTGAACTTATCTATTGATAAAAATTAAATTGTAAGTCCCTGCCATTTCCCCCTCCCCGTCTGGAGTCCTCGCCTGGAGGCCTGGTCTGCTGCCATAAAAGCCTATTGGTAGACCTGGCCTCCGGCTGAGTCCCATTGCGAGGCCAGGTCTACCCACTGGCTTTCTTGGCAGTAGACCTGGCCTCCGGAGGCCCATAGAAGCCAATTGGTAGACCTGGCCTCTGAAGGGGGACTTTTCCCCCTCCTCGGAGTCCAGGTCTTCTGACAAGAAAGCCAGTGGGTAGACATGGCCTCTGAGGAGGGAAAAAAGTAAGGTATCCATAAAATTAAATCATGACAATGACTGACAAACACTGTACATTTTTCCCATCTGCATTCTCAAAACTCTACAGCGGGGCTTATTGTTGAGTTGGGCATCTGAGTGGCAAATCCAAGGCAAAACCTCCCATTCATAAATGGCCAATAACCCCCCATGCAGAGTTTTGAGAATCTGGATGGGGAAAATGTGCATGAATCAAACATGGCCAGTTCTGCTGGGGGTCCCCACTGGGGAGAAAGGGGGGTATGAATGAAGTTGATTAATGCAAGAGTATCATTGTCTACTACACTCTTCTTCCTTCATTCTGTTCTCCTCCTTCCGTGAGATGCCTTCATTTCTCTCTCCCTGCTTCTAACCCACTTATTTGTCAGTCTTGGCCACGGCTGCTTCTCATCCCTGGTTAGCAACTTAGATTGCAACCTCGGGGGGGGGGGGGAGGCGACGCTGATGGGCGGACGGGCCTGGGGCTGGAATTACAGCGCCGCACGCACGCCGCCACGGGGCGAGGAGGAGACGGAGGCTTCCGCCTCCCAGCCATTTGGGGAATTTCCGGGAGGGAGATT
The DNA here is from genome assembly GCF_029931775.1 of Euleptes europaea. Taxonomy (NCBI): domain Eukaryota; kingdom Metazoa; phylum Chordata; class Lepidosauria; order Squamata; family Sphaerodactylidae; genus Euleptes; species Euleptes europaea. Next base: position 102,511,973 of record NC_079316.1, on the reverse strand, counting down.
GAGGGCAGGGGTGGGGGAGGGACCTCTCGGGCTGAGAGGATAAGAGGCCAGAGAGAAAAACCGCCACAGCCTCCCCCATCCGAGGTGGAGGGGCAGGGCAGAGCTCAGCTGATGGACGGGGGGATGGGGAGCCGCACTCAAGGGGCCAAAGAGCCGCATGCGGCTCGGGAGCCGCGGTTTGCTGACCCCTGTGTTAGGGGGCACAATCCTTTTCATATGAAGGTCACAATGGAAGGGCCAAGATTGGAACAAGATGGAGAGATTAGTAACTGGTGATGGGTAGGAAAGGATGAGGACATCACCAGACAGGCTGACTGAATCTAGGGTAGTTTAGAGCGGGCTCATTAAAGTCAGGCTTCGGAAGGAAATCAGAAAGAGGCCGGGAGTTGCTCAAGACCCACAAAGTCTGACGAATAAATAGTGGAAATGGGAGGAAGCAAAAGCTGATTGGAAGTGAGAAAACTGAGTTCAGTTTCCACGAAAAGCTGCCTGTTCAGCTTTTGCATCACAGCAATGTTCCATTTTTCTTGTTCTTCCACCAGCCTTTTCCCTCCCATTTTTGTTCCTTGTACCTTTCTCTCTTGGTTGCTTCCCAACAATTTACTACTATTCTCTGCACACACACCCAGCGTGTTTCCTTCTTTGCTGGGATTGCCAACTGCAATCTTGTGAGAGAACACAGTGTTCTCTGCTTTAAAAGGTAAAGGTGGTCCCCTGTGCAAGCACCGGGTCATTACTGACACACAGAGTGACATCAAATCATGACGTATACTAGGCAGACCATGTTTAAAAGGTGGTTTACCATTGTCTTCCCCAGTTGTTGACACTTTACCCCCAGCAAGCCAGGTACTTATTTTACCGACCTCGAAAGGATGGAAGGCTGAGTCAACCTTGAGCTGGCTACCTGAATGTATTTTTTCTCTTTTTCTTTTGTATTTTAATATGCTGACAAATGTATTTTAACTTGTCCATTTTAGGATATTTTATTCAATTTTCTATCACTTCAGTTATTGGTGTGTGTGTGTGTGTGTGTGTGTAATATATAACAGTATATATATACACACACACACACACACACACCTGTACTGTTTTGTAATTTTATGCTGGCCATTGGCCGTAACAAATAAACAAACAAAACAAACTTCCATCAGGATCGAAATCAGGTCATGAGCAGAGCTTTGACTGCAGTACTGCAGCTTACTGTGCCACAGGGCTCTTCAGTTCTCTGCTTTGTGGTCATTTTAAGCCTCCCCATCACTTAAAAAAATCTTTTTGGATTTTTGTACAAACCTGTGGGCTGCCCTAGGTTTGCATAAAAATATCTGTATCTAAACATGGCCCCCTTAAGTGGATTTTTTGATTCACATTCAAAATTCTATATAATATTTCAAAAATTTCTTCTACACAATAAATATAAATAGTCTCCAATAATTTAAAATTGTATTGTTTTCATTACCTATTTCTTTCCATGTATGCTTTAGGATTTGTAATCTGGTTTTTAGCACCGTGACTCAAATATTGCTGGAGCAGAACAAAATCCATCTAAGTCCAGCATTATGTTTCCAACAGCGTCTAGCCTGAGGCCTTTAGGTGTTCACAGTTTGCAATCTGTTCAATGAGGCCTATGAATCAAGGGTGTGCTGCAATTTCCTTGGAGCACAGAATGCAGTAGGAGATGCAGATGTCAGCTTCTTTAAAGGAAATCTCAAAATCTTGTGCAGCAAAGATATGCTTGAAAGGCTGTGGACAACATCTGGTGAAACCCTGGATGTCAGAATTGCTAAACCAGATTTTCAGAAGACTCACGGGAAAAGATAATAATCCGAGAAAAAGTTGAAGGTCGTAGGAAAAGAGGAAGATGCATCATGAGACGGGCTGATTCAATAAAGGCAGCCACAGCCTTCAGTTTGCAAGACTGATTGTTTTGGAAGTAATTCATTCATGGGGTCGCTCTAAGTTGGAAGCGCCTTGACAGCACACAACACACACACAAGCTTTAATATGTATGTCCTGCTCATGACTGGCAAAGCCAGAATGATATAAAATAGCAATTATTTTTGCAGAATTATGCAAATTTGCTTAATGTGTGTAATTTATACAGGTTGTAGAGTCCTGCATTTCAGAGCCCAGAATTTCTGGATTTATTTGTATTTAGTGAACCTTCCGCTCTGCTCATCCTCAGAGACTGAGATTCAGCAGGCGAGCAATTTTCTAATCAAGAACTGGGTGTCTTATGCCGAAACTCTCAACATTAACACACCAAAAGAGACAACATGGGAAAAAAAGTTCATTGTTTTTATTATTTTCTTTTTTTAAAAAAAAGCCCAGCCATGTAAACATAGCATATGATTCCTTGCTCCAACCCACCCCCATCAAAAATACACAACCTGCAAAGTTAAAAGAATTAATGATATATTCCAACCTTCTATAAATTATTATATACAGTCAAGGGTGACCATAATTACAAGTCTTGTCACTCAGGAATTTAGATATGGGTTGGCCAAGAGTATTCTACTACACAGCTGATGGGCAAGGGCATAACCCCTCCCCCGCAAGAAGCGACGGGCCTGACAGCTCATTCTGCGTTCAGAGTGCGGCACCAGGAAGTCCTTGCTTGCTTGGAAAAGAGAGCGAATACCATAAAGTTCCAAAGGAAGATACTGGACGCATGGGAAAGAAGTGAAGAGAAAGGCAAAATACTGAACTGACCAAGAATTATCCCTTTTGGTTTTCATGCAGCATCCTGGAAAGTTCAGTTCCATCTTTAATTAGGAGGCTGCTGGGATAAGAAAGCTGTTATTAACCTATTAACCCTGTGCCAATTGGCTTTTTGAAGCTGAAGTGGGAAATCACTACAGCATCGTGCAGCATTCAGCATTAATCTACAAGGTTTGCTCAATGCTGCTTTCCCGCTACCCATCCTAGAACTGATGATCGCATTTCTAACATTTCTAACCCTCTAAATAATTTCTGTTCTCATCTCTTGCCAACTTCACAGCAGCCAACCAATAGCTTATTTTCCTTTCTTTTTTCAGAGCACTTTCCCCATGAAGGACAAGATTTTCTACTACTCCCCATTGAAGCGACAGAGAGTTATGAAAAGTTCGACTGCTGTGTTCTTTTCACGACCCTCATTTGTTTAGGCAGGGCTGACTTGGGTGCTGTTCTACCACAGTCGCACCCCTGTTCTTTCACGTTTTCCATATCCCAGCTTCGGTAGCACTGTCTGTGCTTACTGAGGCATACCATACAGGGATTTATATTATGCTATGAAACCCCGGGTATAATAATCTAGGTTTCACTGTGCATTAAATACTATATGCATATTTTCCATCAGAATCCCAACAATTACCCAGAACAACCGCAACAAGGAATCTTTTGCAATTTAAGAAGATATATCTTTTAAATGTCGGTTAACCATTTCATAAATATATGGTCCATGTACAGGCTTTTAGGAAACAGTAAAGGTAGGAAATAATATGAGACGTCGCCCCCAAATTTGATGTTGACTCTTTAACCCAAATGATGTTCTTGCTGCCCGCCACCTAAAAGGAAACTTGCCCTGTACCCTCCACCCATGATTGTTCCTTAAGGCATCTTTGCCTATTTATGTCCTCTACTGAGCAAGAACAAAATGGGATTTTGTTTGCAGAGCTAGAATAATTTTAAAAAATATCTATGGAGCTACTATAAGCTCAGGAACAATCGTTATGTCCAACACAAAAGATAAGGAGAAGACTTCCCCCGTAAGAGTCTCGTAAATTATATGGCTGCAGGATATGCTAAGCAAGCAGTTTATATAGGAAATCTATATCTATAGATATATTTGTAAGGTTCTCTCTCTTAAAAAAATGAAAGAAACTGCCAGCAGGTATAAATCTGCTGTTTTCAGATAAATTGCTAAAGAACATAGACCAAAAACTCAGGCTTGAACCTGGGGAAAAAATACATTTATCCAACATTTTGTTCTGGGTGTGATGGTCAGGGGTAACATTTTACACTGGAAAGGAAGTCAGTTTCACTTCAAGATTGGTCTTTGATGTTCAAATCACATAGAAGACAAATGCAATATTTATATACATGGACATTAAATTACGCTACTCTGTACGTTACATCCAGCAATTCAGTCGATGTTCACGTGGAGAAGAGGAAAGAGATTCAAATGTTCATTCTACTCATCAAAACTGAATCCTTTCTCATCGTCAGTGACGTTCGCAGATGATTCTACTGAGCTGTATATGAAAGGGTAGAGTTTGACTTCTGGTCTTGGGGCAGAGCAACACTTGCATTCCTCATTGTAGTATCTGAGCAACAGCCTGTAAACATCCCCTAGGACGAAAAAACCAAACACAAATAAATTATTTTTTAACTAAAAAGTGAGCCAGGCTGAAAAGAAAATGAGTACAAGTACTCCTGTATGTTTGAAACCAAGAGGATCTACTAATCATAAGGGAAAGTAGTTAGACCCACAGAATTCTAGTTTTCTTTTTCAGACAATTCGAGAACATTTAAAATTCAAACATATGACACGCATAAAGGCGAGTTTATACAATTAATGATTTCAGGGAAACTCATCTGGGACTCCATGTTTGTGTAAATGTACCTCATGTGGTGATTTTGGGACACAACCACCTGAATCATTAAACTCTACAGCTGAAAAGAAGGGGATGCATTTTGACATGGGCTTGTAATGGAAATCTTACTACAAACGTTATCAGCTTGTTCCTTCACTGGCTAACTAACTGGTAAAGGCACCAGGAAATCAGCGTGCTTACATAAGCTGCTGTTCAAGTTTAAACCCTGAAATCCAAATAAATTCAAATTGGTGAACACATGAAGCTGCCTTCTACTGAATCAGACCACTGGTCTATCACAATCAGGATTGTCTACTCAGACCGGCAGCAGCTCTCTGGGGTCTCAGGCAGAGGTCTTTCACATCACCTCCTTGCCTGGTCCCTTTAACTGGAGATGCCAGGGATTGAACCTGGGACCTTCTACATGCCAAGCAGATGCTCTACCACTGAGCCATGGCCCCTCCCCCATTTATGCTTGCGTGCAATATTAAATAAATAATAAATCTGCTATCTAACCCTTTCTGCCTAGTTCTACAGAAGCCCAGAAAAGCTGCGGACAGAGACAAAATTCATTCTCCTATGCCTAAGGGATGTCACATTTTTCAAGAGACCAAGTATCTAGTCCTCTAGAGAACAACAACAAGAAGAGTTGATTTTTATATGCCAACTTTCTCTACCACTTAAAGAAGAATCAAACTGGCTTACAATCACCTCCCCCTCCCCACAACAGACACCTTGTGAGGTAGGTGGGCTGAGAGAGCTCTAAGAGAGCTGTGACTAGCCCAAGGTCACCCAGCTGGCTTCATGTGTAAGAGTGGGGAAACCAACCCGGTTCACCAGATTAGCCTCTGCCACTCATGTGGAGAAGTAGGGAATCAAACCCTGTTCTCCAGATGAGAGTCCACTGCTCTTAACCACTACACCATGCATGAAATATGGTTGAAAGGGTGCTGCCAACGCCTACTAAATCTCAAAGTCACAGCAGCTGCTACATCAAATTTTCAGAGGGTGGAGCTTCAGTGCCTTCCCATGATCATCAACCAATGCTGAACGAATTAGACAGAATGAGAGAAGTCACACCATCTTGATAAATATTGCATGATTTATACAGTTTACCCAACCCAGGTTTTACTGACACAGAACTTATGCTACCTTGGCCCAGAATTTGTTTTTTAAAGCATACATAGTGACTTGCATTGGGGTTGTTCTGTAAAGAAAAAAACGCAACCCAACAGGAAAAAAACAACCCAACAGCCCAGAAACAGAAATCCGCCCACTTTTGAGAGTTTGTCTAGGATCCAACTGTAAACATTAGAGGTTACATCCCTGATCTGCACAAAACATATCCCTTGATTTAATAGAATCACAGAGTTGGAAGGGACCAGGGTCATCTAGTCCAACCCCCTGCACAATGCAGGAAATTCCAAACTACCTCCCCCCCACACACACACCCAGTGACCCCGAGATTTAGGACAGTACTTATGACAGGGACCATCTGCCTTGCTTGTGATCACACATCCTTCCAAAGGGACAAGTGTCTGTAGTAATTGATGCTCACCAACAGTTTGTCCTCTCTCAGACAGGAAAGTGTGCATGCTGTAGATGTCTCTCATCAACTCAGCATCTCCAAAGGTGAAATAAACAACATCTCTCCCAGCTTCCGCAGCTGCCATGATTTGTATTAAGGCTGAAGCAAATAAGTATAAAAATACACAAAAGTGACATATAAATGCAGAATGAGATAGTTCACCAGGGGGCACTGCAGGCTTGCCAGGCAGTGGGAGGGTTGTGGGTGGAGATATCGGGGGTGGGGGACATGATGCTGTCTGAGGCACCACTTCACTTCTTTTAAAACCTGAAAGTGACATAAGTAGCTCTAGGAATCGCCAGAACCGCTATGATAAAACCACAGAGTTTCCACCAATTCCTGGAGCTATCCTACATCACTTCAATTTTTTACAAGTGACGTGGTGCTGCACGCGATGCTGTGTTTTTTTTTTTTTTAATTTTTCCACTTCTCAGAGTAGCAGCAGGCAACAGGAGCGGGAGGCGGGGGGATGGGACCCCCTATAGCAGCAGCAGCAGAAGAGTTGGTTTTTATATGCCGACTTTCTCTACTACTTAAGGAAGAATCAAACTGGCTTACATTCACCTTCCCTTCCCCTTCCCACAACAGACACCCTGTGAGGTAGGTGGGGCTGAGAGAACTCTAAGAGAGCTGTGACTAGCCCAAGGTCACCCAGCTAGCTTCATGTGTAGGAGTGGGGAATCAAACCTGGTTCTCCAGATCAGCCTCTGCTGCTCAGGTGGAGGAGTGGGGAATCAAACCCGGTTCTCCAGATCGGAGTCCACCACTCCAAACCACAGCTCTTAACCACTACACCATGCTGGTGATCTTATTTTTCCCTTGTGGCTCCCAAAGTTATTGTAGAGATCTTAGCGGTAACCTCTTTACTTTTTCGACTACCTCCTATATTCAGAGGGGCAACTGGCTCTTCAACGCAATGAGAATGTGTATCCACATCTACATGATACTGCCTAAGTTATGAAAAGATGCCCCAAACTCAGTGACACCAGTTTTTAAAACTTGCTGATAAACAAATTCTAGATCTTTATTCTTCTTTCTAAGCAGTCCGCATGGCCTTCTGTCAAATAACCACTTTGCATATCAAAATTTTCCAGCATGGAAATCAACAAAAAGGAGAATAGAAAAAGGAAATTATTTAAAAGTGGAAGGGAGACAGTCTGGATACTATTAAAAATCAGCCTGGCTGGATAAGGAATACATGGGAGCTATGTGCAAAGTGGTCTTCGCGTTTCTCCCAGCACAGGGTACTGCCTTCCCTGGGGAGATGAGAATGGGCAAAAGTTACTTCTCCAAACGAAATCAAACCCCTCCCCTTCCTGCATCAACGTTTCTCCTCTCTGCCCCTTGCTGATGGGTTGACACAGCAGCCCACAGCAATGCGGCGCCATCAGCAGGAAGGAAAAACGGCTCATTTCCCACCATGCGGACAAACTGTGTAATGGTCTAAAGAGAAGGGACCGACTCCCGCAATTTCCCTCTTTGCTTACTACGGCATCGCCTTCCTCTTTCAGCCTTTAATCAAATGACCCGTTACCTTGGCCTTCATTTTCCTAGCTCCGTGGAATAGATTTATGAAAATGAAAGGTCATGACGTCCGTTTTAATTACATGGGATTTCAGTTAACACAAAAGAAAAAGGCAGCCAATGGGTTGCTACTGTGCTTCTGGTTTTTGGACTTTTTCCTGTAGCAGGATAGTTCACCATTCCATTGCCAATTCTTGTAAGTGAATGTTATTCCACTTTCTAATTACTAAGCAGAGTAATTAAAGTTACCAGGAGGGTGAAATTCACTAGGAGAGTGGCCTGCCCATTGCATTTTTTAAAGTGCAGCCATTCGCTGTTCCATTTGGAGAAACAGTCACAGTTCTGATTGGTTGCTATAAGAAAATACTACGTCGTTTAACCAAAGGGTTCCTGGAAAGCCACAACTAAATTAAGGGCCCTCGCGATGCAGCAGATCCATCTCCATTAAGGCCTAGCGTTTTAATCAAACTACAAAACCAGCCTAAGAATTTGGTAAAGCTTCAGTAAATCAGTAAATCACTCTAATGAACCAAGCATTAGAGTTAAGAGTGCTGGAGGGAGATTTTGTGCAGAATTCAGAAGCGACACTGGTGACAACCGACAACACAACCCCCTGCTAAAAAACTGAACGCTGGGTTGGATTCTGACAGCTTTTTCACTCAATCTCACTCCGTTCCCTTTCTCACTACAGCCCCTGTCCCACACGTCTTTTGTCCCAGCGGAGCCTTTTGGGTGCTTCCTCCCCTTTTCACCAGTGGAACAGTTGGCTGGATCTAACCCATTGCGCTTACCGTGGTACAACATGGGAAGAAACAGCACTCGGCTGCAACAGAAAGGTTTACTTGTATGGAGGTGAAGTACAAACGTGAGAACTGTCAAAGTACGGTTGGGGAAATTCTTGAACGATCACATGGATTGGCCTTAAATGCACAGATGCTAGCAAGATGACATTTCGGTCTCTTCTGCACAGAGGTGGCCAATTCAACTATGGTGAGTTTAAATTCCAGGTTTCTGAAGCATGTTTATTTTGAATAACTAAAGATTCTCACATAATCATAATGGATTAACTATGATGTGATTGGAAAAACAGCCTGAAAATAAGGCTTTATACAGAAGCCTGAAAGTGCCAGTAAGAAGTTAAGGATGCCAACGGCTATTACAAGCACCCACAGTTGGAGAAGCCCCCTCCCTTCTAACCTTCCCCCTGCTCTCCGTGCAAAGAGACACAGACATCTCTGCTTTGCCACTCACCTGCCAGCCGCCCCTTACGGTTTCTGGCACAAACAAGGAAGTCACTAATGGCTGTTTTCTCTCCTCATTTACTCTGCTCTCAGTGGCTCTTGCTTGCAGTCGAAAGAGCAGGGAAAAGCAGCCAGTGACTGAGAGAACAAGGAAGGAAAACAGCAGCGAGCGACTTCCTTGTATTTTCCCCCTTCTACTTACACGTAAAACGTGAGATCCACTGGACAATGCAAGACTTACCTTTCAGTCGGGAATCACCTCCGAAGGCACCACATCCCCAGTTTCCTGTGGCTACAGCTGAAAGATGATACGGTGGGACTCCAGGTCGGGAGAAGCCACAATAGGCCTGAAGACAGGAAAGCCGCTCATAACTCATTGCAACTGAGATTTCTCAGCTTTTTTTTTTTTGAAAAAAACAAACCAACTAGCAATATAAAAAACTTTACACAGTGAACCACTGCAATGAACTATGTGAAACTATGTAATATAGTGTGAAACTATGAAATCCTTCTTTTAATGTGCTCTGCACTCAATGTGCATTTCATCCCATGGCTTCTACAGATTACCTCTACTTGGAATCTAAATCCAACCCCTAAATCTCCTCCATGCCTTGCTGCGTGCAGTCTGCCAAAACAGCGGGGGCTAAGGCAGAGACCCCCCACCCCCAGCCCATTATGTGACACTATCATAAGATAGCAGTCAAAGGTGCTACAGAAAAGGCTGTTGAATTGGGACTCTGGCTTAGCAAGTGAAATCAGGCAAGTAACAGCCAAGTCAGATGAGAGGCTTGGAGTCCTGGGATCGAAGTGCCCAGCTTTTTTTTTTTTCCTTTTTAAAAAAAAAGCAATTATCAGGTGAGTGGGGGACTGATTCAGCTTGGGACAGACCAAGAAAGGTATCCTGGGGTGGTACTGGATTGCTCGATGAAGATGTCGACTCAGTGTGTGGCTGCTGTGAAAAAGGCAAATTCTATGCTGGCCATAATTAAACAAGGAATACAGAATAAAACTGCTGCTATCAAACTGCCCTTGTACAAATCTGTGGTGAGACCGAACTTGGAATACTGTGTGCAATGCTGGTCACCACACCAAAAAAAGGATATTGCAGAACTTGAGAAGGTGCAGAAAAGAGCAACCAAAATGACTAGGGGACTAGAGCAACTGCCCTATGAGGAGCGGTTAAAACACTTAGGGCTGTTTAGCTTGGAAAGAAGGTGGCTAAGGGGAGACATGATAGAGATCTATAAAATCATGCATGGTTTGGAGAGAGTGGACAGGGAGAAGTTTTCTCCCTCTCTCATAATACTACATCGTAGGGTGTTCTGCTGAAGCTGAGAGATTCAAAAGCGATAAAAGGATTTATTCACACAACACATAGTTAAACTGTGGAACTCCCTGCCCCAGGATGTGGTGATGGCTGCCAACTTGGAAGGCTTGAAGAGGGGAGTGGACATGTTCATGAAGGAGAGGGCTATCCATGGCTACTAGTAAAAATGGATACTAGTCATGATGCATACCTATTCTCTGTAGTAAAAGAGGAGCAGGCCTATTATATTAGGTGCCATGGAACTCAGGCAGGATAATGCAGCTGTAGTCGTCCTGTTTGTGGGCTTCCTGGAGGCACCTGGTTGGCCACTGTGTGAACAGACTGCTGGACTTGATGGACCTTGGTCTGATCTAGCATGGTTTTTTCTTATGTTCTAATGACTTGGGGAGGGGAGGAATATCAAAGCCTTCTCTCCCTGAACTGCTTTCCTGACTTGAAACGGCCTCAGGGAATCGCTCTTTGCCCCAATGGAACAAACCTAAGGACTTGTGTATGTTTGCTCCAGCGTGGCAAATAGCAGCTCGCTGGGACCACGTCAGATCAGGAGAACAGCACAGAGGAGAAGCTTAAGTTGCTTCACCACCTCTCCCTGAAATGCCCAACGTTTATTTCCGTGCCCAAATGCTTTACTTCCTTGCATTTTTCTTGACAGACGCAGTAGAAAATTAAAAGACAGGTGGGCCACCTTGCAAACCACAAGCGCTCGCATGGTTCAGGTTTGTTCCTGAGCCAAGGAAAGCTTGGGAGGTGAATGTTAGGGGAGGACCATGGACAAGAAGGGGGGGCTCACATCTCTGCCCCCTCTCTCATTTGCGATTAGGGTTCAGCTAAAGCGGGTTGAATCAGACCCACAAGCTACCTTGGAATTCTGATAAACGAAAAGCAGAACTGCAGGCAGCTACATGCTAGAGGCATCTTATGAGCAATATGCCTAGAGATTCCTAGCCCCCTTCTGTGATTTAGTATACTATTTCCCAGATAAATCCGTTTACCTTAAGTTAATGAAATGTAAAATGTGTCACTCAGCGCTTGCCTCAGGTATAAACCACCACTTAAGAACTTGCAGGTAAAAGAGGAAGGTTTCTAGCACAGCAGAAAAATGTATAAAAATCTATCAAGGTAGATGCAAATCCTAGATAAAAACTGACACAAATACTCCGAGCCTGGTATCAGACGCTTGGAGTAAGTGATTTAGTCTTCCATTAAGCTGTCAGTGAAGCGTTCTAATTTTATTTACTGTCTTTGCAAAACTTAATTTATGGCCATTCATAACAATATATACTACTTCCAATATGAAGCTCTTAACTTTTATTTGTTTCTCAAAAATCAGAATGGGCCTTAAATCACTCCATACCATTTTTAAAAACATAATCTTAAAGAATAGCTCTTTCTCAGATGGAAAATGTTAACGATTAAGAAATCCCTGTCATACTCAACTGAATGGCAAGATTAGATCCACGGAAACTGGACACACCATACCCCTCCACAGATTATCAGGCATATTAATATGCCAGCAACGAAGATGCACTCTAAACCTTTGGAAACTGAAAATCTGTGTTTACTCACAAACCCCAGGGCCTCAATGGAGCAAGCAGAACCAAAGGTATTGTTTATTATTCAGTAAGACACCACAGAATTTGATTTAACAGGAAAATGCATACAACAAAATGCATTGTCCATATTATTATTATTATTATTATTATTATTATTATTATTATTATTATTATTATAGGGTTTTTAAACAAGATGCTCTTATGGGTGGATTCAGACAAGCTATTTTTACCCGATAAGCAATAGATTCTGCAAACAATCTGGCATCTGAATTCCACCGATATCGCAAGTTCAGCAAGCAACATTTCTGTAGCTTGGCTAAAGCACTGGTCTTTAGTGGTTAGCTGAGGGGCTGTGGCTCAGTGGTTAGAGCATCTGCTTTGCATGCAGAAGGTCCCAGGTTTAATCCCTGGCATATCCAGCTAAAAGGACGAGGTGGTAGGTGATGGGAAAGATTTCTGCCTGAGACCCTGGAGAGATGCTGCCAGTCTGAGTTGACAACACTGATCTTGAAGGACCAATGGTTTAATTCAGTATTCCAGCTTCATGCGTTCATAAATCACGACTGAATCTAAGGCGGGTCACTCCAATAACCTCACAATTTCCCCCTCCACCCCTTTAGAATTCCTTTTTCATTTCGGGAAAACTTTCTTTCGGGGCGGGGGGGAGAAGATGAACATATATATTAAAACTTACAGCGTGGTCACTGATGTAGGCATGGGCCCTGCATCTGAAAACATTAAGGACTACTGAGCTAAAATATAACGGTCATGAAGTTGCATGCTGGACCTTTTCTACAGTAATGTTATTGCATTATTATTGGTGGGGGAAAGTGGTGTCAAGTTGCTGCCAACTCATGGAAACCCCTGTAGGGTTTTCAAGGCAAGAGGTGAGCAGAGGTGGTTTGCCATTGCCTGCCTCTGCCTAGCAGCCCTGACTTCCTTGGTCTCCCATCTTAGTACTAACCAGGGCCGACCCTGCTTAGCTTCCGAGATCTAGCCTAGTTTAATTTTATTATTTACTTATTATACTGTTTTATTGAATTGTTTTTAATTGCCTAATCCACTTTGATTCCAAGAAGACTACAAATGAAGGAAGGAAATGAGGAAATAGTGGTGACAGAGAATTTCACTGCATATTTGGAAAAACTCGGTAGCCTGAATCAACTGAAACATTTGTCACCTTGTTTCTCAACGGACAATCAAATAAAACCCCTAAATATCCTGCCTGATAGTAAACTTGATGGTCCTCTGCCCAGCAGTACGGCAGCAAAATGAGGACGTTAACAGAAAAGGCAGGGGCTTAATGCATATCCCTTGAATTTCCCTGATATGCAGAAAAATATTAGTCTGTAATTAAATCACCCACTGCCTGCCTTTTCCATCCATACCAGCCTCAGCACACTCTGGGAACCATGGAAAGTTGGGGGACGGGGGATGGACGGGAAAAGAAAAAGCAGAGATGGAAGGTGAAACTCACCTATCAAACTCGTGGCTGTTTATAGTATTCTAGAATGGGAGGCTGAGATCAGGAAATGTTTACCATGAGGCAACCTCCATCTTATCTCCCTGTTGTTCCGGGATGCTATGAGCTTTTAAGTCAACAGTATCCAGGCAATGAGGGTAGTTAATGAGACTTCCAGGTTTCCAGACCTAATCAATCATCCCCCATGGCGCAGAGTGATAAGGTGCAGTACTGCAGACAAAGCTCTGCTCATAACCTGAGTTCGATCCTGATGGAAGTCGGTTTCAGGTAGCTGGCACAAGGTTGACTCAGCCTTTCATCCTTCCAAGGTCGGTAAAATGAGTACCCAGCTTGCTGTGGGTAAGGTGTAGACAACTGGGGAAGGTGATGGCAAACAAACCCATAAACATTGTCTAGTCAACGTTGGGATGTGATGTCACCCCATAGGTCAGGAATGATGCGGTGCTTGCACAGGGGACTACCTTTACTTTTAAGGATTCCGGAGGAGGGAAGGCAGCATAGTATAGACTGATCTCATTAGATCTCAGAAGCTAAGCAGGATTGGTACTTTGAAGGGAGACCATCAAGGAAGGCTCTGTGGAGGAAGGCGATGGCCAACCACCTCTTCTTCTCACTTGCCTTGAAGCCCCTTGCTGGGGTCACCATAAGTCGGTTGCGACTTGACGGCACTTATGTACATAAGGACTCCTGAAACTGTGATGGGGGGAACAGCACCATACAGCTTACAGAATTCTGGAATGGAGCTAAAAATTATTGTTGGGAGATACATGACCCAATCCCAATTCCCCACTACCCCAATAAACCTTCCCCCTAACAGCAAGTTGGGTGTGTGGGGAGAAAGGTTAAAAATTTTTTTTCCCTTTTCATGCTCAGTTAAGGTTCAAGGGCAGATAAGCATCTTCCTCGTAGTAAGATGATAAGATAATGGAACCAGCTGGATATTAGGGAAAATTTTTTTACAGTAAGAGTTGTTCTACAGTGGCATCAGCTCCCTAGGGAGGTGGTGAGCTCCCCTTCACTGGCAGTCTTTAAGCAGAGGCTGGACAAGCACTTGTCAGGGATGCTCTAGGCTGATCCTGCATTGAGCAGGGGGTTGGACTAGGTGGCCTGTTTGACCCCTTCCAACTCTATGATTCTAACCACACTGGTAGATTTTCCAGGGCTAAATCAGCAGGAAACTATTTAACTGGCACTGGAGCTCAGAAGCCTCATGCTAATAGAAGAGGGGATTTCCCAACTACATCCCCCCCCCATTTCCTAGCAAGCCCCCACTTTGTTGGGAAACCACCAAGGAAGACTAAGGCTGCTGTGCAGAAGGTGGCAATGGCAAACCACCTCTGCTCATCTCTGGCCTTGAAAACTCTACAAGGTGGAGATTCATGGGGTCGCCATGAGTCGGTTGCAACTCAATGTGTGCATAAGTCACAGCAGAAAACCCAAAGGGTTGAGAGGTGGTTTGCCATCGCCTGCCTCCGCGTGGGCTGAGAGAGTTCTGAGAGGGCTGCAACCGGCCCAAAGGCCACCCAGCAGGCTTCATATAGAGGAGCGGGGAATCGAACCCGGTCCTCCAGATTAGAGTCCGCCGCTCTTAATCACTACACCACGCTGGCTCTTGCAACTCTATGGCATGCTTTAATCATCCCAGACAGGGTTAATTTTTAAAACAACAAAGCATATCTCAACAACAAAGAGCAGAAAGCACCAGTCTATAAAAATTGCAACCAGTCTGGTGGATATTTGGATTCTGTTTCACACACACACACCAGGTTCATTTTTTCTAAATGAAAGGGGGCATTTCAGGAGGGACCCACTTACCAACTAGATTTAAACTGGCAAGCTTTGATTTTAATCTTAACCACTGCAAAATATGAATAACACCTTGTGTGAACTGACACAGCAATTAAGCGAGGAAGTCTCCCTTCAAGGAGCTGTTGACACTGCAAAAATTATTGGGCAGCACCTCTCAAACGTTAATGAAACGGCGGCAAATGAGTGATCGGCTTTTAGGCTGCAGGACGGATTAAGGGGCTACTGGCCTTGTTGAGCTCTCTTCTAATTTTCTCGGGAGCAAACTGATCGAGGAAACGTCTGAAATGAAATGCATCGATGGCCACAATTTCTGTGCAGCGCCTCTGCCATTCATCCCTACAGTGAGAACGAGGGGGAGGGGAGGGAAAGAGAGACAGAGAGAGAGAGAGAGGAGGACAGCAAAATTAACTGTGATAATATTGCTCACATAAAACAAGCTCGAAAATGAGTTCCTCTCTCAAGGGCTTTGGCAACAGCGAGACGGGCAGAAATAATGTCAGGGAAAGGCAACGCTGCAATACATCATGGGTGAACTGGGTCAGGGGGGCAGACATGATGTCTCTCACAGATTTACAAATAACATTTGTAATACAGTGTGAATGTGGGAGCCCAAATGTCAAGCAATGGACAAGGTATGATATAATCATTAAGAGTCTTGGGAAACCCAAAAAAAATACACTTCTCTAATAATGTGGGCACAGTTTAAATGCTTCGAGAACAATCACTTTCTCTTAAACTTTCTTACTGAAATCATATCCAGTAGGTGGTCTGATAGGAAATTGTCAAGAAGGCCTTATCCTGTGCGTCTGCTAGGGATGCCATGCCACTGCTTGGCACCCCCTGGAGCTTCAGAGGTGGGGCACGGGGCGGAGGTGACATCACGCTGACATCATATCCAGGCAAAGCCCCAGCATATTACCATAGTATTGGCATCATGTCTGGGGTTTAACCTGGATGTGACATCAGCGTGTTGCGCAACAGCAGTTTTGCCCCCACTGTCGTCCCACCAGCCTAGAGGCAAGGGCAGGTGAGAGGGCCCAGCTGGGGGAAGAATGCCTCCCAGAAGTGGGCAAATGGCATGCCTGGTTCTGCTAACCTTACTTCTGATAATGCATGCTCTCAAAACTGGACACTGCCTTTCAATGTCAAGCCTAAGGCAGGTTTGTACGGGTGGAAGCAGTTAGTTACCACGGTGCCTACTTCAGATACTTGCTTCACCTGTACTCCTTACCTCAGAGATAGGCCATATATAAAAGTGTCCCTGCCTGTCTAGGCATGGGTCAATAACATTATCATGACTTGGAGAGGGGCTGAGGCTCAGTGGTAGAGCATCTGCTTGGCATGCAGAAGGTCCCAGGTTTGATCCCCGGCATCTCCAGTTAAAGGGACTAAGCAAGTAGGTGATGTGAAAGACCTCCGCCTGAGACCCTGTACAGCCGCTGCTGGTCTGAGCAGACAATATTGACTTTGATGGACCAAGGGTCTGATTCAGTATAAGGAAGCTTCATGTGACTTTCTGAAGGCAGAAAAGTGGCTTGCGCTCTACCAAACAAGCACTTCAAATTGTTCTCTAAACTGGAAGCCTCAAAGTGTGAAAAGAAAAAACAATAACAGAATTTTCTGATGCACATGTCAAATGCAGAGCTGGGACTCTCAGCGTGAGGACTGAAAAACCTACACGCTTGGGCCAGGTGCAAACCTGAGAAGATGGTTACGTAAACCTGGGTCAGCCCCCAGATCTGCACAGAAAAATAAAAATAAAAACCAAAATAAAATTAACCCATGGGGAAAAAAAGACTGATCGCGCAACACTAGGTTGGCAAGGTCTCGCCTGCCGTTTAGAGGTTTGCTTAACACCCCCTATAAACAGTACAAACCAGCCACTGTGGCTGGCAGGAAGAAAAGGGAGGAGGAAGGAGCAGACGCAGCCTCCCCCACCCCAGCCACATAAGCTAGGCAAGCAGAGGCAGCATCGCTGCAGGCCGGTGGGCTGGCCTGTAGGTGTCTGGCCCAGTGAACAAGCGGGGCAGGGGGAGGACAGGACTTCCACCCCCCACAAGTCTCATGGGGCCCCACTTGCATTACGCTGAAGTAAATCTCCATGCTTTGAAAGTAGCGTGCACTGATGGACAACTTTGAGGACCCAGTATCAAGTTTCAGGGACGAAAACATCAATGGCAACCCCATTTGCAAGAACTTTACCTTGGCGTTTCATCTTCACGACTCCTGGCCCACCGGTATGTTTCAGCATATCCAGTATATTCACTGTATTGCTCTGAACCTGAAATAAATAAAGTTGTCATAATACGTCAGCTGAAGGTAAATATGGTGCTGACTTATGTTCTTTTCGCTTTGGAGAGAGGCCTCCTTCTTCTACAGCCTTCATTAGTGCTCACATTACAAGGCAGGGGGAAGAGACGGTCATCCAAGTGAGTAAAAATAATGCAGGTGGGATCCAGAAGAGCCTCCTACATATGATCAAAGACATCTGTGCAAAAGAACTCTCGCCAAGAAAGGTGCACCAACCCCATGTAATTAAAAAGTCAAATTGTATTACGCCAATCATCACCGTCACAATATACGTATAACATAGCACTTCTAAAACATATTAAATATAGGAAAAGCATAAAAATGGGTCCCAATCTCAATCTCTCTACAGTTCAGAACACTGGTCACAATGCATTTTCATCATCAGATGATCTATGGGATAGTTCAGAGGCAATATGGAACCATGTGAACAGGTTTTGTCTTCTCTCTGTCCCATTAATGGACTTCCCTCTAGTGCAAACCCACACTTGGCCATTACATCCACACTCAAAACCGTGGTTTGTGCTTCCTTTCCCAACCACAACCAAGCTATGGGCTTGGATCTCACAGAGTGCAACTTTCTAGCCTCCTCTCTCTTCAAATGCCTCGTGAAGCGTTGCCCTTGGGGGACAGGAATGGTGTGGAGGCATTTTGGGCAGCTTCTTTGGACTCCATTGATGGAAATCTTTCTGTCTGAAAAAATGCTCTGTGAGATCCAACCCACAGTTTTTCATTTCAGTTTGGAGGAGAAGTGCAAAGCATAGTTTGCTGGCTGGGATGTAACTGCAAACTCTAGTCACTAATCAACTCCCAGCTTGCAAGGGGAGAGAGGAAGCCGGTGGGCACAGGGCTTGTTCACGTAGTGGCAAACCATGTTTGACGCTGTACATAAACCCTCCTCATCTGTAATGTTCTTACCTTGACTGGAATATGGGTAAAACATTCTCTCATGTTTCCAACATTAGTGGGAAAACAATCAGAAGCTGCAAAATATAATTTTGTTGGAACTAAAATAATATTTTATTGGGAGTGTACATGAGCAAAAAGAGAGCCAGCGTGGTGTGGTGGTTAAGGTGTCGGACTAGGATCTGGGAAACCCAGGTTCGAATCCCTACTCTGCCATGGAAACGTACTGGGTGACCTTGGGCCAGGCACACACTCTCAGCCTAGACCCTGGCAAGTATTTGGATGGGAGACTTCCAAGGAATACCAGGGCAGGACGCAGAGGCAGGCAATGGCAAACCACCTCTGAATGCCTCTTGCCTCAAAAACCCGACAGAGTCACCTTAAGGCAGCTGTGACTTCAGGCCCCTCCCCAAAAAAGGTGGGCAAATCCCTGACCTGGGTGGGCCAGGCTAGCCAAATCTTGTCAGATCTTGGAAGCTAAGCATGGTCAGCCCTGGTCAGTATATGGATGGGAGACCACCAAGGAAGTCCAGAGGCAGGCAACGGCAAACCACGTCTGAATGTCTCTTGCCTTGGAAACCCTACAAGGTCGCCATAAGTCAGCTGCGACTTGACAAAAAAATAAAAATAAGAAGTGAGCAAGAGTCTGACAATGAGCACAGTATGACTCAGGAGTAGGAAATATGAAGTCTCCAAGGCTGAACTTTTAAACAATTTTTAATTCAGGCTTTAATTAAAAAAAAAAAAAAGTTTCTAACACTCAAGTAAAGACACAAGTTATAAATAAAACAGATTCTTAAGCAGTTTTGTAATCAAAGAGAAGTTGCTAATTCATGAAGTTTTTTCCTTGGTTTATTATTTTTTTTACACCTTGTAGTTTCTGCATCCACATACCACGGTATTTCAAGGTAGTTCAGGTTTTTTTTAATTCATCTGAGGACAAGAATTTAAACAGAAACAGAACCCACAGCTAAACAAATAGAGTTTGGGGTGCAAATTATTGCCCATGCTTAAATTCATGCTGCATCTCTGCCTGGTTTATTTGGCCATCCAGGACAACCAGTTGGCTGCTGTGTAAAAAGAATAAGAATTGGTTTTTATACCCTGCTTTTCTCTACCGCAAGGAGTCCCAAAGCGGCTCACAATCGCCTTCCCTTCCCCACAACAGGCACCTTGTGAAGTAGGTGGTACTGAAGGAGCTCTAAGAGAACTGTGACTAGCCCAAGGTCACCCAGAAGGCTTCATGTGGAGGAGTGGGGAATCGAACCTGGTTCTCCAGATTAGAGTCCACCGCTCTTAACCACTGCACCACACTGGCTCTCGTATACTGGACTAGATAGAATACTGGTCTGATGCAGCAGGCTTGAATTATGTTTTTATCTCAGATGCCGCCCTGGCCTATGATTTGTAATTCAAAAATCCATGACACAGAGCACTATGTATGCGCCAAACATGTATGCGCCAAACACTCCACAACAATAGGGTTGCCAGCTCTGGGTTGGGAAATACCTGGAGATTTTGGGGGTTGAACCTGGGGAGGGGAAGGACCTCAAGCAGGGTATAATGCCATAGAGTCCACCCTCCAATGCAGCCATTTTCTCTAGGGCAACTGATCCTGGTCATCTGGAAATCAACTGTAATAGCAGGAGATATCCAGGTGTATCTGTATGTTGAAAACCCTACACATTAGGGGCCACCCTCCACAGCAGCCATTTTCTCCAGGGGAACTGATCTTGGTCATCAACTGCAATAGCAAGAGATATCCAGGTGCCATTTGGAAGCTGGAAACCCTACACATCAATGACTCTGCAATTTCTCCACCCCCACCCCCCTCAAAAAAGGAGACAGGGAGGAAGACACTGCGGAAGCAGGCTCCCTGAGAAATCAGACAACCACATGGAATGCCTGATTTGTAAGAGATTTCCTCCCCAGTGGGAGAATTCTGAAATTATGAACTGGGTCTGAGGAGTGAACCAACAGCCCAGCTGGCTACTAAATCAACCCATTAGTGAACATTTTCTTCTATCACCTCCAAAAAAACACAAACGTCCCTCTCTGAGCATATATCAAAAGGCCAAAGGACCTTAATGAACGCGGAAGGCGCTTTAAGATCCAAAGCGAATAAAACAAGCGTTGCAAAATTCTGGCATGGGGAGGTTGTGGGAGGGGGAAAGACGAGCAAAATGCTTGGGTTAGCATTTATGATAATTTGCCGGCTGCCTCGTTGAAGCAGGAGGAGGCTGTCATGCTTGACGGGTATCGAAGGCTAGAAAAGGTTCGCTGTCTCGGGGCCCTGAAGCTCCGTGATGAGCTCAGAATAATCAGCAGAAAAGAAAGCAAGTTTCCCTCTCGCTTTAAGAACCAAGGCCCAATTTCTAAACCACAGGTTGGAAGGCTAATCAAAGGCACCCTGTTATACACGACGTGACATATATACCACCCCATTCTGGGTCACATGCCTGTGAACACACACAAATACCTGACAATGCCTATGTCAGCTCCACTGGTCTATCAAGGTCTGCATGGTCTACTCTGCCACCGGCTCTCCGTGTCAAAGTCTTTCTCATCATCTATTACCTGATCCTTTCAACTGGAGACACCACGGATTGAACCTGGGATCTTTTGCACACAAAGCAGATGCTCTGTCACTAAGGCCTTGCCCCCCCTCCAATGCCACACTCAGTCGTCCCCCCCCCGCTATTTTGTTAAATAAAAACATTCCCATGTTACAAAAACTTGTTAGATTTTAAGGTGCCACTGGACTCCTGTTTTATGTTATGGGTTACATTTATTGTCATTACCATTATTCCTCAATATATCTAATTTTCAGTGTGGCCAAGTCTGAAATCTAAAACAAACAAACAAAAACACTGAGGACTTGATGGGTCTTGGTCAGATCCAGCATGGCTTTTCTTATGTTCCTATAATGGGTATAAATTACAGGCGGGAAGGTACCAGCTGGACATTAGGAAAAAAATGTTACAGAGACAGCAGCCCAGCAGTGTAATGGGCTACCTAGGGAGGTGGTGAGGCTCCCCCTCACTGGCAGTCTTTAAGCAGAGCCTGGATGAACACTTGTCTGGGATGCTCTAGGCTGATCCTGCATTGAGCACGGGGTTAGACTAGATGACCCCTTCTGACTCTTTGATTCTAAGCACAGTTTACCACCCTAACTGTGGTCTGCTGTGTACATCTGATGGACTAACCAGGTTCAGGCAACAACCTGAGCTCTAAAAAAATTCCATGGTTTATTATGAAGACAGCTAACAACTGAGGGAGGGAAAATGGGGCGGAAACAGGCCGTGCCACACTTTTAGCCACAATACTAGGCCGGCTAGTGACATTTTTCCAAATGGGGAGAGATTCAACTTGTAAAGCCGGTATAGTGATGTAACAGTGGTGAGTAGTACACTGAATATTGAACATGATAAACTAATCCCATATATATGAAACACAAAAAAATAGTTGTGACATATTGTATTAAAACGTGCCAAAAAGGAAGCAAAACTTAATTTTTATTATTTAGGAAACAGATTTAGAAACATAATGATTACTATTATTGCAAGTAGTTTTATCTATTATATTTTGTAATTCACTTTATAACACTGCTTCAATGTTGTGTTTATCAAGTATTATACAAAGTATGTTAAGATTAACGTTAAGCTTATTAGGATGATCACTGCTTAATACTGATCATTATTCTATTATACGCTGCTCTTATCTGCTATTGTTTTTTATTGTGCATTGCATATAATATCATTGCCTGTTATATTCTTACTTTTTTAATCTGATGTAACTGATGCAATTGTAACTGCTGTCATGATATGACCTTTTAATTCTTCTTTTCTTTTGCATTCAGAGAGCCAGAGTGGTGTAGTGGTCAAGAGGTCTAATCTGGAGAACCAGGTTTGATTCCCCACTCCTCCACATGAAGCCTACTGGGTGACCTTGGGCCAGTCACAGTTCTCTCCGAACACTCTCAGCCTCACCTACCTCACAAGGTGTCGGTTGTGGGAAGGGGAAGGGAAGGTGATTGTAAGCCGCTTTGGGACTCCTTAAAGGTACAGAAAAAATGATGTAAAAGAAAGAGCCTTGGCTACTTACCGTGAAGGCTTCTTCTGCTCAGAGGGACGAAGGGCATCTTCAAGATGGGTGTTTCCTTTTCCTCTTAGCTCGGGAGGCAGGATTAAATATTTAAATTTCTCCTGGCTTCTGAGGGTAAACGCCCCCTATAGCCAGTGAAAAACTTTCCAAGCTTATAATTGAGAGTAGGTTAACTTATCAGTCTACTGTGACCATTAGTCTTCTGGTCACTTAGTAGAAGAAAACAAGAAATTAGATAAGAACTAACCATTAATGAACTACAAACCTAATTTTTAAGTTGCAACCTGAACTGTAACTAGGATATAACTTGTGCTGGACGTCTGGGAGGGCAAGATGCCCTTCGTCCCTCTGAGCAGAAGAAGCCTTCACAGTAAGTAGCCAAGGCTCAGAGGGACAAAGGGCATCTTCAAGATGGGACATATAAGAACAGTCCCCGCCCAGGGAGGGTTAGACGTCCTGTAATATGCTTTGTAATACTCGTCTGCCGAATGCGGCATCTGCGGACGAGTAAAGGTTTAATTTGTAGTGTCTTACAAAAGTAGACACCGACGACCATGTGGCCGCTTTGCAAATTTCCTCAATGGGAGCCTGTCTATCGAAAGCTCCAGGTGGGGAACCTGTGCCTTACAGGTGGAGTGATAAGACTACCTCTAAGGAATGACTTTATGTGAGGATGTTTGGTTACTCTATATCCTGGCACTCGTGGAACGATAGTGGCTATTGATGCTAGCTGCCTTCTTAGTGTGGAGGTAGCTAAGCCGATTTTGTGACCCTCCTATAGAAAGGACAGAATGCCCAGTGTTCGAGGATTAAGTGGATTGACATTCTTGCGTCTGCACCATCTAGCGAATGCCTTCCAGGTTGAATTATAAATTCTCTGTGTTGAAGGTCTGCGTGCAGCCTGAATAGTGTTAACTATGTCCTCACTATATCCTAATCTGTACAATCTCCCCCTTTCAATACCCATACGGTCATTTTGTACCATCCTGGGTCGGGATGGCAAACTGGGCCCTGTATCAGCTGGTCCTGTCTGTCTGGGAGTCTCCAGAGGTTATTGTTCGACATCTGTATTAAGGTGGGGAACTATGGGCGTCTGGATCAATACGGGGCTATGAATAAGACGTGTGCCTTCAATGTTCGTATCCTCCTTAGCACTCTTGGAATGAGTGGAAGGGGTGGGAAGGCGTATAACATGCCTTTGGGCCAGGGTGCCGTCAATGCGTCCGTCTGTTCCACCCCCACTTGTGTGTACCTGGAATAGTAGCGTGGTAGTTGGTGGTTCGTATTGGTGGCAAATAGGTCTACTATTGGTGTTCCAAATCTCTGTGTGATGTAGTGGAATATGTCTGGATGGAGAGACCATTCCGTCTCGTTGATCGTCTCCCTGCTGAGCCAATCTGCCTGCACATCGGTGATTCCCTGTATGTGTTCTGCAGAGAGTGATGCTAGATTGGACTCTGCCCACTGTAGTATCTATAGTGCTTCCTTGTGAAGTGTTGACGATCTGGATCCCCCCTGCTTGTTTAAATGTGCCTTTGCGGCCACATTGTCTATCCTGATTAATATGTCTTTCTCTTGAACTTGTTGTCTGAAGCTCTGTAGAGCTCTGGATATCACTCTGATCTCTAGAGCGTTTATGTGTAATTTTTGTTCCTGGGGGGCCAGATGCCCTGGGCTATGTGTTTGTGGAAGGTTGCCCCCCCCACCCGGTCGTGCAAGCGTCTGTGTACAGCTGCTCCGGAACAGGGTAAATGAATCGGAGACCTTTTGATAGGAAGTAAGGCTTGAGGTTTTCTATTTCTATATAGCTGAGAGATGCGAAAGGCTGCTCTCCCGATCAAGGCAGGAAATAGAACTGGCTATAGGGTGTGTTAACCCTCAGAAGCCAGGAGAAATTTAAATATTTAATCCTGCCTCCCGAGGTAAGAGGAAAAGGAAACACCCATCTTGAAGATGCCCTTTGTCCCTCTGAGCCGAGAACTAACTCTTCTTCTTTTTTATATTCCATTTTTATATATCTATAAAAAACAAAATCTTTTTTAAAAAGAAAGAAACAGGGTGGATTTTTTTAGCACATACATTAGCATGTACAAGCTTGCATTTTGCAAAAGGTCTTGAGGAAAATGTCTGGTTTAATAAAGAAAAGAGGACCCTTCTGACGGCTTTCTTTAGAGATAGCCTCTCTATGGACACCTTCAGCCTTGAGCAGGGAATACTTCCTTCAGGCAGATGCCTGGAAAATATCTCCCTGTGCCTTGTGAAGGCTGCTGTTTCTTTCTTTTCAGGGTTTTTTTAAATTCTTCTTCCTGTAGACGCCTCTGTGCTGGGTAGGAGAGAAGAAGAAAAAGAGTTGGTATTTATATGCTGACTTTCTCTACCACTTAAGGAAGTATCAAACCGGCTTACAATCACCTTCCCCTCCCCACAACAGACATCCTGAACACACATGAAGCTGCCTTATACTGAATCAGACCCTTGGTCCATCAAAGTCAGCATTGTCTTCTCAGACTGGCAGCGGCTCTCCAGGGTCCCATGAAGAGATCTTTCGCATCACCTACTTGCCTAGTCCCTTTAACTGGAGATGCCAGGGATTGAACCTAGGACCTGCATGCCAAGCAGACGCTCTGCCACTGAGCCATGGCCCCTGTGAGGTAGGTGGGGCTGAGAGAGCTCTAAGAGCTGTGACTATTCCAAGGTCACCCAGCTGGCTTCATGTGTAGGAGTGGGGAAACAAATCCAGTTCACCAGATTAAGAATATAAGAACATAAGAAAGGCCCTGCTGGATCAGACCAAGGCCCATCAAGTCCAGCAGTCTGTTCACACAGTGGCCAACCAGGTGCCTCTAGGAAGCCACAAACAAGACGACTGCAGCAGCACCATCCTGCCTGTGTTCCACCGCATCCAAAATAATAGGCATAGCCTCCACCGCTCATGTGGGAATCTAACCCTGTTCTCCAGATTAGTGTCCACTGCTCCTAACCACCATTCTTAACCACTACACCATGCTGGCTCCAGTTCCGCCACCCTCTCTGCATGCCACAGGGTGGCAGTGCCCCCCCCCCCCAGTTACGGCCCTGGGTGTCTAGGAACAGGAAGGGAAGGCAACTGTAAACTGGTTTTAGTCTCCTTTAAAAGGTAGAGAAAATTGGGGTATAAAAACCAACTCTTCTTCTTCTTCTTCAATAAATGGGGAAAGAACAGAGGCAAGCAAATGGCATACACAGATATCGTCCACTTGGGAAGATACACAGGAGGAGAGAGATTCTGCCTGCCATATGCTGAAGTCTCTGGGGCTTCATTAATCTTAATACAAATATTTCTTTAATGCAACAGATTTAGTTACCATCAAACAGGGTGGATAAAAAACAATGCTTTAAAAAAAATCAAAACAATCGGATTTTAAAATTTTAAATCAGATTTTAAAAAATAAAATGCTTTTTGAGGAAAAGACTATCTAAACATAGTTTTCTATTTAAGATACATTATAGTCCCAAAGGTTATTCATCATGAAATAAGGATAAGTTTTTAATTATGTAGCATAAGGCTGTATATTAATGCAATATGTTTAAGGTTTTTGGTAAATGAATTCCATTAATCCATTCATAATATCAAGCACATATTTATATGCAAGGGAAAATAATTCTATCTTTGATGCTAGTGATAAACAAAATGGGATATTCCTGCTGAGGCTGAATATGAACTGTCGCGTCTCTCTCTCTTCCCTGCCAAACCAACCTGGGGTTACGTGCAGAGTAACAGAACACGTGCAAATACTGTGAAGGTACACGAAACTTTCCA
Organism: Euleptes europaea; assembly: GCF_029931775.1. NCBI lineage: Eukaryota > Metazoa > Chordata > Lepidosauria > Squamata > Sphaerodactylidae > Euleptes > Euleptes europaea. The sequence goes on along the minus strand of NC_079316.1, from coordinate 102,485,758 downwards.
GAATATTGTAAGGTAAAAAAGGCAGGATCTGGGAGACTCAGGTTCAAATCCCCACTCCTCCATGGAAGCTCACTGGGTGACCTTGGGCCAGTCGCACTCTCTCAGCATAACCTACCACACAGGGTTGTTGTGAGGATAAATGGAGGAGAACAATGTAAGTTGCTTTGGGTCCCCATTAAGGACAAAGGCTGGGTATAAGAGAAAGAGAGAGAGAGACAGGCAGACAGACAGACCTAAATGGCCACTGGGACAATTTAAAAAATGTGATGGAAGAATGCTACAGGATTAGGAGATGGAATGGAGAGCACAGTACACAGTTTAGGTTTCTTTAAAGGTAAAGGTCCCCTGTGCAAGCACCGGGTCATTCCTGACCCATGGGGTGATGTCACATCCCGACGTTAACGAGGCAGACTTTGTTTACGGGGTGGTTTGCCAGTGCCTTCCCCAGTCATCTTCCCTTTACCCCCAGCAAGCTCATTTTACCGACCTCGGAAGGATGGAAGGTTGGATCAACCTTGAGCCGACTACCTGAAACCAACTTCCGTTGGGATCGAACTCTGGTCGTGAGCAGAGCTTGGACTGCAGTACTGCAGCTTACCACTCTGCACCACGGGGCTCATTTAGGTTTCTTTAAGTTTCTTTTTCATTTGGGAGATAACAGTCTGAGAATATTGCAGAGAAAGTGAGACATGTAAATCTGACTGCAATTTAAGATCAATATAAATATACAGATCATTTCACAAACCTAAAATAAAATTAACTGCAGCCCCAAGATGCATGATCAATTCAGTTCCTATAAAAACGGAGGTGAGGAGGACAACACAAGCCACCTTGGGTCCCCATTGAGGAGACAGGTGGGACATAAATGAAGTGAATATATACAACACATACAAATAATATATCAGAGGGCAATATCAACACAAAGACAGACAGCTTAACCCTGCAATCCCCAGCATTCCTTCCGACATCTTGGTAAGCTGGAAAAAACCCCCTCTGCCCGTGCTTTTTTTGCATGCCTAGATTCATATTTGTTACCGTTAATGATCTTAAGCAGATGCTGGACAATGGCAACAAATCTAATTCCTTTCCAATTTCTCCGTCTCTCCTGCAAATTTCGGCAGCACAAATTACATCCATTAGGCCACTGAGTCAAAATGCATCATCGGAAGAATGTCATTTATCAGACAGGGAGTTGCACACAGGAGAGGCCCGCCTAAGCAGGGTGATGGAAGAGCGCCAAGGATCAAATTAGGATGATGAAATGGCCGTTTCCATTAAGGGAGCAGAACACCCCATCACACAGATTAATTAGAAAGCACAGTAACAAAGTAAAGTGCACTGGGTGGTGGTGGGGAAGAAAGCTCAGCAAAAATGCCACCCTTATTTGTTGGAAAGCCCCCCCCCCCGAAACAAAGGAATCCACTTTGGGAGGAGAATGACTCAGAAGCCATAAAGCCCCATTCGGCTCTGTCCCCACCTCCAACAGATTATGAGCTCTCCCTCTCTTCTATTCTTTTTCAGAATCTCAGCAGAGCACATGGCAACCAGCTGAGTTTCAACCTTCCACAAGCCACTCATACGGCCCAGTGTGGCTTACACCTTTCTGGAGTTACTGACTGCCATGGTTGAAGAAAAAATTTCAAAGGGCAATTCGACACTCTAAATAGCGATACAACCCTCCTTATGAGCTGCTGTTCAATATTCTCTCTTACACACAGACTCAGTCACCACTTTTTAAGATCCTGTAAGTATAGCCCACCAAAAAACTCACGTTTAAACCAGCGTGAAAATCGACAGCCGTAGGGCAACTGACATCCTTAGATGCCTAATAATTTTACTTTCCCTGCTTTTATTGAGTAGACACCTGATTTTCAGGTTTCTACTTAATTTCCCCCACTGACCTGTAGGGTCCAGGTTGGCCCAATCTGGTCAGATCTTGGAAGCAAAGCAGGGTCGGCCCTGGTAAGTACTTGGATGGAAGACCACCAAGGAGGTCCAGGGTTGCTACGCAGAGGCAAGCAATGAGAAACCCCCCTCTTTTAGTATCTTGTCTTGGAAACCCCGTGGGGTTGCCATGAGTCGTCTGTGACTTGACGGCAGTTTCAACCACCACTTAATATTTTCAAGTCTAATACAGCTAACCAGAGCTGACCTGCAGAAGAACTGCAATATTGGTACCTTGTTCTTTTTGTGCTCTGTAAAGTTCAGAACAGCTCCCAGACAACTCAGCTTAAGAGTTGTATAGTTTTCCTATCTTGGACTGGAGACCTGGTTTTTGTTCCTGTTTTTTTTAATTAAAAAGACTGCCATGCATCATAGTAATATAATTTAAATTTAGCTGCATGCTTATACTGTTCTCTTCCCACAGGCTGGCCTGTTCTCCAAAGTTCCTATATGGAGCTATAGAATTATGAGAGTCAGCGTGGTATAGTGGTTAAGAGCGGTGGTTTGGAGTGGCGGACGCTAATCTGGTGGACCGGGTTGGTTTCCTCACTCCTACACGAGGCCAGCTGGGTGACCTTGGGCTAGTCACTCTCAGCCCCACCTACCTCACAGGGTGTCTGTTGTGGGGAGGGGAAGGGAAGGTGATTGTAAGCCAGTTTGAGTCTCCCTTAAGTGGTAGAGAAAGTCGGCATATAAAAACCAACTCTTCTCCTTCTTATATTCATTCCAACAAATACATATGTAGGACTGCTGCCTTGATAAATATTGTGAACCTAGAGTAAGGTATATACGAAGTATATGAAAACTTCTTATGCTACAGACTGAATTAAAAAACACACAACTAACCTGTGATAATTAAACATTCATTGTGATCCAGGACTTCTGTAATGAGACGAGACACAATCAGTTCTGGATTGATTAAGAAACGGATCTCTTCTTGCACCAGTCCTGCGCCGGTGACGCCGCCTCCAACAAAACGGTTGGCGAAATCAACCTGGCAGAAACAGAGTTTACTAGGTTATTCAGAATTCGGCCTCCCATGCTCGCCTCTCGGCCTCCTGCTCCTCCTCGCCGCCACCTGGACTCCTTCCTTCCTTCCCTCCCCGGCCGGCCTGCCGTCCGCCCCTCCTCAGCGCCTCGGCCTCCGAGGAGGAGGAGGAAGAAGAGGAGTAGGCAGGCGGAGGGGTGCACTCAAGGGGCCAAAGAGCCGCATGCGGCTCACGAGCCGCGGTTTGCCGACCACTGGTTTAGCCTGAAGAGAAGACTGAGAGGGATTATGATAAACATCTTCAAGTACTTGAAGGGCTGTCATATGGAGGATGGTGCCGAGTTGTTTTCTGTTGCCCCAGAGGGTCGGACAAGAACCAACGGGTTGAAATTAAATCAAAAGAGTTTCCGTCTAGACTTCCGTTTCCGGTGCTGATGCCGCGACAGCGCGAGGCTTGCGCTCTGGGCAGAAAAAGCGGACGGGGGGAGGAATTCGCCCCCCCCTTGACATTGACGCGGCTCCCCTTGAAGGAGAGGGGAAGCTAAAAGGCTTGCCGGCTCGCGTCCCGACCTAGGTGCGCCCGCTGCCTTGGAAACGGTGTCGACGGGGTGCTTGGAAGGGAAAGCGAAAGAGCCAGCGCCATTTGCATCACAGGAGCCCGGGAGGACGACGCAGCGGCAGAGGCTAGATGGCCATCTGTCAGCAATGCTGATTCTGTGACCTTAGGCAGATGATGAGAGGGAAGGCATCTTGGCCATCTTCTGGTCACTGTGTGTGTGTGGGGGGGAGGTAGTTGTGAGTTTCCTGCATTGTGCAGGGGGGTGGACTAGATGACCCTGGTGGTCCCTTCCAACTCTATGATTCTATAAATGAAAAATGCATGCATTGGAGGAAAAAACAAAAATAGAAAACAGAAAGCATAGACGTTGTAACAACGAAGGGTTTATTCATTATACTTTATATTGTCGCCATGTGACGACTAAGGATTATCATATTTGGATATAGAGTTAAACTTTCCAATAATAAACATTGCCTACTTAAATTGTACACAATTATAGGTATATAATATTAACTGTGGACAAAGAATATTCTTGAAAGTCTGTTGTGTGGCATCTCATTTCCCCCCTCCCCAATGATTTCCTCCTTCCCTTTCCTGAAAGCCCCCATAGCCTCTCCCTCTTTCCTGCTCCTTTCTCCCCTTCCCACCCCAAAACCAAGCTACATTTATCTTCTGTCTTCAGCTTTCCCTCTTCCCACCCCCAGCAGCCTCTACCTAGGAAAACTGTGGCTCAATTGTGTAGTGTCAGCCACTAGACCAAGCCCTCTTACATGGTAAGCAACCCTCAAGGATTTGTGGGGCGGGGTCTCACTTTTCCTTGTATCCCCCTCGTCACACTATTTCCCCTTTCCCTCCTCCTGACAACCCCCCATATCCTATTCCTTTTCCCTGCTTCATTCTCTCCTCCGCCATTCACTCAACCTGCCTTTTATCTGCCTTCCATCTTTAGCCATATTTATTATTTATTTTACTTCATTTGTATCTCACCTTTCTCCCCAGTGGGGACCAAAGCAGCTTACATTATTCTCCTCTCTTCCTTTTTATCCTCACAACTTTGTGAGGTAGGTTATGCTGAAAGTATGTGACAGGTCCAAAATCAACAAATGAGCTTCCACATCAAGATGGGGACTTGAACCTGATTCTGCCAGACCCTACTATGAAGCTCGAACCACTACACCACACTGGCTTTAATCAAGATGGCTGCTGTTGAACATTAGGAAGCAGCCAGGCCTAGTTGAGTCATGCAAGTCGGATGGTATTAAGTCACCCAGCGGTTGCTGCCAGAATCATTCCACGGCCCTGATGAGTCCCCCTCAAAGGCTGAAGCAGCTCTGGTAAGGACCCTGCCCCTTCCCCCTGCCTTTTACTCACAGAAAGGAAGCCTAGAATGCTGTGGTTGCCAAGCAACAGCCACTGAGGGAATCCATTTTTTAAGGCTACACATGCTCCTTTTATCATTTTGAGGTTTTTTTTAACCCTCCTTGTATTTTATTTTATTTTTAGATTTTTCTGCAAACCTAGGATGTTTTTCAGGTTTGTGGAAAGATCTGTCTTGCCTGTTCAAAGCTCCAGTCACCAGATTTCTTACATGAAATTCCTCTGTTCTAAAAGTATTTGGAGTGAGTAACATCGGGAACATTATACTCATTTTGCTGAAGGTTTGCCTCCCAAAAAATTTCCACAAAATTTTCCATTTTTCTGTGTCTCTCCCCACCCCCGGTTTTTCTCAGGTCACATGAACACATGAAGCTGCCTTATACTGAATCAGACCCTCGGTCCATCAAAGTCAGTGTCATCTACTCAGACAGGCAGCGACTCTCCAGGGTCTCAGGCAGGGGTCTTTCACATCATCTACTTACCTAGTCCCTTTAACTGGAGATGCTGGGGATTGAACCTGGGACCTTCTGCATGCCAAGCAGAGGCTCTACCACTGAGCCACAACCCCTTCCCAGACATTTTCCAGGCTTTCACATTTCTAGCCATTATGAATCTGGCCTAAATTGGCTATAATTGCCTGGCCAGGTGTTCTGTCTATCACACCAATATTTAATAAATCTCTTCACGTCACAGCATACATGGGACCCAAGGGCTACTTTACACACTTCTCACAGAAACACAGGAAACATTTTACATGCATCGATCAAATCCTAGCAGGTGCTCACTTAAATGTATGGTTCTTGACTGTGCTTACGGTTCCCTCAGCCAGGACACTAGAATTAGCTCCAGCTTCCTGCCAGTTGTACATGAAATGGCAACCGTGCCATTGGCTACCACACAACAGTTGATGAGGCATTAGTGTTCGGTCACATATGACAGGCTCTCTTTATCACCGCAGACTCTCTACGTTTTGAATGGCTCTAATGAAATATTCCTTGGTATAATATACTTGGCCATCAACTGCCTACCCGAGGGCATGTTTAGTTCAGTAATTGAATTCTACTTGGCACATTTCAGTCTACAGAGATTTCTGTGAATGGATGATGGAAGACACCTGAAAGGGAAGAGAGGTTTTTCTTCACAAAGGAAGAGGATTGTTAGCAGACAATGACAAACAATACACACTTGTTTTTTTGTACTGAACAGCATGTGGGATAGATACATAATCAGTACCAATTATCTGTTCTCAATAATATTCTGTTCTATGAACAGAGTCCGCCTACAGTCCCCTTTGCCAGAAGGACTGTTACAATCCTTTGAATTTTTTTTCGGGGGGGGGGGGAGATATCTTTTCTAAATCCAGAAGCCGGACAAAGTGCCAAATTAGAACTCGCAGAGCATCTTTAAATTCAGGGGAAGCTCTACACCATAAGAGACAAAAAGTCGGTCAGTGGATTGTTTCGAAGGCAAGGACAGCGCCAGTAAAAATGCATTTGTGGTCAAAGTGTAGCTTGACAACTCTCAGGAGAGAGAGTTCTTTTGTATTTAAGTCTGAGTTTGTCCAAGCAGAGGCATTTGTTCTGCTTATGCAGGATCAGAAAGCCAAGTAGCACAAGCTGGACTGACAATCACAGCTCTCAGGTGCTGCGTTCAATGCAACTTTATACAGCACAACAAGTGCATTATAAAATATTTTTGCTGCCTCCTTCAGGGCCTTTGTTTCTCAGTGGCGTGGGAGACAAATTAATACTGCTCTTTGGAGGTTAAAAGCCCGTCATGATTTTAATACATTTCCGGCTTTCTTCAAGTGTAGCAAAGGTGTTTCAGGAGAAAAGATCAGTAACATTAGAAAGTGTCCTTATGTTTCAAGGGAAAGTTTTTCTCTGACATGGTTGCTGGCCTCCCCATCTTCCCCCCCAATTTCATTTAAGGGGGGGGGGTTAAACTACCTGACCAGGTGTTCTAGTGGCTGCTAGTCACGACTAATGCATGCCATCTTGCTTTATTGCATCGTATGGAGATTGTAGTTTTAATGTATGTTATAATTTATGTTTCGTGGTTATAACTGTTATGACTTGCTCTGAGCCCAACTTGCTGGGAATGAAGGTGGGCTATAAATGCGAAAAATAAACAAACAAACAAATAAAGCAAGCAAGCAAGCATGTCTGAAGGGTAGCCAGGATGAATTAGGCCATTGGGGTCTTCTCTGTATTTGACTGTAACGACACCAGTTTCAGAGACCAGGGCATGGGGAACAATGACTTACTCTACCAACTACAAAGGCTTTCATCAGTACCCTAATTAAGTACCTTCCTTTCGTGTGTTTTAGACATCACACTAGTAGGATTAATACATTGGTCAGCAACTATAAATACATTAATGGTCCATGCAGCACACTGCCAAAAGCAAAGCCAAAGGATTCTAATCAGGATCGAGACCCAGTACACAGACTGGCACTGCCTCCTTCCTGAGAGCCTTACTAATCCAATTGATGTTAATAAGCCAGTGAACTCGGGCAGCAAATGGTAGGAGAGGCAATGTAACGAAAGCAATAACGAGATCATGAAAACCACAACACACTCACAGTAAGGTCTGCGTGCGCATGCCGCTAATTTTTGACTCGGGCCTTCCTGTCAAGAAGTGAGCTCTGCTCCTCCCCATGCCAACACACTTCCTTTACACAACAACACAAAGTACTGGAGATGCAGTCTTTAGTACGCTTATTTAGTCCTAATTTAGCACGAGATACAAAAGAAGAAGAAGAAGAGTTGGTTTTTATATGCCGACTTTCTCTACCTCTTAAGGAAGAATTAAACCGGCTTACCTTCCCCTCCTCTCCCCTCAGCATACACCCTGTGAGGTAGGTGAGGCTGAGAGAGTGTGACTATCCCAAGGTTTTTGCTGGTCATGGACCATAATAAATACCTTTGACTTGACTAGGCCAAGGTCACCCACCTGGCTTCATGTGCAGGAGTGAGGAAGCAAATCCAGTTCACCAGATCAGCATCCACCACTCATGTGGAGGAGTGAGGAATCAAACCCAGTTCTCCCGATCAGAGTCCACTGCTCCAAACCACCGCTCTTAATCACTACACCATGCTAGATCCCATAATTCACATGAACCACTTATGTGTTAGTTGCAATGCTCTGGTAATATGCCCAAACAAGCCCTGGCACCGCAGAACAGGGCAGTTACCCAGTATCTACCAACTAATATTCTCCTCTTCTGGGAGATTCTAGAGCATGCTGTAAAGACACTCATTGTGAATGCCTCCGATCTACAACTGCTAGATCCGAGTCTGGTGGCACCTTAGAGGCCAATGAAATTTTGGAGGTATGAGTTCTCAAGAGTCAAAGATCTACCAAAGGGAGCTTTGTCTCCTGAAAACTTATACCCCAAACATCTTGCTGGTCTCTAAGGTGCTGCTCGACTCAAATCCAGCTGTTCTACTTCATACCAACACGGCTACCCTCTTAAACTATCTCCAATTGTCATGGCCCAGCCTGGGCTTAGTGCCAGCGAGGACTCTGAGGAGGAGGAGGCCTGTGAAAGCAGACCACAGCCAACTCCAGACACCCAGTCTGAAGAACAAGTACAGACACTTCCAGATACACAGTAGCCTGCTAGCTCGGAGGTACCCCCTGACCTCAGGGCAGTGGATCAGCCTCCGGGCCCTAAGTCCTCAACACCCCTGGAAACATGCAGGAAGTGGCTGAAAGTGGATTTGCAAGCTAGACGACGCAGCCCACACGCCTGGCTGCATGCCAAGAACCACAGCTGGAGAGTGATTAATTGCAGGACCCAGCCAGAGACACAGCCAGCATGTTCCCAGGGCGTGGTACCAATCTACAAGAAGCTTCTGCAGAATATGCCCTCCCCTCTCTTCATGCATTGCTATGTTGTTATTCCATCCTTCTTCCAAGAAACTCAGGGCGATGTCATGCCCCTCTCCTGTCCATCATTTTACTTTCACAACAATCCTGGGAGGTAGGTTAGGTTTGGAGCACGGTTGGCCCAAGATCACTCTGTGAGGCCAAGTGGGAATTTGAACCCAAGTCATCCTAGACTGACACTCACTACATCACACTCGTTTTCCCTTTCTTTGCAATAATTCCTGGCCCAAGTTTACCCTGTGCTGTTTTAATTCCAAAAGGTATAAAACAGGGGGTCGCCAATGACATTTTTCATTTTTAATATGAAAATAAGAAATGGGGAGACTAATTCATGATCTATTACGTGGGATGAAGCACCTTTCACCCCATTTACATCTATGGGCATCCACCTCTAGACCTGTGCAAACCTCACTGCAACTAGTGTGGAAGCCACACAAGGCCAGAAGACTGAACCGAAGACATCCCAGACCACTGAAGACGTCCCAAAAGACTGAACCAAAGACCACCTTAAATCCTGCTGCTCTGGCTTCAGCAAGCTGTAGACTCTGCTTCATCTCCACCTTTCTGTGTTACTAAGCAGACCTAAGCAAGAGTACAGGAGCACCTTAAAAACTAACAAAATTTCTGACAAGGTATGAGCTTTCGTGAGTCACAGCAAGTGACCTGAGACTCACAAAAGCTCATACCCTGCAAGAAATTTTGTTAGTCTTTAAGGTGCTCCTGGATTCTTGCTCTGTTCTACTGCTATAGACTAACATGGCTACCCATCGTGATCTAAACAGACCAAGTAACAGACACAGGGCTTCATATGCCGCTTCACAACCCAGCTCTCTCTCAAAACTATTTAAAAAACAAAAATAAAAAAACCCAAAATGCCTGTAAGATACAGAAGACACAGTCTCCTTATCAATCTGTTTTAGTTGACTGGCTTCTAGACCAAAACAACTCCAACAGCTGCAGACAGGACCTCCTGAACTGGTCAACAGCTGGGGCACGGTAACATCCTTTCCAAATCGTTTGAAAACAAAAAAACAAAATAGAACATTCGCATCTTGTCACTTTCATACCCTGGAAACTCCTCTCCTGTCACTCTTCAATCACTGCCTGACCTGAAGGACCTGGAGCTGTCCACGTCTTAGGATTGTCAATCAAAAGGTTTTTGAACAGGTCACACACATGGAAAATAAGGTGAGCCAGAGACAACGGATAATGTTAAGGCTGTCAGAAGAATCAATTCTGCCCTGTCTGTTGCACTGCGTAATAGCTTGCTACTTCCACATAAACTAAGGCACAACTGAATGATTTGGCTAAAATACCCAAGAGACCAAAGTTTAGTATGAACCTACACAAGATCGGTATTCTCACCTGTAACATCCCGTGACCGTTGCTTTCGATAGTCCCTTCATATGTGACGTGCAACCTGGACAGTTTTTTCTGAGATCTGCAATCAAATAAAGGCAAGCACAAAGAAATGCAGAAGCACGATATTTACTGACTTTATTTACAGTTCATCTCGCTTACAGAGATGGTATTCAGAAACAGAGGATTAACACCCTCCAAGTATTGCAAATTTACAAATAAAAATGTCGGCTGCCAATAACAAAGTCATCGCAATTCACAGCTCTAGTCCCATGTGCTGCAGCCGTAGAACGTAAGTGCTCAAAAAGGCTTGCGTTTAATCTTGGTTTAACACACTATTGGTTGCCTCAAGATTGCAGATAAAGGTCTGCACCCAGTGGAAACTACTTCGCCGGTTGTCTTTCTCAAGGCTCTAGATTTGAGTCCCTTAAAGAAGAACAAAATTTTCCACGGTATAAGCTTTCATGAGTCACAGCTCATTTTGTCCCATACCAAATGGCTATTAGGGAAGGAATACAAAAAGAGAAAGAGAGAAACATACTAAAAAAAGAGAAAGTTGGCTCAGTGTGATACAGCTCAGGTCAAATGTGGGCTGTGAAGGAGAAGAAAAATGATAACACACACAACACCTCTCTTCTCTCTATGCCAATGCAGAAAACTGAGTCCCAGAATACATCTGTAACATCTGCAGTCTCCACTGTGGCCGTGGCCTGGGTTTTGCTGGGGCTAGGAAGACCCAACAAGAGATGGATTCACTCTATAAAGGAAGCCACGGACCTCAATTTGCAAGACCTAAGCAAGGCAAGGTTAAGGACAGGAAGTTTTGGAGGACATTGATTCATAGGGTTGCCATGAGTCAGAAGCGACTTGATGGCACTTAACACACACTTAACATAGCAACCCACCAGGGGCAGGGAATAATCCCCCTGTTCTACGTGGCACACCCATCTGTGGATTGGGCTCTACGGCTTGCTTAGGTAAAAGTTACTTCCTTATTCAAAAATGGCAAACCAGAAAACCTATGAAAGAAAATAAGAAGAGCCCTGCTGGATCAGACCAGTGAGGTTCCATCTAGTACAGCTTCCTGTCTCACACAGTGGCCAACCAGTTCCTCTATAAGTCCAAAAAACAGGGCACAGAGGCCAAGGCCTTCCCCTAATGCTGACTTTTGGTGCTGGTATTCAGAGGTTTACTGCCTCTGAATGTGGAGGTTCCCTTCGGTCACCATGACTAGTAGTCACTGATAGACCTCTCTTCCATGAAAGCTGTCTAATCACTTTTAAAACTGACTATGTCTGCGGCCATCACTATGGCAGTGAATTCCACATTTTAATCACTTGTGTTTCCTTTTGTCCTTCCTGAATCTACTGCCCATCAGCTTCATTGGATGCCCTAGTACTTTGAGAGAGGGAGAAAAAGCTCTCTCTTTCCAGTCTCTCTACCCCATGCATAATTTTATAAGCCTCTATCATGTCCTCCCTTAATTGTCTCTTTCCTAAACTGCAAAGTCCCAGACTCTTCAGCCTTTCCTCATGGGGAAGGTGCTCCAACCCTTTCAACATTTTGGTTGCTCTAGCATGCAAAAATTAAACTATTCTTCCTTTCTGTTATGCACCCAGATACAGAAACCCTATATGTGCCTATCTGCTGGCACACAGAAAGAAGAGTCATAGAAAAACACAAGACCCAGGTACAAGCCTTAACGAAGGAGAACTTATTTTGAAATTCATACTGCTGAAGATTTTCTTGGCTACAGAATCCAGACCGTCACCTCCATTTTATTTTATGCAGAAACAGACACCTAAAGCCTTATGTTCTTGTTTGGGGATTCCCTTCTATCTCATCTCTTTTGTGATAATGCTAAGTTTTTGTATTTGTGTGTAGTGGCCATTTTACATTTAGAAAGATATTTAGTATTCTGCATAAAGTGGTATTACTGGCATATTTAATCATGTTACGGTTAAATTAAACAGACCAAATTAAGCGGCAATGGTCATACTCAGCTCTTGATTTATTGCCCTTGAAAAACCTTCACTTTGGCCCACTCTTGAACAAGATCCAAACGCTAACAAGAAATGAATGGTTTTCATAAGGACATTTTTTTAACCAAATTTGAGTGCATCAGCATTAACTCAACCTCACATTAGTCATTTCAAGGGGGCGGGGAGGAAATGGAAAGTAACATCACTTTCTCATTTAGCTGCTTAGGGTCTCTCTCTCTCAGCCTTAATGGGAAAGCAGCATATTATCATCATCATCTAGTTATAAAAGCACGCAGTGAGCTACACTGATGCAATTTTATTGTGAAAACAGCACCAATTACATAAACTGTTATTGTTGATTCACACACATACCATGCGCAGATCTAGTATAGTAACATATGCACAAATGTCACACCGCCAAAAAGCAGGCTTTTGTTGGTACACACTACTGGAAATTACTGGTTCATATATATGCTGTATGTGTAGTAGTATACACTTCAAAAAACCTCAGTGCAAATGGAGGTAGGTCAACACGTGAATCTAGTCTAACAGTATGATCCCATGCAGAGTTTACTACAGTCTAAGGCCACTGAAATAAATGGGTGGAGACTGAAGTAACTCTCCTTATGATTGGACTGTTAGTCTTTGATTTAAAAAATTAGATCTTGAACTGAAGAAGTGAAGAAAAACAGAGTTTCACTTACCTGTAACTGTTGTTCATCTGATGGATCTTCTATGCAGTAACACATTGGGACTGCGCAGGCGCAGGCCAGCCACGGATAAGATTTGTCAGCTTCTAGCAAAATCGAAAGTGAGAGTGCTCTCCCTCCCCTCGGGGCATGCAGGCTTCCTGCCCAGCGGTCACATGACCTAGGGGGAGGGAGCACTCTCCCCTCCAGTTCTCCAACCTGCCGCCACGGAACCAATAACCACATGATTGCGTAGAGGTCCCACAGCGGGGAAGGAGGGAGGGAATGTGTTACTGCATAGAAGATCCATCAGATGAACAACAGTTACAGGTAAGTGAAACTCTGTTTTTCATCTGAATGGCTTCTATGCAGTCCCACATTGGGAGAGTAGTGAGCTCGGTTACCAGGACAGTGGGTGTGGGACAATCACCGAAACAATGACCGTAATACGGCACGTCCCACTACTGCCTCTCTAGATGAATCCACGTCGACCGCATAGTTCTTAATGAAAGTAGAAGGGATCGACGACGACAATGCAGAGCAAATGTCTCAGAGGTCAATTTTAGGCGAAAAGATGACGGAGGCAGCGTAAGCTCTTGTGGAGTGCGCCAAGATCATGTCCAGGCCATCTACACATGCTCTCTCATAAGACAGTTAAATGGTTGAGGTAATCCACCTGGACAGGGTCTACTGGGAGGCTCGGTGACCCTTACGGTGGTCGTACAGCAATAACATATTATTGTTTTTCCTGCAAACAAGGTTCTTTGTGATAAGAAGGGAGGGCCCTCCATACATTTAAAAGTATAGAGCCCTCTCTCTTGGAAGAAGAGGTCGGCAATAACACTGTTAAAACGATACCTTGTGTAGAAGAAAGCTCGGGTTTCAACACCACTTAACAGCGTGAAACTTAGTAAACGGTGAGGAATGACAAAGAGCCGCTAAATCTCTGACGTGACTGGCCGATGTGATTGTGACCAGACAGACAGTCTCCTAGGTATAGCAAAGAGAGGCCCAAAGTGGCCAAAGGCTCAAACGGTGTTTCATGAGTCGGGACAACATGAAGGGAAAAGCTCCACTGAGGAACAGGTGGAGATACCCTGGGATAGAGGTTGATATGTCCCCGTAAAAAAAGTTCTGCGAGTCTGGGTGTGAAAAAAGAACACAGAAAGAGAGTCCAACTCAGCATGAAGGGCCGAATTGTAGTCGAGGTAGTCAAAATTGACAACAGGAAAGAAGTAGCTCTGGACAAACCATTGCCAGTAGCCTACAGAGACAAATGTCTCCGTTAGTCCTCAATAAAAAACGCCTCATGGGGTGCAGCAGCACCTGAGTCACCCTATCTGACTATAGATTACATAGAATTCTCCATGCTGCCAGCTTAATTCTGGAAGGAATGTGAGAAAAATCTTGGGGAGGAACAGTACTCCCTTGAGTCAGGGGCATCAGAATCGTGGACTGGGGTCTCCTGGGCCAGATGGTGCTACCAGGACGCCATTTGTCTTTTCCAACCAGATCTTGACCAGAACCTTGGTCAGCAACGGGGGGAAAAAGGGGAGGCGGCTAAGTACTTGGAAGCATCCCCCATGGAGCATAGGCTCACCCCCGCTCGGGTGCACCATGAGGAAACACTGAATTGTGCTGAGTCACACGAGATACATTTGCGTGGTGCCCCAGATTAGAACTAGATAATGGAGACAATGAGAGTCTATAGTGAGTCTGCGACAATCGTCAGGGTGATAACTTACAAAGTCTACGAGAACGTAACTTGTGCCTGTGAATGGTAGTGACAGTGGAGCCATGTGTTATGGCCAGGCCCAGACTGCAGTGGCTTCTGTGCACAGCAAAAGGACCTTATGCAGCCCTGTTAGTGCTGGGTGGTGCTGTCCATTGTGACCTGAACACGTCGATACTGGAGGACCCTTGTAAAGAAACAGAGAGTAAGCCTAATAGAATAAGGCTCAAGAAAGTTAATGTACAGGGTAAATTCTAGAGCAGGCCATGCACCATGGGCCTTAAGAGCCTACAATGAGCTCTCCGTCCTGATAAGGAGGCGTCAGGAAGAATGAGCTTGTGGAGAAAGCCATGAGCCTCAAGTAATGAATTTAGTGGTCGTTTGGAACCTTTCCTAGAACAGGTTAACTAATTGACAAATGGAACGTATTTCCTGTATTAGAAGGTAAGCTCTAGCTGTGGCCACGTGCAGGTGGATACCATGAATCTATGACCTTACAAGAGGTCAACGGAGACTTTTATAGTTGACCAGGAGACCAGGTCGGTTAGGACGGAAATTAAGAACCTCCGCCTGACAAGCAAAGGCAGGCTCTGAGTAACCGACTATCGACCCGTCATATAGGTATGGAAAATGACACCTCCCTGCAGGGTCGTGTGTGTAAGTCCTACAGATAAGCACGATCTGAAGGTGCGAGGTGCCGCAGCACGACCAGGGGCAAACTGCATATCCATAGTTCCTGCCCTTGCAGAGAAAACGTGACAGAGTCCGCAGTCTTTGAGGATTGCAATGTGCAATGTGCATCACGCAAGCCCAACAGCAAATGTGCTCATTTGGGAGTGGCAGGACCTTAGGTATTTAACATATAAGCAACATATGAATTTGTGGAACTTGACTGTGTCGTCCAGTCCCCAGGTCTAGAGAGGGGTACTCCCCTTCTCTTTGTTAACTAGGTAGAAACGGGAATAGTACCCATAGACCCGATCTTCAGAGGGGAACACCCGGATGGCCCTTTTCCGTGGAAGTTCCCGTGGGCGGGAGCCGGCGACATAGAGCAAGCTGGAAAGAGGTAGGGAAGCAGCATCTCAAACTCAATAAAGTATCCGTGCTTATTATTTTGAGAATCCAATGATCATCTGTGATGGACATCATATACTGTAACAATCAGACAACCGGTCTGTGAAACGCACTTGAGCATCTAGCCATGCCTGCTTGGGCTTGAGAGATGGGCTAGGACCCTTGCTGTGACTAAGAGTGCCCCCCCAAAAAAAACTCCCTATCCTGCTGGGCAGAAATGAGATTGGGGGTGGAAGGTACCCTGGTACCTGTATAGGTGAGATGTTTGAGACTAGCTGCCAAAGTGTGTTGGCTGTAAGCTGGCACAGTGGGGCGATGCCCAAGGACATAGCGGTTATCCTTCTTGAGATGATCAAGAAAGGCATCGTTTAATCACTGAAAGCGAGGTGCCCTCAAAGGGTGGGTTCCCAACACGCGACGGAGGTGCCCTCAAGGGTGAGGTGTTAGATACACAGCCGAGTGTCATACGAAGGGTGGATTGCTTAAGTCATGCCTGCCTCCAAAGTACTATGGACGAGGCCCTGACGTTGCTGGAAGGGTCCGCAACGTGACACGCCGCAACCAAGTGCTAACTGTCGAGGGTCATGTTTATGCTCTGAGCAGTTTATTCTGATGGGCGTTGATCTCCGGTAGGATATTAATTTGAGATGAAATTCCATCCCAGGGGGCATATTAGTATCTGGCCATAATTGCCATGAAATAGAAATGTGAAAACCAGTGGCACTGGAAGTATAAACGTTCCTGTGTAAAGCATCCAGCCTGCGTCCCCCCCGGTTAGGGGCAAGGAATGTGAACATGATCCACATTTGTCCGACAGGGCGTTGACCACTATAAAATTTGGGACAGGCTACTGGTACGGAAAATAACCATCCTCACAGCGGATCTTGTAAAGGCTGTCAACTCTTCTGGTGAAGAGGGGCAATGTCCACAGGTGAGAGTTGCAATGTGTGGAATTCCGGGTCAGAGACCTGAGTAGCCATTGCATCGGACTCAGAATGGACCATATCCTTTAATGTAGAAGGAGACCTTGGTTGGACGAGTCCCCAGGGGAAGTCTTTGCCTCAGCAACGTACAGTGCCTCAGCAACGTACAGTGCCGAGAAGGTTCTCGGCGCCGAGGGTCATCACACTGTCGTTGGCAATGCCGATGCCAATAGTGATGGCGTTGGTGAGAACGTAGGCGCCGAGAACGTAGGCTCCGAGAGCGTAATCGCCGAGAGCGTAGAGGCAGAGGGCGCCGAGAAGCCGTAGGCTCCGAGAGGCCGTGGGCGCAGAGAAGGTCATCGAGAGACCATGGGAGCCGAGAGACCATGGGTGCCGAGAGCCGTGGGTGCCGAGAGGCCGTCGCGCCGAGAGGCCGTGGGGCCATTGGCTCTGAGAGGCCGTGGGCGCTGAGAGGCCGTGGGCGCCGAGAAGGACGTGGGCGCCGAGAAGGACGTGGGCTCCGAGAGGCGGTTGGCTCCGAGAGGACGTCGGCTCAAAGAGGACGTCGGCGCCGAGAAGGACGTCAGCGCCGAGAGGACGTCGCGCCGAGAGGACGTCGCGCCGAGAAGGACATCGGCGGCGAGAGGCCGTCGCGCCGAGAGGCCGTGGGCGCTGAGAGGCCGTCGGCTTCGAGAGGCCGTTGGCTCTGAGAGGCCGTCGGCTCCAAGAGGCCGTGGGCGCCGAGAGGCCACGGGCTGCGAGAAGGACGTCAAGAGACCGTGGGCTCCGAGAGGCCGTGGGCTCCGAGGACGTCGAGAGGCCGTGGGCGCAGAGGGCTGTGGGCGTCGAGAGCCCGTCGGCGCCAAGAAGGTCGCTGAGAGGCTGTGGGTGCCGAGAAGCCGTAGTCGCCTAGGGGCCGTAGACTCCAAGAGGCCGTGGGCGCCGAGAGCGTCGCCAAGAGGCCGTGGGCGCCGGGAGGCCATAGGCTCCGAATGTCCGGAGTCAGAATAGCAACACCCTTATGCGGCTGCAAAAGGAATTGAGTGCGGAGCTGTTGCTCATCCTGGGACCCGCTCTGAACAGGAGCAGAGGGGCTAACCAGGGCATCCTGGGACCAGCTCTGAACAGGCAGAGGGGTTAACCAGGGAATCATGAGACGTATCCTCAATCTCTGTAGACGTCGTCGCTCGGTATCGATGGCCAGTACGGGTAGGCGCCGAGGCGACTCCGCGTTCTGAGTGACGGGGAAAAGAAAACTTATCCGGTTTAATGAGGGTTTTCACCGATTAGAGGTCCGAAGGGAGGATTTATCTCGCCCAGACTTAGATGTCTTGGAATTTTCTCAAGGTGGAGGTAACCTCGCCGAGGACTCCATGTAAAAGTGATCAGTCCGAGTCTTCAATGTCCTCTGAGCGATCTAGCACAGCTCTTACATGAGGAAGGCAGTTTTTCTGTGACAATCCAACTTAATTATTTCAGAAGAGAGGAGCCTTCATAGACTCCATAATGAAGAGAAGCTAAAGACACGTTCTCTCTCCGTGGCGGCAGAAAGAGAACTGGAGGGGAGAGTGCTCCCTCCCCCTGGGTCATGTGACCGCTGGGCGGGAAGGCTGCATGCCCCAAGGGGAGGGGGAGCACTCTCACTTTCGATTTTGCTAGAAGCTGACAAATCTTATCCGTGGCTGGCCTGCGCAGTCCCAATGTGGGACTGCACAGAAGCCATTCAGATGAACAGTTTTTATCAGCCAAGAATCTGAAACTATTTCTACAGTTTCCTGAATGTGCTTATTTGGAAGTAGGCAAAAATAGATAATAAAATATTTCAATTAAAAAAACGCACAAAACAGCACAGCCAATGCACAAAGTAATTGAAAGATACAAAAACGTCATCAAAAATTACTGTATGAGTACACAGCCCCATCTATTCTAAAACAACAGGGCATACTTCAGTTTAAGGTTCTGCCCGTCTCACATAATGTAAAACAGAGACAAAGTAGATTAAACTGCATATACTGGACTGCATCTCTGCTCCTATGGATGAAATTGTGAGAGCTTTCAGGTTTCTGAACTGCTGTGTATCGGAACCAACAGGCCAGCCTCTCTGGCATGAGTGTGAAATCCAGCAAGGCAGGCAAAGTTACCTTAAGGCTATTCCTTCTCTCCTTGGATAAGTAGTTCGAAAGCTTGCAGAACAACAGCGCCTCCCCCAGCCCTGGTCCAGCTCAGACAAATCTCTTTCAGAATAAATTCTATCATTTTCTAGACTCGTTTTAAATACTGTACTCCAATCCATTGCAAAAATTAGCTTCTTTCAATATGCTGAATATGTATACATTTTACCTGCGAGCACGCTAGAAGTAGAATATGTTTTTTTAAAACACGCCTCTTATAAACAGTGGCATTGTTACCTCCAGAAATCTTTCTCTGCATCAAGAGGCAGAAAAAGATTACTCAAACAACGAACACCAAGGGAATGCCCTGTCAGTTCCTACCCCGAGTAACACCTTCCACTAGGAAATGCCTTCTGAAATGGCATCTTTTGTACGTCCTTTAGGATTTAAACATTCATTTAGTGGGCGCTAACTGGACGATATCTGCCAAGCGGCAGGATTGAGACATTTGTTTTATGCCATTTTCAAGATACATCTTCACGTTTCTGGTTCTGCTGCGTTTTTGGCATGAAAATGTAAATTTGCCATCTTCAGCAAGCTAGGGAGATAAAAATAAGATTAAAAAATGGACTGCATGCTAACACTGAACATTGAATCAGATACTAAAGGGCAGTCCTGCCTGTCTGTGGGCTCTCCACAGAGTATTATATACATTTAATTAAGTAAAACACAATGATCTCAAAAACAGACAAATCACATGCTTGCATGAGTTAATTTGCGAAGAGCAGTAAGCGTGTGTTAGCAGATAAACCAAGCACAGTCTGATGAGCCTTTTAAAGAGAGTTCCAAAATCTCAGTTAATCCTAACCATGTCCGGTCAATACAGTTATACCATTCATGGTTTCCAGTAAATTAGGTATTTATATGGCCAACAAATCTAAATCCATTGGTTGTCACCATGCATAGCTGAGTAAACTGTGGACACCCAATCGATCGGAGAACATTATACTTTAACCCAATATTTTCAGGAAGGTAGTCAGTGGTCCTCACCAGCTAGTTAACTATATGTCACTGGAACAAAACAGTCCATTTAAAACTTAGCGACCATTGGCTTTGTGACAAAACAACAGAATGCAATGCAACATCAAACACACACATGCTGTACATAAGAAACATACAGCTGCTTTATGCACATACACCTACTTTATACATATAGATATATACTTTAAAATTACAAATTGTATAGCTTTCTGGGTAAAGACTCACTTCAAACAATTCTTCCATCTAGTCTGATAACAGCCATTCCAAGTGCTTTAATTAAAATGCTGGAGTTCAAAACCAACTATTTTGGGACTGTAAATTTTTCATTGAGATTTAAAAGCCCTTATACATTTCATGAGGACCTGGAAACCAGGACATTTTGAAATTATCCTTACCTGTTCTGGATACCTGTTACCTGCACCTGATAAAGCGGCTGTTCAAAATAGGTCTTTACCTGAAAATGTGGCACTTATCCATTGTCCATATATGCATAAAGTAGCTGTATGTGCCAGATGCACTGCATGTTTTATAGTACACACTTATTTGTTAATGGTGCTGTATAAAATAGTGTTAGCTGTGCTTTATATGCATTTTTGTTCTGATTTTCAGCTCTGCCCATTCATGGGGAAGCCATATTTCACTGGTTGTCACTATGACCAATGTTCATGGATAAAGAGGGGACGCTACTGCTTTGGTATTCTTGAACAATCTTGATTCACTTAAAAAGAGCCTGCGTTGGCATCTAATTTGCACAGGCTTACTGCTCACTTGGGACGGGAAACAAGAGAACGCAAAATATTATGGGGATGTGGGTAAAATTACTACAAACTGGGACATTCTGTACTTACCTTTCCCAGTCTGGAAATTCCTGTAGGCACTGCCTTGTGAATGTCACCAATCCAGTGGGTTCTACAAGCAAAGATACAATAGGTATATATGAGTCAGTACTAAAAAATCCTATAATGCTGTATTTTAGAGCATTGGGAGGATAATTACAAAGCATCTGTCTTGGAATTTTTAAACTCTTGGTTTCCAATATTAAAGTGTTTTATTTTTTATTTTACTTTACAAAATTTCTGCCCTCATAAGGGCCACCAAGGTAGCCAGTACCCATTTTTAAAAATGGGAGGGCTCACATTTTGATTGTAAAACTCTGTCAGGATTAGGTTAGGTGATTTAATAATACATCTTGGGAGACTTCTATCTCTTAAGATCTATTATTTAATCACCTAACTTAATCCTGACAAAGTTTTACAAAAGATACTTTACAAAAGAGGCTTTTGTTAAACTGGCCATCTTGGGCATCTTCTGGGCATAGAGTAGGGGGGCACTGGGGGTGTGTGGGGGGAGGAAGCTGTGAATTTCCTGCATTGTGCAAGGGGTTGGACTAGATGACCCTGGTGGTCCCTTCCAGCTCTATGATTCTATGAAATTAGCCTTCATGAAAGAGATGCTGACTGGATATATGCTGCCCGTCCTACCATGCTATTTGACAAATTCACATTCTTTTCCATTTAAACTCCAGTGGAAATCACATATGTCCATCTTCGGAATCATTCTGAGTGACAGAAAACTTTACACTTATTTATATATTTATACCCTGCTTTTCTCCCCAATGGGGACCCCAAAGAGGCTTACACAACATTCTCCTCTCCTCCGTTTTATCTCTCAAGAGCCCTGTGAGGTAGGTTAGGCAGAAGCAGACACAGAAGACAGGCAGCAACAAACAGGGCCTTGTTCCCCCAGGCAAACATCCATGAGAGAGCTGGTATTTGACCCTGGTTCTCCCAGATCCTGGCCCAGTGCTCTAATCATTGTGCTAAAGAGTAATAATTATCCTACGAAGCAAGAACTTGCTCTTCTCTCCCACTAGAAGGTAGAACTACTGGTGGAGGAAGAACTCCTCACTTTCTGATCTCGGGAGATTTAGGAAGAACATAACATAAGAAAAGCCCTGCTGGATCAGACTAAAGCCCATCAAGTCCAACAGTCTGTTCACACAGTGGCCAACCAGGTGCTTCTAGGAAGCCCACAAACAAGATGACTGTAGTGGCATTATCCTGCCTGTGTTCCACAGAACCTAATATAATAGGCATGCTCATCTGATCCTGGAGAGAATAGGTATGCATCATGACGAGTATCCATTTTGACTAGTAGCCATGGATAGCCCACTCCTCCATGAACATGTCCACTCCTCATAAAGCCTTCCAAGTTGGTAGCCATCACCACATTCTGGGGCAGGGAGTTCCACAATTTAACTATGCAGGAAGGCATTTCCTTACTATCTTTTCCTCCGTGAGCAAGACCGTAATGCAACTATGCAAGATTAAGCTTCAGATCGTTAAAGTGCCGAGCCAGTCCATCATGAAGCGCTGCAGACAAGAAGCTTTCTTGATAGATGCTTGGGATGGGAATCCGAACTCACTCACTGATGATTATTTCAGATTAAAAAGGAGATACAGATGGGTTCCCAAAGACTGCAGTACTAACTCCTCCAGGCTGCAAGCTATGCATTGGAGGAAGGAAAAGGGATCAATTTCAAGAAGTGCCTGCCTACTCGGGAAAAACGTAATCTTCCCTAAATGTTCCCCATTAGGGCAAGAAGTCCTATGACTGAGCTTAATTTCTGAAAATAAATCTGTGCCGACAATGAAAGTAAAAATCAAGACATAGACTATTAAAACGCAGACCTTTCTGAGTCTAAAATGAACCATACAGGATTTTTGTTTCTGTCGAGAGGTTTGGCAGATATTAGACTTGATTAAAATTAATTTAACAGTGTAAACTAAATTAAAGTATGAATCAAGGCTATTTTATGCTTCTGGAAATGTCTCATCTCTTGCGCTATCAAGATACTTTGCAGTGAGCCAGCTGATTGATTTGCCAAGCTAATACTGAAGGGAATAGACTTCCAACTCAGGGGAGGAGAGACTCTTTGGAAAATGTTAAATAGAATTCAGTTACTCTCTCAGACGTTCTGAGATGTTCTAAAGGCTTAACAGTAATTTTGTTTGCTCATTTCAAAAGCAGCGCTCTTTGCATTCATCTTGCCTTTTCCCATAAGAGGACTGCGATATTATGAGATGGTGTTCCACAAATTAAACATCAACCTTTCGAGCGCAGAGCTCTGGTTTCCAGTGGCTTGGGTTTGTGTTACAAGCAACTTAATTACTATTTATAATAAAAGGCTTTGGGAATTTGGATATTTAATTTCAACTGATTTTTAAGGATGAAGTGCCATCATCTTATTCATTTATTAAACTAAGAAAAAAGTGCGTGTTTTTTCTTCCTTCGAAGAGAGTCTGCAAACTACTAGGTAAAAAAAAGCTTATTGTGAAGCAAAGAAACACATCTCTTGTTATCCTGCTTCCTGTCACAGGTTGCTAAAGGGAACATATTTCCTTTTTGTAAAAGGAAAGTTACAAAAGGTTACCCCTCCCTTCACATTTGAAGTTCCTCACAATCCCCTGGTCATGGATGCACTTTTATGCTCGCCAGGTTACACGTCCTGCAAACAGCAAAACTGAGAGGTCGATCTGATAAGATTCCATTCTGAGACCGCTTCTGTGGTTGTGTATCAGGGGCAACAGAGATGACAGATCGCCCTTTTCTATTCTGTGATCAATGGATTGCACCCAGGGCTAACTGGATCGCTCCTGTTTTATTAAGATATCGGCTTCTTGTTGAGCCATGGGTGGTATCGCTTGCTAGCAAACTCTGACCCTGAAATAACGTGTTGCAAAATATCTGGCAATAGTAGTTTCTTTAAAGTTACATTAAAATGATTTTATGGCTGATTATATACAAATTGGATGGGTCTATGAGAGCCAGCATGGTGTAGTGGTTAAGAGCGGTGGTTTGGAGTGGTGGACTCTGGGGAAGGGAAGGTGATTGTAAGCAGCTTTGAGTCTCCCTTAAGTGGTAGAGAAAGTCAGCATATAAAAACCAACTCTTCTTCTATTTTCTTATGTGCTAATTGGAGGTGTAATCTATTTTATAGTTTATATTTGTAATATTAAAATGCTTTAAGTCCTTCAAGATTTTATCATGTTTTAATGTTGTTTCATTTTTTATGTGTTTGTCATGCTCAAGATCTTTGGTCATATCAGCTTAATAATAAAGGAAAGTTGGCTCAAGGGAACGTATTTCCTTTTTGTAAAAAGGAAAGTTACAAAATGGGAAGGTATGCGTACTATCTTAGTATCATAACACCTGCAGCAACAGATCAGATACCACCAAGGTAAGGCACAGCGGAAACCTTCCCTTATCTGAATTCAATTACCAGTTTGTCACTGAAAATCCTTCTGTACTTTATACTTGAAGTTGCCTTATACTGAATCAGAGCACCAGTCCATCAAGGCCAGCATTGTCTACTCAGACTGGCAGCAACTCTCTGGGGTCTCAGGGGGACGAGGTCTTTCACATCACCTACTACCTGATCCTTTTAACTGCAGGTGGCAGGGACTGAACC
The DNA here is from genome assembly GCF_029931775.1 of Euleptes europaea. Lineage (NCBI taxonomy): Eukaryota > Metazoa > Chordata > Lepidosauria > Squamata > Sphaerodactylidae > Euleptes > Euleptes europaea. The sequence continues at coordinate 102,461,614 of NC_079316.1, read as the reverse complement.
TGGGACCTTCTGCATGCTAAGCAGATGCTCTACCACTGAGCCACAGCCCCTATACCGACAAGGGGTTTCTGCTGTCACCCCCCACTTTCTTCTCATTACATAAGCTATATTTTCCACAGCTAAATTTTATCTCTTTTTTGCACGTGATCTATATCATAAGCTCGTGGAGATGCTTGAACACATGAAGCTGCCTTATACTGAATCAGACCCTTGGTCCATCAAAGTCAGTATTGTCTACTCAGACTGGCGGCAGCCCTCCAGGGTCTCAGGCTGAGGTCTTTCACATCACTTACTTGCCTGGTCCCTTTAACTGGAGATGCCAGGGATTGAACCTGGGACCTTCTGCATGCCAAGCAGAAGCTCTACCACTGAGCCATGGCCCCTCCTTCTTTCAAACAAACACTGGATCTCCTGTTGCACTTTCCACCTTCTCTTTGCAATAGCGAGCATGAGTCTGAGGCCTGCTTCTTATTTCAACCCAGAAACCATGCCACATCTGAACAGGCTCTCTAGCTGAACCCCCGGCTTAATTCTGCCGCTGGTTTGTTTTCCAAACCTTTGGTTTGGAATGTTCTCCCTGCCCTACTTTGCGACGCACACTCTTCTTTCTTTCTGCTTTTCAAAAGGTCCCCAAAATAAATCTTCTTAACGCTGTCTTCTAGCTCCTTGTTCATGGTGGAAAAGATATCAGCGATTAACTTCCCTTTAATGACCTGCAACTGCATCCGAATATCCATTTCTTCTACATCCCTTTTCACTCACATCCCAAATCCCTTTCCATTTTGTGTTTTGTTCTTTTAGATTATAAGCTACTGGCAGGGAACCATCTATCACCCTCATTATACGTGGTCCAAGAGGTTTTAGGGAATAAAAAATCAGTAAACAGAAACGACCTGGGACTGATGTACATAAAAGGACTTCCTCTTCCCATACAAACCAGAACAAGCATCTTCTGTGGGCCTCCTTTGGGTGCTGTCTTCAGGCACAAAGTGGATAGATAACAGAGACAGTGCCTCTTCTGCTGTGGCCCCTGTCTCCAGAACTCCATTCCCAAAACTCTTTGCTTGGCACGAAGCCTGTTTAACTTCAGGCACCAGGTGAACACCGTCATATTTGCCCAGGCTTTTAAAGGAGTGCTGATGGTTGATCTTCTGATACCTTCCAAGATTATTTTTATGCCTGTCTTGCTGCAGCTCTGAAATTTATTGCTTTCCTGGGTTTATTGTTATTGCTTTTGTTGCTTTGGTTTTGCTACTGCTTTTTGCTGTTAAATAGTTGATTTGTGTGTGGGGATGTTTTATTGCTGTTACTCTTAGAATTATGGGAAATTTCTGTGAGCTTTTAGCTGAGGGCAGGATATAAATGTTATGAACAAAAATCACAGTTCAGGCAGAAGTACACAACTCATGGCACAGAAGGATTAATACATTTAAAAAGTTTTACTTTTCTCTGTAACTCTTCTGAAATAGCAGAAAAGGGTTTTCAGTTTCTCAGGCTTCCTCGGTGAACGTCCTTCAAACAACCTGAGAGAAGTAAAAATTGAGATAATTGAATGTCAGTAAGTAAAAGAAATTTAAAAGTGCAATTAACTGCAGCAGCAGCATCTGTAATACAGACGTTAAGGCAGCAAATATGAGAGAGCCTGTGTGGTGTGGTGGTTAAGAGTGGTGGTTTGGATCGGTGGACTCTGATCTGGAGAGGGTTTGATTCCCCACTCTTCCCCATGAGTGGTGGACGCTAATCTGGTGAACTGGGTTGGTTTCCCCACACCTACACATGAAGCCACAGCACTGGGTGACCTTGGGCTAGTCACAGTTCTCTTAGCTCCATCTACCTCACAGAGTGTCTGTTGTGGGGAGGGTGATTGTAAGCTAGTTTGATTCTTCCTTAAGTGGTAGAGGAAAGTCAGCATATAAAAACCAACTCTTCCTCTTCTTCTTAAAGACAGTGTAGTATTGGGCACAGCAGTTCCTCATGCATTAAATTAAAAACCTACTATAAAAGCTTTCTTTATCTGGCACTCAATTATCCAGAATGCTAATGTTAGCCAACATTACCAGAGGGAAAGCTCTCCACCCCTAAGCCACCATAGCACAGTGTCTTTGTGTATGCACGTCCCCCACTCTTATCTCTCCAGTCAGCTAAGCGTGCTGCCTCTAGCCATTGCTGGGCTTCTGCCAGTCAGCTGATTTGGTCCTCACATGCCCCCTTGCCCCCTCACCCTGCCTCAGGGAGGAAGGGGAGGGTCTCTCTGGGCATGGAGACTATTGCCCTGGCATTACCAGTGAGGTGGGGTTTGGGTGCTGTGGATTTCTCTGGGTAGGGGGTTCAGGCAATGAAATAAGCTTGAGTATCTGGTACATTTGATTAACCAGCCATCCCCATTTCCCATGGTTTTGCTGGATAACACTGTAATTTCTTATGACTCCTAACCCTATAAGGAAAGGCTGAGCGAGTTGCGAATGTTTAGTCTGGAGAAGAGGATGTTGTGGGGCGACATGATGGCTCTCTTTAAGTATTTGAAGGGCTGTCACTTAGAGGAGGGCAGGGAGCTGTTCCTGTTGGCAGCAGAGGATTGGACTTCCAATAATGGGTTTAAATTGAGGCCAGAAAGTTACCGGCTGGATATCAGGAAAACATTTTTTACAGTAAGAGTTGTTCGACAGTGGAATCAGCTACCTAGGGAGGTGGTGAGCTCCCCCTCACTGGCAGTCTTTAAGCAGAGGCTGGACAAGCACTTGTCAGGGATGCTCTAGGCTGATCCTGCATTAAGCAGGGGGTTGGACTAGATGGCCAGTATGGCCCCTTCCAACTCTATGATTCTTAACAGCCTGAATACAGCAAGATACACACTATTATCCTGGCAAGACTAACAAAATTTCTGGTAGGGTATGAGCTTTCATGAGTCACACCATACTTCTTCAGATAACTCTAAAAGAGTTAAAAACATAAACCCCAAAAGGTAAATTTCATACATATGAGGAATCACATAAAACAAATAAATTGGTTGCACAATAAAAATCACCAAGACTACACGCGTTTCGGCCCATGGGGCTTCTTCAGTGGTCACAATACAGAGTATACACACATCTAAAGGTAAGGTAAAGGTCCCCTGTGCAAGCACCGAGTCATTCCTGACCCATGGGGTGACGTCGCATCCCAACGTTTACTAGGTAGACTTTGTTTACGGGGTGGTTTGCCAGTGCCTTCCCCAGTCATCTTCCCTTTACCCCCAGCAAGCTGGGTACTCATTTTAGCGACCTCAGAAGGATGGAAGGCTGAGTCAACCTTGAGCTGGCTACCTGAAACCAACTTCCATTGGGATCAAACTCAGGTCGTGAGCAGAGCTTGGACTGCAGTACTGCAGCTTACCACTCTGCGCCACGGGGCTCACTATACACACATCTACAATCTATAAATAACATAATCTTTGTAACAGTCAATGCAAGTTGCTTGTGAAACAGTTCATTATTGGGGCTCCAGGTACACATTAAAGTAAAATCAAGCCTGAATTCGTCCTGGAGCTCCCATCAAAAGAACCGGTTTTACTGGTTGGCACATGAACACATGCTGCAAGTTGTATAGCCAATAGCAGCATGGTTGCATCACATTTATTTATGTAATTGATGGGAGCTCCATTATTTTTATCTGTATCTGGAGCCCCAATTATGAACTGTTCCACATCCACCCTGCATTGACTGTTACGAAGATTAGGTTATTTATTGATTATAGACGTGTGTATACTCTGAAGAAGGCCCCATGGGCTGAACCGCGTATGGTCTTGGTGGTTTTTATTCTGCAACCAATTTAGCTGTTTCATATGATTCCTCATATGTATGAAACTTACCTTTTTTGGGGGGGTTATGCTTTTAACTCTTTTAAAGCGCAATTGCACGAAATAATAAATATATATTTGTAATATAATGATTGTTGAAGATACAGCACTACTTCCTACAGAAGTATGCTATAACTATAGGTATTTCTAAACAGACGTGTCAAAGAGGAGCTAGAGCCTCGCTTGAAATCACTTTTCAGATACTGTTTGTATGAGCAGACTATTTGTGTGAACAGTTATTTGTGAGGTCCGCACTGACATCTATAACCAGCTTTAGAGTGTCGACTAATTCTAGAATATCTCAGGAGCCATCAACACACCCTCAAGAGAAGAATTACTTTTATTGACCTACGCTTCAATGGTCCAGCTCGCAAGGAGAAACAGAGCATCCTTTAGACATTCCTTTTCTTTACTGTGATTTAAAGCTCTGAAAAACTCTGAAGTTACCTGGTTTTTCTGAAAAGGAATTATTTCATGAGCCAAGTAACAGACAGTATTTTAGGCACAAAGAGAGTACATTAAAAAAAACACCACATAATTCTTCCTGTGTCATCTACCTTCCAGCAGCCCGTGCTTGTATTGCTTAATATGATTTTACACAAAACAGAATGACATCTCTGTGCACACACATAATGTAATTTGTCCAGAGGGAAGATCTCTGAGGACTTCAGAACAACAATGCCTCTGCCGGTGTTCATGAAAATTAACCACATATAGTAAAAAGCCTTTGGGGATACAACCTAATTTTTAAAAAGCTGCTCTTAAAATACAGAAATGTTAGCTTGGGCAAGAGAGTTGCGCAATATTATCCAGCCGATTCCATTTGGCAGAAAGGCCAACAAACTGTTATACAAACACAGCCTTCCGGTGAAGTTTGTTTTTCAGAGTGGAAATGGATTTTTTTAAAATGTTTTGGGGAAAAAATGACTTGCACGAATACTAAAGGTAAAGGTAGTCCCCTGTGCAAGCACCGGGTCATTACTGACCCAAGGGGGTGATGTCACATCACGACATTTACTAGGCAGATTATATTTACAGGATGGTTTGCCTTCCCCAGTCGTCTACACTTTACCCCCGGCAAGTATGAATACCAGTCTGGCATTAACTACCCAATAATAATCTTAGGGTTTTGTTTTAATCAGATTGTGCTGGAAAGTTGCAGGTAAGAACATAAGTTTCAGTGCAATTATTATGCATACTTCCTGGAAGTACATCTCACTGGACCAAGTAAACATGCTTGGAACTGGGCTGCACATTCTGTTATTATATTTCAATGCTATGTAAAGCAGACTACTACCATTTTCCCATAAAAAAAGGAATGGATGATTTTTTAAAAGCAGCATTTCAAATGGTGGTTTTGTTAGAAAAACTGTGAACACCACACACAAAGAATCTTACAAAACGTGTTGATAATCATATTATATGCCTACAAGTGAGGGACTTACGGGGGGCTTCTCTGTGTCCCCCACTATTTCCTCTTTCCTGAAAACCTCCACACCATCTTTCTTTTCCTTGCTTCTCTCCTTCCCACCCACCAAGCAACCTACCTTTATCTGCCCCGTCTTCAGCTTTCCTTCCTTCCATCCCCCTGGCATCCTCTACCCAAGAAAATAACAGCTCAGGTTCTGTTGATTCAATCAATGTTAAGAATGCAATAAGCAATGCTTTGTGTGTGTGTGTAAAGTGCCATCAAGTTGCAGTCAACTTATGGTGACCCCGTAGGGTTTTCAAGGTAAGAGTCTAACAGAGTTGGTTTGCCATTGCCAGTGACCCTGGAATTCCTTGGTGGTCTCCCATCCAAGTACTAACAAGGGTGGACCCTGCTTAGCTTCCGAGACCTGAGGAGATTGGCCTTGCCTGAGCCATCCAGGTTAAGGCAAGTTATATTTTTATAAAAGCAAGAGCCCCAACAAACCAATAGCAAAAAAGTTTTAAAGGAACTCAAAAAGATAAGACATGAAATTGATATGCTTTTTACGGATGAGATGGCAAAAAAATTAAAATTTATAAAACAGAGGCACTTTGCTCATGCAAATAAGCCAGGCAAATACCTGGCAGCCATGATTAAAACAGAAAAACAGAGAAGGACAATAACTGCAGCGAAAATAAAAGGACAGATAACACATAAAGAAGAGGAAATAGCTCAGTGTTTTCTAGAATATTTTAAAGATCTTTATAAAAAGAAGATACAAAATGAGCAAACGGAGGAGATAAAAAGCTATATTCAACAGAATCATCTAAATTATCTCTCTAAGGAAGATATAGCCTTCTTAAATCAAGAAATTACAATAGAAGAAGTAAAGCAGGCAATTAAAAAACTAAAGAGCGGAAAGACTCCTGGGCCGGACGGTCTTACAGCTATGTATTATAAACTGTTTACAGAAGAAGTGGCCCCAACATTAGTGAAAGTAATGAATGAAATATACAAGAATAAAAAGGTGCCAAATACTTGGAAAGAGGCATATATAACACTTATTCCTAAAGAAGGGACAGATCCAACATTACCCTCCTCATATAGACCAATTTCTTTACTCAACACGGATTATAAAATATTTACATCAATAATTGCACAGAGATTACTAGCTGAAGCAGACACGCTGATTAATCCCGATCAAACAGGCTTCATACCCAAACGACACATGGCAGACAATATCAGATTTTTGATTAACGCAAGAGAACTTGTAAAATACAGAAAAGAAAAAACGGCATTTATTTTTGTTGACGCAGAGAAAGCCTTCGATAACATCTCGTGGAATTTCATGAAACAGGTAATTTATAGCATCAGTAAAGAAGGTAATTTATCACTGTGGATATCTAGTATATATACAGAACAACAGGCGAAGCTTATAATAAATGGCAATTTGACAAAAGAGATAAAAATAGAAAAAGGAACTAGGCAAGGATGCCCACTGTCCCCATTGTTATTTAACCTAACACTAGAAGTATTAGCAAACAAGATCAGATTGAATCAGAAAATAACTGGGCTACGTGTACAAGGAGAAGAATTTAAAATAAGGGCCTACGCAGATGATGTATTGTTAACAATCACGCAACCAGAATCAAGTGTCAAAGAACTTATGAATGACATTCAAATATATGGAGGATTGGCAGGTTATAAACTCAACAAAATTAAAACCAAAATCTTTTTAGAACATCTACCCGGAAAAGAGGAGTCAGAAATAGCGAATATCTCAGGTTGTACAATATCAACAAAACCAATAAAATACCTGGGAATAACCTTTCCCAAAAAAAATCAAGACTTATTTATACACAACTATCAAACGGTTTGGAGCAAAATTGAACGTGACCTTCAAATTTGGACCAAGCTGAAGGTTTCTTGGCTGGGCAGAATAGCCATAGTTAAAATGAATATACTTCCAAATATTTCAATTATTATACTTCCAAATTATTTCAAACAATCCCCATTAAAATATCAGATAAGATTCTAAAATCTTGGCAACAAAAAATCAATAGATTTGTATGGGACAAAAAACGTCCCCGTATAAAATTTAAAATTATGACTGATGAAAAAAAAAGAGGGGGATTGTCACTTCCAAATTTAATCATATATCATCAAGCGGCAACCTTGGTATGGGTCAAAGATTGGATTATGCAGACGAATGACAGGATCATTAAACTAGAGTTGGCAAGTCTACAAAGTGGAGCGCACTACCTACTATGGGGAAAAAATTGGAAGAAAAGGTTAGAAGAAATGGAAGGACATCCAACGGTAGAAAATATGGTGGCAGTTTGGCAGAAAACAAAACTAAGACTAAGCTTCGAAGGGTCACTACTGATGGCACCTCTTAATGTCGACGGTTCTGTAACAGACAGAAAGAAATATGGGACAATAAAATATCAGGACCTGATAAAAACAGATGGAACTTTCAAAACCTTATTAGAGTTACAAGCCGACTACCCGCAGATGCCCTGGCTAACATACCATCAATTAATTTCAAGATGCAAACAGGACTGTTGGACACGGGGAGTAATAAAAGGAAAAACAGAATTCGAACAGATGATAAGTAAGCCAACAGAACATCTATTAGGTAAAATATATAAGTTATTGCTGAAATATGATACAGAAGAGGAACAAATCAAGTCTTGTCAAATTAAATGGATGGAAAATCTTAATGAGATTATAACAACTGATAACTGGGAACAGCTATTTCGCCGAAATCTTAAATTCACTCTTTGCCAAGGGATCCAGGAAAACTGGCTGAAAATGCTACACAGATGGTACATTACACCGAGCGATATACAGAATATGAATAGTTCGACATCTGGTCTGTGTTGGAAATGCAGCAAAGTTAGAGGCACCTTTTTTCACTGTTGGTGGACATGTACTCTAATCCAAAAATTCTGGAAGAAAATACACAAGAACTTAGAAGCTATCATCGGTCAATCTATAACATATGATCCAAAACTATTCCTCTTGAGTAAAATACCAGACAAATACAGCAATGATCAACAGGTTATACTAAAATACCTAATCACAGCGGCGAGAACAGTTCTAGCGTCGGTGTGGAAAACGGATAAAACACCAAAACTTGAAACTTGGATAGATAAAACCTACGAGTATGTAACTATGGCACATTTAACAGAAATATTACAAAAAGACATTCAAAGACCAAACAAAGATAAATGGAACGCCTTTTATGAATATATTAAAACTAAAAAGTAACAAAAAAACAAAACAAAACAAAACTAGAAGATAGGTGAAAGTTAAGTGAATGATCAAATGTATCATGTTTTTGTCTTTTGTTTTTGAGTGTATTATTGAGCTTTACAAGGGGGAGGACTATGCATTTTGTTTTACCAATACTTTTTCTTTTCTTTTCTTCTGTTAATGTAAAATATTGTTTAATCGAAAGTTTTTTTCCCCTTTTCCTTTTTTCTGTATCCCCATTAAATATGAAAACCAATAAAAATATTTATAAAAAAAAAAAAAAAAAGCAAGAGCCCCATGGCACAGAGTGGTAAGCTGCAGTACTGCAGTTAAAAGTTCTGTTCATGACCGGAGTTCGATCCCGACGGAAGTCGGTTTTCAGGTAGCTGGCTGAAGGTTGACTCAGCCTTCCATCCTTCCAAGGTCTGTAAAATGAGTACCCAGCTTGTGGGGGTAAAGTGGGGAAGGCAATGGCAAACAACCCAGTAAACATAGTCTGCCTAGTAAATGTCGGGATGTGATGTCACCCCATGGGTCACTAATGACCCGGTGCTTGCACAGGGGACTACCTTTAACTTTAAAATGGAAGCAGAGATTCTTTAATAGTATTACTTGTGTACTATACCTGTAAAGAAACTTAAATGTTTTTGAGGTGTACCTCGAGCCAGGAGTTAAAATCTGATATAGGAAAGCTAACTAGATGCCTCAGGCGTCTTAAGTGCAAGCTTATATCTGAATCAGGCCTGACTAGAGTCATTCAGAAAACAGTATTAGTCTTGCCATTGTGAACAGAAAACATTTTAAAATACATTCTCCTACCCTGTCAACCTACCAACCAGTCCCCAAAGCAATTTTCAAATTGGAATTCAAGTAATTTATGAATTAAAGGATCCAAGGGAAGCAATCTAGTGTTTAAAAATCCACCCAATTACAAAGCTGTGTAAATCAAAGACAAAACTCAGCAAACGCAGATTTACATTGTAATAATTAATGAATTATTTGCAACTGCATATTTCCTTCCAGTAAGCCGCTTTCACCTACTGCAAGAGATTCTGTCAAACTAGCATTTCAATTTATGAGACAGATGCAAAATTTTATATAGTTGACTGTTGCTGCAATCAAACCTTCATGTTTTTGAATAAATGCAGCAGCAATTTTAATCAAACTGTAGACGTAACAGAGACAAACCAAAAGAGAATGCCAGAAGTCTTCAAAAGTACACAAATACAAACCAAAGAGTCCTGGTAAGTGGTAGGAGCTTCCAGCTGAAATTTTTAATATTCTGATACAATCTTAATCATTTACTGCAGGGGCGTCAAACTCATTTGTTATGACATAAATGTCACTTGGTCAGGCCGGGCTGTGTACACCATAAAATTTAATGTCAGGTACCAGAGATACACAACTTTACACAACTTTAAGGTTGACAATGAGGAAATTGAAATTGTTGAAGACTTTCTATTCCTTGGCTCCATCATCAACCAAAAGGGAGACTGCAGCCAAGAAATCAGAAGGAGGTTGAGACTGGGAAGGCAAGAGTCACTAGAAAAGTCAGTCATGCTAGGAAAAGTTTAGGGCAGCAGGAAAAGAGGAAGACCCAATAAGAGATGGATTGACTCAATAAAGGAAGCCACAGCCAATTTGCAAGCCCTGAGCAAGGCTGTCGAAGATAGGACATTTTGGAGGACACTGATTCATAGGGTCGCCATGAGTCGGAAGCGATTTGATGGCACTTAACACACACACACCAGAGATACAAACTTTATAGAGGACACAGGCAAAGCCAATTAATGATATTTTTAACTTTATTTTTTACTTGAAGTACAAACATGCTTAACACAATAACACTGTTACAGTATTTTCTTTTATTTATTTGATTGAGAGTGGGTGGGGGGTGGCTGCCTCGGTTGGCTTGCAGGACAGATATGAGCTCTCAAGGGGCTGGATCCACCCCCTGGGTCTTATGTTTGACACCCCTGATTTACTGTTTCCAAGTTGTTCATTTTACACAAAATATGGGGGAAGGTTTTTATCGTGTAAAATTCCTCTCTCCCCCCCTACCCTTCCACCAAGCTATGCTATTTATATGTTATCTCTACTTCTAGACAAGTGTCACAAGTAGGGATGATTCTTCTGGCCCCAACAGACTTAATAATCCATGAAACTTGCCTAGCCAGGTGTACAGTCCACAATTCTCAAGAAAGCATTTGCTTTCTACTGTGGCTGCTAATCAATAGAAAACAAACGTCTCAGATCTCTTTACCCCCTTTCCAGAATTCTTACAATACTACTCGGTCTTCTTTCAAATCCCTCTTTTTCACTGTCAGGTATTTGCACAACTTCGATTTCCTCAATACATTCAGTGGACCCAGGCAACACGTTAACTGGTCCGTTGTTCAGTTAATGCTATTAAGCATTTTTATCCATGCATCTCTGCATCACAACAGATCTGCCAGCCTTCAAGCCTTGATTTCTGTCAGTAAAGGGCAGGGGGAGGAGGCAGGGTCCTTTCCGGGGCATTTTGGTCTTGGGGCGGGGACTCGTTGGGGCCAGGCCTGGCAGCAACCAATAGACGAAATGCTACCATGCAACTTGCATGACTCACTCAAGCATGACTGCTTGCTACTGCTCAACAGCAGCCACCCCATGATAGTCACTGTGGTGTAGTGGTTAGAGTTTCAGATTAGGATCTGGGAGACCTGGGTTCGAAAGTTCACTGGGTGACTTTGGGCAAGTTGCATATATTCACTGTGACCTGCCTCACAAGGTTGTTGCAAGGATAAAGTGGAGGAGAAGAGAATGATGTCAGCTGCTTTGTGTCCCCGTTATGGACAAAGATGGGATATAAATAAAGTAAGTAAATAATAAATATAGTTCAAGATAGGGAACAGATAAAAATCAAGTTGGTTGGAAGGTAGGAAGGAAAGAAGCAAGGAAAGCTGAGCATATGGGGGCTGCCAGGAGGAGGGAAAGAGGAAATAGTGGGCGGAGGAGGGGAAGGGAAGTGCACCATGCAACTCCTTGCCGGTTCCCCACTGCACAACTGGCTCTGGCTGTCATCATAAAACTGGGCCTGGCCCAGTAGCTGGCACCGCAAAATTCAGCCAAAGCTTTCCCGGTGAGAAGCTGCCACAGAGAGGGAAGGAAGGCAAACTTAAGACAGGATGGTAGATAAAGGCATGGTGGCTGGTTGGTGGGAAGGAGAGAAAGAACCAGGGCTACGGGGGCTTTCTGGAAAGGGAAACAGGAAATAGTGCTGGAGGTGAAATGAGATGCTCCCCGCAAGTCCTCGTGGGTGCCTTGTTCTTGCATGATTTACCAATATGAGAATTCTCCCATGATCTAAGCAGATGCTATTTTTTCTGTTGAAAAAAACTCCAAGCTGCTTTCAACAACGTCGCACACAAAGCACTGTGGAAAACAAACCTCTGATTGGGGCTGAAAGTCTTTTCTAGTTAATTAAGTAAATGAGCTTCAATTTCTCTATTTGCATAGAGAGCAGCTTAGAGATTTGGGATTCCCTGGGAATCAAACTTAAGGAACACACCTCAACCATTTAACCTCACAGGCAATAGCTTTTCATATTTATTGCAGACAGCCAAATGTCAGGTGTAAGATCATTTTCAACTCAGAAATATCGCATTCTTTTAATTTAAAGGGTGATACTTTGATGAGCTTACCCAACATGTAACAGCCTATGCAGTGTACAGATTTTCTCACCTGCATCCATGTGTGCTGGGTGCCCACAACAGACCATCAGCCAATCAATCAATAATTTATTACAGCCATGGAATAGCAGAATCAAACATGTAACCAGCAACAGTCCACAAGAAAACTGCCTTCTTCTCCAAAGGTTTCTACTGCTTGAACACATGAACACATGAAGCTGCCTTCTACTGAATCAGACCCTCGGTCCATCAAAGTCAGTATTGTCTACTCAGACCGGCAGCGGCTCTCCAGGGTCTCAGGCAGGGGTCTTTCGCATCACCTACTTGCCTGGTTCCTTTAACTGGAGGTGCCGGGGATTGAACCTGGGACCTTTGTGTTTCATGTGAATATGTGAATGACACAGGCTCATATAAATGGGGAGGGACACAGAATGTGTACATATGAAACCATCCTAATTACAAATTTGATCTTATCCATCGCGAAGAAGAAGAGTTGGTTTTTAGACCCTGCTTTTTCTCTACCTTTAAGGAGTCTCAAAGCGGCTTTACAATTGCCTTCCCTTCCCCACAACAGACACCTTGTGAGGTTGGTGGGGATGAGAGTTTTCAGAGAGAACTTTGACTGCCCCGAGGTCACCCAGCTGGCCTTATGTGGAGGGGTGGGGAAACCAACCCGGCTCTCCAGATTATAGTCCACCGCTGTTAACCACACCACGCTGGTGCTCTATATGGTTTAAGCTTCTGAGACTAACAAAGCCCATTCATTGAGAATATTGTGCTTTCATGGGCTACAACTCATGCCATAATAAATGTTAGTCTGCGAGGGAGGGAGGGAGGGAGGGAGGGAGAGAGAGAGAGAGAGAGAGAGAGAGAGAGAGATTCCCCCCCCTTTCCGGTGGTGACCAACTCACAGAATACATGCCAGAAATGGATCCTTAATCCAGTTTTTAAGTCTTTCCACTGGACCATACCGGCTCCTGAAAACAGTCAGGTACTTGAAGCCAACGTGCATAGAAGGTATCCAGAGCCAGTTTTTATCAATATTAAACCCTATTCCCTAATCAAGTTACTTCAAATAGAGGAAAAAATTTACTCCACAGAGAATTCTCATTAATGTTGCCAAATTGATGTTTATGGTAAGAGAGAATTACGTTACAGCTAAATCAGATTTCCATTCCCCTGTGTAAACATAATATGCCGCATAACTATTTCCTTTTTTAAAAAAAATACTCCATAAAAGGCACATATATCTTAACTAGTGTACATTTCCCCTATCTACAGCTTTAAAAAAATCCACAGACATTAGGCACTAGTGGGGATGCCAGGGGTTACAGCAGAGTTGCTTTTCTTTAGCGGTCAAGCTTGCTTTTATGTACAAACTTCAATTCAGAATTGTGCTTCAAGAGAAAAAAATTAATACAAAACAAAATAATCCCAGGTGAACATTCACTGTTTTTATGAGACTATAAGGGCACTTTCACACATGCCGAATAATGCACTTTCAATCCACTTTCAATGCAGTTTGCAGCTGGATTTTACTGTGTGAAACGGCAAAATCCACTTGCAAACTATCGCTAAAGTGTATTGAAAGTGGATTGCAACTGCATTATTCAGCATGCGTGAAAGTGCCCTAAAATATGGCTCAGTCCCAAGGAACAACCTGGGCCTTTCACACAAAAGTTTTGGTCCTTTTGGGGACCCCGGGTTGGTTTTCCCACTCCTCCATATGAAGCCAGCTGGGTGACCTTGGGCTAGTCACAGCTGTCATAGAGCTCTCTCAGCCCCACCTACCTCACAGGGTGTCTGTTGTGGGGGGGGGGGAGGGAAGGTGATTGTAAGCCGGTTTGATTCTCCCTCAAGTGGTAGAGAAAGTCGGCATATAAAAGCCAACTCCTCCTCCTCCTCTTCTTCTTATACATGGTTGGAGGCAGCTGCAGTACATTATATACTAGCTCACCCCAGAATTTCCCCTTCTGCAACAAATAGGGCAGCTTTTTTTGATCTCAAGGCTGCATTTGCCAACTAAACAAGTGTGGCCTTTACACCAAAGGCATATGTATATTTCTTTTCTCCTGTTCACTTGAGCACACGTGTGCCTACAGTATATAGCAGGGTCCCCAGCTTTTCTGAGCTTGTTGGGTCCCTTTGGAATTCTCACAAGCTGATGGGAGCAACCATAAAATGGCTGCTGCAGGAGGCGGAGCCAACCACAAAATGTCAGGGAGTGAAGTTATGCATAACTCTAGTAGTAACTTCTCAGCGTTTCAGACAGAAGCTCTGTTTAACAGGATGCCTTTTAAAATGAACACGTTGTGCCGTGGTGGCAGCTGCTGCCAAAGCAACTTTTGGAAAAATGTACCCAGCCAATCAAACCTCCAACGGCCAATCAGAAGCACTGCTGGGCTACAGGCCCGCCTGTCTCTGCCCGCTTCCTAAAAACACTTGGCGGGCGCCAGGACGGGGACCACGAAGGAGACTATGGGCACAATTTTGGGGAACAGTGGTGTATACAGTCTACAGGTCAGGACAGTTTTCTGAACTGGTCCTCAACAATTGATCTCATTTGTTTTTAAAGAAACTGAGACTGCATTCTGAACTAATGTGTGAAATTCATACCTTTGAGGTGAAAATAGCTGGATTCTGTGGAGTTAAATTAAACATTGATTTAAAGTAAAAGAGGATTCTGAGCTTTGTAACCAGCCTGAGAGGAGGCTGTGAAGGATTCTGGGCTTGGTAACCGGACTGAGAAGAAGTGTGTCTGTACTCTGAGAACCTAAGGGGTTCTGGGTTGGTCTCCGCTGGTGGAGAACAAATCCTGTGGAGTGACAGGAGGAGACAGGGAGGGAAAGGGGCCGCTCTCAAGTCGCTAGGAGGGAATAGACTTGAGAGGAGCTATTCCAAACCCAGGGTGTTGTTGGAGATATAACGGCCACAGAGGTGGGGTTTATCTTAGTGAGAACGGGAAGTGATTCAAGGGAGGGATCCCCATACTTCTGCATTTCTCTGGGGAATAGAGGCTGAGAGGTCTCTCCCTTCCCGGATAGCTAGGCAGCAGAGTCACAACACCTAAAAGAGTTCTGGAGATCTGAACTGAGAGTGTGAAACTGAATCTGGGTGGGTTCTGATGAACAGAACTAAGCTTGTAACCGAAGTACTGAAGAAACCTCATTTGAGAAAAGTAGCAGTTCTTATGGTTTTATTGCAATGGCAGGGCAAACCCTCATTGCTTATAATATTGTCATAACGATTTCTGGGTCTCATCTCTGGATATATCTACTGCCCAAAGTCTACTGACTGTATAGTGACCTAATGACCTCAGTGGAGCAATCTTAAAGGGATTAGCTTAATCCACTCATTGCACAGATGTTTGCTTTAAGGAGGATGACTCCAAGAGATAGAATATATCATTGTCTTCGCTATGCCTTGATCTTGTTAATCATTAATCGTGGTATGCCTTGCTTAAATTCCATTGTCTAAAAGTATTGATCAACCTTGCTATTCATTATGTGTCTTTGTTAATAAAAACCTGAGAGCTCCACTCAGATGGCAGAGCTGGTCTCTCACCAATCAAGATACACTTGTGTGTGTTTTCCCTTCAGAGAAAAAATCTCAACTAAAGACAATTTAAGTAACATCTGAACTAAGCTATCTCTCCGAAGGAGTCTTGCGTACATAGATGTGATTTTGTGTTTTCCCTCCAATTCAGCTTTTTCCCCAAAAATCCGACTTGTGACTACTGATCAATAAACTTCCCTGTTTTGTTTGTTAACGTTAAGAAGTCTCTTGTGTCAAATTTCTCTCTGAGGTAAAATCTGGTGGGGACTGGAGGAGGGGAAAAAAATAATCTCCTCACAATACACTCAGGCTAACGCTTTCCCTCAGCATACACAGCCAGGCTGAGAGAGTGGGCACTAAGAGTGAAAGGGGGTGCGTCATAATGACTTTATGAGAAGCTACTGCATGGACAATGAAGGTTAGAAAGAACAGCGATGAGGTAAATTCAAAATAATTTTGTAACTTCAACTTTAAAGTCTACCTTCAGATGCATAACACATCCTATTTCTCAACACCTTATATTCTTGCATTTCCTACTTATTTTTTTCCTTTGCACAGTTACTGTAATTAGACATTTACTTGCTCAATATTTTTCTTTGTAATTAACATTTGCGTTTTAAGAGACAGCTACATTTTTTTCCTGTTCAACTTATGTGGCTTAGAAGAAGAAGAGTTGGTTCTTATATGCCGACTTTCTCTACTACTTAAGGAAGAATCAAACCGGTTTACAATCGCCTTCCCTTCCCCTCCTGTATACACCCACTACCTCATGCCCTGGCCTTGAATGCTGACCACAGCCCCATTAGGTTCCAGGCGAGCAAGGTGCGGTTCATGTAATAATAAGGCTGAGAGCGTCCCTTTCCTCAAGAGTTGCCTCTCCAGCCTCTGGTTTGTTTTTCTGGGGTAAATTGTACTCACCAATAAGCACAGCTCTACAAATATCAACATTTATTTTAAAGAAAGTTAAACAAAAACCAAATGCTCTTAATTTATAACAAGAAAAGGAAAACCCTCAAAACTTCCTAGTAAAAACAGCCTTCAGGTGAATAAAAGTCCAAAAAAACACCCCCCAAAACCCAGGGCGAAGCTAATGCCTTAGAAACCCCCCCCCATCAATCAAGGTCACACCCTTAATTAGCCTTGCAGCTGCCAAGATTAGCACCACTTGCATAGATTGCATCAGAAGGGCCTCACTGTGAAACCACTTACAATCTTAAAGCCAAAACAAGCCTGAGTAAATGAATAATACTTCCATACACCTCCCCACAACAGGCACCCTGTGAGGTAGGTGGGGCTGAGAGAGTCCGAGAGAACTGTGACTAGCCCAAGGTCACCCAGCTGCTTTCATGTGTAGGAGTGGGGAAACCAACCCGGTTCACCAGATTAACATCCACCGCTCATGTGGAGTGGGGAATTAAACACAATTCTCCAGATTATAGAGTCCACCACTCCAAACCACCGCTCTTAACCACTACACCACTCTAGCTTTGCGCCCCACATAAAGGCCTCCCTGAGTCCATGATAACAAAGAAATTACAAGGAAAGGAAGTAACCTGTATAAATTAGTCAAGGGGAAAGGAGACAGCCAGTGGAACGTAAAAAGATTCCCCCAACAATGGTGGTGCTTAATCAGCCACTGTCATGCCAATGAACACATGAAGATGCCTTCTACTGAATCAGACCCTTGGTCGATCATGGTCAGTACCGGATACTCTGACTGGCAGTGGCTCTCCAGGGTCTCAGGCAGAGGGGCTTTTCTATCACCTACCTACTATCTGATCCTTTCAACTGGAGATAACAGGGATTGAAGCTGGTACCTTCTGCTATGCTCTCACACTGACAGCCATGGTCCCTCTCCTTGCACCAGGAAGTAATGTAAAGTACTTCCTGTTGTTGGAAATGAATGCTCATAGGAGGGCTTATACACTGTCTGACTTACCTTCTGCCATCCTAGAAAGGAAATTCAAGAAGGTCCCTAGGCGGAGAGACTCTGTTCCTGTTACTCAGGGGAACTGGAGAGTACTGAACATGTCTTTTTCAGATGCCCTTTTTATAAGACAGCCCATTGGGGAAATGGGCACTGGAGGAGAGGGTGATTGGATAAAAAGGTTTTTGTGGGAGATAATTCCCCAATTACCTCTCAGGAGGCCAAATATTGTGCGGTTGTACTTAAGGAACGTCACTTCAGAGTATTCCCCCGATCTAATTCGGAAAATGTATAACCTGGTATTTTATATTGAGATTAGTCTTGGTTTGTAAATTCACTCTTTACAAGGTTTGTCTCTGTTTTATCTAGCCAAAAGCCATAAATATATTATTGTTATTACTACTTCCTGTTTTCCCACTATATCACTGGAGCAGGTGCTATCTAGAAGCATTCAAAGTATTTTCTAGTACATAAAAATTTCCAGTAATAACGTCAGCTGGATGTTTAAACATGTGGTAATAGCTCGCTGCCATCAGCATGTAAGAGTTCCAAGCAACAGTGTACTTGATACGTTTTAAGGCAAATAAAATACAAAGTGTTCTCAACCTTTTGTACCAAGTATCTTTTGTTTTGACAAACCAGAAAGTCTTGTCAGATTTCAAGATGGCAAACATTGTGAGTGTTCTATTTAGTATGTACATATTGAATGAGTCATTATCATTTTAGTATCTACAACAGCCGAGCCCATGACACAACATTAAAAAAAAACTTTCTGAAAGGAAAGGGCCACTGGCAGAACCAAAGGTTACCACAATGATTAAATGGGAAACAAAAGGGGCAGCTAATAATAAAAAGTATGCCTTCACCAGTCTGTGGTTCTGACAGTTTTATTAGCCCCTTAATATACCCATATATAAACCCAAATCTACTTTGCTTCTGATATTTTCCAAACTTTAGTAATGGGTGCTTCTGAAATAACATGATTTGCATCGTTTCCTGTTTTTAATGAGATTTTAAGAGCCCGCCAAGTGAACTCGTGATTTAATTTTGACCAGCAAGCTTCTCCTTTAGATCAACACATTCCTGAGAGGATCTTCTCCTTAAGAGTGCCACCATACCTGTTGAAGTTAATATCTGGGTAGCTTGAATATTCCGATTTCATCTTGGCATTACGTCGTGGGAAAGTGCAGAAGAAGGCATTTGCGAGCAAACTGGCCGTCTGCTCTTGCGACATCGTGATGGAGTGGTTCATTTTTTGTTTCAGTAGAGGTATTGGCTAGCAAAAGGGCAGAAAGATGTAATTAGTTTAGCAATTCCATAAAAAAAAAAACCATACAAGGAGCACCAAATTACATTTACTAATTTAGAGTAGAAGTAATTTAGCACCACTGGGTGGGTTGTTAAATCAGCAGCACCATTAAAGTCAAGAGCTGTTTATCCAAGATGATTAGGAAGAGTCTTGTTTGAGAAACTGCAGATTCCTAATCAATAACAAAAAAAGAATGGCAAACAAAGCATCACTATCTTGAACAAAATCAAAATGTCCATAGGAAGAACAGATGGAATATAAGCAACAGCGGAAGAAAAAGAAAACATCAAGAGATTGCCAACAGCTGTATTTTGCAGTCTCGCTGTCATACAGATTAGAGAAAATGGGCAATTATTGCAATCACATCTTAACTGCTGCAAAACAACAACGCATGACAACACACTAAGCAACACCACTGTAAAAGAATAACTGAGCAATTCCTGACTTCAATTCTCTCAAATATATAAGGGCAACAACAGTAAAAAAAAATCGAACTTCAACAAAATCCACAGGAAGCTTTGCTAAAATAACACTATTGGTTATTTTATGAAGAGCTTACAACACCTGATATTAACTTTCTACCTTTATTTGTATAAAGTATGTGCTGAACATAAAACATGGGACACAATCCAAGATTAAGCCACTTTATGCAATCATTAAAAACTACTGTTCGGGATTTATAAGAAAACCAGCATTGGAAACGTTCCGTTACTGAAAAATCCTTGAAGTTTGTCTATAGATTTGCCTATCTTTGTTTTATTCTGCACTAAATGATGTGTTTCTGAACTCCTGAGTATTTGAGAAGTTCCCCTGTGTTCCATTAAAGTTTAAACAGAGATAAAAAATTTATGCATGCATTTTACCCCACCCTTCCTCCAAGGAGTTCAGGGTGTGCATCAATAGCTCTGCTTCCCCCCATTGTTATCCTCAAAACAATCCTGTATGGTTTGTGAGTGTGTGTCTGGCCAAGGTCACCCAGGGAGCTGAGTGAGAATGTGATCTCAGGTCTCTCGGCGAGTCATTACAGTGACAGTGGCTTTGAGGGCTGGTTTGTATGTTCTAAAATCATCCAGAAGTGGCCTTTGGATGCAATGATTTGCTGAGAGATCGGAGTTCACATTCCCACTCAGCTCTCTGAGTGGCCAGACAACACACTCACAAACCATACAGGATTCATTTGAGGATAACAATGGGGGAAGCAGAGCTATTGATGCACACCCTGAACTCCTCGGAGGAAGGGTGGGGTAAAATGCGTAGATAAAATTTGGATGCAGGAGCAACTGATATATGAACCAGTGCAGCCACTGACATGGGCCACTTCCCTTTGATCCGAAGAAGTAGCATGGTTGAAAAACATGCCGTCAACAGTCGATGCTGTTGCATTGCCCCATATGGTCAGACCATGCTTTCCAAAGTCCTCCGTAAAATGTGTTAAGGAGCAGCACATCTCCGTTGTGACCCGTATTGAGAGTTCAATGGCCCAGGGGCCCTCCTACTTATACAAACCACCACTGGGAAGAAGCACCAGTCAATACTGTAACAGCTGGTAGGTTACTCCTTCCACACAGCTGGGTCTCTTACAAACGGAGAGCAGAGTCCACAGTTAGGTGGGAAGTCTAGTCTAGTCTCTAGACTAGTCTCTGGTGTCATGCTGAGCTTGGAGGGGATTGGCACACCGAAAATAGCACAAGATCAGGGACAGTTTTCTATCCCCTCCCCCAGATCGGGAGGAAGATCATCTGTGTTGGACTTCGGAGATAAAGTGTGGTCTGTCATAAGAACCCTGAGGTTCATATTATGACCCTGAGGGTGGGTAACTGTAAATGGAATGAGGAGTTTGTCAGATCATATATTATTCTGGACAAATAAGGTCATCATGAAGTTTGATATTATATGTTAACATTTATGGTTATTGGATGCATCGGTGTATGAAGTTTTATTTTTGACTACAGACAAATGTGAAATTCTGAAGAAGATTTTTACGGAACAGGAATAGGAGCCGGCAACCCGTCTATATTTACCTACTAGTACTGAAAATATGATTTACAGCTATTTTTCTTCCGATACTGAAGAGATGATTTACAGCTTTATTTATTAACTGATCTACTGGTGATGCATCGCTGAAGAGATATCCACCACACATGGAAGAACAAGCTCAAGAATTGCATAAGGACTCTTGATTCTTTGCCAGTAGAATTACTGATTGTAACCTTGGATGTATTTTAGTCAGTATATATAGGAAGACATAAAAATTTGTACATGATAAATTACATCTATGAGTATATGTCCCTCAGTCACATACTTTTGTATTTTGAGGTTTAATTACAGTGTTGATGTGGCATAGCTACTGTTTTTCTTGATAAAGTGTGGTATGTCATAAGAACATAAGAGCAGCTACGCAGCATCAAACCAATGGCTAGCGCAGAATCCTGTTTCACTCAGTGGCCAATGCCTTCCCCGTTGTCTCCCTCCACCAACTCCAACGGTAACTGCCTCTGAACATTCCATTTAGTCATCATGGCTAATAGCCATGAATGGACCTGGTCCACCATAAACTTGTCTACTTCACTAAAAGCCAACTAAAACTAGTGGCCATGACTACTAAGGAGACAGTGTGGTGTGAATACCTGTGTGGTACAGTGGTTGGCATACTGGACGAGGATCTGGCAGGCACAGGTGCAGATCCCCCACACTGCGACAAAAGCTCGCTGGGTTGACCTTGGGCCAGTCACACATTCTCAGCCTACCCAAGGTGCAAGGTTCAGTTTACCGCATGTGGCCAAAGTCTGTTACAAGAGTTAACCATTATATAGAATGTGATCTCAGGTCTCTCAGCGAGTCATTACAGTGACAGTTGCTTTGAGGGCTGGTTTATATGTTCAATCAATAAAAATCATTGATCAAAGTTACATTTTAGTAACAAATTAAAACTAAATCAACTTATCAGAAAACTGAACAAAGAACATTGTTAAAAATTTTGACATTCAAGGTAATCTGGAATTTAAACAAAATAAAATGAACATTGAAACCACTCAGAACTTGGAGTCAAAGCTGTGAAATAAAAGAAACCCCAGTACTGAAATCTCAAGCCCTTTACAATTTTGGTGCCAATCTTTAAGCAACTGCCTAGATATGGTTCACATTTGTGGATAGGAGATCCCACATCAGAGCTGTTTTGCGGATGAAGTGAAGGAGAGGAGAACAACATTAATCACTTTGGGTCTCCATTAGGGAGAAACATAGGGTATTAAGAAGGCCAAATAAACAAAAAATAAATCCTATGGCAGTGAATTTCACAAGGTAGTTATGCCATGGGAAGAAGTACCTGTTTGTGTATATCTGGAATCTAATGCTTGTCATTATCTGGGGGCCCATGAGTTCTAGATTTATGGGAGACGGCAAAAACCAATTATC
Organism: Euleptes europaea; assembly: GCF_029931775.1. NCBI lineage: Eukaryota > Metazoa > Chordata > Lepidosauria > Squamata > Sphaerodactylidae > Euleptes > Euleptes europaea. The sequence goes on along the minus strand of NC_079316.1, from coordinate 102,439,237 downwards.
TGACCACTTTCCAAACTCCAAATGCATGTTTATGTGTTTTTACTGGATTACTTAATGCTGTTTAGTGTTTGAATGTTTTAAAGTTCACTGGCTTGGGGACCCTTTTGGGGTGGAAAGGTAGGACAGAAACATTTTAAATAAATAAAATAAAATGCAGAAATGTTCTGCTTCAAGTTTTTGAAAAGGCAGCGGAGGTTAGATAAAACATACAGTACAGGTTAGATAAAACATAATACTGTAGAAGGATAACAGAGAGAAAGCCAGGGGTGGATTATTTTAGGCAGAGTGACCTTATCGATAAAACTGCGGAATAGCAACTTGGACATCATCTCGCAGTTTCACTTTAATATTTCTATTGATTACCGTTATGCTTCCCAAGTTGGTTTTATTAATTCATTAGCAAGCCTCTGTTTTAAGAGTCAGAAACCAAAGTGGAACCATTTGATACTACGGAAATTTCATTATCTGATCCAGCACGCCTTCCTGATGGGAAGCGAAGAAATGTGCACCTCTACAGAAATTAAAATGAAATTATAAGTGCTGCATATATATAATTTTAGTGATTCAGTGTTGAGATTTTACATGGGTAATTAATTTCATAATAGTGTTCTTTTCTGAATATCCGGTGGGCCGTATTAAAGACTGACTGACTATAAGTTCAGTGGTGGAAGAAAAATGAAAAGACATGAAAATTTCTTCCTTTGTTGGCTGTGAGAGAAAAATATTGTGTAGCTTAGAAGCTTAAGTAAGGTTCTAATTTTGTTATCTATTATTAGAACGTGATATTTTTACAAAAGTAACAACATCCATAACATTTTTATTGGCATGTTTTTATTGACTGTGTTTTTTTAAACTTGGCTTGCTTTATTGATTTGTTTATTATTGACTAGGTTTTATTGTCTTGTTTGCTTGGTTTTGTTTTGCTGTTTTAGTTGTGAGATTGCCTCAAGCAAATTCGAAGAGGCTGCATACAAATTCTTTAAATAAATCAGTCAATAAATCACAAATTCCAGTAATTACTGGTTTTCAAGTTGAGCATAAAGTGAAATATTTGGGAATTTGGTTAACTTCCAATAACTTTAATTTATTTAAAAATAACTATGGAAAAATTTGGCAGCAAATAAATACTGACTTGAAGAACTGGGAAAAATTACCTTTATCCTTATGGGGTAGAATATCGGTAATCAAAATGATGGTATTACCTAAGATGCTTTTTTATTTCAAAATTTACCGATTATTAAAGGTTCCAAAATCTTTAAAGTTTGGAAAAAAGACATATTGAAATTTTTGTGGGGAAAAGGAAAACATAGAATAGCGTATAATAATTTGATTCAAATAAGAGAAACAGGAGGATTAGGATTGCCAGATTTACAGACGTATTATGAAGCTTCTTGTTTCCTTTGGTTATAGGTTACAAGATATATTCAAACAAGATAACCAACTCGGATTTAATAAAAATAAATCCGAGTTAGAAAAAATATTAGATAAAGGAGATAAGGGAATGATAGGCAGAATGTATAAATTATTAGTTACACTTAATTTAGAACAAGAAAGGATCAAACCAGTAATGATTAAATGGATGAAGGATTTAGGAGTTAATATTGATTTGGATATATGGGAAAATTTATGGAAGAGGGAATTTAAATTTACAATAACCAATGAAATTAGAGAAAATTTGTATAAAATGTTTTATAGATGGCATATAACCCCAATCATGATCTCCAAGATGAATAATCAAGATAAAGAAATATGTTGGAAATATTTGTGGTGAAGACAGAGGAACATATATGCATGTATGGTGGACATGCAAAAAAATTAAAAAAATTTGGAAAAAAATAGTGAAAGAAACAAATAATTTGACTAATAGTAGAATAAAAAGGAAGCCATCATTTTGTCCGCTGGTTATTCCACCGAAAAATATTTCCCATCAGGATAGGATTATTTGTCAATATAGTTTTGCTGCTGCAAGAATTGTGATAGCTAAAGTATGGAAACAATGGAATAAACCTTCAATAACTGACTGGAGAGAGAAACTGTGGTTGTATATGAGGATGGCAAGATTAACGGAATTTTTACATGGAAAAGATATGGAAGAGTTTAAACAGACATGGTTTAAGGCCACCTCATATTGGGATAAGATGGCAAAAATGGATTTTACGATATTATATAGTGAGTTATAGAAAAATAATGTATTAACAATTTTAATTTTAGATAATAAATAAAACTACCCAGCCACTTCTTCGGACGTCAAGGTGGTGGGTCACTCTTTGGTGGGTGTAGGGGAAAGGGTATTAGTGGATATTTAGATCAATTAAGATTGCAATGATTATTAATTGTGTTACCCTTTCATAATTTCTTGTCTTTTTTCTTTTTAATGATGTTGTGTTTTAATTTTTTCTTTTTTTTCTTTTTAATTTTCAAATTCTTTGTTCGTAATTTTTTTCCCTTTTTTATATTATATGTTTTGTTAAAATTTAATAAAAATTATAAAAAATAAATAAAAACAAATTCCATTCCCCATCAGACACACAGAAACTTTCTCAAGGCTGAGAAATGCCTTCCCGTTTCTAGGGTGCACACAATGAAGGTCAGGAAGATTTTTTTTTATAATACCTTTTCTGACTCATAGAAATCACTGTTTCTACTCTTGTAACTGATTGCTAATGTGATTATTATGCATTTACTTAAAAAAAAAAACTGCTCTAGCCAAACATCTATCAATCTGTGCTTCTCCAAATACACCCCTCAGAGAGCTTTACACTCATCTAGTAACAACTTGTTAGTGGCCCCTGACCCGAGAAGTATCCCACTGTCCTCAACCAGGGCCGGAGCCTTTTTGGTTCTGGCCCTGGCCTGGTGGAAAACTCTGTCGAACAAGACCCGGGTGCTGCGGGATTTGGCACAATTCTGCAGGACCTGTAAGATGGAGATGTTCTGCCAGGCCTATGGTTGAGGGCAGCAACAGTTCCATCATAACTGGCTTCCCTGCATTCACCTGTATCATCTGTATAATCCTGTTCCATCCTGGATTACTTTACCCACCTCACCTTTCTTACCTGACTAGGTGGATATTTCTACACCCGAGTGGTGCCTATGGATCTGTGAAATTGTGGAATTTTTAGATTTTACTGAAGTTTTAACAGAGTGCTATGCATTATTGTACTATTGTTTTTACTGTTGTTATCATGAAAGATGTGAGCCGCCCCGAGCCTGGCCCCAGTCAGGGAGGGATATAAATCAAATACATTAAATAAATAAATAAATAAATAAGGCTATACTTAATAGATGAGAGTTTTAAAAGAAGGCCTGTATCAAATTTCCCTGTGTGACATTCTAATAATGGGTAGACTGTGTAAACGACCACTATTACATTTTAAAGGTCAGCTGCCGTTTAAGCCCAAATAATGGTCCAGTGGTATGTGTTTGTTTGTTTATTTATTTATTTTAGAAGACGGCATGGCAACAAAACTCCCTAAAATATGAATTGCACTTCATAGAGTACAGGTTACACTACAATTACACTGAAATTTTTACTACTGTCAGAATGGTTAAAATAACCCTTTTCCAGCAATCATATGTCAGCACAAAACTATGCATAATCCTATCAATCAATCAATAAATTTAATACGGTCCAAGACCAGCAAATTAAAAAAATATACATAATAAAAAGTTAACGACTATATACACATAATCTAGTCCATTAAAAAAAAACTGACTGGGGGGGGGGGGGAACTGATACTTATTTGTTTAAGCAAGCCTAACGATTTCAATGAGATGCAATGCGGTCATATAATGAAAACCTCATTGTTAATGGCTTATGAAAAGACGCAATATGGGCCAATACTGATGTCAAATTGCACTAAAATTCTATACAATGCGATAAAACAAGAAATAGCTTAAACACAAAAGGTTTCAGCCGTGAACAAAAATAAATCAGCTGACAAATGTCAACATTTCCTGGCTGGTCAGCATATCCTTCATTGTATGCAAGGTTTTGATACATATCTCATATCAAGGATCAGAAATAGGACAGGGAGGATTTAACATCTTCCAATATTGTTATGGATGCATGACGCCCTGCGCATCCCCTGGGCCACAGCACAACCAGGCAAGGACCACGTAAGACCTTGACCCCAACCATTCATTAGCATTTACAGAGAATTAATTTGCTGCAGAGAATATACTTAAACTCTCTCTCTCTCTCTCTCTCTCTCTCTCTCTCCCTAACCTGGGTGCAGATGCTCGGCAGACAGAGCGCCAGCTTCACCATATCAGGCAGAATGGATTGAAACAGATGTTGAGCTTCTGCGTCTTCAAGTACCTAGAGTGGGAACAAAAGGGACATTTGAGTTTGGCATCAGGAATAAGGCCAAGGGCTACCTGTAAAGCAGCTGGCTTTCCCAGAACAAGAAGTTACTTCTTACATACATACATACATACACACACACACCTTTATTGGCATAATAACAGCATTTTAAGATGCGATAACACAAACACCAAAGGAAAATCATATTCTATCATGAGCTATCCATCTGCTTCAATAAAATTGCCAAATACCTCCTTCTCATAGAACAGGCATATAATGCCTCCAAACCCTTTAATTTCAAATACACTACACATATCTATATTCACAGTTCTTATCCTATACCACCATTCTCTCTCTCTCTCTTTATCATCATAACAATAGCAAGATACTCAGCAACATGTTCAGTAACATCTGGGATTCTATCCATCAACAAAAAACTAGTACTCATGTCTGCTGAGTTTTTCTCAGCAGATATGGACCAATCAGTTGCAAGCGCTGTTGGGCAGAGTGGGCAGCGCAAGAGGATATGATGGACTGAGTCTGGTTCTTAAAGTTACTTCTTAGGATGCACACACATTTTTTTAAAAAAAGTTTTAAAGGTTAATTTAGAAGTTAAAACTTTGACAATTCAGATTCTAATGCTAGATGTTGATTTGTCAACTTATGTGATACAGATAAGAAAATCAGAATTCTTACTGCATTCATTATTAAGAACTGAAAAATAAATACCAAGATTCTCTGGCCACTCATAAGCATTTTAAAGTCCATAAGGTTTTTTTAAAAAATCAGTACATTTATTAGTTGCCTTTCAAGCAACTCAAGTAACTCTCAAGGCAACTTACAAGAAAGGAAAGTGATTGTTACTAATAGTAATATTCAACAGCCTCTTATGGAAGTTTCTTCAGCAGCCTTGGACAATGTTAAATGGCACCTAATTTGCCCACTCCCACACAGAACACAAATGAGAAGTTCATATTTATTTAAATTATTTCAACCTCACCCTCCAAAAGAAACATTTCCAAGGTGATGTACAAGAAGGAAAGAAAACAGAACAAAACCCACAAATCAAACACCACAACCCACTGAAACAAGCACTAAATTTAAGGTATGTGTGTGTAAAGTGCCTTCAAGTAGTAGCCGACTTATGGCGACCCCTTTTTTGGGGTTTTCATGGCAAGAGACTAACAGAGGTGGTTTGCCAGTGCCTTCCTCTGCACAGCAACCCGGGTCTTCCTTGGTGGTCTCCCATCCAAATACTAACCAGGGCTGACCCTGCTTAGCTTCTGAGATCTGATGAGATCAGGCTAGCCTGGGCCATCCAGGTCAGGGCAAATTTAAGGTAGCCACAACTTAATCAAAAGGACGTCATTCCAACCTGGCGCCGGAAACCCACTAAAAATGGCAACAGGCAAACCACCCTGGAGAGGGCGTACCACATCCTGGGCACAATCACAGGAAGGGTCCTGACCTCAGAAGATGGGGGGCACACAGAGAAGAGCCCCTCCCCCCGAATATGATTTGAAAGACTGGGCAGGCTCATAACGGAGCAAGCAGTTCTCTGAATAGCCTGATCCCAAACCATTTCTGTATACGAAAATTAAGACCAGAAATGTTTGAACCCTAAAGCATTAAAACTAAGTATCTACATCTATTAAAAGCCAGCCCAACAATTGATTCCATTTTCTCCACATTATTTATTTACAAAATTTGTATTCCGCCTTTCTGCCAGTGTGGTGCAGTGGTTAAGAGTGGTGGTTTGGAGCAGTGGAGTCTGATCTGGAAAACCAGGTTTGATTCCCCACTCCTCCACTTGAGCGACAGACGCCAATCTGGTGAACTGGATTTGTTTCCCCACTCCTGCACATGAAGCCAGCTGGGTGACCTTGGGCTAGTCACACTCTCTCCGCCCCACCTACCCCACAGGGTGTCTGTTGTGGGGAGGGGAAGGGAAGGTGATTGTAAGCCGGTTTGATTCTTCCTTAAATGGTAGAGAAAGTCGGCATATAAAAACCAACTCTTCTACTTCTTCTTCTTCTGCCCTTACAAAGGCCACCAAGGGAGCTATAGTGCTGATGAAGAAACAGGACCCCAGGGACACCAGAACAGACAGGAGGAGTTTTGATTCTTAATAGCTCAGCTCACCAACAGCAATGTTTCAGAAGCTTGTCTTACTCTCATCCCTCCCACAAATCCCTGGAATATACACAGTGGCCAATGGTGTGGAGAAACTGTGTAGAGAAGGCTTCCCCCGCCCCTGTGCTTTGAGGCAGTAATACTAGAACAAGAAGTCACCCAAGGAAGCTCATGGATATAGGTTCAAGACAGAGATGAAGTACTTCTTTCTTCTTTCCCCTCGAAATAGGGCCCAAGTATGAGGGAACAGGGAAAGGGGACACCTCACCTAGGCTCGGGGAGAGAGTTGGACTGCACTACCATCCCAAAAAACAAAATAGAATTTGTTCTTCCGTGACTCATGAGATTGTATACATGGGATAGGACATACCGTACATGCTCATGTGAATACGCAGACACAGAGTTATGAAATGTTTGTACTAGACCCTAAGAAATTCAACTAAGGCTGTGTATTCAAACCCGCACCCCACCCCTCCAATCAAACCTGACTGGCATTATGGTAGTGTGAAATATTTATCAAGCATCTGAAACGACAACTAGGCACAACACAAACATTAAAAAGAACACAATTCTGATGTGGCTTACAATCTAATCAGGCAACATAAAGTAAAGAATGAAAGTGAAGAATCAAGAGGAAAAACTGAAAGATAAGACAATCAAACTAATCCAGGAAGGCTACAGGTAAAGATAAATTGTGTCACTATTAGATTTAGCGGTTTTATTAACGTTTTGTGCACATCTGTATTTACGCCACCTTTAAAAGAAATGCAGCAGCAACAGCTGGCAACCATGTTAAAATTGAGAAGCAATAGCAGGAGAAGATCTAAGTTTTATAGAGAGGCAAGACTGGGGGGGGGGTTAAGTTTGTTCTAGCAAAATTGCGTCTAGACCACACGGCGCTAAACACACTATGAAAGAAGGATATAAACATATTTTAAGCATTGTCAAAATACGGGAGAGGCACCAGAAGGATCACGAGAAATCAAAATGATTACGACAAGGAGCATATGCAAACCAAGCTCACAGATATCAAATCAGTCCAAAGAAGGTTTGTGAATGGGAGAGCATGCCAAAAGTCTACCACCATCATTACTACAGGAATAGGGGGGAAATAGGAATTTTCAGTGGCACTTGAAATGTAAGAGGGTTTCAGACACTGGAGGGCTAATAAAGAAGGCAACGGGTACAATGAGATCAACCAATGTGGGCGAAATACTGAATTCAACAAACACTGAAAGAATAGATGGATCCATCCCCCCACCCACCCACCCACCCAGGGACAAAGAGCTGCAAATTTTAAGGTCCCCCCCCCAATATTCCACATCTTCTGTTTTAATATTAGGGTTGCCAACTCTGGGTTGGGAAATTCCTGGTGATTTTGGGGGTAGAGCCTGTGGAGGGCAGGGACCTCATCAGGATATAATGCCATAGAGTCCACCCTCCAGGGGAACTGATCTCTATTTTCTGGAGATCAGCTGCAATTCCAGGAGATCTCCAGGCCCCACACACCTGGAAGATGGCAACCCTATTTACTGTAGATGGCCTACATGCTTCTACTGTGATCTTAGAACGTTCAGTTGGAAAGAAAATTTCTTTTTTTACGTGAACTGCTCCAAAGGGTTCGTAGGCAGCAAAATGCTTTAAAAACAAGTGCTCTTCGAATGCTGCAGAAAACTTCAAAATGTGGGCTTGCCTTGCCACACAATATGCCTCCTGAAGTAGCAACGCAGAAGATTGTTTTTAAGAGGCTGAATTTGGATTTCAGGATGCAATATAAAGCAAATACATCTCCATTTAATTCAAGAGAAGACATTTTAACCTTAAGCGTCTAGCAGACTGGCAGCTTCTCATAGTTCTTCTCCTTTGGGCAGTACCTCCTGTCTTTTAAAACTGACACATGAATAGTGGCCGCCATGCGTTCTTGACGGCCACAAGCCCTACAGTTTCACTTATCTGGTGACAGATTATGGCTCTGGACTTTGTCACAGCTGTCAATGCTTCAACCTTTCCCTGACGATGCACCAGAGATAAACCCAGCGGCAAAAACACAGGAGGCTTCCTTCTTAAAACCGATCTTCAACCCACAATTCTGGTGCTTTGGCTTTATAAGCAAAACAAGACCACACTTGGAATACTGTGTACAGTTCTGGTCACCACACCTAAAAAAGGATATTGCAGAGCTTGAGAAGGTGCAGAAAAGAACAACCAAAATGATTAGGGGACTAGAGCAACTACCCTATGAGGAGCGGTTGAAACGCTTAGGGCTGTTTAGCTTGGAAAGAAGGCAGCTAAGGGGAGACATGATAAAGATCTAAAATGTTATGCATGGTTTGGAGAGAGTGGCCAGGGAGAAGCTTTTCTCCCTCTCTCATAATACCCGAACGCAGAGTCATCTGCTGAAGCTGGAGGGTGGGAGATTCAAAACAAATAAAAAGCAGTATTTTTTCACACAACGCATAGTTTAACTGTGGAACTCCCTGCCCCAGGATGTGGTGATTAAAACATCCTTCGTTCATTTTCTCGTGATGAACGAGTGAACTCTTGGGGCAAGAGAACAGAAAGAGCTTTATGAGTAAAGACTGACAAGTAACTAACATATACATCTTTTAATGATCAGGATCCAGAGGCCTCTCTTGCAGAGTTTGGCAGAAATATACGCTCCCCAACAATTTCCAAGAGACCAATAAACTTTATATGGATTACATACCCACTGTACCCTTGTGAGTCAGCTCTCCAGTATGATGGATGTGGAGCGCTGGCTGAAAGTTGGGGGAGAGCAACTGGGGAAAGGGCTTTCCTGGGGAAATTATGTCTCTCTGTAGAGGTTGCAGAGATACGTGGTGGTGGCGGTGGGGGAAAATGCCGTCAAGTCACAGCACACTTATAGTGACCCCATTGAGTTTTCAAGGCAAGAGGAGGTGGTTTGCCATTGCCTGCTTCTGTGTAGCAGCCCTGGACTTCCTTGGAGGTCTCCCATCCAAGTCATAACCAGGGCCGACCCTGCTTAGCTTCCGAAATATGATGAGATCAGGCTAGCCTGGGTCATCCAGGTCAAGGCACTTCATATACCACTACATGCATTAGTTAAGAAAATCTTAAGTGTACATGTCAATGTACATGAACATGTCAATTATTTTTAAAAAACGGGTATTAAAAAAAAGCACGTTCACTGGACAACCAATAGTGTATACCACAGTTTTTCCTTGGTAATATCTTTACAAAATTTATACCCTGCCTTTCTACTCTCATAAGGGCCACCAAGGTGGCTAACAAATTAAAAACATATATAGTAAAGGCACATTTTAAAAAGCTTTAAAGATAACAAAAACACATCATTAAAACAATTAAAACATTAAAAAAAAACCATAAAATCCAACAATAAAACACTGGGCAGGAAGAAGGGATGTAGGAAACAGTTCTTTATTTTCTTTTCGTTGCCACCCATAACTACCAAAGTCCAAGTCTCAGTATATAAATAAGAATTTATATTCATTTTTCTTGTATGACATTAAAAAACACACACATAGGAAATATGGACTTTTCCCATTCCTTTTTCTTGCTGTGTCCAACAAAAATTGCTCATCAATATTTTTTCAAAAAATATTTTGACTATATTTTATCCATCTCCTATTAACACTGCATTGGTTAGCACGAAAGCATAAAACCTAGACTATATCTATCTTGCCACTAAAAGGTGACAGAATACTGACAGATCTCATTTTTTAAAACCCTCATTTGAAAACAAATTTTGTTTCTCGAGGAGGAGACCTCGTTTACACAACACTGTTTGCCACTTGCCAAAGAAATTACTCAGGAGAGTTTCATCAAGGTTAGCCCATGAGTGATTGCTTAAATGAAAAGAGAGTGTGAGCTATGATCCCCAAAGACCTGCATCGGCAAGAGGCTTGTTCACGGTGACGGGTGTCTAGCCAGGCATCCAGCTCGAGAACTGGGTTGTCCAGAGGACACAAATGACTCGGCACATAACATAGCTGAGGTCTCTCAGTCAAAGGGATTTGCCTTGCAGATTCACAAAACAAACATCTATGCAAGAAGAAGTCTGCTCGACACTCCTGTAAGTAATGACCCCTTGATACAATAAATTGATCTTTCCCAAATGCAAACACTGGGCACATGGAGCAGCATGCAAGAGACGCATGAGGAGAAATGATGCTGGAGAGTTTCTAAATCGAATCCTGACAGACCATCAAACCCGAACAGACTAAACATATGACACAAAACCCCGGATCGCTCTATCCATCAGGGGAAGATGACAGGATAATCAAGTTTCCAGAAGGCGCAATAGCATGTAAAAACGGTTGCCCAATCTCTGCTTGTTTTCCCTCCGCATTTTAGACTACAGGACGCTGATTGACTAAACCTCAGTTCCCCCCAACCAAGCAAAATCAATGACTGCTATACACCAGATAAAAATCCCCCCTTACATATACTTCTTGTTTTTTAAGGATACAGTAGAGTGTTCTTTACAAGAGACCATTTATTTTGTTGGTTTGTGTTTAAGTCAGTAAAGCAGCGCCACCATTTAACCATCGGTTGTTCCCGTTATTTGAAACAGAAATTCAGTTCAGAAAAGACCAGACATTTAAAAATAAAAAATGTTCGCTGCCTGAATGTAAATGTTCGCTGCCTGAATGTAAATGGAGCTGCTGGTGTTATCTCAATTTGAGGACAGACTACAGGGCGATTTTTTTCTGTGTAGAACAGCACTGTGCCTCGACAGCACAGAGCCGCTTTCAAATGATATTATAAACCATATGCTTATTAAAACATCACGCACAGAGGAATCCGGGCAGACTTCCCACACACTTAAACACCCTTGGCAGCAACATCCAAGATTATTAAGATTCTGTATTGCTAAGGTGATTCCGGTAAAAAAAGAAGAAATGGGAAGGTGAAGGATAAGGAGCGTGACCTAATCCAGTTGGTACCCCTCTTGTATATCAGAGTGCCTCTTACTTTATTGACTCTGCTAATTCCTAGCCATATAGATCAGGTGTGTAACAGCCAATAGCCTGCAACCAGCAAAACTTTCTTCCAGTCACCCAAGTAAATAAATACACTTTTGTAAAAAAAAAAAATCTTATTTTTTAAAAAAAATTCCTTTTACGGTATCAACTTGCCACAAATGCCTTAGGTACAGGTACGAATGGAACAGAAGGAGTGAAAAAGATTCAGATAACTTCTTTGGGGAGGGAAGGCAGCATGTTATATCTCGATCTTGGAAGATAAGAAGGGTTAATATTTGGATGGGAGACTGCCGAGGAATACCAGGATCGCTATGCAGAGGAAGGCACTGGCAAACCACTTCTGTTAGTCTCTTGTCTTGAAAACCCCATGAAGGGTCACCATAAGTCGGCTGCGACTTGATGGCCCTTTAGACACACGAACATAACTTAATTTCCTTTCATGCTATCAACTTGCCACAAATGTCTTAATACAGGTACGAATGGAATGGAAGGAGTGAAAAAGATCCAGATAACTTCTTTGGACTTACTTCTAAGACAGGGTAACACCACATCCTAATATTACTGGAGGATGGTAGCTATGCAATACCGTAGTAACACGAATGGGGACTTAACTCTAGCCCTGCCTACCATTTCTCCTCTTCAGTTATTATGTGAAATTAATCCAGCAGGAAAGCAGGTACACCTGTCAAGTTCATCCCATGCCTTAGGATGGTTTCCTGATTAGAAAGCACAGGAAAGGACAAAGTAATCTTCAGAGAGAGTAGGGGGGAGAAGTTACAATGGATTATGCTGAGAAGACTCTTATTTCAGGGTGGGGAGGAAGAGGAACATTTAACATTTATCAAAACGAAAAACTGACATTTGGAAAAGGAAGGAAGGAGACAGCATACAAGACAGAGGTTAATTTGGTTTTCTTTAATTCCCCCCCCCCCCCGAGAGCTAAAATACATCTCCTGCCAATTCAAGGCTACAATGACCTCTCAGGTGTATCCTACTTGACAACTAACGTTTTGTTTTAACAATTTCCATAATTTTAAATAGAGTTCAAATATTTTATGAGAATGGGCAAGGAGAATTTTTCTTTTCTTTTATGGGATTTAAAACATACATTTCCATTTTGAAATAAACCACAAGCGACACCCTCACCGGCCTCTCCCAAAATTTAGACATTTCTCCCAATGAGCACCTCGTGCTCTCTGTAAGAGGTATGAAAGACAACACTCCTCTGCCAGATTATGCTTCATTACAACTCCTTCTACAGACCATTCCAGATGTCAAGAGGCTGTGACGGTTCCTTCTTTCCAAGCAAACCTGACATTTATCCCCAAAACAGAGACAGTCTGATGAATGCTCTCGAGGCCCATAATCTTTTCCAGTGTCTAGGCAGGTTAACTCCCTAAGATACATCTCCAGGATCATGGGGATGCTAACGAGACAGTACATGCACCAGAAAGAAGAGAAAGATGTGGCAATCAGGTGCCTCCCCTCTAGGACACCATCAGTAGCCAGCCATTCTGCAGCTTAGTGAGAAGAGAGCATTGGTTGGGACAGAACTTTCCACTGGTCTGCCTGGCCCTGCTATGGTCTTCCGTCTGCACTGAACTACATTGCAGAAGTCACAAAGACAGCAACGACCCTTCCATCGGTCTGCTGTCACCAACTTCCTTGCTAACCACCCTGGATTTCTGTTTTGAAAAAGGCAAGGTACGCATAATAATAAAAGGGGGGGGGAATCCTGTTGCTTTGGATTTGTTCAAGTTTGCACTGTGTGTGGTATGTGCTGTCAAGTCACTTCCAACTTACAGTGACCGTATGAATAAAAGACCTCCAATACATCCTACTGTTAACAGCATAGCTCAGGTCTTACAAACTGAAAGCCGTGGCTTCCTTTATGAAGAGTTGGTTTTTATATGCTGACTTTCTCTACCACTCAAGTGAGAATCAAACCAGCTTACAATCACCTTCCCTTCCCCTCCCCACAGCAGACACCCTGTGAGGTAGTGTGAGTGTGACTAGCCCAAGGTCACCCGGCTGGCTTCATGTGTAGGAGTGGGGAAACAAATCAAGTTCACCAGATTAGCCTCTGCCACTCATGTGGAGGAGTGGGGAATCAAACCTGGTTCTCCAGATGAGACTCCACCGCTCCAAACCACCGCTCTAAACCACTACACCTTGCTGGCTCTCAGTTGAGTCAATCCATCTCATGAGGGGTCTTACTCTTTTCCTACTGCCTTCAACTTTTCCTAGTATTACTGTCTTTTCCAGTGAATCGTATCTTCTCATGATCTTTGCATAACTCCGTGCATATGTTCTGCATACACCATGTCTTATCTCAGTAGCATACCTCCAATTCCGGAGGTGGTGGTGTTCAAGTCAGTCTCACTCCCTTATACACCCTTTGAATGCTCCCAAATTGCACAGACATGGAAGCAGAGAAAGCATTCTAAGGAAAGGCAGGTAATCCCACCTTCCATACTAGAGGAAGACTGATACCTGTCCTTTATGTCAGATGCAGGGTAACAAACTCAGAATGAAAAATTTAGAGAATCTAAACCAGAAGAAAGACCACTTGCTTAAGCACAAGAAGCATAATAATTTCAGTGAGGGTACAAGCAGATTTGTCGTTAGTGTAACAGCAACTTGTGTTGTTTTTCATAAGTGAAATTTTTATCTATTTATTTAAAATATTTATTAGCAGCTTTCTTTCTATGGAGCTCAAGACAGCTCTCGGTCTTAATAAAAAACATTAAAATAAATTTTAAAACATAAAACCAAAATGTTAAAATCACAATCTAGGACTTTAACTGAAGTCCTAAAAAAACAGTTTTCAGCAGCCTCCTAAAGTCTGAAAGTGATTGGGGACATTGTTCCATAATTGTGGGGCTGCCACTGAAAAGGCCCTCTCTTGCATGCTCACCAAAGGAGCACCTTTGATTGATGGGACAGCCAGGAGGGCCTCTCCCTGTGCTCTTAATTTCCAGGCAGAAACTTAGTTAGATAATGAACAGGGGAGGAACAGCAGCAGCGTGCTCCTAAGCCACAACTAATTTATTTTTTATTGCACTTATTACTGCAACTTTTTATATCAGTTTTAAATTTGCTGCACCCAACCCAACAGAAGAAATCTCAACACCAAGCCTGCATTTCATTTTTGTTTAATTTTTAAAATGCTTATCTCACACATTTGATAACAGTTTACAAGTAAGGATTGATAGAAGTTTTTCTTCAAAATAAAAGTTTCTGCCTGTCCGGGGGGGGGGGGGGGGGAGATGAGCGATCTCTGTTCTATATCTAAAAGGTCATTTTCATTTATATCTGATTTTTTTTTAAAGGATGACCTAGTATTTTTGAAAGCATGTGAACTAAAATGAAACAGAGCATGGAACAACTGGATAACATATTCTTGCGCCCTGGTTCATTCTGTTTCAAGCTTAAAAGCCTATGTTTATAGCAGTGACCTGTTACAGCACAGCTTAGTTCTGTCCAGACAATTATAAAAATGATTTGTCAAAGAACCAGTCACCAATACGGAATGCTTGTAGATTCCCCTTTCTTCTGGTTTCGTTCATTAAAGCAAGCATCTGGCACAAGTTACTGAAGCGCCACCTATACGTGGATTGCAAAACGTGACGGAGGTCCTCTGTCTTTTCCTTTGCTTTATGTACAGCCCCTAGTTCTTGGAGCTCTACAAATAATAATTTTAAGGAAAAACTGAACGTCTTTATTTACGGGAATATTTGTGAGGAATGTCATATCCTCTCAGCACTGGGGGGGGGGAAGGGGGCCTGTTCATTTGTTATTGGGCTCTCACGGTTTTATCTGGAACAAGACTGTGAACAGGGCTTGGACTCATGATGCCCAGAGAGAGATCATCTCTTCTACAGAACCCTACTAGAAAAATGAGCTCTACCCTGGAGGATCGAGGAGAATCGGTAAATACAGAAACTCCTGGCTTTCAGGAGGGAAGGTGAGAACCTGAGGCCTGCTCCCAGGCAATTTCATGTGTAGGTTTATTTATTTATGCAAAACAAGATGGTTGATATGGGTTAGCAAATCCAAGGTAATGAACATAAAAACAAGAGGACTACACCAGTCACCAAGACGAAAGACAAATGCCGACAGTGCTGAGGAACTAAAAAGCCCCTATACGTTTCCCCATGGCTTCATATGGGGATCTCTACAGCGTTTTTTCCAATGCTGCTGAACTCGCAGAAAAATCTTAGAACGTAAGAAAAGTCATGCTGGATCAGGCTCATCAGGTTCAGCAGTCTGTTCACAAAGTGGCCAACCCAGTGCCTCTAGGAAGCCCACAAACAAGATAACTGCAGCAGTATCATCCTGCCTGTGTTCCACAGCACCTATTATAATAGCTCTGCTCCTCTGATCCTGGAGAGAATAGGTATGCATCATGACTAGTATCCATTTTGAGTAATAGTCATGGATAGCCCTATCCTCCATGAACATGTCCACTCGCTTCTTCAAGCCTTCCAAGTTGGCAGCCATCACCACATCCTTGGGCAGGGAGTTCCACCATTTAACTATGCGTTGTGTGAAGAAATACTTCCTTCTATCTGTTTTGAATCTCTCACCCTCCAGCTTCAGCAGATGACTCTGCGTTCTGGTATTATGAGAGAGGGAGAAAAGCTTCTCCCTGTCCACTCTCTCCATACCATGCACAATTTTACAAACCTCTGAGGTGAGGAGCCACCACTGACAAAGCCCCTGAAACTTCTAAAACAACATTGTGATTTCCCCCCATTTAATCTTAAACCAACAGTATTCAGGAGTTCTGGAAGATATTTTTTTTTCCTGCAAAGGAAGGGCTTCCTCTTCTGTCAGTCCTTTTAACAAAAACCATTGCTGTATAGTTAACACATGAAAACATTTTTACAGAACTCGTTTTGAGAGAATTTATTTTAAAGGTAAAGGTAGTCCCCTGTGCAAGCACCGGGTCATTACTGAGCCATGGGGTGATGTCACATCCCGACGTTTACTAGGCAGACTTCGTTTACGGGGTGGTTTGCCAGTGCCTTCCCCAGTCATCTTCCCTTTACCCCCAGCAAGCTGGGTACTCATTTTACCGACCTCGGAAGGATGGAAGGCTGAGTCAACCTTGAGCCGGCCAGTTGAAACCGACTTCCGTCAGGATCGAACTCAGGTTTTGAGTAGAGCTTCGACTGGAGTACTGCAGCTTACCACGCTGCACCACGGGACTCCTGTTTTACCTAGCATAATTTTGCTTATATTAAGCACACTCTTCAACACATTGTGTGTATGAAATGCCGTCAAGTCGCAGCCGACTTATGGCGACCCCTTATGGGGTTTTCAAGGCAAGAGACTAACAGAGGTGGTTTGCCAGTGCCTTCCTCTGTATAACACATTACCTAAAGCTAAATCAGCTAGGAAAGTTTTTATTGGGGGTAAAACCCAATAGTGTACTTAAGACTGCTTTCAACCTGTTTATACAGTGGACAACACCCCCCCCCCCATAACTAGAACCAAATCTTTAGTTACACTATGGTTTGAAAAGGGACAGTGAAATTCCATATATGTATCCTAATTTCCAAGTACACTGCATCTCAAAATACCAATTTTCTTCATTAGTGATTTAGATATTAAAATCACCCTTGCAGGCCTGTTCCCAAGAGGGAATAATATTTTGGGGGGTGGGGGGTGGCAAACACCCAATAATGCACTTTAGATTGATTTTAACTTGTCAGTTTTAAATCTGTTTTCCTATCAGAATTTTAACGCATGATCATGATGTTACTTCTAACATGCTTGTTAAAATAAAGGTATTTTAAAATGTTTTCAGAATTAATGTTTCATACAGGAAAATACAGTCTTCAACATTTTTAATACCCATTACAACACCCTTGTGAGGTAGGACAGTTGTTCTTATCCCAGTATTTCAGAGTGGAGGTTGAAGAGGAAGCAATGGCTTCCCTAAGGCTACCCTGCTGTGAAGAGGTTTCGACTGGGGAGTTCTCAGCTCAGCGCTCACACTGTCAGCTACTATGCTACACCAGTTCGGTTAATTACTGTTTTAAAATAAAGTGTTCCAATTATAGACTGTTCCCGAAGCACTGTTGAGATATTCTGTATTGCAATACTTTTTGGTCTTGTGAATTCTCAAGGATCAGCCTACGATTCAATTGGCTTTGGTATCCACACATATCCACTTCTGTGACATTAAGGAATTCTGGATCATAAAATTTTCTTGGCGGCTGCTTTTTATTGCAGGGCTTTTGTTCCGCTTCAGATCCGGCCTGCTAGCCGATTAAAGTGTTTTGCTAGCAGCCAGAAATACCGGGCCTGTTTCGATGCAGCTGCTCTTCCCAAGCCTCCATGAGCAGACAGATTGGGACTGGGTCTCAGGCTTATGGGCCTTCCCCCCACCCAGCTTTATGTTGCAGGGTCACCGAGACACTGTGCTCAGAGGAATTCACAATCTCCCAGTGTAATTGTCAGTGTGCAAATCTAATTCCAAGGTCATCGTCTACGTGAGAGTTGGAGGGGTTTAGTATCTGATAGGCCCAATGATGACGTCAGAAGGTGTTAATGTGCCAATAAACCCAAAGCTCTACAACAGTGGTTTGTTTGAACCAGTTTGCTGCACGCACTCTGGTTAGTCTACCAGATGTACACGACAGAGTGGTTTGTTCATAAATCTCTGTCAGTTTGCTGCTTGCCTCTAAGCAGAATCTCTGGGTGCCATCAGACTGCTGGCAAATCCTCACTATGTAAGTGGCCTACTTGCTTTTGGCCAGAAACAATAAATGTGGGGAGGGGGCAAAACCCAGAGCAAGCCGAGCCCCCTCCCTCCTTGCTCTTGAGTAAGGGGCAGTCTTCTACCTCCCCCTTTCTGTCTAGTTGATTCACTGAAGCAATGAATATTTTTAACTCGGAAAAGAAAGATCCTCCCATTTGTTTCTCAAACTTTCCCTCAAGAAGTTTCTGGAACGCATTTCTGTTTGGTGATTCATCAGTAGCAAGGAGGGGAGCGAAGGCGGAGGGAGATACAGAGAAAGCACCATCAATCGCTGAATGTAGGTAGAGTAGCAAGTTTTCGTTTGGTCTGTGCTTTCCGTATGCAGGAAGACAAGAAGAGTACACAACAGGAATTTCTGCATTCAGGTATTGCATTGGACAAGACAAGTACAAGTTTGTTGGGCAGCCGGCATTCAGACATCACACTAAACCAGAGCTGAATCAAATGATACCACCTACTGGCAAGAGATGCAGCTCAAGCACTTCTGCTAGCTGCAATTCAGGCACAACGATAAACACACATTGTCTGTGGTCAAGTGGCCCATCAGAAACATTCTGATGTCATATTCATTTAGATCCATCCCAGTATACTGGTTGAGTAACTTAGGCAAGAGATGGGTTCTGTCTCCAGTGTGATTACAATGTCTTAGTGTCCAGTCAGAACCCTTCACTGACCTGTGGCCGGGGTGGGGGGGGGAGAGGTCATTTTGGGATTGGGAGCATGACATAATGACTTTTACCATTTCAGAGACAAAAGCAACATTCTGCGCCTAGGAGCGTAAAAGGATCCCTTAACAACAGTTGCCTCTGGCAAGATATCCTGTACTAAGCTCTGGATGGACCACAGAAGAAACGATCACCAGTTCCAGAATGAGTTTTGGTTGGAGGGTGTGTATGTGTGTGTATATATATATATATACCAGTCAAGTTTAATTAAGCACCTAGGCAGAAGTGGCTGCATTTAAAAGCACACACATCCTAACAGAAGTGCTTTGTGAACGCCCCAGCATTTGTTAAATGAAGAGAGTCATCATTTGCCTGACCTCAAATATCTATAATAAAACACTCGCATATGGCAAGGGGAAAACTGATGCACATGAAGGAAAATAAAGGCTGGCTCCTGCAGTGGCACGTGAGAAGGAAAGACTCGTGTTATATTTTATAAATGCGAATTAGCAAACACAACAAGATTTGAAGTTGGGGGAGACAGTTATTTCTGTTGCCTAACTGGAGCACCTTACTTTGATTATGCGTTACATAATTATATCAACTATAACAAATTAAATCAGGGAAATTGCTGAACCACAATTCTTGAGACAATTGTTATCAGAGGGGGCTTTTTATAAGATCAATAAAATAAAGAGGAGACGTGCAATATTTACATAGTGGAAAAATTTCTAACTCCCCTCCCAGATGGTCATATGTTCCCAGCTGTGCCATACCAGATGTTTTATGTTTCAGTTTAATTAAAAGAGATTAGTCTAAATAAAGTGCTGCAATTTCAGGCTTATATGCTTAAATGTGTTCAGCGGCTACCCGAAGCCTTTAGTAACTTGAGAATTTGACAAAATTTCATCTAGTATTTCCATGAGACTTTCCTGGATTTTTATTTAGCATTGTATTTTAGTTTAAACCTTTGGCACTTCCTGTTGTGCCTGAGCATGACTAAATGAATTTCAGGCAGGCAGGGCCACAAGCTTCTCACAAACAGGCTAAGACAGAAGAGTGACAAGTGTTTTTTTTTCCCCCAGTTCCCCCTCCCCATCCTTAAGTACACTGAAAACAGACAGATTTTGCCTTGCTTTACTTAAGAACAACAGATTCCTCTCTCAATAAAAACTGCACAAGATCCGTCTTGTCAAATCAACACAGGCTCACCCTCTACTGCAGGGGTCCCCAACCTGGTTGAGCCTGTGGGCACCTTTGAAATTCTGTCACAGGGAGCCGGGCACAACCACAAAATGGCTGCCACAAGAGGTGGAGCCAACCACAAAATGGCTGCCACAAGAGGTGGAGCCAAGGGGCTAGATGGCCATTTGTCAGCAATGCTGATTCTATAACCTTAGGCAGTTTTCCCTTATGCTGGGGAAAAAATTCTCTCCATGATTCCCAGTTCTGGTATACCTCAATGTTATATCAATCAGGGATCTTTGTGGGGCTTTAGAGGGGCTGTTTTTCAAGATTGTGGCACCAAATTTGCAGCATAACTTCTGGTGACTCTCCTTACAAGAACCCCCAAGTGCAGTGAAGATTGGATCAGGGGGTCCGATTTTATGGGCCTGCATTTTTCTCCATTGGGGGGGTTACACAGAGTGAGTCAATACAATCAACAAGATGGGACATTCAATAAACAATGAAATAGGATTTGGGTCGCAGATCCAACCCGAAGTGTAAAAACAGAACTGAAGCGAAGCATAAGTGTTGACATCACACATTAAATGAAGCAAAATTATACAACGGTAGCCAACCCACAGCAAACTATACACAGTTATACAGACCACAGTGCCCAATAATTGACCCAAGTGCTGCACTGTTGCCTGCCTAGAAAAGCCCTTTGAATAATTCAATGCCACATAGTTTGCAGAAAGCCAGGAGAGTGGGAGCTTTCCTGACCTCCTCAGGCAGGCCATTCCACAAGGTGGGGGCCACAACGGAGAAGGCAAGTGTACGGGCAGTTGTTGACTTTGCCCAATTGCACGTTGGCATCTGCAGAAGGCCTTGCTCGGGTGAGCCAAGCGGTCGTGGCAGAGCACGGGG
Organism: Euleptes europaea; assembly: GCF_029931775.1. Classification (NCBI taxonomy): domain Eukaryota; kingdom Metazoa; phylum Chordata; class Lepidosauria; order Squamata; family Sphaerodactylidae; genus Euleptes; species Euleptes europaea. Next base: position 102,418,282 of record NC_079316.1, on the reverse strand, counting down.
GAGAGACGGTCTCGCAGATATGAGGGTCCAAGGCCTTGAGGGGCTTTGTATGTGACAACCAATACTTCACATTGAGCCCAGTAACTGATGGGCAGCCACTGGAGTGACTGTAGAATGGGAGTGATATGCATGCTCCATCTAGCTCCCGATAATAGCCAAGCTGCAGCGTTCTGAACCTACTGGAATTTCCGAATTGATTTTGAGTGGAGACTAATGTTCAGTGCATTACAGTAGTCTATTCTCGATGCAACCAGAGCCAGCATGGCGCAGTGGATAAGAGCAGTGGTTTGGAGCGATGGACTCCGATCTGGAGAACCGGGATTGATTCCCCACTCCTCCACATGAGCGGCCAATGCTAATCTGGTGAACTGGATTGGTTTCCCCACTCCTACACATGAAGCCAGCTGGGTGACCTTGGCCTAGTCACAGCTCTCTCAGCCTCACCTACCTCACAGGGTGCCTGTTGTGAGGAGGGGAAGGGAAGGTGATTGTAAACCGGTTTGATTCTCCCTTAAGTGGTAGAGAAAGTCGGCATATAAAAACCAACTCTTCTTCTTCAACAGTGGCATGAATCCAGGTGGCCAGATCAGCCTCATCAAGGTAAGGGCCATTTTTCAAGCTAGGCTGAACTGGAAGAAAGCCTTTTTTTTTTTTTTTTGCAATTGCATTAACTTGTTTCTTCAGTAATAATGCTGGGTCCAGTATAACCCCCCCAGGCTCTTAATCTATCGCACATTCCTTTGTGAGGGGAAAACAAAGCATTAAGAGAATTTAGCCAGGCATGGACAGAATGTGGGCCTCCATGTAACCCTGAAACAAGCTTACAGTGTGCTTTCCCGAGACTACTGTTGGCTCCTTCCCTGGAGTACGCAGCCAGTCAACAAATAAATCCTCGTCCCTCATTTAATGGCTGCTATCGGATTGGCTCCAAGAGGCAAATTAAAAAGGGACCAGGGTCCTGACAGCCTGCAGGCCAAAGGTTCTTCCATCCCTTTATTTATGACTGGAGGGAACCAAGGCCAGTCTCCCGTACATTTGTCAGGAAGAATTAAGGGGCAACGCAGCCAATGTTAATTATAGCGATTTGCAAAGAAACCAATTGTTTCTTCGTAAATATTTTGAAACAAAAATCGGGTGAGCATTCGTAATAACGAAGATGGTTTCTTGGCATCGGGACAATGTATAATTTCATCGGCTTACTTTCCACTCGTATATTTTCTTAGTCATCTGAATAAAAATGAAAACCATAAAATGCTTGATTAAGGATACAGGCTTCTAGAAGTCCTCGTTAGCACTCATGACCTTTCCTCTGCAACATATTGGAAATCTATTGCACATTCCTTTTGGGGGGGGGAATACAGCATTAAGTGAACTGATATTAGGAATATACATTAGCAGCAAATTTGGAATTTAATTTAGTGGAGTACAACAGGTAAGCCATAAAATACAGCCCACTGACTCCTAATGCTTTGAGCAGCAGGTAGAAGGAAAGACCAACCATTTTGATTGTAAAACCTTATGTCACTGTATACAGTGAATTGCTTTTTGCAACTGATTTTCTCACCCCCTTTACCATATTCTGGGCTGGCTTCAAATAACAGTGAGAGGAAGGGAAACAGCTGCTAGTACTGTTTTGCAAACATGAGTGCCAGTGGAAGAGTTCACGTAATGCTATAATGGTCAAGTTCTGCAGTAATTCTCAAGCTTGAACAAGCGGTTATGCAGGTAACAAGAAAAAACCTGCAGACAGATGTTCAGGATATTTTCATTAGCGTGCACAGACACATGTGTGCACACAGGTTCATATAAGCCCTTATGTTAAGCTATCGAGTAGAATATGGATCACTTTGTTTTAACTGGTTTAAGGCATAATGAAAAATGCAGGTTCAGACCCCAAAACATCTGGAAAGTACAATAGGTGGGTGCGTGCACACACTCACAAAGCAGCAGAACAGGAACCTACTCTGGATTAACCTCTACTAAACTATTACAAGCAATTTGTCAATTATTTTAAGAGTTCTCTCTGCACCTAGGATGGCTAGAAACAACTTTCTATTACTGTTGAAGGGGGAAAAACAGGTTTTCCAGATTCAGTGGCAGCAACTGTCTTCTGAATTGGAGGTCATGCGGTTAAGAGGCCCTTTTATCCTGCAACAGAGGATTGTTTCCATTACTTTCAGCCCCCAAAGAACCAGACATTAACCTACAACTCCATTCACTCACAACCCAATATCACAGTGTTTAGCACTACAGTGCTATTTTCTTTCCTTTCTTCTCAGCTAGCTCTCCATTTTGAACTACCGCACTCCTGAGCAAAAGGAAACGATTTCTCCAGGAAAGATCTTGCCTTGGATGAGAGCAGAAGACCCCACACACACACCAAAAAAAGCCAAAGCATCAGCTATTGTCAAAGCTGTCTGCTTGCGGCACAGCCGGGATCAAGTAGCATTCCACCCCAGCTGGCATGTTCAGGTTAATCGGCAATCATGTCCATTCAGCCCCTCAAGAAACTCCACTTCCATTCAATAGATGGCACGCTCTGGAACCAAACCGGCTTCAGCAGCTGGCTTTGGTAAATAACTGAATTCTTCAGAGCTCTGGCAGTACTTAACCCTATAGCTGTCATTCAAGTTCATTTCTCTCTTAAAATCACATTTCAGCAGTGAAGAGGAGAACATGCTGAAGTCACTGGGGTCAGTGCCTAAGTGTGTATGAGCAGGAGGAGAAGGGAGAAGAAGGGAGAAGGCAGAAGGCCGAGGAAGAAGGAAGAAGAGGAAGAAGAAGAAAGAAGAAGAGTTGGTTTTTCTATGCCGATTTTCTCTACCTTTTTAAGGAGAATCAAACCAGTTTACAATCTCCTTCCCTTCTTTTCCCCACAACAGACACCTTGTGAGGTAGGTGAGGCTGAGAGCTTGAAGAGACCTGTGATTAGGCCAAGGTCACCCAGCTAGCTTCATGTATAGGAGTGGGGAAACCAACCCAGTTCACCAGATTAGAGTCCACCGCCGTTCATGTGGAGGAGAAGGGAATCAAACCCGGTTCTCCAGATTAGAGTCTACCACTCTTAACCACTACACCATGCTGGCTCTCAAGTAATGCCAAGGAAATGTTTTTGTAAGCCCTCCTAGCAACATTTATAGTTCTTATTATTACCCCAGACTGCCCAACTCTCAGTGCACAACTCTCAGTTCAGTTCTCCCATTTCTAAGAACTTCACAGTACTTTACTGTTCCTACAAACCAGAAGCTATCTTATAACTCTCAATACACCAACACATATCTACAGTCCATTTCCCTGCCGTTGCCTTTCCCACCCCAAAGGCTGCTATCCTCCACGGTTTTTAATTTTCCAGGAATCATCTGCAGAATTTATGACGGTTCCTAAAAGCCAAAGAAAATTGGTCAAGGAATGTTCTAGCAATACAACCCGGCTTGTTTCCTGATTTCATCCAACACAGCCATTCTCCATCCTGTAAATTGACTCCATTCTGTAAAGTGCGGAAGTCTTCCTACCCCAGTTCCAGCATCCAAACGCAAAAGGCAGAAAACCATGGTTTTGACACAGTCGCTTCTGGAGGCAATAATGAGCTGTAGTCCAAACACCACGCCAATCCATGGTTTTGCAAGTCGATTCAAGCCATGGTTTCTGATTCTAGTTTGCTAGGCAATCATAAACCACTAATTCTAGGGTCACACCACAGCTTCTTTAACCATGGTCTCATGTGATATTCTGAGTCTGTCTATTTATCAATAGTTATTTTTTCTACGAATACCACACTAATTACATTCAGTTAACTGCAGGTTAATAACAGTAAAGTACTAAGTGTTATTGGTGTAAAAATTACAATGGCAAAACACAGATAGCGGTAGCTGAATCATCTTTTGCACTCTTCAAAATCAAACACGGCTTTGTTACCTTATCACAGAAGTCAGTAAGGGCTGTGAAGTCCCATTTCTTGGCATAAGCAACATTGTATCTGAGAATCGCTTCCTACAAAGAAAAAAAGTCACAGAAACTTGAGCAACAAGAAGTTTGTTTTTGAAGAAACACCACCCTCTGCTGGTCCAAATAAATTTAGCAAAAAATAAGCTACTGGATGGTGCTACAGATCGAGTTCAATACAGATCGAGTTGGAAGGGATCTTTGTGCCACTTATTAACACAAAAACCCTTGGTCTGGACTGAATTTCATAATGCATTCCTAACATTATTCCATCATTCCATAATACATTTCTGGCATCATTCCAACCCACTTTTTTTTTGGGGGGGGGACATTTTGCTAACAGTAACTTATTAAAAAAAACACCCTGAACCGGATAGCCCCGGGCTAGCCCAATCTCGTCAGATCTTGAAAGCTAAGCAGGGTCGGCCCTGGTTAGTATTTGGATGGAAAACCTCCAAGGCATACCAGGGTCGTGATTCAGAGGCAGACAATGGCAAACTACCTCTAAACATCTCTTGCCTTGAAAACCCTGCGGGATCGCCGTAAGTCAGCTGTGACTTAATGGCACTTTCCACCACCAACTTATAAAAACCTTTTCTTCTCCATTCACAAAAGCTCTGTTATCTAATTTTCAGCGTTGTAATAGCGTCATTTAGACCTCGCTTCAATTCAGATTTTCTAATTGTACATTTGGCCACACAGTCAGGTTCGTATACAATACATGTTGGGACACCATAAATCCTGAACGCTGGAAAAAATTTTCCTGTCCAGATCCCCTGCTGCTCTTGAAATTCCATGAGGCTCAAAAAGAAAATGTTTTGACACAAGAGTTTTTCAAATACATAATCCTGCCGGCCCACGCAAACACTCCCTCCCCCGCTCATTTTTACCCTTTGAGAAGCTCCTACATTCAAAACCTAATTTGTTTCTTTTAAAATGTTGTCATATTTGCATTTTGCCTTTATTCCAGAGTCGAGTTCAGAACAGCGTTGTTAGGCACTTCAGTTTTTCAAATGACGTAGCCGAGTGGAGGAGAGATCAAGCACTAGTTCCTAACTTCGTACGCCACCGAGACTGCAGACTGGAGGAGGGAACTAAATGCTATGACCACAACCAAGAATTCTCCCAAACCTGGGAATCATATTAAACAAGTGGGGGAGGGGGAAGAAACCAATTTCCCTGCCCGTTCTCCCAGATCTCCTGCACATCTTCAACAAAGACAAATAATAGAATCATCACTAACAGCTCATTCCTGAGCCTTTCGGTGGCCGGGGATGTCGTGGCTGCAGCACTGCCGCGGCACCTCCAAAGCTTTTTCCCAGCTGCCTTTAATTTTTTCTTTGTAAATGCCAATAAAGGTTCTGTATTCTTCTTAATTTTTTCTTTGGCTGAAAATGGGGCATTTCCCCATTGAAAACAGTGAAGCTGCGCCAGGAAAAACCTGGCATGGCAACACTGTTGTTGGAGGGGACGTTCCAGGCCTGAAAGGGGTCAGGAAGCTGCCTACTGGCAGGTCCAACCCTTGGAGCGCCCCCCAAGATGCTGTTGCAGGGATTTGCGCTGTTGGGACACCAAGCCAGGGTCCCAGGGCTGCACTGCCGCGCCAGCACACACAGGCCAGCATGAGCGCCCCAACACTGGCGTCCCTGCCTCTCTTGGCGGTGTAAGTGGCCCGGGCGCCGCCGCAAATGGCCCAGGCGCTACCATAGCCTCTTACACGCCTCCTGAGCTCTTTTGGCCCCAGAGCTTAGGAATGGGCTGTAAAAGAAGCTACCAAGATATTCACTTCGCTGCCAGACTGCCTGCACCTGGTCTCCATAATGCATCTGCCAACCCTCAGAGCGGTGCCTTAACAGGTGTATTACACTAACAACACTGTGAGCTAAGCTGGGCTCCATGAGCAAGATTCGAGTCTAGGAGCACCTGAAAGACCAACAAGTTTTCCCAGACGTAAGCTTTCAAGAGTCAAAGCTTTCATCAGATACTCTGGAAAGCTTAAAATCTGGAAATCTTGTCAGTTTTTACAGATGCTACCAGACGTGATACCTGCTCTTCCTACTGCAGACCAACACGACTACAAACCTGAAAGAATCTCTCCAAGGCTGCGCAGAGAGGTAAATGAAGATTATACAGAATGGATACCCAAGCTCTAGGCCAAATACTCCTGTCATAGCACAAATACAAAGAAGGAACATTCTTCTGTAAGGCTAATATATTTTGTCACTTGTTGATGTTACTACACATCTGGAAACAATTTTTTTTTTGCACCGGACACTTGTGTGAGCAAATTACCTTGCTGAAAGACCTATGATTGGTGTTATTAATTTACATCTAGCCACACAGGATGTAGGGTTTATACATTTCTGAAATAATACCTTGTAAAGTGCATTTCTGGATGTGTTTTTAATAATCAGGTTTTGTATAATTTGACCACTGAGGAAGGCCTCAAAGGCCAAAACGGATATGGGCTATTGATCATTTATATTTTACAAAAATAATCAATACTGTTGATATATAATGGTTTATATTAGTGTTTTTATATGAAGCCTGTATTCCAGGCCCAGTGTTTTAATCCATTTTATTGTGTAAAAGGTAAAGGTAGTCCCCTGTGCAAGCACCGGATTATTCCTGATCCATGGGGTGATGTCACATCCCGATGTTTATTAGGCAGACTATGTTTACGGGGTGGTTTGCCATTGCCTTCCCCAGTTATCTACACTTTACCCCCAGCAAGCCTCAGAAGGATGGAAGGCTGAGTCAACCTTGAGCCGACTACCTGAAACTGACTTCCGTCGGGGTCGAACTCAGGTCATGAGCAAAGCTTTGACTGCAGTAGTGCAGCTTACCGCTCTGCGCCATGGACCTCCTGGGGGGGGATTTGACCTCTCAATATGCATTCAGTATACTGCAAATTAAAAGACGTGGGTAAAAATACAGGTTGAGTATCCCTTATTCCGACATCTGATATCTGGATTGACCCAAAAACCAGACTTTTTGAGCCGGCATGCACACATTACTCACAGGCCCTCAGCAGCACACCAGTGTGCTTTCTGATGCTTCAATATACACAAAATTATTTAAAATACTGTTTAAAATTACATTTCGGGCTATGTATATAAAGTGTATATAAAACATAAATCAATTTCACGTTTAGACTTGGGTCTCATCCCCAAGATATCTCTTTATGTATATACAAATATTCCGAAATACGGAAAAATCCCAAATACGGACCCCTTCTGGTCCCAAGCAGTCCGGATAAGGGATACTCAACTTGTACTTGTGGCTTGCGGCTACACCACTGCTTCATTCATGGTTTTCTCTGTAGGCTAAAGAGGTGGTCCTCTGATGTGGGGCATGTTCTTCTTGTACTAAGTCCTTTGGGAAGTACCTAGTTTCAGAAGAAGTGTGCTCTGTAATGACAGACCACCTCTGCAGCACCTGGAGAGACATTCATGTCAAGAAAAGGTATAGGATCCCAGCCTTCGTATTTATAACCATTTTTTCAGAGAAAGCAGGTATAACTTTTAAAACTAAAAACAAATGGATTGAAAAGCACTGATTCAAACAAGTATTTGTAAGGGGAAAAATTACTTATTGTATAATCCAGCAGTTCTCAACCTGAGCCACTGACCACAGGGTGGCGCAGAGTTATCGCAGGGGGATCCACGAATCCATCCAGCTGGGGCAGGTGTACACTTTCTCTCGAGGGTCTTGTCCTCGGCGGCCGTGCCCACCAACTGGGGCCAGCTGAGCTTCATCTGCCAGCCAGCTTGCCACAGCGTGGTCACGCCTCCTCAATTAGGTCAGCCAGCTCCAAGCCCCCATCCAAGCACATCGGGCCCAACTCAGACAGAGACACCCCCACCACTATGCACCAGCCCAGCAAGGGCTGCTTCCCTACTCACGAGGAGAATGACTCATGAGAGGTTAGGGTGGGGCCCATGGGCTCCCATCGTGCACCTCCTCTTATCTCCAGTGGAACTGCCCAGGCCTTGAAAGGAAGTGTGCGCTGCAGCCCTTGGAGGCGCTGCTATTTGGCTGGCAGCTCTCCTGCAGGCCCCTCCAAAAAAATATGTTGCTGAATATTTTGTCAGATAACATACCAAAAATATACAATGAACATGACAATGCTCTTCTTCCTAACTACTTTAAAAACCTCAGGTCATGGATAGGCAGTTATTCAGCCCCTTATCTAACCTCAATTACTTCCCCAACATTAAGATGGGCCTTTTCTAGGGCCTGATTTGATGCCCTTCCATCTGCTGTACTCTCAGGAAGGTTTCTTCATTGCCCAAGAGAGACACGCAAAATGCTCTTGGCCCATGGATACGGTGGAGAAGCTGGCACATATTTTGCTCCTTTGTGAACATTATGATGATGCCAGAAATCATTTAATTGCTCCCCTACTATCTCAATTTGTACACACTTACACCCCTGAGGCCTCTTTGGTAGAATATCTACTGGAAGATAGGATGACCTATATTTCATATTCCATAGCAAAATTTTGCTCTTATGTTTGCTGGAAACACAAGGCATTTCTGAAGAACAAAGATCTTATGGGCAAACTTTCAGATTAATTAGTACGGATGAGATGTTGTAAGTGGGAGCTGTATAATTTTATCACAGGATGTATATTTTATATTTTATGCTGGCCTTTGACTGTAATAAAATAAATAAATAAATATAATGAACTATTTACGTATATGGTGACAGCGGTAAGCATGGAGTAGGCAAGGAAGTGGAAAGCAGAAGATTATCCAGATGCAGCTGAATGGACAACTAAAGTAACAGAATATGCAACTATGGCTAAACTAACATCTTTAGTGCATAACAGATTTTACGATAAATGAAAGTATATTTTGATTATATAGCTGTTAATTAATAAAAAATAATAGAATGTAAGAATTTAAGTAAAACATTTATTGTAAAATATGAAAACATAATAATTCAACAAATGTATAATCGAATTGAAACTATAGAGTAAGTCCCAGTATAATGTAAGAATCTGATGTGTATGTCAGTATGTTTTGTTTATCCATTTGAAAAATAAATATATATATATACAAAAAAAAAGAATTTAGTTTACCTAACGTAGATTAAATATATAATTTGTCTCACACACAAATATATACATATATACAAGCATACCTCGGAGATATCACGGGTTCGAACATCGCAATAAAGCAAGTCACACAACTATTATTATTTTTTATTTCCCAGTGTATATAAGTTATGTTTTGTCAGATAGGCTCTCTGTCAACCCCGGAATGAAACAAGATGGTTTCCCCCATGGACAAAATGGAGTTTTTGCACTCCGTCCCTTCCCCCGTTTACACCCGGTCTCCCTCCCAAGATCTACACCTCAATGGAGACCCGCCCGGGAAATCGCCGATCTGATACCGGGTCCCACAAAGCAATGACGGAGCCCGGGAAGATCAGCCAGTTAACGCACGTGTTTATTTTCTGAATGCGTTTGCTTAAGTACTTGCCGGTAGTTAAATTCTGTATTGTTTCTTTGTTTCTCAAAACTAATCTTCCCTATTGTATCTGCCCTATATATGTATCACTATTCCCCCATGCCTGTATTCTAGTCTTAAGTCTTTTACCTGCTGAAACCACTGACTTTCTGTAATAAACTTTTAACTTGCTGTACAGTCTGGAGAAAAGTTATTGCCAGGAACGCATTGGATTATGAGGCCTGACACGTTTACACTATACTGTAGTCTATTATGGATGCAATAGCATTATGTCTAAAAAAATGTACTGTAATAATAATTTAAAAGTTAGAAATATTGCGAAGAATTACCACAATGTGACACAGAGACACAAAGTGAGCACATGCTGTTGGAAAAATGGGGCTGACAGACTTGCTCAGAAACACAATATCTGCAAAGCAAAATAAAACAAAGCGCAAATACAATGAGGTATGCCTGCATACATATATTTTTGGTGGTGGAAAGTGTGTTAAGGCAAGAGACATTCAGAGGTGGTTTGCCATTGCCTGCCTCTGCCTAGCAACCATGGACATCCTTGGTGGTCTCCCAGCCAAGTAATAATCAGGGCTGATCCTGCTTAGTTTCCGAGATCTGATGAGATCAGGCTAGCCTGGGGCTATCCAGGTCAGGGCAGTAATACTATACTGTTTTCATTTCTTTTTTAGATAAGAGGATTGTGCTATTTGGGTGCAAGGGGAAGGGTTGGGGGGGGGGGCTTCTGTGTGAGGAAGGTTGGGTGAGGGGCAATTTGAAGCGCCAGAGGGATCCAGGGGTGCTTGGAAGGCAAAACAGCCTTGGATCGCCAGACCCCTACTCATGAGATGCAAAGGAGGCGCCGATCCAGAGAAGAATCCTTTTATACTGAGAAGTTGGAAGCCGTGGCTCAGTGGTAGAGCATCTGCTTGGCATGCAGAAGGTCCCAGGTTCAATCCCCAGTTAAAGGGACCAGGCAAGTAGGTGATGTGAAAGACCTCTGCCTGAGACCTTGGAGAGCCGCTGCCGGTCTGAGTAGACAATAATGATTTTGATGGACCAAGGGTCTGACTCAGTATAAGGCAGCTTCGTGTGTTCGTGTGTGCGTTTAAGAGAGTGAGCAAGCAGATGCAAAGGAGAGCAGAGCGTTTTTAGTTCTTGCACAGACCAGCGGGTCTCAGCAGGGACGGTACCTCTCACCACCTGCCAAAGTTCTCTCTTCCATATAGCTAATGTCAGCGCAAAAAAGGTAATTTTGCCCAAATCAGAAAATGCAAAATGAGAAAAGCTGCGGACTCATTGTGCAGTGACACAGCAACAGCATTTTGGCTAAGGAGGGGAAAAGATAAATCCCGCTCATAGTTCTGATCCTTTTTCACATTCAGATGGTCAGGCCACAACACTGAGTCTAGAACTGGAATTTCACAGAGAGGAATGCTTTGTCTGTAAAGCCGTTGAACTGCAATTTGCTGCAAAAAAGCCTCGAAAGCACTGTCAAGAATTTTCTGGACGCACTCATGAATAGGGGACGGCTTCCCCTTTAAAGGGATGCCCGTTATTTGTTACATAACCAGCTTACAGAGTTCTGTTTGCTGCCCATTTGACGCAATTGTGAACAGAAACCCTGAAAATGACTAGGCCAAGAGATAAACAGAACTATGATACTTCTGGCTGTTTCCACGTGATTTTGCTGGGAGACCCAATGATGGATCTTTTATCATGGCCTCAATTTCTACAGGCTATTGGAGTATTCTCCAATTTGGAAATCAGTTTGGAAATCAGAACCTTGCACTGGCTGCATGTGCCCTGCCAATCACTGCTCCGCCCCTTCTTGGAAATTAATCACAGATACATGCAGTAGAAGAAGAAGAGTTGGGTCTTATATGCCAACTTCCTCTTCCACTTAAGGGAGACTCAAACTGGCTTACAATCACCTTCCCTTCCCCTCCCCACAACCGACACCCTGTGAGGTAGGTGGGGCTGAGAGAGCTCAAAGAGAGCTGTGACTAGCCCAAGGTCACCCAGCTTGCTTCATGTGGAGGAGAGGGGAAACCAACCCGGTTCACCGGATTAGCGTCCGCTGCTCATGTGGAGGAGTGGGGAATCAAACCCGGTTCTCCAGGTTAGAGTCCATTGCTCCATACCACCACTCCAAATCACGCTGGCTCTCTAAATGGTTTTGGGAGGGCAGTCATGTTGGTCTGCAGCAGTAGATTCGAGTCCAGTAGCACCTTAAAGGCCAACAAGATTGTCAGGGTATAAGCTTTCGAGAGTCAAACTCCCTTCATCAGATATCTGACAAAGGGAGCTTTGGCTCTGGAAACGTATACCCTGAAAACCTTGTTGGCCTCTAAGGTGTTACTGGACTCGAATCTAGCTCTTATGCAGTAAAATGGTTCTCGAGCAGCTTTAAAATACTGTAAGAACTTCCTGCTCTATATGCTCTGAGAGGGTTCACCTATACTGGAAGCCAGAAGAAGATGGTTCACTGCTTTTTCTCAGAATCCAAGTTAGGGGGTGGCACCTGACCCAGTCAGTAATCACTGAATCAGAACTACCACCACTGCCTTACCCAATCACAGAACTACTGGAAATTTGTAAGGTTATACAAGAACTACTGCTGCAAGGAGAAGAATACATTTCCTGTTTAGACTTATTTATTAATTATTTACATTTCTATCACGCCATCCCTGGCCATAACTAAAATCTCTCTCTTTTTTTAAATAAGAAATGGGAAACCCTAGATTTCTCAAGAATGTTCTTCAGTTATACAACATACTTGTTTACAGAAAGCAAATATGTTAGTTCCAAGTCCAGCAGCCATTAAACCTCAGAAGTTATAAACCACATCAATGAAGGAACAATAAAACACATTTTTTAAAATTAACATAGCATACATAAGTTGTTCCCCTAAATGTAGGCTGTATGTCTATGAACTGATGCCAAATTTTGCCACCACCAATTAAAAAAATGATTTACATATCTGCACTAAACATTAAAAGAGTAATCTTAGATTATATATCCCATCTAATCAATTCAACAGAAGTGCTCTCTTAAAGTTTCATAACGATGAAATGGCAAGGTACAGGACAGTGCTGCATTGTTGGCCATGCTCCCACACTTTCTAATATAACTTTCCCCCTCAAAAAACAAACTAACAAAAAACACACCAGCCTGACAGTGACGGAGCATGGTCTGGTAGGCACAGAATGTAGACAGGATTTAGCCGAATGAAATATTTTTATCTAATATTTTGTGTGGCTTGATGTGAATTCTTAACCTCAATTTTGGGTCTTGCCAGATGGGCAATTGCTCACAGTCTGATGCAAAATGAACAATGCTTCCAGATGTGTTTCTATAATTTTATTTATGACCACTGAAGAAGGCCTACTCAGGCCAAAACACATCTGATCATTTACATTGTTATATCAACTGTGCATAGGAATTTTATAACCGATATTCATATATGTTGCCTGTATCCCAGGCCCTGTGTTTTTAATGATTTTACTGTGTACACCTTAAAATAAATGTAATTATTCTGTTATATTGTTTAGTCTGTAGCTCAACCTTTTAAGCTTTGTCTACTCATTTGGTTTTTTCCCCTTTTGGTTGTTCTATCAACAGCATTTAGCACCACCACCCCGCAAACAGTCTGCCTTGGAAACGTCGGGATGTGACGTTACCCATGGGTCAGGAATGATCCGGTGCTTGCACAGGGGACCTTTACCTTTACCTTAATGACTGACTACTGAGAAATGGAGTGACTGAGGAGAATGGGGAAACTGGCCCACTCAAGCTCCTAAGAGACTATTTATTTACATCATTTATGCTCCACCTTTTTCACCAGCAAGGATCCAAAGTGGCTTTCTCCTCTCCTCCTAACTACAACCCTATGAGGTAGGTTAGGCTGAGACTGTGTGACTGGCCCAAGGTCAGCCAGCAAGCTCCATGGCAGAGTGGAGATTCAAACCTGACCCTAGTCCCAGATCCTAATCCAAGACTCTAATCACTACACCATGATGGAAGTATTCCAGAGGGGTTGTTCTTTTGGGTTAGGAGCACATTTCCTAATGATTTAGTCTCACCGGGATTCTTTCAGGACCCCAAAGTTGTTTGGACTAACAGAAAAGTTGATGGCACCAGGCCAAACATGAGGACGGTGAAATAAGGGTTTCTTTATTCTCAAGGGACTCCCTAAATATGTGGGGGGGAAATAACTTTGTTAAAAAAAACTGACAAAAGGAGATCACCCCACCCCCAGCCTAAACGCTTCTGAAGGAAGACATTTTAAGAAATCGTTGAAGTCCTGGCAGTGATAAAAGAGAGGGAGGGAGACTGAGAAGCAGGCAATATGGAGTTAGAAAAAACTACAGCAAACTACAGAACTTCGTAAAAGAAGATTTCAGACTGAACTACAGACAAATTTCTAAGAGCAAAGCAGAAAATAAAGCAACATTTAAAAAGGCATAAGTCGATGAGAAATAAAAAAGTGATCATGGGGACACTGCAGGAGAGGGGTGGGATATCAAACGAACAAATGAACAAACAAATCAAATATACCTTTACAGGCTAAAAAGCCCCAAGTCCTTCAGAGTGCCATTCATCACCCATTTTAATTTAGGCAGTTTTGAGACCTGTGTCAACATCCAAACATTTCAGGAGACATCGCAGGGCATCATTAGCTGCCATAACTTTGCAAAAGCCATCGAAGCATTTCCTTGAAAATATTCACCAGTATTAACAGTGCAGTGAGCCAGTGGGGTGTAGTGGTTAAGAACGAAGGCCTCTAATCTGGAGAACCGGGTTCAATTCCCTACTCCTCCAACATGAGCAACGGATTCTTATCTGTAGAGACGGGGTTTGGTTTCCCCACTCCTCCACATGAAGCCTGCTGGGTGACCTTGGGATAGTCGAAGTTCTCTCTGAACTCTCTCAGCCCCACCTATCTCACAAAGTGTCTGTTGTGGGGAGAAGGACAGTGACTGTTAGCTGGTTTGAGACTCCTTCAAGGTAGAGAAATTCAGTGTATAAAACTAACTCTTTTTCTTAATTTTGTATCATGGGAGACAATTTTAAAATATGGAGTATATTACTTTTGAATTCAGGGACCATTATATCACAACATACATACCCTAACAAATAGTCTGTACTAGTCTAAACAAAGAAGTACTGATTTTGACTGATGGAGGGGGCAAGGAAGAATGTAATAAGAAATGCAGCAAAACCTTTTTTTTTTAAAGATGGTTTTCAAAAACCTCTATAGCTACTGATTCTTTAAATATTTACCTTCAAATCACGGGAATTGGTGAATTTCTTGAGCAATGACGTCTGGATAAGTTCCCATCGGCTGCCAGCAGTCCTGTCACCATTCTTCAGAAAGAACAAGAAACAAAATGTTTACAGACATAAGATTAGGTGGACTCCGTTAAGAAAATTATCTTGACCTTTGTAACCAAAAAGAGTGCAAACTCAAAACACAGTCACTAAGTATTCCTAACAATCAACCTTGGCAAGAGAGAGAGGCGTAGAGCCCAGAGCAGCGCGGTCTGTCAGGTTTAACTGAATATGTGTTTGGAGAATAGGGATAAGAATCAGTAAGACTTCTAAGGAAGCAGCTAAGATTCAACTATGAAATTTAAAGTGACAGACTTCTGAAGAAGCAACAGTGAAACAAGGAAAAATCGCGAAACCTTGTCATCTGATTAATGTTATTTGTTTATAAGTTCATTATTTATGTTATAATTTCTGTATAATAGTTCATGAATGGAACGGTATACCATTAATGAATACATATAAAACAGTTTCATGTTTGAATAGTGGTACTTTTTTTCTAGTATTGATTCTCCAGCACAAAGCCTCATGCCAGCGTCAAGAGGCGGAGTTCCAGGGGGGGGGAGCTGACTTTAATCAGTTCCTTAACCCCTTTCAACCTGGGAACGCCCCTTTTTGCAGGCGCCGAGTTACACCTGCCAAAAAACAGGCGAAGCCCCGTGAAACTCTATGGAGGACTTTCACGGGGCCTGAGGGGTTTTTATTTTATTTTCGCTTCTGTGCTGCTGCAAGCCGCTCAGGAGACGGAGCAGCTACGCTATCCCTGAGCACGTCATAAGTACCTCCCCCACCCCGGTTAGGATTGGGCTGTCCACGCTTAACATCAACAAACATTTGGCTCACCTCATCTTCCACAGGATACAAATTTTGTTCTGAACAAGGCATTTTGACGTGTTTATTGTCCCACAAATCTTTATAATGTGTTGGAAAAGGCTTAGGCACTTCTCCTTCCTTCAAAAGATCTACCTGCAACAAAAGACAGGTAATGAGTGCTGCGTTAGACAACACTTGCTAAACCTTACGTAAAGAAAATTTTGAAAAACCAAGTTACTTCTGGTCTTAGATTTTTTATTTTGCAAATTCTATATCCTTCAAAAAAAAAAAAGCAGTAACTATACATAGTGTTAATGGTGCCTGTTTGTAAAGATTTCAATTGGACTTATTCACCATTCATGCTTGCCTGCATTTCAGTATCTTCTATTCTGCTTTGTGTTATTGCAATTCAAGAGGAAAGGCAACTCAAGTGTCACAAATGTATGTAAACACTTCCCAGAGGTGAAAATGAAGTGGGATCAGACAATAAAAATGTATGTTTTCCACCAGTCAACACTACTAGCCTAAGCAATCTTCTTTAGTTCAGGAGGGCTCCAACCAAATGTTTTGGCTGCACACATCCCCTTCATCAGTAGACAGAAGGAAAACCTTTGCTCTTTGCCCTCCCGGCACCACCCCTGATCATCTCCCCCACCTGTCTCTGTCTTGGTTTCAATGCTGATGGTGGCCTGAATGCAGTGGAGAAGGTGAGTCCCGCCACCACCACATTCCTTGCAGAACATAGTTAAATTGTGGAACTCCCTGTGCCAACTGGACATGTTCATGGAGAAGAGGGCTGTTCATGGCTACTGGTAAGATGCATACCTATTCTCTCCAGGATCAGAGGAGCATGCCTAATATATTAGGTGCTGTGGAATGCAGGCAGGACAATGCTGCTGCAGTCATGTTGTTTGTGGGCTTCCTAGAAGCACCTGGTTGGCCCCTGTGTGGACAGACTGCTGGACTTGATGGACCTTGGTCTGATCCAGCAAGGCTTTTCTTATGTTTTCTTAAGTTAACACGTGAGCCAAGGTCTGCCCCCTTATGAGTCAGGCTGCTCCTGCCATGCTTGGCAAGCCCAGTTAGGGAGAGGACAGGTCTTATTATGTCACCCTTGTTCTTCCCGTCTCCGATTCTGCTCCATTGCAGCACGCAGCAGGCACTTGCTGAGCATCCTTGGCTGCACCCTTCTGGCCTTATGAAGCTGGCTTGGCCAGGACTTCCTGGCACCAGGGGAAGGGAAGGGCCTCCCACGCAAGAGGGGCAACTAGCCTGGCTGTTGCCCCCTCCCCCTACGTTCCAAGAGTTGGCACCAAAAACCTGAGCAGAAGAAGAAGAGGATTTGGTTTTTATATGCCAACTTTCTCTACCAGTTAAGTTAGAATCAGACCGGCTTACAGTCACCTTCGCTTCCCCAAGTTGAAGAGACAGAAAGCAAAATAGCTGTGCATTGTGAGCCAATGCGCATCTTAAACACCCAGTGCTGTTTTCTTTGCTTTGTACATCTCTTGCCTTGAAAACCCTCTGGGCTTGCCATAAGTCGGCTGCAACTTGAGGGCACTTTCCACCACCAAGAAAAGCCATTGTAAGGGATAGGGGGGTTAACAGCTAAGAAATGGGGATGGGGAAAAAATGAGAGATGCTAAATGCTTTTCCCTGCCTCTGGTTCCCTGCTGAAAATTCTAATTCCCCAAGGACTATTCTTCTGAACTCTAGGGCCTGTCTATCACACACAATCTGTTCCCAACTGGTGGTGATTCAAAAGATGAATACAGCTAAAACTTCAGATTTAATTTGAAAAATCCATATCCCCGCAATTTACCAACTCCCCTTCCCCCCCAACTCTGGTTTTCCACATATTCAAACAACCTGACTTTCATACTCTGATTGTCACTGTGTGGCTGGCTGACGGTCTCAAGTGGGGAAGACGAGCCCCGCACATCGGCATTCTCCTCATCTCTTCAATAGGTGTCCCAAACCATTTTCTATTGGTTGGAAGTGGAGGTGGGGTATATCTTGCAATCTTTCTTCCCGGCCTATGAGGCTTTACTTCACACGACTCATTCCTGTTATTAAACATGGAAGTAGAATTAATACCTTAAGCATACACTTTCCTGACCAGCTGGAGAAAGTTTCAGTGACAAATTTGTCTCTGCCATTTCCTTTGTGCATCACACCCGAAAGTAGCAATGCAATTCAACGCCATCCTTAAACTCCACTAACGCAAGCCGTTTTCCCTCCTCAAATTTCACAGTGTGGAACAATTAGACAGAGGATCTGGATACGTCACTCTCAAAGCCAGCTATACTCTGCTGCCCTATAACGTACCTCATCATTTAAGAAGAGGAACCAATATTCTCCCCAGTGTCATGCACTTATTACTTAAAGCTGATTCACAAATGAATGCACATTACTCAACAATGCATCATGCGATGTCACACGGCACAACAATTCAAAGAGGCACTTGTGAATGACCTTTCAGGGACTGGGTGTGAGGCAATCACCGGGCGATATAAAAACTCTGCCTGCGGCATCTGATCTATGGTGGCTCTTTCACACAGCTTCACCATTACTTGATGTGGAATGGAAGTGCCTGTGCTGGGTATGAGGAGCCCCGCATGCTGGATTCCTCTGAGCATATATTTAGTGTTCTAAAACAGTGCCCAGGCAATCAACTCAAGGAAGTACCTTCAGCAGACTTTTGTGATCAGAGAAGTATATTCAAAAGAAGTTAATCTTCTAGGTTTGACATCTCAAAGTTGCTACGGGATTGATATACATTGTGAATTAGTGGTGGTGGAAAGTGCCATCAAGGGGCAGCCAACCCCACGGGGTTTCTAAGGCAAGAGACGAACAGAGGTGGTTTGCCACTGCCTGCCTCTGTGTAGCAACCCTGGACTTCCTTGGTGGTCTCCCGTCCCAGCTTAGCTTTCGAGATCTGGTGAGATGGGACTAACGCGGCCCATCCAGATCAGGGCACATACTAGGTTTCTATCTTCCCCTATTCTGGAAGGTGCAGTTACACTTAGGAGTTCACAGCACCCCATCCTGACTTGGCCAAAAATATGCCAACAGAAAAGCCATCTGGTCCATGCATCACTCAGTTTACAAAACAGCACATCTTAATGCCACAATAAACACGCAGCATCTTTTTTCCATTAATGTCCCTCTACAGTCACAAATCATAAATGTGCTTAACTGTACAGACAATTCCAAAATACTAGCGGCAATGCCAATGGAATAAAAATAGAGAAAGGAGTAAAAGGAGGGCGGGGGGGGGGGGAGAATTACCTTTTTTCCTCTGTCCTGGGAACCCTTGCAAAGTGTGCAGTGATTTTAGAGTCCTTCCTCCCGCAGTGTTTGGCACCTCTGCATTCTGACGACGCAACTGGTGAGACACCGTATGCCTCGGAGCGCGTTTCAACCTCTTTGGCTGGATTGTCCACCCCTTCCAAATTAAGACTAAATCGAGCACCTTCACTTCTCCGGGACGCAAACGGAGGCTTCCTTACATCCAAGTCAGCCTCTGCCCTTTGAAAACGTGAGGATCTGTTTAGCACTTTTGATCCGTCGATGTCTTCCTGGTCCTCAAGAAGCGGACTCGTTTCCTCGTCAGCCTCCGAGCCCTGACAGCTGTTTTTGGAATTATCTACATCCATCGGCGATTCGGCTTCGCTCTCTCTCTCGAAAGAGGGAGACTCCCCCATGCACCCTCGATCTCCATGTTGTGCATCATGCAAATCTGAGGAAGACGCATCACAGCCTGCATCTGAAAGGGGGCTCTCGGGAACTACATCTACCCCATCCAGCTCAGCAGTTATGCAAGTAAGATGCTCCGAGCCGCAGTTCTGAAATGGTTGTGGATTTTGCATCACCCCTTGTCTATCCACACTGCCATCTTTCAGGGGCTCTTTTTCATTGGCTGCCTTCGCAGGGCTGCCCAGTGAAAACTTCCTATGAGTGCAGTTCTCCTGGTTTTCGTTGCCTCCCCAACAAAGCTGGCTACCGACTCTGTGTGTTTGATTAACATTGGCATTCTTCAACTGGTCTCCAGTCTGGCCTCCTTTCATAGATTCTGTTTCTGGATGTGGGTCCCTACACGTTTCCTCCACTTCCCATTTATGGAGGGTGCCCGCTTGAGTCAAGGCCACAGGCCTGGGGCTCACTTCTGCAGATAATCTTGAAGAACCCCGATGAAGAACATCCTCGACCTTTTTCACATCATGTTCAAAAACATTCTCTTTTTTTTCTGATGCCATTTTGGGCTCTGCTTCTGCACTGCTAGTTTTATTTTGTAGGCTGTGGAGGAATAAAGGTGACAACAGTGATTGAAAATGAGATTTTTGTACCATCAGTACCAGAGCTTGAAAAAAGGTTCATGTCTTCCTGTAAATTAATTTTGACATTAAGCTAATTTAAAAATTGCAACAAATGTGTAGCATTTTTAATTAAAATTAAAACAACAACTTTCACACCAACTAGTACAACAAACACAGACTTATAATTTTCCACAGATTTTATCTGAATATGATTAGTAAGTCAAGACCAAATGGTCTTCAAATCATCAAAATTTTGACCCTTCTGAAGGGACGTAAGCTTTATCA
The DNA here is from genome assembly GCF_029931775.1 of Euleptes europaea. NCBI lineage: Eukaryota > Metazoa > Chordata > Lepidosauria > Squamata > Sphaerodactylidae > Euleptes > Euleptes europaea. The sequence goes on along the minus strand of NC_079316.1, from coordinate 102,398,124 downwards.
TTAAACAAATTTCATTTATTTTATCCACCAAGTCTTAGATTTTTGGGATTTCCTTCAACTTCCAACATCTCACAAACACCAATCTTGCTGCTGTAATCAGATTCAACAAAATAGACTGTAATTTGGGGGGGGTCATAGAAACATGATTTAGTAGCACAGTTTCCGGGGTATTTATAATTTCTCCATCTAAGCCAAAACTTAACAGAACTGTTATCTTATTCCAATACGCAACTGCTGCCCTAGGGCAAAGCTATCCCATGTGAATTAAATATGCTGATAAATTTGTAGCATTGTTTTTGACTTCAAGCTTTTAATTCTAGGCTCTGTGACTTTCCTGGCTAATGCAACATACCTCCCACTATCCCATTATCCCTATTTGAAAAAGTGCTTCTAAATCATGATCTCCTAACGGAAAGTGTCATCAAGTCGCAGTTAACTTCTGGTTTGCCATTGCCTGCCTCTGTGCAGCAACCCTAGACTCCCTTCAATAAACCAGCCTCTTCATGCTTTTGAATTTTCATAGACCACTCCTGCACCCAAAATTGCACACTTCTAGTCACAAGGATGTTAAACAGGACCCTGTCAAAGAAATTATACTTCCCTAGCAATTACACTGGCTCCGAATTTGTTTCCGGGCCAATTCAAAGGGCCAATGCTATCACTTACAATGCAAAAAGAGTATCAGACATAACATGTCAAACAGGGTACATGTTAGAATTACAGAAGTAGTAAACAATGCAGTAAAAACAGAATACACACAATAAACAGTCAATGCATATAATTCCAAACTACAGTCCTACTCTCTTTATAAAATCACCTTCCTAAAACCATTCCATTATATTATAGTCCTGTTACCTTTAGAGAACTGCTCTCCTGAACAACTCTCTTTCATATATCTCACAGAATGACAAAAGTATGGGAGCCTTTCTGACCTCTACAGGCAGGCCATTTCACAAGGTGGGGGCCAAAACAGAAAACACATGAGTATGATCGGCTATTAATTGTAGTCTTGTCACAACGCTAATTAGAAGTGTCTTGCTATTTGACAGCATTGCAGTACACAGTGTAAGACCCTTTGATTATCAGTGAGAAAGGTGGGCTATCAATAAATGAGCAGAGTACATCAACCTATCCCAAACTTGAGAACTTCTGGGGCTGGCCATCCCCACATGCTGACCTAGCATGAGCACATGAGAGAGGGTCTTCTCCACTCTGCCCCTAAGCTTTGGAACTCGCTCCCCCTGAAGACCCAGCTGGCCTCTTTGAAGTTGGCCTTTTGGAAATCTGCAGGTGCCATTCTTTTCCAGTTAGACTGTGGAGATGGCTGAATCCCCAAGCAAGTTACTTTATGTTCCTGCGTTATTTTGCAATTCTACTGGTTTTTAAAAAAACTGAAGAAGGGAGCGTTGACTATCAAAAGCTTATACCCTGAAAATCTTTTTGGTCTCTAAGGTAATACTGGATTTTAATCTGACTCTTCTACTGCAGACCAGCACAGCTGCCCTTCTGAAACTGCCTTTTAAAAAAGTGTAACTGCATATTGTCACTGCTGATTTAAGTTTAATTTCTGGTGGGGCTTCTGTTGCTTTTCTGCTCTTTTAGTTTTTTGCTATTATTAAAATCGTTTATTAGGGCGATTACACAATGCAGTGCTTATTGCTTTAGTGTTTTTTTAATTTTTATCCTGTTGGCCACACTGCATCCTGTTGCATAAAGGCAGGATATAAATCTTCAAATAAATAAAATAAATAAAAATTAAAGTAATCATTCAGAGCAGAATCTCCATGCAAGCTCCAGGGAGATGAATCAAAGTGTGACAGTGGTTGATGGAGCAAACAAGCTTCACCACCATCCCATCCTTTATGGTGCTGCTAAGATGCTGGAGTGCCCCGTGGCGCAGAGTGGTAAGATGCAGTACTGCAGTCGAAGCTCTGCTCACAACCTGAGTTCAATCCCGACGGATATCTATTTCAGGTAGCCGGCTCACGGTTGACTCTGCCTTCCATCCTTCCGAAGTCAGAAAAACGAGTACCCAGCTTGCTGGGGGTAAAGGGAAGATGACTGGGGAAGGCAATGGAAAACCACCCCATAAACATAGTCTGCCTACTAAACGTCGGGGTGGGACATCATCCCATGGGTCAGTAATGACCTGGTTCTTGCACAGGGGACTACCTTTACCTTTAAGATGCTGGTGGTTTGGTGAAGATTTCTCATTATGTGACCACCTAAAAAAAAGGTAAAGGCCCCCTGTGCAAGCACCGGGTCATTCCTGACCCATGGGGTGACGTCACATCCCGATATTTACTAGGCAGACTTTGTTTACGGGGTGGTTTGCCAGTGCCTTCCCCAGTCATCTTCTCTTTACCCCCAGCAAGCTGGGTACTCATTTTACCGATCTCAGAAAGATGGAAGGCTGAGTCAACCTTAAGCCGGCTACCTGAAACCAACTTCTGTTGGGATCGAACTCAGGTCGTGAGCAGAGCTTGGACTGCAGTACTGCAGCTTACCACTCTGCACCCCGGGGCTCTCATGTGACCACCTGATGCCCACTAAATGCTACTTGAAACATTAGATATACTAAAATTGCTCAATCGACTCCATTATGGTTGACTGCATTTGCACTGATTTAGCATATTCCTATTCTATTCTTCAGTTTTAAAAGAAAGTTACTTATAAAACCAAGATGAAAACAGATTGTCTATAACCAGTTACCATTTAATACAATTCTGTCTCTGTAACACGCAACTGCCTTGACCTGGATAGCCCCAGGCTAGCCTCATCAGATCTCAGAAGCTAAGCAGGATTGGCCCTGGCTAGTATTTGGAAGCGAGACCTCCATGGAATACCAGAGTCGTGACATGGAGGCAGGCAATGGCAAACCATCTCTGTTCGTCTCTTGCCTTGAAACCCCTACATAAGTCAGCTGTGACTTGACGGCAGGGAGAAAAAAGTAACTGGTGGTGGTGGAAGGTGCTGTCAAGTCACAGCCAACTTATGGCGACCCTGTAGGGTTTTCAAGGCAAGAGATGAACAGAGGTGGTTTGCCATTGCCTTCCTCTGCATAGTGACCCTGGTATTCCTTGGTGGTCTCCCATTCCAAGTACTAACCAGGACCGATTCTGCTTAGTTTCCAAGATCTGATAAGATCAGGCTAGTCAGGGCCATCCAGGTTAGGAAATATGTGACTAGTCCTCCTGAAATTTTTTGAAATGAAACTATAGGGATTTCGTCTTCATGATCTGTTCAAAAAAATCTGGCAGTACGATCAAAGTTGGGATCAGGCTGTAGCTTAACATGGTGAACACAAAACTTTTAATATACTAATTGATATTTGTGTAGCCGTTTTGAGTATTCAAAACATTTCCCATACATTGTCTCAATGATCCTCACAGCAATCCTTTGAGAACTGCATACTGCAGATGGGGAGGAGGGGAACAAGAAAACCATGGCTTGCTGAACACAAAGCGAAATCATGGCTGAAATGATATTTGAAACTGGCACTTCGCAGTTCACACCTTAACTGCTTTACCAATTACTTTTGTTAATTCCCTATACCCACAGTTAATCCAGGTTCGGCAGAAAGGAGCTGGACCAAGGAAAGTTATGGATTCCCTGGGATATGCAGGACCCTAAGAAATACTCTTTAAAGTGTTATACGTTCCCTTTCAACAGCTCAGTGTTCCAGTTTTACCTCTTTGAATCCATGGTCTTGGGCCCTTTATTCTCCATCCAAGAGGTAATCCTCCTTTGTTTGTAAACTGGGGGAAAAATCACAACCATATGTTACTACTATGAAGCACGGCCAAAGAATGATATTAAAACCAAATGGGATACAATTATTAATATTCTTTGACACCATATTCCATGCAGACACCAATTTTTCCTTCTATGCCTTAGCTTAGGGCAATATCACACAAAAAGGCAGAGGAAACATTAGATTTGCCACAACATATACGATTCAATACAGAGCTACTGTCAATTGCATCTTCCTAACAAGCATATTCAGATGACATGGTGATAACTGACCAGAGGATTTAAGTAACTAGATTCATAGAGTTGGAAGGGACCACCAGGGTCATCTAGTCCAACCCCCTGCACAATGCAGGAAATTCCAAACTACCCCCACACCCAGAAGATGGCCAAAGTGCACAATCAAAAAAAAGTGTACTGCTGTAACTTTTTCTTTTGAGTAATCTGTGCTTCAGCACACTTTTCTTTAAGCCCAAGCAGATCTAGAACTAAGAAGTCAAATGCTGTTTTCATTAAATGTTAGTTCCTTTACAAAATATAAACTGTTTTAATTAACAATTAAAATTAACTGGCAGAAAATACTTCCAGATAGCTAAAGAGGATAGCACAAACACAGTGCAAACAAAATACGACATTTCTTAAACAACAGAAGGGTTCCTGGCAACAATCTGATACATATTTACTTGGGAGCAAGCTATACGCTAATAAATGGAACTTATTTCCAAGAAACTATGCAGAGGAATGGATCTATTAATTTCACTTTGTAAAACAGGTTTACTCCTCACACCTGAGTGTGCACATTTCTAAAATTGTCAATACTTTCTTCATGCATGTGATGAAGTGATCCCTTCCACACAGAAATTCACACCATAATAAACATATCAGCCTTTAAAGCACTGCTTTTGTTACTGAAATCTTAATGAGCTTTCTGCAGTTATGCATTTTAATGCAATAATATCTACGTCTTTTAAAGCATACGCTTTGCCCTCTCTGAACACATTTATGTTATTACAGTCCCAACAGCTTCACTGAGGTTTCATTAGCACAAGCAAATTCAGAAGCATAACAAGCAGCGTTATGATAGTTATTGATTGGGTCAAATATTGTTGACTGCCCACCTATTATTTGCCCACTGGACATTGTCAAATATGTCATTCAGTCAAGAATGCCCTTGTGCGGATTTCCTTTTAATTGCTATGTGGTGTCTTGCAAGTCAGGAGTATCGTGTCCCTTTATTATTTACATGGGACCATGTAGTTAATACAACATACAGGTATAATTTCCAGTTTCTGATGACAAAAAGTCAGAACTTATTTTGTCACATCCTCACCAATTAAGAAAAATAACAAAATTGTTAGAAAAGAGTTAGCTTTTAATACCCCACTTTTCTCTACCTTTAAGGAGTCTCAAAGCAGCTTACAATTGTTTCCCCCTCCCCACAACAAACACCTTGTGAGGTAGGTGAGGCTGAGAGAACTCGTAGAGAACTGTGACTAGTCCAAGGTCACCCAGCAAGCTTCATGTGGAGGAGTGGGGAATCGAACCTGGTTCTCTAGATTACAGTCTGCTGCTCCTGTGTAGGAGTGAGGAATCAAACCCAGTTCACCAGATTAGAGTCCGCTGCTCATGTGGGGGAGTGGGGAATCAAAGCCGGTTCCCCAGATTACAACCAGTTTACAATCTCCTTCCCTTTCTCTCCCCACAACAGACACCTTGTGAGGTAGGTGAGGCTGAGAGAGCTTGAAGAGAACAGTGACTAGGCCAAGGTCTCCCAGCTGGCTTCATGTGGAGGAGTGGGGAAACCAACCTGGTTCTCCGCATGCACCGTTCATGTGGAGGAGTGGCGCTCTTAACCACTACACCATGCTGCCTGTCAATCTGATGTATGCTCATTCAGAAAGAAGCCCCACTTTACTCAGAGGGAGCTGTTTCCAAGTAGAAGCATGCTTAGGATAAGTAAAAGTTGGGTAAGTTTCTAAGTAAGCATGCTTAAGATTGTAAAACCAGAATGTGGAATTTATGGTAAGCAGCTCGAGAGGACCACAGTCTTTAGGGTTCAGGAAGGAGACGCTTATTCGACTCCAGCAGCTGCTCCTTCCAAGAACTCAGACGAACGTAAAAGGGGGGGGGGTTCACGTACACACACCCCACCTCCAGACGAGACGAGCAGGCCGCTCGAAAGTGCTGCTTTTGCACGAACCTTTGTTCCCCACCGTGACTGCGGGGCTGCCTTTGCTGTGGCTGCTTCTGGGCCCTCGGTCCCTGTTGGGGGAAGGAGGAGGAAGAGGAGACGGCGGCTGCTGCTGTGGCTCTTCCCTATCCCAGGAAGGGGGCTGTCCTTCCTCCGGGCTCCTGCTGCTGCTGCTGGAGGGGGCGGCGGAGGCGAGGAAGGGGTCCAACCGGATTCTTTTCCTGAGGCTTTCACATCCAGGCCCCGCACTCATGCTTGTGAGCAGCCCCGCACGCCAGCCAACCCCACCCCCCCCCGCTTCTCTTCTTTACCTCAGTCTCTTCCCCCCCCCCACGCCCCCCAAGGGCCTGAGAAGGAGCACCGCGAGGGTCACCCCCAGGCGGGAGAAGCAGGACCCGGAGGCGGGCGAGGGGCGGCCCTGAGGAGGAGGAGAAGGGGACGGCGGCGGCTCCCCCTCCACATCCTCCTCCTCGGCCGGGGAAGGCGAACCGGGCTCGGCCCCAACTTTCCCCCACCGCCCCCCCTCAGGCGGCGGCCGTCGCCAGGCGCCTCGTCAGCGTCCCCACCCCCCCCTTCCCAAGCAACCGCAGGCCCGGCCTCGGCACTTCCGCTTCCGCTGCCCCGCCGAGACGGAAAACAGCCGCCGCCTCAGAGGCGATGTCGTAAAGCGGAAGAGGCGAGGCGGCCTTTCCCCGCTCCTGCGGCCGCGTGAGAGAGAGAGAGAGAGCCGTCGTCGCTTTACGGCAGTTTCGGCCTAGCTGCGAGGCGCGGCGCGGCGGTTGGTTGTCGTGAGGCCGGCCGGGAGGAGGAGGAGGAGGAGAAGAAGCGAGGCGGGCGGGCGGGCGGCCTCCATGGAGGGGGGCGCCGCGGCGGCCGGCGGGAACTCCAAGGGCTCCGGCCTGGGGGGCCTCTTCGGCGTCGGGGGAGTCGGAGTCGGCGGGCCGGGCTATTCCCACGCGGACCTGGCCGGAGTGCCTCGTGAGTCTCGCTGAGGCCGGGATCCCTTCCTCTGACGGGCGGGGGGGGGGCGACCCGGACGCTGGGGGGGCGGGGCTCAGGTAGGGTTGCCAACCTCCAGGTACGAGCTGGAGATCTCCCGCTATTGCAACTGACCTCCGGGCGACAGAGATCCGTTCCCCAGGAGGAAATGGCCGCTGTGGCCATTGGACTCTATGGCAGTGAAGTCCCTCCCCTCCCCAAAATGTACCCTCCTGAGGCTCCACCCACCCCACCCCCAAATCTCCAGGTGTTTTCCAACCCGGAGCTGGCAACCCTGTCTGAGCCTCAGCTGCCAGCCTAGCAAAACCAGTATTTGGAAGTGAAGGGGGATGTTCCCTGGGGTTGCCAACCTCCAGGTGGTGGCTGGAGATCTCCTGCTATTACAGCTCATCTCCAGCCGATAGAGTTCAGTTCGCCTGGAGAAAATGGCCGCTTTGGCAATTGGACTCTATGGCATTGAAGTCCCTCCCCTTCCCCAAACCCCGCCCTCCTCCGGCTCTGCCCCCAAAAATCTCCAGGTATTTCCTAACATGGAGCTGGCAGCCCTAGAGCTGGGGATCTCCAGGCTGTAGAGGAAGGGGACTCTTTGGAGGGTGGGCTCTGTGGCTCTCCTCTCTCCAGGCACTTCCCCCCTGCAAAAAAAGGTCTCCAGGGCGCCTTTTCAAGGTCATTGAAATCCGCTTTGGAAGCTGCTCAGCCATTTGTCCTTCCTGACGTTGAGAATCAAGGGCGTGAATGCTGAAATGCTTCTGTTCAGGCTGGGCCCTTGCGGGTATCTCCACCAGCGTTTCCTTTTTCTCTGAAACGGGGCTGTCGTACATTTCTTTGTCATAAATTTTGTATGTACATAAGGGTTTTTTTGGTCATAGATGAAGTTGTTGCATATGATATATATCAGAAATAGAACACTTGGGTTTGTGGGAAGGGATCATACAGAGCACGAGGGGGCTTGATGCTGGTTTTAAGTGTCGCCAGAGGTATAACCGGGGTGGTATAATTTTTTTAATTTGAAAAACTTCTCTGATCTCCTCTTCAGATGAAATGAGAGAGATGTCTCAAAGCCTGGGTTTTGAATCTCGGCTCAGCCATTGAAACAACCTCGTGGCAGTTACTATCATAATGGTGGGTTCTGTTGTGAGGCTGAAAAAAGGGTGGAATCTGCTATGGACTCCATGGAGAAAATGCAGGATAAAAATGAGAGTACCGGTAACAGGGATTCAGAGTTAGAAGGTGATAGTAGTTCTGCATTAGTTAAAATACAGTGCAAAGATATAGTACATATAGCATTAAAGAAATTGTAGTCATAGTGCTAGAGAAGAGTGGGCTAATTTGAACCAAAGGTTAACTCGGGGCTTGAGTCCTGAAACTTGATTTCTAAAGATTTCTGTGCTCATAACTGTTAAAAGCTGTTTTAATTTCTGGAATTAAAATATAGTGCAGGGGTCCCCAATGCGGTGCCCATGGCACCATAGCACCCACCGACACCTTTTCTGGCACGCGCCAAGTGTTTTTAGAAAGTGGGTGGGGCTAAGTAGGGCTATTGTCCAGCAAGGCTTCTGATTGGCTATTGGCCATTTGATTGGCTGTGAAGGTTTTTTAAAAAATTTGCTTTGGCAGCAGCTGCCACCATATCACAAAGATCTACACCAATGGTTCCCAAATGTTTCGGGCCACCACCAACTTGGTTCCACAAACTCAACCCCAGCACCCCCTACCCTATCCAACAACACAATTGAAGGGGCCCACCTCTAGCACGCCCCTGCTGCCCCCTTGCCTCTTAGTGCCCCCCTAGGTAATCCCACCCCAGGGGGTGGTACTGCACACTTTAGGAACCACTGATCTACACTGTGTTGCTGAACTTAAGCTGTGGCAATCGTTTTATAGCCGGCTCCGACTCTTGGGGCAGCCATGATGTTGCTGCGCTGACCATGCCATGTCAGAATTCCAAATATGCCCACAGGCTTAAAAAGGTTGGGGATCCCTGTTCTAGGGCATCAATAAAACTTTAGGTAATTGGGCAGCTAGATGCTGGAAGGCTTCCAGTGTTACCTTGGTTCGTAGAATGGCTGTACATCACATGGTGGTAGGAATTTCCGAATAGATGCATGAAAGGTGACGATTATTTTGAATATTTTTATTTATTTTTCTGTTGAGCTGGTTTCACCTGCTTTCAGATCAAGAGAACAGGTGAAAATTATCCTATTTGGCTTTCTCCCCCCCCCCCTTTCAGTGACTGGAATGAGCCCTCTGTCTCCGTATTTAAATGTGGATCCTAGATACCTTATACAGGTAAGATACTCATGTCTGTTCAGTTGTGCTAAACTTCAGATGTTGCTGATAGGTATAAAACTATTAATTTATCAGTTGTGTAAAGTTTGTAAGTAGAATTTATATACACTGAAAACTGCTGTGATAGCTCAATGAAAAAGTTAACTCTGCGTGGCATCTATCAAAAAGGCAAATTCCGTGTTGCAGATTATTTAAGAAGAGACTGAAAATAGCATCTAACTTCATAATGCCTTTATAGAAATCTGCAATATAGCTTTGTTTAGTTCTGGTTGCTCCATCTCAAGAGGGACATTATAGAAGCTTAACAATATCTTCGAAGGATTGAAGCACTTTCCCTGCTGAAGTAAGTGGCATGATGGGTTAGGAGAAACACCACTGAGGGTGAGACATGACAGGTTTACAAAATACAGCTGTGAATATGGACGGAAAACGATCTGTTCCCGTAATGCTTGTACTTCGATAAAATTAATCAGCGGTACATTCATCACAGACAAAAGAAAGTACTGCTTTTTGCAGTGTATGTGTGACTGATAAAATATCTGCCGTGAAGTTTGCTGGTGTGCCCTAACCTGCAGGGCTTTCCAGGGGAATGAGCCGGATGCATGGACAGTGGATTTAATTGCCATTAGCTGTGACTGCTTCATGAAGCATGCCCAGAGACAGCATGCCCCTGAATACCAGTTGCTTAGGCAGAGAGCTGCTGCCCTCGTACCTGCTCATGGACTTCCCAGAAACATCTGGCAGGCCACTGTGGAAACAGGACACTGGGTCTGCTCATTCGGTAAATTACTTCTTCAAACAATTATTGAAACAAACATTTATGGAACCTTGTGCAATAAAGTTTTGTTTAAAGATCTGGGAGCAATTAATACATTATCATTGTAATGAGACAGCTATGTGAATGGCACGTGTAGAAGGAACTGTACCAGCTGCCAGCATAAGGGAGGGGCTGCCTGCCCCTGGAGCCCAAACAGGCAGCTTCTGCTTGAGAGGGCTTTTAATGCTTACTTAAGTCCTTTCCATGACCGCACTTAAAAGATCCACTACTATGCATGGCCCCATGTCTTTCTGTGCTGAATTGGTCTTTTGACCACAATAAATGATGATTCATTGATGGCCCCATGTCTTCAGCAACAGCCTTTGGCACTCTCTTCTGGAAATTAACACCAGCAGAGCCTAGATAGATGATGAAGGAGCCCCTGATTCTAACTTGTTTCTAAATGCCAGTGGTAGTCAGCTGTCTGTGTCAGTACCATGTCTGTGACGGTGTTACACTACTGGGAGATGAAAGTATTGTCCGTTTCACCTGTCTGTCACTGTCTCTGTTCTGGAGGTATCTGACACCAGTGTGGGGCAGTACTGTGCTTCTCATGAGAGTGTGCTGAGCAGCTAACATCCTGCTCAGCGCTAGTCTGGAAGCATACACCCTTGGGCGGCATGTAGCAACTGTTGTGTACTATGGATGTTATATAAAAATACAACAGTGTTTTCCTCAGTCTTAAAGAACATTCTGCAGTTATAAAACTTTAGTTCTAAAATCGTAGCTGTACATTGTTAAGAAGAAGAGTTGGTTTTTATATCCCACTTTTCTCTACCTTTTAAGGAGTCTCAAACCAGCTTACAATCACCTTCCCTTCTCCTCACAACAAACACCTTGTGAAATAGGTGGGGCTGAGAGAGTTCTGAGAGAACTGTGACTGGCCCAAGGTCACCCAGCAGGCTTCATGCAGAGGAGCGGGGAATGAAACCTGGTTCTTCAGATTAGAGTCCGTCGTTCTTAACCACTTCACCACGCTGTACGGAAGACACAATGCACCATTGAACAATGTTTATGGGTCATTATAACAATGTATGGACTTCTCATTTGATGTAAAATGGGTTGGATCCTACCAATTTTGTCCCATCAGCATCTACACAGTATTCTGCCAGAAGGACCCTTCTAATGCAAGATGTGCATGTAATATGTTGTTGCATTGGTGGAAGGATCGTTGCACTAGAGGAATGTGCAGTCAGTCGCTGCTGGAATGAACCCTGTTACCTGCAAAAGGACATTTGTCGCAAATTGGACATGTACAGTTCTCTTACAGGGTTCACCAGCCAGCCTTTCATTTGAATTGATGAACTAAAATGTTAGGGCTGCTGAATTTTGTTCATTGTTTGCTTTTCTGATAACAGTTATGTAATACTAACCTTTTAATTTAAATGCCAACTTAATATAAATGGATGTGAAATGTTAATTATAAGTCAAACGGATTCACGTGCACCTGTATATCACAGGGATTTTTTTTCTCTTTCAGGACACAGATGAATTTATTTTACCCACTGGAGCTAGCAAAACTAGGGGAAGATTTGAGCTGGCATTCTTTACCATTGGAGGATGTTGCATGACAGGTGTGGGGCCTTTATTTACCATTACATTCGACTGATACTGCTAAAATTATTTAAAATGTGGATGTATATAATGTTTTTGTCATAGATGAAATTGTTGCATGTGATGTATATCGTGAAATAGAACACTTGGAACTGATTTGGGAGAAGGGATCATTTATGGCTAAAACACACAATTCAAAGATATATGTTGTACTTAAAGCAAGCAGATAGTAACTTACACACATTCTCCTAAAGGGGTAGTGGTGTGTTTTTGTATTGTAACAGCATTGCGGGAATCATGCTCCATGAGAAGTCTGCAAAAGCTTATGCCCTTATGAATCCCACCATTACCCAGATACATTGATTACTGGACCTGTGATCTGGCCTGCCTTCCCTCATCCTGCCTGCTTTATTTAAATTGGTTATTTGAGTTTTGGGCAGCCCAACAATTTAAATGTCTCTCTCTTTTAAAGCCTAATGAATTATTTTCAGCGCTAATCCTTGTACATTAATGAAGCGTCTTTGCAGCTAAGAGTGACTGGTGAACATAAGCTTCATCACTCGGGAGGAGACAATTAACTATATTGTTTGTCACCAGATTCCAGCGGTAGTCAGTTGTTTTCTCAGTACCGTGTCTGTAACTGCTGGGAGACTAAGGATGCTTTCATACATGTCAGTTATTGCACTTTCAATCCACTTTGCAGCTGGATTTTACTGCGTGAAACAGCAAAATCCACTTGCAAACAATCGCTAAAGTGGATTGAAAGTGTGTTATTCAGCATGTGTGAAAGCACCCAGAAATACTGTCTATTTAACCTGTCTGTCATGGTCCTGGTTGGAAGGCAGTGAAGAAATGTTTGTGGCAGCACTGTGCTCTGAGAGTGTGCTGAGGAGCTGACATCTCGTTCACTACTAGAATGGAAGCATACACGTGTGCAGTACCTAATGACTTCAACTTATAGTATTGTATTTATTGCAAAAAATGCATGTTCTTATCAGCTACTGGCAGTTTTATAACACATAAATGCTACTGAAGATTTCTTGGTGGCCTGTGATGTTTCTGAATAATGTAAGGAGAACAAAGTATAGAGAAAGGTGTATGCCGATGCGGGGGAAGCATGGACCAGCAGGCAATCAGCAGAAGTCTCTCACTCACAAACACACACTTTTTGCCTGTGGGATTTCATTGGCATTTCTCTGGTATAACAGAAATCTCGCGACACAGTTCTCCTTGCTTCAGTAAAAACTGGAAAGCTGAGATTCTTGTAGTATATTTTCCCCTGTAGATTTCCTGTTTGTGTTCACAGTAATTTGACAGTTTGCAGTGTTCAGTTCTCATTTGCGACGGCGACTAAACCTTGGTGTTCTGCCTTAACAGGAGCTGCCTTTGGTGCACTCAACGGGCTGCGGCTGGGTTTGAAGGAGACGCAAAGCATGGCATGGTCCAAACCTAGGAATGTACAGTAAGTACAGAGTTCAAGTAATCTTTCCCTGTAATTTTTCCCTCATCAGTATTGGCTCCTTTTTGTCCTGTTATCAAAATCAGAAAACTCTCCTTGGTTCTTTAGTCTTTTTTAAATGTTCAGCCTCTTATTGGTTCAGTATCTTTGAAATATTTAGCCTCATGTTGCTAGGCTCCCTTGCTTGCTGAAAATGGTCAGGGTGTAATCATGAAATTGATGTCAGTGAGAAATTGAACAGCTTGACTACAGGTCTCGCTTGACAAATGAAGGATTTTGTGTGGCTACAATGAGAAACGTTACGTCTTTTCAACCAGCAGGTGGCAGCAGAGTGAAATTGATTTCTGCTACATTTCTCCTCCAGCAGGGAAGACACATTGAAGGTCATTCCTTTCACAGTCATTCTATTCTCACCTTTCAATCGTAAATTGTAACTGGATGTTTTCTGTATATCCATATCTCAAATGGTGTAAAAATAAAACAGCACCAGCACCTTTAAGAGCAGAATAAAAAATTGTTTTGTAACTCAGCTATTACAATTCCTTATAACCATTTTCTTGAAAATAATCATAATTTCTCACAATATGGAATACATTTGTCACTAGAACAAGTACTGCCCTCTACAGTATATGCAGAATGTGTCTATTCTACAGTATACAAATATCATTATCTAATGCTGTAGATTATCTTGCATAAAAAAAAATTATACTACGGTACATGTTTTGAGTCTTTCATTTTGCTTGTTCCAAAAGGGAAACTATGTTTTTTCACTTTTCCTCCATTGGAAAATCTTTTAAAATTTAAGGAGTTTCATGTTCAGTGTTTGGCCTACTAAGACCCCTAGATTCTTTTCGCAGATAAGATACGTCTCCCCCATCCTATAATTATGCATTTGATTTTTCCTACCTAAATGCAGAACTTTACATTTATCTCCGTTGGAATTCATTTAATTTGTTTTAGCCCAGTTTTCCAGCCTGTCAAGATCATCCTGTATCCTGACTGTCTTCTACCCCTCCTAATTTAGTATCATCTGCAAATTTAAGAAACATCCCCTCTATTCCTTCATCCATATCATTTATAAAGATGTTGAACACCACAGGTCCCAGGATAGATCTCTGAGGCACTCCCCTTGTCACTCCTCTCCAAGAGCTCTCTTTAGGCGCAATCCATCAACTAGTTACAGATTCACCTAACAGTAATAGGACCCAAACCACATTTTATCAATTTGTCAACAGGAATATTATGTGGAACCTTATCAAAATCCTTACTGAAATCAACCTAAACTATGTCTACAGCATTCTCCTGATCCAGCAAGGTCGTAACGTTCTCAAAAACAGAGATACGGTTAGTGTGACATGACTTGTTCTTGAGAAACCCATGCTGGCTCTTAGTATTCACAGCCATCCTTTCTAAATGCTCAAGGACTGACTATTTGATGATTTATTCAAAAACTTTTCCAGGTATAGATGTCAAGCTGATGGGTTGGTAGTTGCCTGGATCCTCCTTTTTCCCTTTCTTGAAGATGGGGACTTTTGCCTGCCTCCAAACTTCTGGCACCTCACCTGTTCTGCAAGAATTCTCAAAAATAATGGACAGAGGCTCAGAAATTACATCTGCAAGTTCTTTCGGTGCCCTTTAGTGCAATTCATCTGGCCCTGGGGACTTAATTTCATTTAAAGAAACTAGGTGTTTATGTACTACCCTTATGCTGATCCTAGGCTGCAACTCCCTTCCCTCATTATCTGTTCTGTTTTTGCCATGTTGAGCACCGCTTTCCTCGCAAGACAAGACTGAGTAAAAGTAGGAATTGAGCAGTTCTGCCCTCTCTTCATTACCTCTCTTCGGCAAGACAAGTCGGGCATTCATTTGACTTTTCATTTTTAGCGGAATTGGACTTCCAACTGATATCTGGGTAGTTGAAATTTTCCACGACCACTGTGTCCCATCTCTGAGAAATTTGTAATCTGTTCTAATAGTGTCTCATCCAAGTCCTTTGCCTGGCTTGGTGGTCTGTAGCAGACCCCCGCAATATCACTATTATTTCTTACTCCTTTATTTTTACCCAGAGACTCTCAACTGAACGTCCATGCTCAGATTCATATATTTCCTCACAAGTATACACCTCCTTGACATATAATGCTTCTCCTCCCCCTTCCTTATTTGACTATCCCTTTTAAACAAGTTGTACCCCTGAATCCTAATATTCCAGTCGTGAGTGTCATCTCACTAAGTTTCAGTAATGTCTGTTAGGTCATAGTCCCCTTCCTGTATTAGGGCTTCAAGTTCCTCCTGCTTGTTTCCCATACTCTGCGCATTAGTGTGGAGACATCAGAATCCATAGTTGTTGTTCCCTGAGGTTTTTGTTTCTGTACTTACCCACGAGTTAATGTTTCCTTGCATATGTGCCACTCCCTGCAAATCTTTACTGTTCTTATCTCCAGTTATTAGTTTTGAATTTTTGATTCGGAAAAAATTGGGGGGTGGATCATTGGGGGTGAAAAATAGTGGCAGGCCTTGTTTTGTGTATGCTTGTGGTAGAGGAAACATTTTCATGGTGCTAGAATGGGTAGATTTGGTTGCTGCTTGCAGTACTGGAAGAATACACAGCAGCTTGCAGTACTGGAAGAATATCTTTGGATTTCATTTCCCCCCTTCTTTGGATTTCATTTCCCCCTCTGTAACTTGAAGTGTCCAGCAGCCCTTTCTGTGCACAGAAGACACCTGTATGCCTTTTGGATCTAACTCCTTATTCCTGAATTCCAGTGGTAGTCAGCTGTCCATGACATGACCATGTCTGTGATGGTGTTACACAACTGGGAGAGGAAAGTACTGTCCATTTGAGCTGGTTGTCATTGGCTCTGTTCTGGAGGTATCCGACACCAGTGTGGGATCAGTATCTTGCTTGTCTGAGAGTGTGCTGTGCAGTCAACAACCTGCTCAGCACTAGTCTGAAAGCATACATGCGTGTGTACCCCATGTAATGGCTTTTGTCGGTATAGAATACAAGACTTATTTTCATAAAGAAAATGTTCTTTAATCTTTATAAAATCTCTGTAGCACATGTGAAGGTTCCTGGTATAGGCTATTTTTAATGTGCCTAGAAGCCCGTTAACCTGTGTACAGTTCAACCCATAAAAACATAAGGAAAGCCACGCTGGATCAGACCCCGGCCTATCAAATCCAGCAGTTTGTTCACACAGTGGCCAACCAGATGCCTCTAGGAAGCCCACAAACAAGACAACCGCAGCAGCATCCTGCCTGTGTTCCACAACACCCATTATACATTTTTATTGCTTCTAGTACTCAAGGATAGGCCATTCACTGTGTTCTGATTAGTGATGTTTGTTTTTTTAAACTGATACACAAAATACTTTTGTAGAAGTTGGGAGAGTGGCTAATACTTGATAAGTCTTGTATCCCATGAAATTTCCTCTGTTCAGATGCTTTAATTATCCATGCTAATTAACTGAAAATGGATACGCAAATCATGATTCATGTGCAAGTTTCAGAGGACAAGGAGCTAGGGAACAGTTGCTCTTGATTCCATGCAAGAAGCCATTTTAGAAGTTGTGGTAAGAAGAAAGTTGAAAATTCCTCTTCACACAATCAAACCCTCAGTCATCTAAAGCATTATTTCTTTGAAATAAGAAAACAATGGCTTTTAGAGCCCCTGGGTTCCTCTGGAAAGAATTTCATTTAAACATCACTTTTATCACTTGTCACCTTAAGAAATGGTTTCCAATTGGCAAAGGTGTCAGACAAGGATGTATTTTATCTCCCTATCTCTTCAATCTATATGCAGAACATATAATTAGGAAAGCAGGATTAGATTTAGATGAAGGTGGAGTGAAAATTGGAGGGAGGAACATTAATAATTTGAGATATGCTGACGACACTACATTATTGGCAGAAAATAGTGAAGATTTGAAACGACTACTGCTAAAAATTAAAAGAGAAAGTGCCAAAGCAGGACTACATCTGAACATCAAGAAAACAAAGTAATGACTACAGGAGAATTACACTACTTTAAGGCTGACAATGAGGAAATTGAAATTGTTCAAGACTTTCTATTCCTTGGCTCCACCATCAACCAAAAGGGAGACTGCAGCCAAGAAATCAGAAGGAGGTTGAGACTGGGAAGGGCAGCCATGAAGGAGCTAGAAAAGATTTTGAAGTGTAAGGATGTGTCACTGGCCACCAAGATTAGATTAATTCATGCCATTGTATTCCCTATTACTATGTATGTGTGTGAAAGCTGGACAGTGAAGAAAGCTGATAGGAAGAAAATAGATTCCTTTGAAATGTGGTGTTGGAGGAGAGTGTTATGGATTCCGTGGATTGCCAAATGAACAAATCAGTGGGTTATAGATCAAATCAAGCCTGAACTGACCCTAGAAGCTAAAATGACTAAACTGAGGCTATCATATTTTGGTCACATTATGAGACGACAAGAGTCACTGGAAAAGACAGTCATGCTAGGAAAAGTTGAGGGCAGCAGGAAAAGAGGAAGACCCAACAAGAGATGGATTGACTCAATAAAGGAAGCCACGGCCTTCAATTTGCAGGATCTGAGCAGGGCTGTCAAAGATAGGACATTTTGGAGGACTTTCATTCATAGGATTGCCATGAGTTGGAAGCTACTTGACGCCACTTAACACATACACACACCTTAAGAAATACAGAAAATAAGCCCTATAATAAAAGGTAAAGGTAGTCCCATGTGCTAGCATGGGGTCCTTACTGACCGATGGGGTGATGTCACATCACAACGTTCACTAAGCAGATTATGTTTACAGGCGGTCTACCATTGCCTTCCCCAGTTGTCTACACCTTACCCCCAACAAACTGGGTACTGGTTTTACCGACCTCAGAAGGATGGAAGGCTGAGTCAACCTTGAGCCGGCTACCTGAAACCGACTTCCGTCGGAATCGAACTCAGGTCGTGAGCAGAGCATTGAGCGCAGTACTGCAGCTTACCACTCTGTACCAGGGAGCTGTGTAATGGAAGGTATTAAATAGCACAGTTGTATGTGTGCCTTTAGACCTACAAATTGTATTTCACTAAGTGCATTCTGCCTCTCTCATATTACTTGCAGGATTTTAAACATGGTGACGAGACATGGGGCATTATGGGCTAATACTCTTGGATCTCTAGGTAAGTAAGCTTGACTTGTAATCCAGACCTCAAGGTCGCCTAAATCACCAAGCTTAATTTTTCTATAAATCTGGAAGTCTGAAAAACTTAAGATGGAAGGTCCATCTGGCGGTTTGTGTTTGGCAGCCCAATGAATTGCGTTACAGGACATACGATATCTTTAAGACTTGACAACTGGCAATAAATACTTGCTTCTCTAACAAAGCTTTTTAAAATGGGATTCAGAGGCCTGAAAGATCACTGCTTGTGAGAGAGGGCTCAGGCCCCATTTTCAATGCTTTCTGTGAGATGCAAGTTTTTGTTCTTAGCACCGAAATAAAAAAAGATCACCTAGCACAGGAAACATGGCCAGTTCAGCTCAAGGGTCCCAAAAGTTCAAGATTCCAATGTTCCAAGTGACATATTAACAGAAGCTTCGCAGCTGTGTTTGTTTTCTTGAGTAAACTTTCCTCGTTTGTTCCAGTCCTTCACCCTGACCTGTCTTTAGTGGCAAGTCTGCAGACTGCCCTAACATATGATGCGGTTTGGTGAGGGGCGCGTTGGAAATCTGGTGCTTTGGGGGAAAGGGGCATCCTAATAATAATAAAAAAGTACCTTTACAGTTACAGTACAAAACAAGAAGTATTTTGTATTTCTCAAAGAGTGATATAAGCGGTCTTAAATTTTGTAGTCTTGTTCACCTGTCATATCTGTCCCAACAGGGTGACTTCTCTGTTCAGTCTTTGTCAACGGTGCAGATCAGTTCTTTCAGATCCACAGCTTAGCATCCACAGCAGAATAATATATTATTAAACAGTTCCGCTTCATATTTGCCTTGCAATTTTGTGCTCTCTGCCCAGTTGGCCAACCCAGTTAAAATTGATCCTTGGACTCATTAAGGACAAGGCGACTCAGGGATATATATTTATTTCCCGTCATAAAGCTCGGTGCTGGGCCCTAGTAATGTCACAGTGCTGTGTCTTTCCTGTAGAAGTAATATCATTGAGCTGCCAAAATTCCAAGATTGTGATTGACTAGGATTCAAATTTGTTATATCCCTGGTTTCTATCCCCGCTAAGAGAGAGCCAGTGTGGTGCAGTGGTTAAGAGCAGTGGACTCTAATCCAGAGAACCGAGTTGGTTTCCCCACTCCTCCACATGAAGCCTGTGGAGATTGTAAGCTGGTTTGAGTCTCCTTAAAAAGGTAGAGAAAACCAGGGTATTAAAACCAACTCTTCTTTTTCTTGATTTACAATCACCTTCCCTTCCTTTCCCCAAACAAACACCTTGTGAGGTAGGTGGGGCTGAGAGAGTTCTGACAGAACTGTGACTAGCCCAGGGTCACCCAGCTGGCTTCATGCGGAGGAGTGGGGAAACCAACCCGGTTCACCAGATTAGCGTCTGCCTCTCATGTGGAGGAGTGGGGGATCAAACCCAGTTCTCCAGATTAGAGTGTTACGCTCTTAACCACTATACCACGCTGGAAATAATTCAAGATCAGAATCTCACTGGGTTATTTGCCCAAACTTTACTTACTGTGATTTATTTCATTTTGTTGGACTGGCAATGTGACTTCCCTTCTAGCACTGCTGTATAGCGCCTTTGGAGTGGTCATAGAGAAAACACGGGGCGCAGAAGATGATCTGAACACAGTGGTGGCTGGGACCATGACGGGAATGCTATATAAAAGCACAGGTATGTTGGCAAAGGACCTCCTTAATCTTGGCTTTGAGAAGAGGAGCCGAGTCAAAACTACTCCTGCTTAGAATGGGACTACCTAGGTCATTTCCCCATAAACAGCTGTCCAAATACTTAATTCCCTATCTACTGACTTTTGTGACAACGTTGTATTTATTTTTAACTTTGCAAACTAGGTGCAGTGTAAATCCCCAGTTCACTCTTCTGTGATCATCAACTGAGCTATGCATAAAATTTTAATCTGAAGCCCTAGTGCTAATGTCTTCATGGGTATTAGGCAAACTCTGGTGGTTTACCTTTTCGTTAAGGGTGGTAGACACTGACAATGAGGGCTCAAAGCCAACAATTTTAGGGAAAATACTGTGGAACAAACACTGGAGGAAGGAATAAGAAAAATGCAAAGTCTTGATGGGAGTGATAGTTAGTTGGATCCCAACAATAACTTCTGCTAATAGAAGTGGGGGAGGGGTAAGTTTTGGCCGATTTCCCCTGTAGCGCTGCACCTTTTCTGCCGTTCCTGGAAGTCCCCTGTCCCCAGGAGCAGCATTTCGAGGAGATTGGTGGGCCGCAGTAGGAAGGAGAAGGAAGGGAAGTGCCTTCTGATAGCTCAATTTATCATAGAATCTTAGAATTGGAGGGGACCACCAGGGTCATCTAGTCCAACCCCCTGCACAATGCAGGAAATTCACAACTACCTCCTCCCCACACCCCCAGTGACCCCTACTCCATGCCCAGGAGATGGCCAAGATGCCCTCCCTCTCATGATCTGCCTAAGGTCACAGAATCAGCATTGCTGACAGATGGCCATCTAGTCTTCTTAAAACCTCCAGGGAAGGGGTGCTTACCACTTCCCGAGGAAGCCTGTTCCACTGAGGAACCGCTCTAACTGTTAGGAGGTTCTTCCTAATATTTAGCTGGAAACTCTTTTGATTTCATTTCAACCCGTTGGTTCTGGTCTGACCTTCTGGGGCAACAGAAAACAATTCGGTACCATCCACTACATGATAGCCCTTCAAGTACTTTTTTTTAATAAATATTTTTATTGATAGCCCTTCAAGTACTTGAAAATGGTTATCATATCCCCTCTCAGTCTTCTCTTCAGGCTAAACATTGTGACTCCTCTTCAAGTTAATCATTGGGACCCAGCTCCCAATGATTTAATGTGGTATAAAAATACAGAGCAATATAGGGAATAGGCAGGGATCCCCAACCTTTTTGAGCCTGCAGGCACATTTGGAATTCTGCCATGGCATGGTGGGCGCAGCAACATAAATGGCTGTCACAAAATGGCTGCTGCAGGAGGCGGAGCCAGCCACAAAATGGTTGCCACAGCTTAACTTCAGTGACCCAGTGCAGATCCTTGTGCTGTGGCGGCAGCTGCTGCCAAAGCAACATTTTAAAAAATCTGCAGAGCCTGTCAGATTGTGTCTCCACCCACTTCCTAAGAACACTTGGCGTGTGCCAGAAAAGGTGTTTGTTAGTCTGTTAATCTATAGGTTACCCAAATAGCTACATTATATGCAGTGTATAATAATCTATTCTGACAAAATGCATTGGCAGTGAGTGTAACACAGGATTGTGTGGCCCTAACAGTACAAGAGAATTCTGTGACTCTGTATGGCAGAATTGAGGCTGGGTATGGATACAGTACCTGAACCCCGAAGAGCTATACATGCAGATTAAAAGGGGGTAAGATAATTGTTTTAAAAGTAAAACACCCATTATACACCTTTAGGTTACGTACCTTGGAAGCCCAGTACAAAGATTTTTGCAGTACAAAGATTTCCCCTATCAAGGGGAAATGCTACTGATGATACAGCTTGGAGTCAGAGAGAAACTGCAAAAATGATCAGCAAGAAATCTTACAGCAACATGTAGATGAAAACAGTAACAGCTAGTAGAGGTGCAGATGTATTTATTGCTTGGTGCACATCCATTAAAACTTTGAAAGTGTTAAGACTAGTCATAGAAGCAAGAACTTGGAGTAGTAGAAGAAGAAGGGTTGGTTTTTATACCCCGCTTTTCTCTACCGAAAGGAGTCTCAAAGCGGCTTACAATCACCGCCCCCCAGCAAGCACCTTGTGAGGTAGGTGTTCTGAGAGAACTGTGACTGGCCCGAGGTCACCCAGCAGGCTGCATGCGGAAGAGTGGGGAATCGAACCCAGTTCACCAGATTAGAGTCCACCTCTCAACCACTACACCACGCTGTAGCACAGGTTTATGCTTAAGTCACTATACCTTTTACAGCTACTTTATTTGCCTGAACCTCTGCCTAGTACCCCTGAATATTCTCCAGATCTAGCTTGGTCATGTGGTTATCACAAGCAATAAAGCCATTTGTTCAGTTTGTTTAAAGATTTGTTAACATTCAAGATTTTAAATGGCAGGTCTGTTTTGTTTGACCTTATTGTGACACACATGGCTGCAATTCTTATCCTAACCAAGTGCCATTAGAATGAATAATTACAGTATCATTATCATTCCTTTATTGGCATACAATAATTATTGGCATACAAAAGTATTGTCGAAGGCTTTCACGGTCAGAGTTCATTGGTTCTCGTAGGTTATCCGGGCTGTGTAACCGTGGTCTTGGTATTTTCTTTCCTGACGTTTCACCAGCAGCTGTGGCCGGCATCTTCAGAGGAGTAACACTGAAGGACAGTGTCTCTCAGTGTCAAGTGTGTAGTACTCTTCCTACACACTTGACACTGAGAGACACTGTCCTTCAGTGTTACTCCTCTGAAGATGCCGGCCACAGCTGCTGGTGAAACGTCAGGAAAGAAAATACCAAGACCATGGTTACACAGCCCGGATAACCTACGAGAACCAATGACACTACAAAAGGTTACAAAAGGAATGGAAAGGTTAAAAAGTACCCTTTATAAAATGGTTAAAAGGCGGTTACGTTAAGAAATACCATTTGTTGGTACTGCCACCTAATCAGCTGTTTGGCGGGCTTTTAAAACAAACTTTAAAAACTGAGCCACCGTCTCCAATATTTGGGGTGAACAATTGTTCAGTAAATAGAGAGCATTAAAATGAATCTGAGACATTCAATCTATTTACCAACAGGGGGCTTAATAGTTCATTGCGAGATTCTGTGTAGAAACTACAATAAAATAAAACGTGACTGTTTCTATACAATTACTGTCACATGGGCAGAGCCTGTCAGACAAAGGAATTTTCCGAAATCTGCCTTCGAGTACCACAGATGTCAAAACATTAAATCTAGCCAGAGAGATAGCTCTACGTTGGGATGGATCACACAGGAGAGATAAGTATGGAGAGGGTTGGTAAACATCAAAGGGTACCCCTAAATTTAATGGGGAGCATGTTTTATTTGCAGCACTATTTAGATCTTGCAGTCCTATATCTAATAGTCTGTGTTTTATTCTTTGGAAAGCTTCCTCAGTAAGCATAAGGAGTCAAAATGAAGGCCAATAGATTTAATTTTGCTCTCAGTGTGTTGAAACCACTTAGGGAAGAGGGGTCTGCCTTAAGGTGGAAGTGTAACCAGAATTTTACGGTCAAGAGCCACGCTCTAGTTACGAGTAGCATTTGGCCACTTTCCAAGCACAGTGCAGCATACGGGACACAGCAGGGCATACCCATTATTTTACTGAGAAATTTGGCTTGAGTGCGTTCCAATGAATGTTCCATGCACTAATCCAGACAGGAATACCATACAATAATTGCGTGTTGACTTTAGCGTTATAGACCTTAAGGGAATAATTGCAGTAGTACGTTGATTCTGTTTTGCGATTAGAGATCCATTAACAGCCAAACAATTGAGAAGAATCTTATAACCTCAGAGAGAATGGAGTGCAGGAATCCATGGAAAGGAAAATATGTCCCTTCGTGCTTCTACTTTAAAGCTGACAGTCTGCCTTTAGGAACTTTAACCGTATTAATTTTAACTCTCAGCTTGACAGCTCTCTATCGGTTGCAGGTTGAAGTTGAAACATGCCTTGGGAAAGGGCCTAAAATATGGTTCTGTCTGAATACTATGGTTGGACATTTGACTGGTCAATTATTGGCCAAGTATGGTTAAAACATTAACTGTATTTAGAACATCAACAAAGATACTGTAGTCATAAACAAGTGTGATACTTGCGCTAATTGCAAAAACAAAAGAAATTAACTTCACAGTTTCTAAAAAACGAATTATAACTTTGAACAACGTTGGGTGAGGTTTCCTATATGTGAACAGTTCATTGAATAATGGTTCTGTTCAGCTTTTGTCCTATAACCCCAAGGTCAGCCTAAACGTACAGCAACTATTTTTAAGTTTGTTCTTAAAGGGCAGTGGAAAACATAATGAAACAAGTGTGGACCCACGGTACACATGGAGAAGGAATTCCTCCCCCCTTCACTGCTGATTTCCCACACCCAATTCCCTCCTTACTGCTCAGTGGGATGGGGGGGGCATGGGAGATTCGTGGGGGGGATCCCATATCCCTCCCCATTGCCAAGCCTGGTGCAGCTTCAGGCCCCACTACTTACTGTTGAGCCCAGCTGCCAGTGTCCCCCGCCACAGCCAGTTCTGGTAAATGTGTTGTCTGCACATGCACAATGCAATGCAGATATATATATATATTTTTTGGGGGGGGGCATTTAAAAAACCCCAGCATAGTGTAGGGAGCCAGCGTGGTGTAGTGGTTAAGAATGGTGGTTTGGAGCAGTGGACTTCTTTCTGGAGAGCTCTGGAGAACCGGGTTGGTTTCCCCACTCCTACACATGAAGCCAGCTGTGTGACCTTGGGCTAGTCACAGCTCTCTTAGAGCTCTCTCAGCCTTGCCTACTTCACAGGGTGTTTGTTGTTGGGAGGGGAAGGGAAGGAGATTATAAGCCAGTTTGATTCTCCTTAAAAGGTAGAGAAAGTCAGTATATAAAAACCAACTCTTTTAAATATATTTTATTGTTTATTTCAGATTTTTCTGCAAACATGGGGGGGTTCCCCCAAGTTCAAAGAAATATCTGATTAGCATCACTGTGGCCCTGATCCATGGATTTAGGTGTCTGTAGATGTTGGTCACACGTCACTATTAGATATAAAGATAAGATCAGCTTGCTTTACACAAATGGTATTCTTGGTTTTATGGAATATCTGAGTGCAGTCAAATAAGTAGGTGGTTGAAAAGAGGCCATTCCTACTGAATATTCACATGATGCTTACAAGTAAGATGCACTGAATTTAGTACAGCTCAAAGTTACCTGTTGGGGCATGTTCAGTCTTCAGCCCTGAGTACATTCTTGACCTTTTACATTGTTTTCCCTGATCTGCATGTTGTGATACATGCATGCACACATTCACTGCATCATAATTACCTTGCAGAACTGGCATGGTGTAGTGTTGGAAACCTGGGAAAACCAGGTTCGAATCCCCACTCTGCCATGGAAACTCGCTGGGTGACCTTGGGCCAGTCACACACTCTCAGCCTCGACCCTGGCTAGTATTTGGATGGGACACCTCTAAGGAATACCAGGGTTGTGACGCGGAGGCAGGCAATGGCCAAACCACCTCTGAATGTCTCTTGCCTAGAAAACCCTACATGGTCACCATAAGTCAGCTGTGACTTGACGGCAAAAAAAAAAAAGATTGGGAGAGAGTTTTGAGCATATTGCTAGGCTTGAAGTTAGTGAATTCCATCCAAAAGGCTACAGTCCAAAGAATGCTTTCCTAGGAGTAGCTCCATTAAACAAAATGGGACTTATTTACAAGTAGATCAGCTTAGGACGGCGCCTAAACTATGGAAATCTTTGATTTAAGACTGTTGAAAACCATTTTTGGGAAACAGTGATGTTTTCATTATATGAGATTCGCTTCCACCTTGGCCCAGACAAGTGATCCAGCTAAGCACAAAAGGTTTCTTACATTAAACTGCTTTCAGGTGTATCTTACAGACTTCTGTGTCATGAGACCGATACTTGGCTAAGTGGAAGATGCATGGATTTTCCCCATGTTCTCCTCCTAGCACTCCCTTTTGGACTTTGGAAAGATGAATCATGGAACCCATATGTATGTATTGCCATGGAGGTTGGGGGCCTACAGTGAGAAGCAGAGAGAAGGCAAAAAAAAAAAAACCCTGCCCCCTTTCCTACAGCTGTAGCTCTACTGATGGAAGAAAGAAGGGTGGATTCTTCTTTCACTGCAGAATCCCAACCACACACAGCTGCAGAAATCACAGCTCTGAGAGGCCAGCGGGCACTGCTGGGAGGAGGCAAATCCCAAGCAAATTTGCACCTTGAACATGACGCGTGGCTGCTTTCTGACCAAAGCATATACTATGTTATACTAGCATTCTCTGAGCTTCCTATTGCTTGTAACTATGAAACGTGCAGGCAGGAAAGGGGGTGCTTCTGCAGGTTTAATTTATATGGAATGGGCTATACTTGAGAAAGCACCTAAGTTCTATGTAGTATCTTTATAAATTGAGATGCTTACACCCGTAGAGTTGCTCACAGTCACTTTGGTATCAACATTGTTAGGGTATTTCCACAACAGTTAATCTAAAAATTTTGTATGTGTGTAAGCCTGATTCTTCTTTTTGGATTTTTGTACTACTTTTACATCTAAAGGTTAAACCGTGTAATTAAATGTGACACATAATAGCCACAAGCCTTTCAGTGGAAGGCAGGTGGAGCCCTGCCCCTAAAAAAAAGAGTTCGTTTTTATACCCCACTTTTCTCTACTTTTTAAGGAGTCTCAAAGTGGCTTACAATCGGCTTCCCCTCCCCGCAACAAACACCTTGTGAGTTAGGTGGGGCTGTGAGAGTTCAGAGAGAACTGTGCCTGGCCCAAGGTCACCCAGCAGGCTTCATGTGGAGGAGTGGGGAATCGAGCCCAGTTCTCCAGATTAGACTCCACCATTCATGTGGAGCAGCGGGGAATCAATCCCGGTTCTGCCCCTATAAAATGTGTAGTTATGTGACTTCGTGCTTCTTATGATTCATCACTGGAGTACAGGCTTCCAGGGACAGCCAGGAACATCTCTGCTTACAGATTAAAAGCTTAAAAAGGGAAATCATCATATATTAAGCAGCTCCTAGAACAACTAACTTAATGAGGAGGGAACGCTCTGGCCTGTATTTTGGAGACTTAGACCTGACCCTGGAAACGGGCTCTTCCATGTCATAAATTAGTTGTTTTTCCTTTACTAGGTAACCAGGAGCCCTGACCTGGATGGCCCAGGCTAGCCTGATCTCGTTAGATCTCAGAAGCTAAGCAGGGTCAGCCCTGGTTAGTATTTGGATGGGAAACCACCAAGGAATACCAGGGTTGCTGTGCAGAGGAAGGCACTGGCAAACCACCTCTGTTAGTCTCTTGCCATAAAAACCCCAAAAGGGGTCGCCATAAATCGGCTGTGACTTGACGGCACTTTACACACACACAGGTAACCAGGAAGGTTGACAGAAGGCCTAAGAATGAACACTAATGGGTTACATATGATAAATTATCCAGGACTTTTAATATATCACAACCAGTAAAAAAAATGCATTAAAACCAAACACATTTTGGCCACAAGGCCTTCCTCAGTGGTACACCATAAAATATCATTCAAAATACACCATTTCTGACCAAAGCTTTAAAACACAGAAGTAGGGCCAGTTCGTTATCTAGATTATTCCCTCTTCATTAACGGACTCCATTAGGACCATCAAAAATCGTATTTCAGAATGTCGCTATTCATGGTCTTTATGAGCAAGGTCAGGGCAAATCGCAGCCCTGTGGTGTGTATCTCCACCCCCACAGAACTGCTATTCACTTTGGCCTTGCTTTTAGGCCTTTTGTCAATCTTTCTCATTACTTGGTTTTTCTGGGTTGATGTTTTTTCTTTCCCTTTCTGTTTTGATTTTTTCTTTGCGGCCTACGTGTGTTAAGACTTAAGTAAAACGTGTCCTGACAGTTACTAGAGCAGGGGCACTTTCACGCATCCTGAATAATGCACTTCCAGTCCACTTTTAACGATCGTTTGCAAGTGGATTTTGCCGTTTCACACAGTAAAATCCAGTTGCAAATGTGGGTTGAAAGTGCTTTATTTGTCATGTGTGAAAAGCACCTGGGTTTCTTAGAATCTTTGGGGGTGGGGGAGCAGAGGGAGTACTGGAGGAGGCTGGAACATAACCTCCATATGCCAAGGCCGTATCCTCTGGAATGCCACTTGCTCGGGGTTCGTAGTGGGGACAGCTCTGCCCTTGGTGCACTGTTGGCTGGCTTCTCAATGGGCTACTGGTCTAGCTGGGTGCCATGGTCATAGTTCTCCTAAGATGCCCAAAAACCTTGGGCCAACCCTGGGTGGGTCACATGCTAAGTAAATTTGGACTTTTGGTGGGTCAGCATACCCCAAAAGGTTGGGAACTACCGGTCTCAGTTAACTGCATGTTTGGCGAACTCTTCAAAAGGTTTGTTTTCCGATATTTGTCTACCAGCGTAAGCCATTTTCTGACATGTCTCCGTGTGTCTTAATGTGTCTACTTATGTCAGAGAGTGATAATGATAAGCACTTGTTTTGTGAGACTTGGCTGAAGTCAGGTTGCTATCCAAGGCTAACAGAATTCTGATTGCAGGGGAGGAGGCATCTTTTACCCTATCGCTTGATAAACAGAACTGAAAGACAGGCAATTTTGAATGCGTTCAAACAGAATGCTCCCAAACGTTCTTGAACAAGTAACTCAGCTTTGTTTAGCCAAATGAAACTACTTGTTACTGGATTTCTTGCTCAGACTTAAATGCGTATTAGTACTTCGCTCCACCACCCTCCTTCTTGAGTGGTTGGGTGTTGGGCTATAGAATTTCAGGCCATGGAACAGACCGGTGTATTGCAAAAAGCTGTCTTGACAGACATGGAGTATATTGTCGAAGGCTTTCATGGTCAGAGTTCATTGGTTCTTGTAGGTTATCTGGGCTGTGTGACTGTGGTCTTGGTATTTTCTTTCCTGATGTTTCGCCAGCAGCTGTGGTCTCGAGACACTGTCTTCAGTGTTACTCCTCTGAAGATGCCTGCCACACCTGCTGGCGAAACGTCAGGAAAGAAAATACCAAGACCACGGTCACACAGCCCGGATAACCTACAAGAACCAATGGAGTATATTGGCCAGTGAAAAGCCGTCAATTTCAGCTAACCTAATATTTTAATAGTATCTGTAATACTGCAAAATACTTAATTTGAACAGTGTTTGGCGTTGATTGTGGGATTCTATTTAGAAGAAGAGTTGGTTTTTATATACTGATTTTCCTCTAACTTTTAAGGAGAATCAAACCGGCTTACAATCTCCTTCCTTTCCTCTCCCCACAACAGACACCTTGTGAGGTAGGTGGGGCTGAGAGTACTGTGACTAGCCCAAGGTCACCCAGCAGGCTTCATGTGGAGGAGTGGGGAAACCAACCCAGTTCATCAGATTAGAGTCCACCGCTCTTAACCGCTACACCACACTGGCTCTGTTGTTTGAAATGTTGTTGCCTCTCTTTACTGACAAGTGCTATGAACTTACGCCAGTTGAAAATTAGTTGCTTAAATTTAAGTTTAATCATGGCTGATTAGGACAGCTCTCAGGACTAGTCAAAAAGCGGGTGGGAGGTATGGCAATGAAATAGGCTCTCACACCATGTTTTCCAGCTGGTGTACAACTGACATTTTCAACTCCAGTGTAGGGTTTAAGACTGTTGCAGGGCTGGGCAATTTATATTGACGTGAAGGATAGGACCTTGGATGTGTGGGCATGTCTATGTATGAAGTGCATACCTAGACCATTGCAAATAGGTTTTATCTGTCAGCTGCAGAAAGAGTCTCCTTAATCTTGGCTATTAAAAATAGCCCCAGTGCAGCTGAAATTTAAAAACCTGCCTGAGCAAACTTTTGCCGGTGCATTTATTTCCTGAAATTGTTTTCCTTGGCTTTGTGTAGTTTGTTGGTGTAGACGTTAGCATTCAGGAATTACTTCTGTAACACTGATACATTTGCAATGCAATCCATGGGCTTAGGCTGGAGTAACTCTGCATAGGATTGCACTGTTGGTGTACTTTTTAAGGAGCTTTGATAGGGACATTGCAGCTTTGAGATCTCAGAAGTTGACCTGCAGACCTGACTTGCCTCCAGTATATCTGAAATGATACTAGAATGAATGTGTACTAAGTAGAACAAGGCGTACCCATAGCAAGCAGTTTCTGCTGCCACAAAAACTATTGTGACAGCAGTTGGGAAGGAACTACACTGTTTTCAAGAGTTATTCTGAAAAGCTTCCGTGTCAGCAGTCTGTACATAGTTCTGCCTGCATTTCCTGCCTTATCTTTCTGACCTTTATCTGTTTGGAATCCTTACTGCCCAAGGTTCACTTCTGTTTTCCTCTTTAATCCTAGCTGTCTTCTTTAACAGGGTTGGGATTTCTGGAAAGCAAAAATTGTCTGAGATTAATGTTGAGAGTTAAAAAAAATAACGACAGAAAAGAGAAGCTACTGTACATACCACTGTCTGTTGTTTCTTTTATCCTTGCACAAATTAATAGGCGAGGGTGCTGAGTGTGCGGAGGTGTTCTAGCTTTTCTTTTTATACATTGGATTTACACACTCCAGTAGTGTGGAGTAAGAAAATGATTTGATTTTATTTATATAAAGGTATATATAAGGGTATATAAATATACCCTTCCCAACCAAGTCAGGCTCAGGGTGGCCTCCAACAAAAAACAATATAATGTGTAAGTTAAAACATACAATATAAAACTATAAATTACTGATTTGGCTTGAAAGATGTCAAAGGGGCCTCTAGTTCACTCACTGTATCAACAGTGATCCTTGGCTGATGTTTCATCTCACTGCCGTATTGTTTACTTCCTCTTTATTCTCCTACAGGCGGACTACGTGGGATAGCGAGAGGTGGCATTGCAGGACTGATGCTCACCAGCCTCTATGCTCTCTATAACAACTGGGAGCACATGAAGGGTTCCTTGCAGAGGCAGTCCCTCTGAGCCGAGAACTGGATATCCTCCTGTATAGTGCAATCAGACTCGTGTCCCTTCCGTCTAGCATGGCGTGGAATGGGCACAGATAAGACTGCAGAATCTCACTGTGACAACCCCGGTTACCACCGCTGACAGACTGCAACAGTTGTCGCATTAAGGAGGAGTGTAGCTGTCAGTTTCAACATCCTGTCTCCACAGATGTTCACCTTTGTTTGGACCGGAGTTATTGCATTAACTCAGGTCGTGTAAAACCATCTATTCAGTGCTATCAGGTTTCTGTGTGCTAGTATCGCTGCTGTATTTGAATAAAGTGTGTGTCCTTGAAGGTATTTTTCCACTTCTCTAAAGCCTTGATCATTGACAGATAAGTCAAGGTCAGAACATACTTTTGCAAGTTCCCGATGTACTCTAACTTTTCTCCATGGGGGCGGGGAGGGAAATCATTGATACTTTTTCCTGTTCTGAATAGTTTATAGCCCGTGACCGAAGTCAGCAGCAGTTGAGGGGGGGGGGGCAGTGCCAGCTTGGCATCTCGTTCACCTTCTAGCTCTTAAAATTTCACAATGACTTGTTTGCTTGACTATCTGCTGTAATATGCAGAATTTAACATCCAGCCTCATGTGCCTTCTTCCCTATGCCAAATATTAAACATCGTAAAGCTTGAAAATTTAGTATTATCTACCCTAGTAAAGATAGTCCCCCTGTGCAAGCTCTGGGTCATTCCTGACCCATGGGGTGACGTCACATCAAGTTTACTAGGCAGACTGTTTATGGGGTGGTTTGCCACTGCTTTCCCCAGTCATCTAGGTACTCATTTTACTGACCTCGGGAGGATGGACAGCTAGGTCAACCTTGAGCCGGCTATCTGAAACCAACTTTTGTCAGGATCAAACTCGAGTCATGAGCAGAGCTTTTGACTGCAGTACTGCAGCTTACCACTCTGCACCACGGGGCTCCCTGTCTACCTCAGTACATAATGCTAATTGTTCTTCACCGTTTTCAAAACTGAGAATAAGGACTCCCTGTCTTTTTGCAGCAACATGTTTACCTCCTCCATTTGGGTGCAGCGCAGCCTTTAATGCAGGGGTGGAGAACCTTTTTTCCGCCAAGGGCCATTTGGATATTTATAACATCATTCGCAGGCCATACAAAATTATCAACTTAAAAATTAATTTCTTGGGTGGTCCTAGCAGCTCCATAGCTAACGACTCTTCTGCAAGGGGGAAAAAGGTTCCTTTTCTCGGCAAAACAAACTCACACCCTCCTTGAATAGAGGCTATTCCTGTCAGCGGGAGGGGATGGATCACCAGCCTTAGATCCTTCTGAGCTAGAGATCTGCCAAGACCCACAAAGGGCCAGACCAAATGCTTTTGCGGGCCTTAAACGGCTCCCGGGCCTGACATTCCCCACCCCTCCTTTAATGGGAAGAAAATTTGTCATTGCCTGGGCAAAAGCTGTACAGTAGTATGCTACTGACTCTTTCCTGCTGTTATGAAAATAATCCTGAGTTTTGCTTCCTCTCCAAAAACACAAGATCTGAGCCTGTGGGAAGCATACTAGCACAAGCTATTCCAGCGAGCGCTGTAGAAACCTCTAGCTTTTACAGCAGTGGACTTTTCTTCAGATTGTAAGAAAGTAGTCATTGCAGTGGGAATAAGGGAACTGTACAGGAGGTTGAATGAGCTTTATTGCAACCGTGCCTTTTAGGAAGAACGCAAACAAGCACTCGGTGAATGAACAGTTGCAAATTGAGTGGTGGTGCTTTTATCCTTATGGGGCATAAAGCCCAACGATAGGAAATGGGTCATCTCTAACTTGTATTGCAACTCCACAGGAACACAAAATATCCCATGGAACACTGCATGCAGAATCCAGCTTTCAGAAATGCAAGGTAAATTGCTGTCACAGAAGCCAGTTTGCTAGGACACAAATGCTTCCTGCATGTTGCTACAGCTCCTGAATAATTGTAAAGGTGGCTGTTAACAGAAGGCTTTTGCTGTCACTATTATTGCAGTGCAGAGTATGCAACTGTCACACCCTTGAGAACAGAAGTGACTTAAGAGAGCACTGACTCAACAGCCTGGAAATTTGTTGGTCTTTAAGGTGCTACTAGACTTGAATTTTGTTCTTCCACTAATAGACTTAACACAGCTACCCACCTGAAGCCAAGAGAAAGCCGCATTATTTGTACATGCAATCGCAAGGCCGCTACAATGCTCATTAGAGCTGATTTAAGGAAAGACGCTGATTCAGTTTTATCTCCCCTCCCCCCACGAAAGACCGGCTAATATAAAGACAGACACTATTAAGTTCACAGCAATGGTTTAATGAAAAAAAGTTTAGTGGTAACAAATATTAGGGTGAGAGTGAAGAAAGTTTTTTAGGGCTCATAAGATTCATTTCACATATCAAGTTTTTAGAAGGGTGCATTTCATTTCTTATTTTGTTAATAGCTAAGCCATATGCTGTCTTCAAGATCCGAGCCATTTATTGAAACTAAACGATTAAGCATCAACTGATTTTAAAAAAAAACATCCTTAAAAAACTTCTGATGGCTGAACCAATCTTGTGTAGCTTGTAGCAATTCAGATCAGTAAGCATTTCTAGACAAGAACATAGAATCAGTGCCAATTTAGCCAGGTTTATTACCCACCCAGTAAGATTAGGCAAGTGGTATTTAAAATTCAGTGCTAGAACAGGGCACCCTTTCTAGGCCCTGAACACTTGAAAGTTCCTTATTCTAAACATGTCAAAACTGTGTAATTCATCTGAGAAATGCTTAAATTTATACAACTTTGTTTTTACCTGAATAGCAAAGTTAACACTTTGTACTTGGGCTACATGCTTTGTAGCATCAATATACACTAGACAGGTTTCGTTTACTTCCTGGCCAATTAAAAAAATCAAACCTTCCCACACCCGATTTATATACTACACAGAATTCATCAGCGCCTGATGTAATGGCAACCAAAGCTGCAGAGAGGCCCTTTATGTACTGCTTATCAAATGACTTGAACCTCTTCTCACTTTCCTTAACTCCTGGTTTAGCCAAAGGAGTCCCAAGTGATTAGTGCGCCATATTGACATGGGAATCTAAGTCTCACATCAAATGCAGAGATCTTATTTTAAAGATATATTAAATCGGTATGTCCATATCTATAACAATGGGAAAGCATCAACAAGAGCAGTTCTTTTTCTTTAAAGATTTCTTCCGTCTATGAGAAGATAGACACTGGGAAGGAAAAGAGAAGAGTTGGAGGTGACTTGATTAAATCATACACGGCTCTCCCCTGGCCCCTGGGGGCAGGAAACAAAAGTCATTGTTCCAGAGGCGTAGTCCAAACATCAGGAAGAGCTCTAAAAGCACCAACTTCCGCAACTGCAAGAGAATCCAAGTGACAAGCCAGGGAAAGATATCCACACTATTAAGCCCAAGGGATGCGTATAAGGATAATGTTGCTTGCATGTGACGGGAGTTGACTCCCCAGCCCCCCAAAATAAAAATACAACACTTGTCTCGCACTCATACTTCAGTTACAAGTCAATACAACTTTTAAAGTGGGAGTCCATAGTTCAGAAGAGGCAGGCCGGTCAAACACACAAATGAGTAAGACCTCAATTACTCGGTATGAATGTGCGCTGGTCAGCAGAAAAGTGGCTAGTTTGGAACGCTTCCGGCTTTTCACATCTAGAGAGAACACAACCCAGAACAGTCAGTGTTAGACC
Organism: Euleptes europaea; assembly: GCF_029931775.1. Classification (NCBI taxonomy): domain Eukaryota; kingdom Metazoa; phylum Chordata; class Lepidosauria; order Squamata; family Sphaerodactylidae; genus Euleptes; species Euleptes europaea. Next base: position 102,363,552 of record NC_079316.1, on the reverse strand, counting down.
ACTGGAAGCATACAAGAACAGGACAGCGTTGGGGGGAGGGGGGAAACCATCGACAGATTATTGGGAACAGGGCAGCTCACATAGTAACATAAATACACAATAAATCATAAACTATTAAAACAACAATTAAAGCCAAGCCTATAAAATCAGTAAAAATCACATATGGTGCATCTGATTGTGACATAAGGCCACAATAGGGCCTGCAAGTAGTCTTAAGTAAGATGCAGAACCTGCAGGTAAGACGGAAGCAATCAGCTAGGGTGGAGCAGGTTAGGGAGGCCAGCACTGATGAAGAAAACCATAGCTGGCCTCAACCACAGGCCTGGTGGAATAGGTCTGTCTTACAGGTCCTGTGGAACTCCATAAGGTCCTGCAGGGCCCTGGTCTCATTAGACCGACTATTCACCAGGCAGGGGCCAGGGCAGAAAATACAGTTTAGCAGCCTGACAAAATCGTATGCTCCCTTCATATGGTGCAATAATTGAAGTATCAAATGATTGCTTCAAAATCCTTTGGCACAGGAATCAAGAGAACAGATGTGGGGCAAAAGGAGTTAAGGCAGGCTGCCAAGAATGCAGATGTCAACTTTTTAGGAACCAGCCTTATGCAGGAATCAGAGATACCCAAATGATGTTTGCAGGAGCCTATTTGAAGTCCTGGAATTGAGCATACAGTGTAATAATAAAGGGGTGGGGGAAGGTTTCAACTGTTCAGTTCACTACTGATATAGCCATATGGCTGGTTACCTGTAAAGGAGTCGGATACAGCCATTTCTCTCTATCTCCATTCAGCTTCATGCAGGCAAACAGATCACAAACTGTAGGAAGGCCGTAGTCCTAAATGGGAAAAGGGGTGTGTGAGAGAGATTTCCCCATTAAGCTGCATCCCCCAAAGTACAGCTACTGCTATATTAATCCCCTACCCCTGAACATACAGGCTACAAAGTTACACTAAAAGGAGGCACAGGTCTCAACCTGGGTTTTTCAGGAAACCCAAAATACACTTGATGCAGTTCCACTATCTTTAAAAAGCAGCTGGTGCAATCAGTGGTTAAGACCGTATACATACGTGTGCCTTCTTCCGCAGCAGCCATTTATCTTCCGCTGGAGGCTGGCTGGTGACTTCTGTGCTCCGTGCAGACAACACCCAACTGTTGACATTCAGCGGGAGGCGGAAAGGGGCCAGAAGCTCCAGCAACGAATTCTTTCCGCTCACTTCTGCTTTCTCCCGGCTGGCCTTCTCCTCCGTGCTCCACGTTTTGACCTCTGGTTTGAGCAGCCAAGTGGACAAGGGTGTTTCGAGCAGTTCTTTCAGCGGCTCTACAATCTTCTCAGAGTTGTCTTGTTTCATCGCGGGAGCAGCTAGCTCTTCTTCCGTCGGTTGTCGAGAAGGATGGAGCCAGATGTTGACAGCGGTTTTGTTTTTTTCAGACTCGGCGGCTGGGCTGGAGCTCCGCCCTACCACCGGCATGCCGTTTTTATCCTTGCCTTCTTTCCTAAGAAGCCATTTGCACAGAGCTTCTTTCTCACAGCTTTCGTCACACACACACTCTGAAAAGCTAGAGCATGGCTCATTGGCTTTGCATACCTCTTGCACCCTGAAAGAAGGCTGTAGGAGCCAGGCGTCGTTGGGGGACGGCTTCTTCACCTCCAGATGGTCGCTGAGGCACTTAAGATTCCCTAGATTTTCTATCTCTACGCCTTTGGCTTGGTTGCCGCAACAGTTATTGCAGGAATCAGCTCCGAGGAGCCAATCGCTGATATTGTATTCTTCCCTGAAAGGCTTGAACACATACTTCCATTTCTCATCCGAGAAGGTATTTACAGTTTCTGATTCAGAAGGTGTAAGAAGCCAGTCGGAAAGATCCATCTCTTCTTGCTCCAGAAGCTCCAGTTCGTCTATCTTTTCAATGGAAAAAGAAGAGCTGATGGTGGAGGTGGAGCTGTTGCGCTGTCGGGAATCTCTTCTCTCAGGAACACCTCTTTGCTGGTTCTGCAGGAGCCAGTTCTCCAAGTCTTTCAGATTTCCCCAGGCTTGCTCCAAGTAACAAGCTTTGGAAGACTTTAAATCCTTACAATGAAAGCAAACATTCCAAAAGTTTAGTTATATTAAGTAAATGTATTCCACCTGCACATCAGATATTCAAATGTAATAGACAAAGCATCGGCTTCCCCAACCGGAATTAGCCAATTAAGTTAAATTCCCCAGTCAAATGAAGCTAAAATTAGTCTAAGAGGCTGTACCTGTCTGGCCTCTGGCCCATCTGATTTCAAAAGCCAGTCCTCAGAGTTGCTGCTGGGAATGTATGGAGTAAGACAGTCACGGTCAGGTTTGCTCCCAAGAAGCCACTCAGAGAGAGGGCACCCCAGTGTATCATACACCGGCTTTGGCTATTGTAAAACAAAAAGTTTCGGTTACAAATTGAGTTCAAGTGTCCAGGAAAAAATAAAAGCTAGTGGGCGAAACACCACTAGATCCTGAAAGATACCTTTACAAAGATACCTTTACAAAGAGAACTCTCAACATGTGTAACAGGATATTTTTGGAATCAGAAAAATTCTGTTTCCTTTTTCAACTGTGCCCAGCATGCTTAAATATTTCTGTCTGGTACATAAATGTACCAGCTGAAAGACCACTCGATCTCTGAATGCTCCAGTCATTTGCAAACATTCAGGTTCCAAACACTTATTGAACTGTTGTAAGGCAAGGAAACCAGGAGTTACAGTTTCACACCAAACATGTCTCACAGCACGTCCCCAGTAAAGACCACTTAAGCCCCTTTCACTTAATTAACAGAATGCAAAAACCAGAGAAACCATTGGAAGTGCCGTCAGGACTTTCTAACTGAATTTGCAAGAAGACTTTTTAATTGTACCTGATCAACATTGGCATTCCCAAGGGAGTTCTGCACAGAGATCCACGGGGCATAATCTTCTTTGTCAGAAATCTGTTGTTTAAGGTAGAAAAATCAAGATTGTGTTACTCCACTTAAAAATAACTATATCGAGTAGTTACAACTGAGAAGCTCCTACTGTCCTGACTAGAACGCGAGCTAGAGAAGGTCTGAACAAGTCACAGATAACTCTGTGCAGGTTTACTTTCTGTCTGAATCCTCGCAAGCGGCTGGGGAGGGGGGCACCCCAAGACAGGGCTCTGCAAGCGGTTCCATGTTTTTCCTGACACGCCCACTCCTCATCAAAACCCAAATCGCTTTTGAAACAGAGGGGAGTTGGAAGAAGGAAGTTTCCCAAAAGAGTACTTCAGCATTTCATATGCAGTGATGGCCAAGCTGACAAATACCGTGAACAAAAGACCTTGGGAAGAATTTCAAAAGAACTGGAAACTGTACTATGATTAAGTGAAAGAATACTATAATGTACATAAAGAGATTTTAAAATGAAACACTGTAGGCAGTAGCTAATCTAAGCTATTTAACATACATCGAATCACATGATCAGGTCTCTTTGAGATCAGTGGATTAAATTGTTTAGAATTAAATATTATCTGTTACATGATGCTACATTACTCATTCCATTTGGGTAGGTCAAAGTATATAATATTAAGGTAATGGTAAAGGTCCCCTGTGCAAGCACCAGGTCATTCCTGACCCATGGGGTGACGTCACATCCCGACGTTTACTAGGCAGACTTTTTTACGGGGTGGTTTGCCAGTGCCTTCCCCAGTCATCTTCCCTTTACCCCCAGCAAGCTAGGTACTATAATATTAGATCTATACAATAACAATTATGTATTACTATCCATTTATTACATACACTGATTGAATATAGCATATTAAATAGAACTATATAATAACAATTAGATACTGCCACTTATACATACTACATGAAGGTACCGTATATACCCGTGTATAAGCCGACCCGCGTATAAGCCGAGGTGCCTAATTTCTCCCCAAAAATGGGGAAAAATTAGGCACCGACGTATAAGCCGAGGGTCGGCTTATAACCCCTCCCCCCCCCCGCTGGCTTACCTGGGCTCCCGGCAGCAAGCGGCGCGGGCCTGGCGGCGGCGGCAACACAATCAGGCGAGGGCCGGGGCAGCCTCCCTGCAGCCGCTCCCAGCAGCGGCGGCAAGGCCTGGCGAGGGCCGGGGCAGCCGCCCCAGGCCGCCCTCGGCCGCCAGCAGCGGCGGCGAGGGCGGGCGAGGGCCGGGGCAGCCGCCCCAGGCCGCCCTCGGCCGCCAGCAGCGGCGGCGAGGCCTGGCGAGGGCCGGGGCAGCCGCCCCAGGCCGCCCTCGGCCGCCAGCAGCGGCGGCGAGGCCGGGCGAGGGCCGGGGCAGCCGCCCCAGGCCGCCATCGGCCGCCAGCAGCGGCGGCGAGGCCTGGCGAGGGCCGGGGCAGCCGCCCCAGGCCGCCCTCGGCCGCCAGCAGCGGCGGCGAGGGCGGGCGAGGGCCGGGCCAGCCTCCCTGCAGCTGCAGGAGGCCGCCCCAGGCCGCTCTTGGCAGCAGGAAGCGGCGTGGGACCGGCGGCGGCGGCAGTAAGTTCCCTCCTCCCTCCTCCCCCCTACCCTACCCTACCGTATTGACCCGCGTATAAGCCGAGTTCGGCTTTTTCAGCCCTTTTTTGGGGCTGAAAAACTCGGCTTATACGCGAGTATATACGGTATGAGATTATGTATAGGTCTCCCCCTCCCGTTTAAAGGCTGGTGTCTACCTTAGATCTATAAATGATTTGTGAAAATACGCAAGAAGGCTTGGAATGATTTAGATCCACTCCAAATAGCAGCTGACAAATATCTTGCCAAAGGTATTTAGTTGAGTCTATGTATAATGTGTGCATATTGTTCATTTTGTTTTATGTTGTTTTGAAAATAAAAATGTATTTAAAAGAAAAAGTGTACTTCAGCATTTTGAAGTCAGTAGTTCCTCAGGCTAGAATTAGGCCCTTGGGTGAGTCTGAGGCAGCTCTTTAGATCCTTCTTTATCCGTAACAGGATTCTACATGATACCTCTGAAATGCATCCTACCACCCTGCACTCACCATGGTTTTAATTGAGCCGAAAGATGTGATGGCCTGGCGAAGGAAGGACACGTCAGCCTCAAAGTTCAGGATGGAAGTTTCTTCTGGTTGGAGTGTTAAGTTACCCAATCTGCAGGACCAAGTATTTAAAAAACTTTTTTAAAACAGACACATCATGAATACAATAAAACTCTTTCCCCGGTTCCAAGCCAATGGAGCCACTGTTAGTACAAATAAGGTAAACTGACTTCAAGGCAGAGAACCAGAACTCAAGTATAATAATACACTGTGGTGTGAAAAAGAAGTGACTCCATGTGCTGGAGGATTTATCTGATAGCATCAAAACCAAACCCCAACGTCGTCGTACTCCTGCACTAGCAGCAAGTGACCTTTTCCTAAAAGGACCACAATATTTGAATCATAGTTCATGATTTTCAGAACCGATTTTTTAAAAAATTAAGGAACAGCTAGCTCTCCATGGTTTATCTTGAGCTTTGATCTCTTCCAAATGGCATGCAATCGCACAGCCCACAGGACTGAAATAATCCAGAGTCCAACCAATAGCCATTCTGAATCTCACCGAAGCACTTACCTCTCCAAGCACACCGAAATTTGATTGGCAAGGTTGCTGCCGTGAGGCTGTTCCAGCTGGTGGATGAGACAGTTGAATTGCCCCAACAACTGAGAAGACAAAAACAACAAATGATTCCTGTGACTCCTCTAAGAAAACCCAGGCCTGGCATCGGTGAAGCCTAGATATGGAGCAGTGGCTCCCACAGCGGTCACAAGCTCAAGGCTAAGCCACCCAGCTCCTAAACCTGTGGAACCTCACTAATGCCTTGCTGCCAACTTGGAAGGCTTTAAGAGGGGAGTGGACATGTGCATGGAGGAGAGGGCTATTCATGGTTATTAGTCAAAACAGATGCTAGTCATGATGCATGCCTATTCTCTCCAGGATCAGAGGAGCTAGGGCTATTATATTAGGTGCTGGGAACACATGAACACATGAAGCTGCCTTATAGTGAATCAGACCTTTGGTCCATCAAAGCCAGTATTGTCAGATCGGCAGCGGCTCTCCAGGATCTCAGGCAGAGGTCTTTCACATCACCTACTTGCTTAGTCCCTTTAACTAGAGACACTGGGGATTGAGCCTGGGACCTTCTGCATGCCAAGCAGATGCTCTACCACTGAGCCAAAGCCCCTGTGGAACACAGGCAGGATGATGCTGCTGCAGCCGTCTTGTTTGTGGGCTTCCTAGAGGAACCTGGCTGGCCATTGTGTGAACAGACTGCTGGACTTGATGGGCCTGGGTCTGATCCAGCATGGCTTTTCTTACATTTAACCAAAGCGAATCACCCAAGTGGAGGCCATGCCCCCCCCACCCAAGGTCTTACCCAGTAGAGCTCCTGGGCCTGCTGCTGCAAGGCCTCCTCCTTCAGCTGCTGGATGAGGTCTACCTGCTCAAGGAGCCACACCTCCCGGCTGCGCAGGCACTCCAGGTGGCGGCTGATGCAGTTGTGAATCTGAGCTTTGACCTGCAAGAAAGAGAGGAGGGGGAAAGACCAGATCTGGTCACTGCCACTATAAAAAGCTCCATTTAAGCCAGGGGTCCCCAATGTGGTGCTCATGGGCGCCAAGGCACCCACTTAATACCTTTTCTGGCACCCGCCAAGTGTTTTCAGAAAGTGGGTGGGGCCAGGTAGGGCTTTTGTCCAGCAAGCATGATTGACTACTGGATATTTGACTGGCTGTGCGGATTTTTAAAAAATGTTGCTTTGGCAGCAGCTGCCACCACAGCACAAGGATCTCCAGTGTGTGACTGAAGTGAAGCTGTGGCAGACGTTTTGAGGCTGGCTCTGCCTCCTGCGGCAGCCATTTTATGGCTGCCACTTTGTCGCTGCACCCACCGTGCCGTGCCAGAACACCAAATGTGCCCGCAGGCTCAAAAAGGTTGGGGACCCCCGATTTAAGCTATACTTTATATTAGAAACCGGGATCTGTAATACACATTTAGAATATTTCTTGTCGTATCAAGTGCATTTTTTGTCTTTGCAGAGCCACTGGGCACCTAGGGGGGCCGTGAATCTCCGGAAGAAAAACTGCAGCCTGAGCCAGGGAGTGCCTTCCGCCCACTCGAGCAAGACCTGGATAAAATGAACGCTTTCCAGCAAAGGACCCTCACTGATCGACACTGTATAATGGAGGGTGGATGAGGGGGATGGACTGCGGCTTCACTGCTACATCATCCAAACTGACTCGGAAAGAGGAGAACTCAGAAAGTCACTGTTTCGCTCTCATGTTTCCCTGGGCACGGGAGTATCCTGCTCTAGTCCTTTAATGCCAGTGTGAGACTGCGACTCACACAGAGAAAGGGTACATATCCAACTGTATGCACTGATCTCTGCACTGGCCCCTGTGCCAATGACTAGGGCTGGGGGAACCCGGAAAGCAATGCAAGTTGGGGGAGGAGAGAGTTCAACAGCTAATTTGTGGAACTCCCTGCCCCAGGATGTGGTGATGGCTGCCAACTTGGAAGGCTTTAAGAGAGGAGTGGACATGTTCATGGAGGAAAGGGCTATCTATAGCTACAAGTCAAAATGGATACTAGTCATGATGCACACCTGTTCTCTCCGGCCTCAGAGGAGCATGCCTATTATATTAGGTGCTGTGGAACACAGGCAGGACAATGCTGCTGTGGTCGTCTTGTTTGTGGGCTTCCTAGAGGCACCTGGGTTGGCAACTGTGTGAACAGAGTGCTGGACTTGATGGACCTTGGTTTGAACCAGCATGGCTTTTCATATGTTATTTTGTACATGCATGCCAAATCCTTTCTAAAAACCTGATCCCAACCGTGGCTGTGCAGTATTACTGACGTACTACATAACAAGGAGAATGGAGCGAATCCTGCAAATCCCATTCCACTTCTCCCTTGGAAGAAGGAGCCTTTCCCTGACAGAAAATCCTCTTGTGTCAGAGGAAGGCGCTTTCTTCCAGAAGAAGCCACCTCTGCTAGCAAGACAGGTCCACAGGAACTGATCCCACTATCCCAACTCAGGTAACCAGATCAGGGACAGGGATGTACTGAAGGCAAGAAACACAAAACAAAGTTGTGTTACAAATAAATTGAAGTGCCACGGTCCCCACTTATCCCAAAATACTTCATGCCACTTCAGGATGCACTGAATAAGCTACCCCCACCTTATCCAACAACTGTAATTGGGACATCTTAGTTTCTTACCAAGGTGTAAAGAGGAGAAACTCCAAAGTTTTCAAATCAATTCCCTGAATTTGAAACAAAAAATCCTCTAGGTCATGTAAAGAAACTTCTGCCAGGACGCACTGGCATACATTTTATTCTGCACAACCCGGTGAGCCATGATAAAGTATTTTAAAACTTATAAAGCAGGAAGCGCTGCTTCTTTCATGATGATAAACTTCAGAACGCAGGGAGAAGCATCAAGAAAGTCTCCAGAAAGAATTCAGAGGCTAATTGGCTTGTTGCTGCCATCCTTCGTGTGAGAGATCCCCCTCTCTGAGTTTGCTTCTCCAAATCAGTTGCTCAGACGTTGATACAGAAACAATCGATTTATTGAAGCCTTCAGGAGATGAGACAGGCACAGGTAGAAAGTTGCAAGTGAGGGGCTATACGGGTTTACAGAATATATTGACTCCAGGGCACTGGGGCACTGGGGTTCACACTTATTGTTATGGGAAGTTACAAGCTTGGCATAATACAAAACATCAGACAGATCCCAGGAAGTCTGGGCGGCTATCACACTTCCAAGGCCGCATCGGCCTGAGGGAGTACTGGCAGGAAGAACAGCGGGGGGGGGGAAGATACATGGGCCATCAGGCCTGGCGCCTGAGACCAGAAGGTGTGAACTGCTTTTACGAGTTCACTGATAACACAGCAGGTGATGGAAAGCAGAGACACAAAGACAGAGACCCTCACACTTCGCTTACCTCTTTCCAATTGTCTTTAACTTGCTGCTCTGCCTTGACTATGCCAGCGATTGCCGTCTCCAAATCCTTCTTTGCCTGAAGGCACTTGACGAGGGGCTCCTTGCTGTAGGAAGGGCTCTCCTGGGCTGGGCTCATCCTTGACAATTCTAAAGCACAGAAACAGGTAGGGTTACCTATAAGATGCCCGCTGCACATTGCAAAAGCCGCCGCACCACACCAGCTGCACTTTGTGCTATTATGGCTGACTCGAGGGCCAAAATTTGCTTGTGGCTCTCGCTGCCCCACTGCCTTCTCGGAAAGCTCTCGCTGCCCAAGTCTTGCTTCAGCTGTGCTGGGGCCGGCAGCCCTCCTTTTCCCAAAAAGGGTTTCTCACACGCCGGCTGCCTCTCTTATCATGACCCACTTCTGCACGAGTGTCTTCCCTCTCCAGGTCACCGCTCCCTGGGGTTCGAGACCCAGGAGAGCAGCCAAATCATCAGTGCTTGGCCTCGACACCTGGAAGCAGTGGCAGGACAAGCAGGGGAGGTCTGCAGAGTGGAGCTGAACAAGAGGAAGAGGGAAGCGGCTTCACAATCTCACAAGCTCCAAAGGTTACTGGAACAACACTGGTGGCGAGGGCTGACTTGACAACCGCATCCATGGACTCTGCGTCCAGTCATTGATGACACCGCAATGTTTAAACACCCTAGCCTTCAAGAGCTAATTGCCTTTCAGGCTAGAAAGAAGGAATAAGTCACACAGGCTCAGTAGCAACTTGAGGGGGGGGGACAGCACAGGCAAACTGAGCCCAGGCTAGTTCTGTCACAGGCATAGCCTATCTTCATGCTTTCCTGCCCTGCTCAAACTGCATTTAAGTTAAGCTTGAAAACCTCAGCTTGCAGCCAGTGACAAACGGTTCTAGCTTCCATGCACTTCCTTTTTTTTTGCCGTCAAGTCACAGCCGACTTATGGCAACCCAGTTGGGTTTTTCCAAGGCAAGAGACATTCAGAGGTGGTTTGCCATTGCCTGCCTCCGCATCATGACCCTGGTATTCCTTGGAGGTCTCCCATCCAAATACTAGCCAGGGCCGCCCCTGCTGAGATCAGGCTAGTTTGGGGCTATCCAGGTCAGGGCTAAACATCTCCAGGAAGTGCAATCTCCTGAATTAACATTGCTTTCCTACGGTAATTCCACCAGATATCTATCTGTGCATCTGGCTTGCTTCAAGGGCCAAATGCACAGATATCTGGTGGAATTACTGTAGGAGACGGCACATCTCCTGAGTTAACATTGCTTTCCTACAGTAATTCCACCAGATATCTATGCATCTGGCTTGTTCCAAGGGCCAAATTGCATAGTCAATGCATAGTCACATAATAAATCTTGCTGAAACATACCAGCCTGCAAGGCTAAGATGCCCACCCTCCATGTTAAGGCAAGCTGCCTGCACATGCAAAAATCACCATGTAAGGGGATTATGTCAACAGGGGCTAGTTTACTAGTACTGCAATAACATAACTGCAAGCTGAGAATTTGGGAGTGATGGGAAGGGATAGAAAAAGAATAAGAGGGAAATAAAAAGTAATGGGTCAAAAGCAACCAGGAGAAGCTGCAAGTCTGAGCACCGGAATTCAGGCTGTGGTATCTTCCATGGCTTTAGCAAAGGCTGCCACATTCCTGAGAGTTCACTGCAGCCATTCGGACTAGAAACTTACTCAGTGTTTGTTAACCAAAGCCTTCGGGTTCTTTTGATCACGACAGGTCTGCACTCCAGAGTATTTATAATGTTTCGTTTCTGGGATATAACTCCAATTCTAAATGCTTTCACGGATTTGTTCGTTTGTTTTTGCCTTAAAGGCATGCACAGAACTCGCTCAGGCGACAATTTATTCACCCCAGTGTTAATGAAACGCTTCCACACAGAGACCTAAAATTCATCTTAATTACAGTCATCTAATGAGCGTGCCACTGCGAAACGCAACATAGAAATTAAAGCATGCTTTCTAACTGACTGACAGTCCGCTCGGGACTTACTGACCCGAAGTTGTTGTTGTTTAAGGATATCGTTACCTCTAACTTCTATTTCAAAGAAAAGGGCATCCTCGTTGCTCGCACCAGCACAGCCGAGCACAACGAAACCCGCGAATAAACTACACTCTACCCACAGACACCGGTTTCCTTCGGGAACCAGACAACACTTCTGCAGCAGGATTGCACGAGAAAGAGAGGGGACCACGGCCCCTTCTGCAGCTCGACCCTACGCTTACTCAAGAGTAGGCGCCACTGAAACTTCCTCCCATACGCGTGGCTGCCCCTGGAAGCCCCATTGTACGAGCCAGTATTCAGCAACCAGCTCGCACAATGGGGCCTCCCCTCCTCGCCCCGGCTCAGCGGCCCGCGTACCTCCGCTCTCAGTCCGCCTTCTGGGAAGGAGGCGCGCTGCTCCCTGCCCGCCCAGCCTGCCGCCTTCTGCAGGCCAAGACAGAGGCTGACCCAGGGAGCGCAGGCGGCGCCTTTAAATGGGGCCGGCGCGCGTCCCCGCCCCCGGCACACGTGGCCGGAGCCGCCACAGCTGGGACTCGCTTCTGCACGTCTGCACGGGGGAGGGGCGGGGGAAGCGCCAGGAGACGAGCGAGGGCGGCCCGGCAGCCTCCCGGCGCGGCCTCGGATTTCCTGCCGGGGACTTGCTGCCATCAGGCCGTTTATGCAGAGGGGGTGGGGGTTTGCCTTAGATTTGCCGCTCTCTAGATGCACGTTTTTTTCCTGTCGGAATCCTCAAAACTCTGCACGGGGGCTTATTGTTGAACATTTGGATGGGGGGGAAATGTGCATCTAGAGCAGCAGCAAACCCAAGGCGAAACCTCTCCCTGCATAAATGGCCCTTGTTTACATTAAGGTGGTAAATGTGTATGTGGGCTACACCCGGCAGCAGGTGGGGCTCAAGTGACAGATAAGATTTTAAAATGTCCTACATATAAAACTAGGGGTTTTCCAGCCGTCACTACTAACGAAAGCCGGTGTTGTCCCTTCTCTACCCCCCCCCCACATAAGGACATAAGAAAAGCCCTGCTGGATCAGACCAAGGCCCATCATGTCCAGCAGTCTGTTCACACAATGGCCAACCAGGTGCCTCTAGGAAGCCCACAAGCAAGACTGAAGCAGCACCATCCTGCCTGTGTTCCACAGCACCTAATGTATTCATCATGCTCCTCTGATCCTGGAGAGCATAGGTATCCATCATGACTAGTATCCATTTTGACTAGTAGCCATGGATAGCCCTCTCCTCCACGAACATGTCCACTCTCCTCTTAAAGCCTTCCAAGTTGACAGCCATCACCACATACATCCTGGGACAGGGAGTTCCACAATTTAACTATGCGTTGTGTGAAGAAATACTTCCTTTTATCTGTTTGGTCTTTTTTTAAAAAAAATCTGTCTTTTCTCCCTACTCCGTATCGCAGCTGCCTTTGTCCTGCTCAGCACTGCAGCCCTCTCTCAATCCTTCGCTCAGTCACAGCCGGGCCCCAGTGCCATCAGAGATGCAGCCACACTTTTTAACACTCAGGCTGCACATACTTCATCCCAAGCTTCTACATGCCCACATAAACCTATGTATCAAATCTCAATTCTCTGTGGTATTCAGAAGCAAAGAATCATGGAAAAACAAGTACTGGGGAGTGAACATGGGAAAGCTGTTGCCCGTGGCTAGATTGTTGATTCAATATTTTTAAAAACCTTCCCACCGGTAGAAAAGTAGCTCAGCAGGGATGAAGGTGGTGTTAGCTGTCTATTTGCATGGATATCTTTGAACATAGGGTATTTTAAAAGGTAGTGGCAGCCACCTGGCCCTGCAGTCTCAAGTGGTCCCATACATTTCGACACCTCAAACCGCTACTCCTGCACCTGAATGAGGGAATACCCTGCTTCCATGTCCTGCTCCTGAGTTTTCAGAGAAATTTCAGTTATTCTAGATATTTACTGCACAAACCAAGTCACTGGACTGGCCACCCAATACACCTAGATGGACTCCGGAGATGACTGTGCACAGCTGCTGAATTCCTGTTAATCTGACGGTATACCAAATTATAAGGTGCATTGAGGGGAAGATTTTGTCAGGGTAGTCCTACATTGGGAGAGGGGCTGGATCACATTGGAGAATCTGCTTTGCAGGCTCAAGGTCCCAGGTATCTCAAGTTAAGATGAGACCACACTGATCTCAACAGACCAGTGGTCTGACTCAGTGGGCAGGGGTATGTCTCCTGTATAAGCATCGCACATGCTCTACTCTTACACACAACACACAGCCCGATCCTATACTTCAAGACCGCAACCCTACGCACACTCCACAGTATGGAATTCAGTACAGCCTGCTCTTTTAAAGGGGGTTCAGAGCTTGAGCGCCTGCTCTGAACGCAGAAAGCTCAATCCTAGCATCTCCAAGCTAAAAGAATCTCAAACAGAAGGGCTACAGAAGTTCTCTGCCCGAGAACCACTGTCACAGTAGACATTATGCTAGACCAACCAATGGTCTGATTGAACAGAAGCAGCTTTATATATTGCATGCATAGGCTAGGGGTGTAAAACTGGCATGCTTTCCCCCAAAACTGTTTTTAGTGCAATGTATATATATACACAAGTGTAAACCTCCCAAAAAATCAGATAACAGGTCCAGGTTTTCACAATCTGTACCTGGCAGCTCACCTCATGCAGATACATGGTATTTTAAGTTTCATGCCCATTTCTAAAGCAGCAAGCAGTCCAATCAGATTCCTGAATGCTCAAAATTTTAAAAAGCAGCTTTGTGTCACAAAACCACCATAATTTGCACTCACTGAAAAACTTTGATAAGCTAAGCACAGCCATTGCTCTGACCTGGATGACCCAGGCTAGCCTCATCTCGTCAGATCTTGAAAGCTAAGCAGGGTCGGCCCCGGTTAGTAATTGGATGGGAAAACACCAAGGAAGTCCAGGGTCGCCACGCAGAGGCTGGCAATGGCAAAAACAGCTGTTTGTCTCTTCACCTTGAAGTGTCCATGAGGGATTGCTGTAAATTGGCTGTGACTTGACAACACTTTCCACCACCACACCACACACAGATTAACACACGGTGGTATAATGTAGTAGCTATTGTTCAAGGCATCCGATCTTTTTAAAAGCATCAGCCAGGAATGTTTAGAAAATGCTTAGATGACTCTCCTCCCTGCCTAATGCAGGTGTATAATTAGTCCATCAATGGGTTGCTTGTTTTGCCTGCAAAAACATGCTCCTATTCATGTGCCAGTTCAAAACCACAAGGCCACAACATGTTGCAATAGATCCCACAGCACCTCTTGCATAAGCTACCTTCCTTCATCCAAATAACAATAAGGCAAAGACAGATTTGGGGGAAACGAAACTATACAATGGTTAGATTTAGGGCAAACAGAGCAGCTAGCCTGTTGTACGCTTCACTGAACAGGCAAATGTTTTATTGATTTTATCACTGTATATTAAGGGATATTTCAACTTAAACATTAATCTGCCCAGCCAGGCTCTAGGCATATTTCCTCTGAAGAAAGCATGCAATGCGTACTCCTCTGAAGAAAGTATGTTCTGTGTGTTGTGTGTTAAGTGCCATCAAGTCGCTTCCGACTCATGGCGACCCTATTAATCAATGTCCTCCAAAACGTCCTATTTTTGACAGCCTTGCTCAGATCTTGGAAACTGAGGGCTGTGGCTTTCTTTATTGAGTCAATTCATCTCTTTTCCTGCTGCCCTCAACTTTTCCTAGCATGACTGTCTTTTCCAGTGACTCGTCTTCTCATAATGTGACCAAAATACGATAAGCCTCAGTTTAGTTATTTTAGCTTCTAGGGTCAGTTCAGGCTTGATTTAATCTATAACCCACTGATTTGTTGTTGTTTTTTGGCATCCACGGTATCCGCAACACTCTCCTCCAACACCACATTTCAAAGGGATCTACTTTCTTCCTATCAACTTAACATGGTGAGGGGGTTTGTGTGTGGCAGGGAAGCTGAGAGCAATACCGTAAGGGGTCTAGACTCTATCAAGAGACTAAACTCCTAGCAGAGTCACTCAAGATGGAATGATCACAGCTGAGACACCAGACGAAGATGAATCCACCCCCTTAAGGGATCAATGGCCACATCCGCAGAAAAGAGCAGGCAGTTCCAGTGGTGATGGGGCAGAGGAATCCTTGAAGGTTAGTTACTGGGCAGCAGCAGAAGTGGAAGGTGACAATGGCAGAGGATCTTTCGTAGACAACAGCAGTGCCACTACAGCTAACCCCAGTTAACACTGTGCAGAAGAAGGCAATGGTAAACCACTTCTGACCAACCCTTACCTTGAAAACCCTATGATGAGACAATCCAATGCTCTGTGGCTGCAGATAAATGGTATTATGTTACAGGCAAAATAAACCTGAAAGTGAACAAGGTGTGTTTCAGAATAGGGGGCCAGGACTGGTTCACACATCACTTGGTTACACATTCACTGGCAGCTGAACATGCGAGGGAACTACTGGAAATAATTGTTTGATGGTATCAGGAAATATGCAAGTTCCACCTGGGATTACCCATTCGCACAAGCAAGTCGTCACCTGGTGTTTCAGTCACATGAAGAATGAGCTCATGTGCACTAGCCTAGATCGTGCTCCCAGTCAAATCGGTCAACTGCCCCCTATTCATAAATTCCTCTTTCTTGTGTTCTTTAAATTGCCTCAGCTCAAGCAATTCTCTCAACCATCCAAGGAAGAGCAGTGGAGTAGTATACTTCCAATTCCAAGGCCTGAAATAAATTCCATTCCTCAAAATTAACTCCAGAAAAACTTCTAATTCTTCCAGTCTTTTTAAATTCCAGTCCAGACCAACTTAATTTCTCACATCTCTAAGGGTGCTTTCATACATGCCAAATGATGCACTTTCAATCCACTTTGCAGCTGGATTTTACTGTGTGAAATGGCAACATCCACTTGCCAACCATTATTAAAGTGCGTTATTCAGCATGTGGGAAAGTGTCCTAAATGATCTGTGAGTTGCCTCTTAGACTAGAAAAACCTCACTGGTAGCCTGCAGACCTGACACCACAATCCTATGCAGAGTTACTTGAATCTAAACCCATTTATTTCAATGAGCTTGAGCAGACTAACTACGCATAGGATTGCACTGGAAGCTCTTGATAATGGCACACAGGAATTTGAAGTATGTTTTCCACTTTATAACTGGCCACGGTCCACAGCAACTAAGAGACTGATGCCTAGATGTCTCATCAATTACCAACAAAATCTGAAGGGTTACTGATGAAGCAGGATGAAAAGCACAAGATGATAGTAAGTATAAAATGGCCCGGCTAGTAGCAACATGTTTGATCTTGAAATGCTTTCTTTGTCAACATCAAAATACCATACTCCTCTTGTGGTCTCGTAAAAAAAGTCAAGACGTTTTGGAAGGAAGATCACGCAGAAATCCAAGTAATTTTTAAAAACCACACTTGTAATGAAGCCAAAGAATATGCTATTAGGAACTGTACCTACGAATGTTGGATTATCATCAGAATTGTTTAGGTACATGGCAACAGCTGCAAGGATTGCATTGGCTGCTACATGGAAATCTGAAGAATGGCCAGGAATAGAGGACTGGAAGGATAAGACTGGGGTAAGGGGCCATGACTAAGTGGTAGATTATCTGCTTGGCATGCAGAAGGTCCCAGGTTCAGTCCCTGGCATCTCCAGTTAAAGGGACTAGGCAGGTAGGTGATGTGAAAGACCTCTGCCTGAGACCCTGGAGAGCTGCCGCCAGTCTGAGTAGACAATACTGACTTTGATGGACCAAGGGTCTGATTCAGTATAAGGCAGCTTCACGTGTTCATGATAGCAGAATATGCAGTGATGGTGAAACTTACAAACTGTGTGAACAGAAGGCCAAGCAAAGAATATCGCGACAAAAGGAGATTGTATTTCTTATATACTGCTCAAAATCGGGTGTGAGGGTACATATATATGGAGAGAACATGATTTTCTACAGCAAATATCAGTAAATAAACAGAATATTATGTTGTATATAGAAGTAAGATGTTAATCAGTATAATTAAGAGTTGATTAAAATGATTGTATCAGTTATAATTGTGACTAATGAAACCTATATGTTCTATGCAATGAATAAAATTTCATAAATTAGCTAAATTATTTCACATTTATCAACATATAGGATTAGAGTTAAACATAGAAAGAGTAATGTTAAGTTACTTAAAGGTTGTTTAGAGTAAATGAATGTATGCAAGTAGATATAATATTTTAGGTTAAAAGAATATTTTGTGATACACCCAGGTTACTAATATTTAATATTTGTATTCTGTATTTTCTGTATTTTTGTGCTGTCTTTATTATATAATTGAAAATAAAATTAAAAAACACATCAACATACAATACTCCTCTTGATATCTCATGTTTACAGTTTCAGAGGGGTACAGCTGTGTTCCTGTTGCAACAGATGCAAACAGGAAGCTGTTTGCACCTTCAGCACTGACAGAATTTTATTCCAGCATACGCTTTCATAAGAGAGGCAGAATGGTGTAGTGGTTAAGAGTGGTGGACTCTTATCTGGAGAACTCGAGTATGACTCCCCACTCCTCCTCATGAAGCCTGCTGGGTAACCTTGGGCCAGGCACAGTTCTCTCAGAACTCTCAGCCCACGTGGAGGCAGGCAATGGCAAACCACCTGTGAACATCTCTTGCCTTGAAATCCTCAGGGGGTCGCCGTAAGTTGGCTCTGACTTTCATGCTACCTTGACCCTGGTTTGAACAAAGACTTTGGCTTTATGACTCACTACAGGTAGGAAAATAAAACAGAAGACCAGTAGCATATTCAAGACTAATGATTTAAAGCAAGACCAAATCAAGAGAGTAATCAATTCAGTCAAAGCAGGAGAGGAACACTAAGAACTGTAAAACAGGCCAAGTAGGATTAACAGACAACCTACTGCAAGAAAAGTAGTATAGCAATGACATACAGCTGAACTTATTGACATCCATAAAGAGTATTATCTAAACACCACCTGGGAATCCCCACCCATTACAGGTGTTAACAAGGAAATGGTCTCAGTACTTTTCTTGATTTTTTTGAATTTTGCACAACACCCTTTACTTCTTGCATCTCACATTCCTCATCCTCCTACACAAAAATATCTTCCTAGTGGGGATTTATTCAACGCATCTATCTTTCAAAGTGATCGGTAGTCCACAAAAGTGTCTGTGGCAATAAAATGTTGTTAGTCTTTAAGGTTATCCTAAGACTCCTGTCGATATCTCATGTTTGAGAGTCAAAAGTACGGGGACTAAAAGGTTAACAAATATTTCCAAACACAGCCTCTCTGTTGAGTTTTGCTTTGCAAAAGGCATTAGAGGACACTTGAGGCTCCTTACAAGTGAAACAGCGGCTCCTGCAACTTTATGTTCTTTCTGTTCCTGCCATCTTTCCTTTCAGAGAAGGTCAAGAAAATGTGCATTAAGCCCTAAGGTTACCAGTGCCAGTCACAGTCACCTTCCCTGTGCTGTTCTGAAACTGTGCGATTCCGGTGCACTACCTAGACCCCTCCACTCCAGCCCCATAATATCTGAGCAAATACCAATTTACACCCACTCAGAAGCTCTGTCTGCTTGCAGCTGCTTTATGAGCGTTGTAAATACTTGAGCAGTTGTGTATCAGACAGGCCAGTCAGGATACAAGTTGAACAAACCTAGCCCTAGAAAGACTAGAAACATACTTTACTAATTTTTTGCGGGGGTATGAATAGATCCCACAGTAAACTCATACGAATACACATATATAAAAGAAGAAGAGTTGGTTTTTATATCCCGATTTTCTCTACCTTTAAGCAGTCTCAAACCACCTTACAATTATCTTCCCTTCCTCTCCCCGCAACAGACACCTTGTGAAGTAGTATGTTGTACTTTTTGCTCTATGTATTATCTTGGTCTTACCACACTGTTTCTACTTCTTGTAATTTCATTTTTTTAACTGTTAAGACGTATTTTGTCTGGTATTTTAGTACTGTTTCTAGTTTTTGGCACCCTAGTATTATCACAATGTTTGCTGGATGTCTCACACTATTTGATTACACTGCTTTACCCTGTGTAATCCGATTTGAGTCTCTGGGAGAAAGGCAGGCTGTACATAAAGTAAATAAATCTTCATGCATCTGAAGTAATAAGCTCTGACTCACCAAAGCTTATACTGAAATAAATGTTGTTAGCTTTTAGTGCTCTACTTGACTCCTGTGCAATTTTCTTACAACATATATATTTTTTAAAATTCCCTCTGCAATTACAACCAGGGGAGCATGAAGCACCACAGGACAACTTACCAAATTAAGGTTGAGGGAAAATGTGCAGTAGGAAGTAGCAGGAAACCTGAAACAACTTTTTATCCATTTTCACCTCACTTCATTATGTCAATTGGACCACGTAACCTGTTAATGGCTATTTTAAGGTTTTATTCTATTTAGGTTTCTTCCCATATTACTCTGTTCGACAAAGATTCTTAAAACTCATGCAGAGATGCAACTGGAAAAACATTAGCTGCAAGAAACTTCCCAAACCCATAGCCAGTGACTCAGATTTGATCCCACATTAAATTAAAATTATATAATTGCCCCTTTGTTTTCTGGACACTCCACTACAGACATTTTAAGAATGCAAAAAAAAGGTGATAAGCAGCCCTAAATGTTTTTTAAACTTAAGCCATAAGGAAATAACTGCCAAGGATTTATTGGATCTCATCAAGATGAATGCTGAATTTGCTTCACAGTACAATACAACTTACTTTCAGTGACCTATCGTTACCAGGACTTGACTCCTTTTCCTCATTTCTACTTGTACTCTTCTTGGTCCATCCTATAGACCAGTGTTTCCCAAAGTGGGCAATAATGCCCCCTGGGGGGCACTGAAATGATCCAGGGGGGCGGTAGTAGCCCCGGGTGCAATTGGCGGGCGTTGAATAAAAATAAGGGGGCGGCGGAAAAATAAAGGAAGAAGAGACATTTTTTAAAAAAAAATTGTTCATACCCGTTTCTTCTGTTGTGTAACATAGGGTTAAAGTCATAGTGATTTCTTTATTTTTCAAATAAACACACAAAGTGTAAGTTATAACCAATCAGTGGTAGAGGCAAATCTACTGTGAAACTAATGAAGCTTAAGTTTCAGGGACCCTAATCCTGGAGGGGCCCCCTGAAGCAACTTTTTTTTAATGAGTGAATTTCTCAACAAAATCAATGGAGTTTTTTAGTGATAGAATAATAAACCAATGGGTTGAAGTAGTTAATATTGACTTTAGAATATGCTTTAATACCCATTTCATATGGCATCAAAAATGTCCCTGTAATTGGTCAAATTTCAAAATTTTCTTGGGGGCTTGTAGTGCTTGAACCCCCAGAACCCCCTCACTGAGCTTGCTAGAATCTATTCATAGACTACATTTTGGCAGCTGGATCCTCAAATCTTTTGTTGGTGCTCGGCTTAATAGTTCTATAGCTCAGCCCTTAGGCTAGAGCCAATCGGAACCATAAAAAGACATCTGAATTCTTAATTCAGGCTGCACTCATCTCACTTGTGCATTTTAACACCAAAAATCAGATTTTCACCTCTTTATCCTAACAATACCCCTCTGATGACCTTCTACTTCCCTATTATTATTATTATTTGTTAAATTTATAGCCCGCCCTCATTCTCCGTCAAAGCCAGGCTCTGGGCAGGTTTCATGATCCTAGGCCTCAAGTGCAGCCTACAAGCTCTAGGTAAAGGTAAAGGTCCCCTGTGAAAGCACTAGGTTGTTCCTGACCCATGGGGTGACGTCACATCCCGACATTTACTAGGCAGACTTTGTTTACGGGGTGGTTTGCCAGTGCCTTCCCCAGTCATCTTCCCTTTACCCCCAGCAAGCTATGTATTCATTTTACTGACCTTGGAAGGATGGAAGGCTGAGTCAACCTTGAGCCGGCTACCTGAAACCAACTTCCGTCAAGATCGAACTCAGGTCATGAGCAGAGCTTGGACTGAAGTACTGCAGCTTACCACTGTGTGCCACAGAGCTCCTAATACAGGACCTAGGGAGGCCTATATTAAAGTAGTTACCAGGCCTACATCTTCCAGGTGTAGGGTTGCCAGGTCCCTCTTTGCCACGGGCAGGAGATTTTTGGGGTGGAGCCTGAGGAGGGCAGGGTTTGGGGAGGGACTTTTATGCCATATTCAATTGCCAAAGCGGCTGTTTTTCTCCAGGTGATCTGATCTCTATCAGCTAGAGATCAGTTGTATTAGCAGGAGATCTCCTGCTACTACCTGGCAGTTGGCAACCCTATCCAGGTACCCTCTGGGCCTTGTAACTGGTGGAAGAGGATTTGGAGGGAAGGCTAGGGCCAATCAGGGGTAAGGGAGTGGTGCCTGGGGAGAAGGGAAAAAAAACCTTGCCTGAAAAGGGAGGGGGTTCACTCCTAGGGAGCAGGGCTGGGGAGAGGCTGCTGCAGACAGAGGGATCCCTCATCCAGGAAGGGGTGAGTTAGCTTGAGGCCTAGTGCCAGGAGACGACTAGGGACAGTAAAGATAGACGCCTCAGGGTTTTTATTTGTTTGATTTCCTGCCTTTATTAGTTTTGTCATCCTATTGTGGCTTGAGTTATCATTATTATTAGACCTCTTTTAAAAAACTGTTTGTTACTCTGCCTGGGTCCTCATGCTTCATTTGGTCACCTAGAAAGTACACCCTATTGGGAGAAGCAGCAGCCAGGGGCAGGGAGGGTGCTCTGGGCCCTCCTGAGTTAGGCCCACACCAGAGTGCTGGCAGCTACTGAAGATCCCATACCTCTCCCTTACCTGACAGCAGGTAACAATCATACATATCTACAATTCATAAGTAATCAATAAAATTCATAAAACCATTCAATACAATTAATACAGTTAACAAGATGGTACTCATAATTACAGGGCAATTGGAGGCCTGGCCAAGCAGCCAAATCCTTATATCAGAAGTCCCAAGGGGGAGGGAGGCCAGTAATGATGACAACCTGTGGTCACCCTCCACTGTAGGTCTTGTGGAATAGCTCTGTTTTACAGGCCCTGCGAAACTTCTGAAGGTCCCGCAGGGCCCTGATGTCACTTAGAAGAGGATTCCATCAGACTGGGGCCAAGGCCAAAAGAGCACTGGCCCTTGTTGGGGACAACCACACACTTTTAGAGAAAACCAATACTTTCCTCCACACATTGATGTTAGTTGGTGTGACTTTCATTCCTCCCAATTTTCTTTTTCTTCATTTTTGGTAAGTTTTTTATTATCTTTGTTAGTGTTTAATGTTAAAGATGTATAGTTCAAGGTGTGCTTATAAGCTTGGTCCATAGGTAGCATGGATGATATTTTTATGTGTCTATTTCTACTGGGTTCGTTAACCAGCAACTAGTTCTTCAGTTCCCATATTTACTGAGATATTTGTTTTCTAGCATAATTTTTTAAAAAATATTTTGCTTATTCAGTTGAGTTTTTTGGAAGTGGCAGGCCTGGCTTATTTCTCATTTACTGAATTTCTAGTGGTAGTTAATTTTTTTTAAAGTTGTGATAATCTGCCATAGAACAACCCCATTGAAGAAGATAACAGCAGTTACCCAGACCTCATTGCTGGTGGGAAGGGGCTCATTGTATGGCTCATTTTCAAGGACTCCACTCCACCAACATGTTCTCCACGATTTGGCCCTCAAGGTCCTTGCAAGGGCCGCAAGGCCCATTGGACCTTGTTGTATGTTGCCCTATTGTTGCTGGTTGCGAAGGGGCCCCCATAAAAGTTTAAGCTTTAAGGCCCCAAAAATGTAGGTTTGCCACTGATTAGTGGTCCATTCCACTGACAGGTCTTAACAAGCAAGTGTTGGCAGGCGAGCGTGTTGTGCATTGTTGGGAAGTCCAGCATGCATCAGCAAGAATATGTATGTGTAATGAATTGTTTACAATGCAATACTATAAATAAGCAACATGTATGAAATTTAATTTAGATTGTTTCCAAATTGTGTGACAAGCAGTTAACAGTGCAAGTGCAATAAGTATTTAAAAAATTTAATTCATCGTCAATACCTTCGATCTTTACAGATTATGGGGCACATACAAAGCAAAGTGTACTAATATTTCAATATGTTATTCGTGATTTTTATTTTAATATCCTTCGTTATTTTAATTTTCTGTAATGCAAATGTTACTATGGTTGATTTAAAAAAAATAATTTTACAATTTCAAGCTTCAAGGTGTCTTATTTACAACAACATCTTTTTTTACTGTAGGACGTGGTAGAGAAAGTTGGCATAAATAAACCAACTCTTCTTCTTCTATATTAATTTGTAGCTTAAGATAAAAAAGGACCAACTTTCAAAAACAATGTTGTGCTTACTGGATGATCCCTGCCCTGAGCAGTATGCAATTTAAGAAGCCATACAACTAAATATAGCACAAAATCGCAAAATAGTATCTTCAATGTTTCTTCAAGCTTAAACCTTTTTAAATATAGAATCCAAACCCTGCACCTCCTCCAAAACATGTGATGCCCCAAACCACATTCTTTGTATATTCATAAACAGAAGATTATATTCTTAGAGAATCATCACCAGAGGCCACCTACTTTATAACCACCAGTTTTCCATTGCGTGTATATGCTTCTGTTAAGACAGCAAAGGAAAAACAATTTTGTTCTGGCTACCTTTATTCTTAATACCAAAGAGACAGGGGAAAAAGTATCGTGCATAAGCGACTAAATGCTGTTAACAAAGCCCCAGGAATCACTCATAAAATACCAAAGGCTTAACCCAACTCACTTGTCTGTATCACAACAAAAGAGCTCCTTTCAACTTTCAGTAAATATTTTGCACTGAATTAATAGTGTGCTTAGCTTCTCTGACCCACAAAACACAACATATGAAGGAGTATGCCCCCCAGAGAACACTGCATTCTTCAAATAGTAATCTGCTGGTAGTCCCTGGCCTAAAAAGTGTCCAGCTGTCCTTGACCACGGCTTTTTCTGCCCTGGCCCCAGCCTGGTTGGATAGTCTCTCAAGTGAGACCAGGGCCCTGCTGGACCTTAAGGAATTCCACAGGGCCTGCAAGACAGAGCTATTCCACCAGGCCTATGGTTGAGCCAGCATGGTGTAGTGGTTAAGAGTGGTGGTTTGGAGCGATGGACTCTGATGTGGAGAACCAGGTTTGATTCTCCACTCCTCCACATGAGCGGCGGAGGCTAATCTGGTGAACTGGATTTGTTTCCCCACTCCTCCACATGAAGCCAGATGGGTGACCCTGGGTTAGTCACAGTACTCTTAGAGCTCTCTCAGCCCCACCTACCTCACAGGGTGTCTGTTGTGGGGAAGGGAATTGTAAGAATTCTTCCTGAAGTGGTAGAGAAAGTTCTCCTATGGTTAACTATCAATGCTGGTTTCCCTTTCGCATCCCCCCTTACCTTCAATCAGTTTTGTTTAATATCAACTGCCAGCACCTGACTGCTTGTGGGCCCTGCTGGAGTGCATATTTCTGTGATTGGCACCATCTGAATTACCTGAATTATTTGAATTATGAATGGCCATAATTAGACAATAATAATTAGCCATAATTAGACAAGGAATAGAGAATAAAACTGCTGCTATCATACTGCCCTTGTACAAATCTCTGGTGAGACCACACTTGGAATACTGTGTACAGTTCTGGTCACCACACCTTAAAGAGGATTTTGCAGAGCTTGAGAAGGTGCAGAAAAGAGCAACCAAAATGATCAGGGCACTAGCACAACTGCCCTATGAGGAGCGGTTAAAATGCTTTGGGCTGTTTAGCTTAGAAAAAAGGCAGTTAAGGGGGGACATGATAGAGGTCTATAAAAGTATGCATGGTACGAAGAGACAGGGAGAAGCTTTTCTCACTCTCTGATAATACTAGAACATGGGGTCATCTGCTGAAGCTGGAGGGTGAGAGATTCAAAACGGACAAAAGGAAGTATTTCCTCTCAGACAATGCATGGTTAAATTGTGGAACTTCCTGCCCCAGGATGAGGTGATGGCTGCCAACTTGGAAGGCTTTAAGAGGGGAGTGGACATGTTCATGGAGGAGAGGGCTATTCATGGCTACTAGTAAAAATAGATACTAATCATGATGTATACCTATTCTCTCCAGGATCAGAGGAGCATGCCTATTACATTAGGTGCTCTGGAACACAGGCAGGATGCTGCTGCAGTCTTTGTTTGTGGGCTTCCCAGAGGCACCTGGTTGGCCACTGTGTAAACAGACTGCTGGACTTGCTGGGCCTGGGTCTGATCCAGCATGGCTTTTCCTAGTTCTTGGTTTTTATTTTAAGTAATCACTGGAAAAACCCCGGAACATTTGAGAGAAGCATGCTCCAGTGTAAGTGAATGGTGGATTGCAGACTATGGCCAAGATCCAAGAACATTAGCATGCACACCCCAGAACTTCCCTAGTTTACATTGTGGCCAAGGCTGCTTCTAAAACAGCCCTATCACCAACTTTTGAAAGCACATTAGGTAACTCCGGCTGCTGCAGCTGAAATCCGCTGTGCATGTGGAAGCTCCCTGCAAATATTTTGGAATTATTACTTTATATTGTGGTATTGCTAAATGGGATTACGGTTTCAGCATTTCATTAGACGCCATTAGCCAAATTACTGGAAAATGGTATTAGACCAAGATCCATGCAGTAAGCAAGAAAATTAATTCCTCCCCACGTCAAAGATCAATAGAATCCATACAACCCAAACCTCTTCCTTTTGCTAAATTTGGCATATGGAATGAGAAGTTATGCATCTCAAAATCAAGGGACTTCTGCTATGCAGCTATAAGATGGAGCAACCCAGCTAGATGATGGAGCAACCCATCTCCCTACCATGAGGGCCAGTTTCTATCATTGCTACACAAGTCCCTGGTCAGGGAGCAAGAACCAAAGCCAAGGATCTATCACAGTATTTCTGACTCCAGCTCCAACTATTAAGTGCCTGGAAACATCACATAACTACAGAGATCATCTTTTTTGCCACAAGTGTACCGAATGTCATCAGCCGGTGTGGCTTCAGCTATTCTGAACAACAGACTCCGGCCAGAATTACAAAAGTCAACTGGACGTTCCAATGAAGCCCCTATGATCTTCAACAACAAAACCTCTTAATGAGCTATTACGTGACTGCATGACAAAACAACGGGGGTGATGCCAGAATGACCTTGTTTCTGCTTTGATGGTAAATTTGGCTACATTCGGCTCCACAGCTTCCCAGTCTTTTATACTCTAGCTCCTAATTGCAAAATAGGTCTAAAGTTTCATTGTCCTCCAGCTGCTGCAGTAATTGCTTTGTCTCTACTGGAACATCTGCTGCTTCTTGCCACCCCTCCAAAATTCTTTGGGAGAGGCTAGATGCAAATGCCATACAATAGGCATTGAGAAATGAAACCATTATCGTGGCGCAGCAAGTCTAGCAGGTGCCTCCCTATTAGCCAGGGCCTATCCATTTCCCTCTCTCATTAAGCCTTTCTATAACATCCATTCACCCTAGAAAAACAACTGCTTTTTAAGACAGTATGCAGGAGTTTATCCCCACTCAAGGGCAAATGCAACAGACCGTCAAGGTTCTGGGTGCATCACGAGATATCGGACACAGATTTGTGCCTAAAGATAATGCTTTGGTGGGGGGAGACAAAATGTTTGTTGGCATTTCCTAGCTCAAAACAGGAGGAAAGTGCGGGGGAGGAGAAGAGATTCCTTAGGAAAATTAAGAAAAGGTTTGATTAAACTGGGGAGAGCATAAGAAAAGCCACACTGGATCAGACCTAGGCCCATCAAGTCCAGCAGTCTGTTCACACAACCAGGTGCCTCTAGGAAGCCCACAAACAAGACAACTGCAGCAGCATTGTCCTGCCTGTGTTCCACAGCACTTAATATATTCGGCATGCGCCTCTCATATTGTAGAGTATAGGTATGCATCATGACTAGTATCCATTTTGACTAACAGCCATGGATAGCCCTCTCCTCCATTAACATGCCCACTCCCCTTAAAGCCTTCCAAGTTGGAAGCCATCACCACATCCTGGGGCAGGGAGTTCCACAATTTAACTATGCGTGTTTTGAATCTCTCACCCTCCAGCTTCAGCAGATGACTCCGCTTTCTGGTATTATGAGAGAGGTAGAAAGGTTTCTCCCTGTCCACTCTCTCCATACCATGCATAATTTTGTAGAGCCAGCATAATTGGGTGGTTAGAGTATCATAACACACTTGAGACCCACACTTGAATCCCACTCTGCCATGGAATCTTAGGCCAGTCACACATTCTCAGCCTAACCCTCCTCACAGGGTTGTTGTGAGGCTAAAATGGAAGAAAGAACAAACATAAGCTGCTTTGGATCACCCTTGGGTAGAGAAAAGGTATGATAATCATGCAATTATAATAATATTTTATTTCTATCACACCCTCCCCCTGCCAAAGCAGGGCTCGGGGTGGTTTACAACAAAAATAAAAAACAAATCTTCAGTGACAAACAAATACAAACAATAAAACACAAACGCGTGTGTGTGTGTGTGTGTGTGTGTGTTAAGTGTCGTCAAGTCGCTTCCGACTCATGGCGGCCTTATGAATCGAAGTCCTCCAAAATGTCCTATCTTTGACAGCCTTGCTCAGATCTTGCAAATTAAGGGCTGTGGCTTCCTTTATTGTCAGACCATCTCTTGTTGGGTCTTCCTCTTTTACTGCTGCCCTCAACTTTTCCTAGCATTAATGTCTTTTCCAGTGACTCGTGTCGTCTCATGATGTGACCAAAATATGATAGCCTCAGTTTAGTCATTTTAGCTTCTAGGGTCAGTTCAGGCTTGATTTGATCTAGAACCCACTGATTTGTTTTGTTGGCAGTCCACGGTATCCGTAACACTCTCCTCCAACACCACACTTCAAAGGAATCTTTTAGAAAACATCGTTAAAATTTTAGATATACAAAATTCTACAGTCTAAAATTTAGGAGTATCATTTAATGCCATAGACATAAATTTTGCAACTGCCAGAGTCACACTTGGATCAGTGTCTACTAACAGCTTAGCTACAAGTTCCTGGGATCCTGGAGTGGGTTTTTTTTTGGGGGGGGGCATCTTCTGGTCATGGAGTTGGGAGGTGTCACTGGGGACGAGAGGTAGTTGTGAATTTCCTGCATTGTGCAGGGGGTTGGACTAGATCAGTGATGGCGAACCTTTTAGAGACCGAGTGCCCAAACTGCAACCGAAAACCCACTTATTTATCGCCGAGTGCCAATGCGGCAATTTAACCTGAATACCACCCCCAGAGGGGGCCAAGAGGGAGAGGCTAGGGTTGCCAAGTTCCTCTTCGCCATGAGTGAGAGGTTTTTGGGGTGGCGCCTGAGGAGGGCGGGGTTTGGGGAAGGACTTCAGTGCCATAGAGTCCAATTGCCAAAGTGGCAATTTTTTCCAGGGGAACTGATCTCTTTTGGTTGGAGATCACCTGGGGCGGGGCAGAGCCAGAAAGGCCAGCGGCTTGGAGGAACTGCGCGTGCCGGTAGAGAGGGCTACGTGTGCCGGAAGTGGCACGCGTGCCATAGGTTCGCCAACACGGGACTAGATGACCCTGGAGGTCCCTTCCAACTCTGATTCTATAACACTTTTGGGGGGGGGGGGAGGGGAGGGCTTTGCATTTTGCCGCCAACAGAGATGACATTTTCACCTCAACATTCAGCAGCTACTACGTATGGGTGTGAGAGCTGGACAATGAAGAAAGCTGATAGGAAGAAAGTAGACTCCTTTGAAATGTGGTGTTGGAGGAGAGTGTTACGGACACCTTGGACCGCCAAAAAAACAAATCAGTGGGTTTTAGATCAAATCAAGCCTGAACTGACCCTAGAAGCTAAAATGACTACACTGAGGCTGTCATACTTTGGACATATTATGAGAAGGCAAGAGTCACTGGAAAAGACAATCATGCTAGGAAAAGTTGAAGGCAGCAGGAAAAGAGGGAAGACCCAACAAGAGATGGATGGACTCAATAAAGGAAGCCACGGCCTTCAATTTGCAGGATCTGAGCAGGGCTGTCAAAGGTAGGACACTTTGGAGGACTTTCATTCATAGTGATACGGCAAACAAGGGTTCGTGGGGGGAGAGAGAGACCTGAGATCAATATTCAAGAAAACAGTTTATTCTGGCAGCTGCGACCCAGAGCACTCTACCGAGTAAAAATCTCTGAGCCCCGATCATACTGAGGAAGGGATATTTATCCAAATTCAAAATATGACAACCCATCAACATTCAGGGTAGGCTGGTGGGTTGACATAGAGGCGGCGCAGTACAGTTCAGTTCTATCCAGTTTCTCCTATCAATGTTTATAGTTCACTCTGACTCTCCATGACTCTTAACCCACTTCCTTAGCACACAGACATACAGGGATATTCCGCCCAGCAACAAGCCATTCCCTGGCTGTCCTAATACATTTTACAGAAAGGAAAAGAGATTATTACAAATGGCTAAATCAGTGGATCTTCCATAGTCAGGGGAAGTCTACCTGCTGTCACAATAGGGTCGCCACGAGTCGGAAGCGACTTGACGGCGCTTCACACACACACAACTCCTGACCCCCCCCCCATACACACACACACACAACATTCAGCAGACTTATCCACCCCAGCATTGCATTTGCCAATTCAGTTGCACTGCAGCCCGCCCCCCCCCTCGACACCCCCGGCCAAGCGCCGTTGTGCATCGCCCACAAAGGGGGCCCGGCCGCCGCCTCGCCCCTCCCCCACCCCGCGGTGAGGAGGTGACGGTCACGGCTCCCAGGCCGCCACGCCCGGCGGCAGGAGAGGCCGAAGCGGCTCCGGGCTCCGCATCCTGACTCACCGAGCGAGCTGAGGGAAAGGCGGAGGGGCGTTTTCGGCCTTTTCCTCGAGCGAGGCGGCGGCGGCGGCAGGGAGGCTTTTCTTCACCTCACGAAGCGGAAGAGAGAAGGAGGAGGGGGGAGATATCGCGGCAAAAAAAAATGGGGGCACTCTCGCGAGAGTTTGCAGGCTTCAGCCTCGCGGCGCTCGGCTGCCCCTTCCGGCGGGCGGAAGGTGTCGCTGTTTCCCCCCCCCTCTCGCAGATGGGAGGGGGCGGCGGAGGGGAACGGGCATGCGCAGTTGCGCGTGGGAAGCTAGGGCCCACTCTTCCGGTTAGGCGGGGTTTCTGTATAGAGGGGACGGGGAAGGAAGGGCAGTTCCAGAAAAAGGGGTCTGGGGGTGGGGGGGAGAGAACGGGAGGCCGTGATTGGACAGCGCAGAAAGGGAAACTGCAGAGGAGCTTATGATCGAGTTTAGGGTTGCCAACTCTCTGGCTGGGGAAATGCCTTAGGAGCAGAGCCAGGGAAGTAGGGTGGCCAGCTCTGGCTTGGGAAATACCTGGAGATTTGGGGGGGGGGGTGGAGCCTGAGGAGGGTGGGGGATGGAGAGGGGAGGGGCTTCAATGCCATAGAGTCCAATGGCCAAAGCGGCCATTTTTCTCCAGGGGGACTGATCTCTGTCCGCTGGAGATCAGTTGTAATAGCAGGAGATCTCCATCTGCCCTCTGGAGGTTGGCAACCCTAGAGATCTCCAGCCACCACCTGGAGGTAGGCAACCCCACTGGGAAGGCAGAGTTTGGGGCGGAAGATCAGGAGAAATGGTTGCTAGAGTTATGGTTGCCAACCTCCAAGTTGATGCCTGGCGATCTCCTGGAATTAGAACTTGTCTCCAGGTGACAGATCAGTTCCTCTGATCTGGAGGGTGGACTCTATGGCATTATATCCAGCTAATGCTTCTTCCTTCCCCAAACCTTGCCCTCCTCAGGCTTCACCACTAAATCTCCAGGAATTTCCCAACATGGAGCTGGCACCCTAGGCCTGGCCCCAGTGAGTCCTCGCTCAAAGGCCATACTAGGCCTGGAAAGGGCTCTGTCCCTTTTCCAGCCTTTTACTCACAGAAACTGGTGGCAGGAATGCTGTGGTTGCCTAGCAACAGCCACTGAGGGAACCTGTTGCTTAAAGCTACAGGCACTTGTTTGATCATTTTGGGTTTTTTTAAAGTGCATGAGGGTGGAACTCAGGTGGTGGCTTACTTGTTATCTGTATGCAGTTTAATTACATTCTCACTTAAGGTATATATGAACAAACACAGATTAAGTGAGAACTGATGTAACTGCATTTGTAATTGTAACTAATTTTGCAGGGGTGGTTGTTTGTTTTACTGGGGAACCGGGTTTGATTCCCTGCTCTTCCACATGAGCAGCGGACTCTAATCTGGTGAACCGGGTCGGTTTCCCCACTCCTACACATGAAGCCATCTGGGTGACCTTGGGCTATTCACACTCCCTCAGCCCCACCTACCTCACAGGGTGTCTGTTGTGGGGAGGGGACGGGAAGGTGATTGTAAGCCGGTGTGATTCTTCCTTAAGTGGTAGAGAAAGTCGGCATATAAAAAACAATTCTTATTCTCATCCAACACCTTTCGAACCTTACAAATTCTCAAATGATATATAAATAAGTTTTTAAAACTAGCTATAGTTTACTGACATCATTCCCCCAATCTTATCCCCAGCATTCAAATAAACACAAATTGCTGCTTCTGTAAAGGAATTTATTATCATGTCTGAGTTCTCCTAGCATTTCCGGTCTTCACAAAAAGAAATCCCGCAGCCTGGTAGCTTCAATCCAAGGAATGAAGGCAGATGTCCTAGTAAAGACCGTGGGCTTGTTTGGCACCTGGCAGCCAACCGGTCCAAAGCTGACAACCCCGTGGACTTCCCAGGAATCACTCCCAGTCTGGCAAACGAGCGGGCCGCCAGAATCTCCCTGAAAGAAGGAAATCCATTTTCTTGAGCCGGCAGTGATAAATGAGGAAAGCCCGAGCACAGCCAAGTACAAAGAACGGGCTCACACGTTTCATCGTTGCACCATAAACGTGGTTTTTAAAAAGGGGTTTAAAAGAATTTGGGGGGTGATGTTATTATCAAGGGAGATGGGAGTGGTGCTTAGTTTTCAAAACGAGAGGTGCCAGATTAGGGTTGCCAACCTCCAGGTACTAGCTGGAGATCTCCTGCTATTACAACTGATCTCCAGCCAATAGAGATCAGTTCTGGAGAAAATGGCCACTTTGGCAATTAGACTCTATGGCATTGAAGTCCCTCCCCAAACCCCGCCATCCTCAGGCGACATCCCAAAAATCTCCCACTGGTGGTGAAGAGGGACCTGGCAACCGTATGCCAGATCTTAATCCTGTATGGGGCCGTTGCCAGGAACTCTCCTTAAATCATAGAGCATGGAGACACACCACCATTGCTCACTGGGGAGGGAAAGGCACTCTGAACATGCTCAGAAAGGTGTGCTTATGTTACCTTTTTAAAACTTTCTTTTTAAAAAAAAGTATCAATGACCCCCAGTGGGAGGGGAAGTTGCTAAATCTGCCTGAGTAAGGGGGCAGACAAGACAGGTAGTATCAGCAAAAATTATTATTTTTAATTTCTACTTCCAGGGCTAATGCTGTCTAATTCACAGAGTCACACAAATCAGATTCTATGGAAGGTTTCACATAAGAATATAAGAAAGGCCCTGCTGGGTCAGACCAGGGATCTCTAATCAAGCATTCTGTTTCACACTGTCCAACCAGTACGTCTGGAGGGCTGACAAACAGCATACAGGCCTTCCCTGGTTTTGCCTCGTAGCACTGGTATTTGGGTGGTTACTGCCTCTGAACATGGAGGTTCTCTTTAATCACCATGGCTAGTAGCCATTGAAAGACCTCGCTTCCATGAATCCGTCTAATCCCTTTTTAAAGCTGCAATGTGCACAGATAAATTAGAAGAAGAGCTGTTTTTTATACCCCGCTTTTCTCTACCTTTTAAGGAGCTGACAGTCACCTTCCCCTCCTCACAACAGGCATCTTGTGAGGTAGGTGGGGCTGAGAGAGTTCGGAGAGAACTGTGACTAGCCCAAGGTCACCCATCTGGCTTCATGTGGAGGAGTGGGGACACAAATCCAGTTCACCAGATTAGCCTCTGCTGCTCATGAGGAGGAGTGGGGATTCAAACCCTGTTCTCCAGATTAGAGTCCACTGCTCTTAACCATGACACCAGGGGTGTGGAACTCAATTGTTTCAAGGGCCAGATATGACATGAATGTCACTTGGTCGGGCCAAGCCATGCCTCACCAGCCCAGACTGGGATGTGTGTGTGTGGCTGGTGGCCTCGGCTGGCTTGGAGTCCAGATAAGCGTTCTCAAGGGGCCGGATCCGGCCCTCGGACCCTGCGCTACACCATACTAGATCTTCAGCCACCAGAGATGCTTCTTTGTAAGTCAACTGTAACAACAGTGTTGGGAGGATGTCTATTGGTTTGTGTGAGAAAGCGCATTTCTGTACCTGGCAAGCAGCAGGAGACTTTGCATTGTCTCTTAATCCAGCGCAAAGCATCGATGGTTGCATTTTGTGGCCCCAGAATTTCTTGAGATGACATGTGTTGAAATCTATGACTGGTAACTTGGCTTGATTCAAAACTTCAGCCAGGGCCAAGTTTTCTTTCCCACCTTCAGTACATAAGACACAAGGAGAGTAAGCGTGAGGAAAACTGTGACGAGAAACATGGTGCACCATATTGAGTTCTCCACATTCCTATTAATAGCTTAGGCTTGTTTGTAGCTACTCAGCTGGTCACCTGTAGTGAGTTAGAATCTTCCCCAGGCGATCAGAACAAAGAAGCTAATTTAAATTTCGTTTGCTACCCCTGTAGAAATAAATGGTTAATAAAGGCATGTGTGAGCTAGTGAAAGTATAGGTGGGCAGGAATTGGGAGCAAAATCAGTAAGACCAGAGACTTCCTCAAGAATGTGGGGGGGACCCCAAAGGAATTTCTGCCCTATATTAGTTCTTATTTATAAATTCAGACGGCTTTCTTTGCACATTTGCCTACTCAACTAAACAGGTTTGCCACTGCTGTTTTCTAATGTTGCACATTGTAAACTAGTGTCCTAAAATTGTGGGAGGTCCTTAGAACTCAGGATGTGAACGCATTATGGAATCCTTGGATTTTTTTTTTCAAACTTTTAGAACCGGTGCTTAATTTTGAAAGAGGACAATACCAGGGGGTGGGTTGCCAACCTCCAGGTGGTGGCTCTAGATCTCCTGGGATTACTACCGATCTCCAGGCGACAGAGATCATTTCACCTGGAGACAATGGCTGCTTTGGAAGGTGGACTCTATGGCATGATGCTCCACTGAAGTCCCTCCCCTTCCCAACCCCTCCCCCCATCCTCAGGCTCCACCCCTAAAATCTCCAGGTATTTCCCAACGTGGAGCTGGCAGCCCTCGGTGTGACCCTGCCTCGGTTTCGGCAATTCTTAATCCTAATCATGACATGATTAAACAGTAAGAGGGGAAGGACAGGGCCACGGCTAGGGTTGCCAACTGGCCTGGAGAAAAATGTCCTATGCCTTTAATAAAGGCTTAATAGGATGCTATTTAACAGGTGATGCTGTTTACCTCCGTGCCATGAAATGCTTCCGCTCCCCATTTCTACACATTAAAGGGACAGGATACTTTCCCCCAGGCCTGCTGGCAACCCTAGCCTCTACCCATGTTCAGAGATGTTCATTCCCTTCCTATATCCCAGGATTCAGCAATAAAAACAGATCAAATAAATAAAATAAAAACAAGGCGGAACAGCGGGAAGTTGGATCTCACTGAAAATCTCTGCTGATGGATGTGCCCCCAAATGCCCCCTGAAACACTACTTCTGGGGGGACAAGAGAAATAGACTGAACTGGGGAAAATAGCCCTCCCTTGCCCAATGGCGCACACAGACATGATAGTCATGATCCAGTTAGGACATTCACAGTACATTCCTAAAGAGATTTATTGAAATGAATGGGCTTAGACTGGAGTAACTCTCCTTAGGAATACACTGTCACTTTTCCAGCTTTGTTCTGTGGTATAGGATACCTTATCTGCCCAACAAACTGGTATGGTGTATCAAAAAAAACACAACCTTGGTTGCTTGTCTGTCTGAATACAGCCTTAGTAGACGTTCCATTAATGAGGTCTGTATAACTCCTTGCTCCTCCCATTGAAAAGCAGCAACAAATAAACAATGCAAAACAAAAATATATATGCTTTTTTGTTGGTGCTGAATTTGGGTTATGACAATGTGGAATTTTCGATTATTTTTTCCCTTAGCGCCAAATCTCTTCTACAGTCATATGTTGCTCGTGTAATTGAAATCTCAGCTAGAAAATAGACCTAAACTAGAGGTAGACTGCTTCCCATATACACAAGCTTAGTACAGAGTATTAGATTAGACCTGGGAGCTCTCTGTTCAGATCCCCCAGTCAGCTACGGGCTGGTCACGATATCCCTGCCTAGCCTAGCTCGCAGGGTTTGTCTGATGATAAACCGGGGAGGAGGATGCCAGAAGGGTGGGTAAAAATGTACCAACAGAAATCACAATCTGGGTGCTTATCCATCTTATCATGGACATTATACCTCTTGTATCTCCCCAGCCAGTCACCCAGCAAGAATGTCCTGGGTGGAGAAAGGTGTCTGTCTTTGGCAGGCAGGCGTAGCGGATAAACTTATTGGCCATAATGTCTTCTACAGGCTTGACCAAAGCGATGTCATACTCAAGCTCACTTAGCTGAGGATAGCGGAAATTTTCATGCCGGTAGATTCGCTGCACCCGGTAGCTTCGTTCGGTAGATTCGGGGTGTCTAAGGTAGTGTTTGCCTAGAAGAATGCGCCAGTTCGTAACATCTTCCACCTCTCCTCTAAAAAAAAAAGTAGTAGTATACAATTGTGCATGCAGTACAGTCTTTTACAGATTTTCTTTCCCCTTCGTTCTTCTCTGCTTCGTTTTCGTCTTCTCTCTGCACTAAAATGGCTGACCCAGGAGGACCGTCAGAGAAAAGCCAAGCCACAGATTTCCTCAGAAGAGCTTATTCACTCAGAGCCAAAACAGAAAAGGTTGTATATATATTTTTATCTGCTGGTCTTGGACCGTATTAAAGTTATTGATGGATTGAAAAGGCTCTGTGAGTTCTGAGTCCAAAGCTCCCATCCTTTTGAAGAACTAAATCAGGGGCGTTGAACTCATTTGTTACCAGGGCTGGATAGGACATAAATGTCACTTGGTTGGGCCGGGCCATGTGTACCACAAAATTTAATGCCAGGTACAGAAGATACAAACTATATAGAAGACACAGACAAAGCCAATTAATGATATTGTTTTTACTAATTTTTTTTAACTTAAAATACAAACATACTGAAAACAATAACACTCTCAAAGCCCATTCCTGAGAGATGCAGCAGCTGGGGTGGTGTAGCCGTAGCGGCGCCGCAGCACCTCCAAAGAGGTTTTGCAACTGCAGGGGGCGGGGAGAGCTATTTCTAAGTAAAAATTAGAAAAAGGGGGACAAAAGCCCCATTGAAAACAGCAATGCTACGCCAACGAAAACATGGTGCAGTACCGCCGTTGCTTAAGGGGATGTTCCCGGCCTGGAAAGAGTTAGGAAGCTGCCTAACAGCAGCTCTGCCCCTGCCCCCCGGAATGCCCCAGGAACGCCTCCTGGGGCACCGGCACAAGGACTTGGACCAGGAAGATGCCAGCGGGAGGCTGAGCCAGCATCTGGGGGCTACACAGCCACCGCAGTCCAGGGGGGCCTGCGTAAGTAACCCTACGCTGGCGTCCATGCTAGTTTAGATGGCGCAAGTGGCACAGACGCCAGCGTAGGGTTACTTACGCAGGCGTAGGGGTCACGCTGCCTCCTAAGCTGATTTGCCCCCCCCCCCCCAGGAATGCGCCCTTACCATATTTTCTTTTATTTAACCATCTTTGGTCATTGACACCTCGGGACTGGGGGCGGGGGGTTGCATCAGCAGGCAAGCCCGCTGCGGGCTCGCCAACCAAGACCAGGACTGGAGGAG
This sequence comes from Euleptes europaea, assembly GCF_029931775.1. Lineage (NCBI taxonomy): Eukaryota > Metazoa > Chordata > Lepidosauria > Squamata > Sphaerodactylidae > Euleptes > Euleptes europaea. The sequence continues at coordinate 102,326,664 of NC_079316.1, read as the reverse complement.
GTAGCTGCCTCAGCTGACAAGCCTGCAGTGGGCTTGCCAACCCAGATTCATAGTGGATGGGGTAGCTGCCTTGTCTGGCTTACAGGCCACATAAGAGCTCTCACTGGGCTGGATCCAGCCCCCAGGTTGTATGTTGGACACCCCCGAACTAAATTTCAGGTTGTGGGGGGGGGACCTGATAAGGATTGGGATCATAATACAAGGGGGGTAATCCCCCACCACCACTGTTTTCCCCATTCTAAAATAGGGGATCCACTGTCTTCCGCATTGGGAAAACACGTCAATACAAATAGGAGTGGAAAGTGCCATCAAGGCGCACCCCACAGGACTTTCAAGGCAAGAGATGATCAGAGGTGGTTTTGATACCCACTTACAAGCTACGGTACAAGGCAGGGAGAAACTCAAAAAGGGCACGAGGCGTCCACCCCACTTTTTAAACAGATCTTTGGTTTATCCCCTTCCAGAAATCCAGGCAAAAACTCAGCACTTACTTCTGGAAGCAGTGAGCGGCGGTGAGGACCCAGCGTCTGTGAATGAGCGTGCCACCGCAGACGTGAACAAATTTGTCACTTGGTTTAGAGCGAGCCTGGGGAGAGGAAAACAGAGGAACTGCACATGGTAGTCACAGGAGAGAAGGCCGGGAACTGGGCCAAAGCAACCTCACTTAGATTTGGGAGGTGTCAGGTGCTGTAAGCCTCAAAGCTAGAACCTGAATTTTTGTTCAGTGTGTGATTGGTGCAGCCTATAGAGAAAGCTCCAGGGCCAATCTTATCTGTTCCCACAGCACCACCCTCCAAAATGGCCACCAGAGGAACCCCACTCTGCTTAGAGAGTACCTACAAGGATAGCTGAGACCAGATGACTTGACGGAGCCAAAGAGATTAGTCCTAGAGTTGACGGCGCTATTACTTCCATGGTGGGTTTTCAGTAGGGTTAGGGTTGCCCTGTCCCTCTTGGCCACCGGAGGTAGGTTTTTGGGGTGGAGTCTAAGGAGGGCAGGGTTTGGAGAGGGGAGGGACTTCAATGCCATAGAGTCCAATTGCCAAAGTGGCCATTTTCTCCAGGTGAACTGATCTCTGTCTGCTGGAGATCAGTTGTAATAGCAGGAGATCTCCAGCTAGTACCTGGAGGTTGGCAACCCTAAGTTTAATGGAGACAGGTCTCTCCTGTAGAAACAATATTTCATACTTGCACACACATGACGGTGGCCACTTGTGACAGGGAAATGTACTCTTCAGATTAGGTTTCTTTCTTTCAACTGCAACTTGAATGCGAACAGAATCAACTTGAATAAATGCATGTTTTACTTTTGTGCTTCTTGAAGGGCAGCCATGAAGGAGCTAGAAAACATTCTGAAGCATAAGGATGTGTCACTGGCCACCAAGATTAAGTTAATTCATGCCATCGTATTCCCTATTACTATGTATGGGTGTGAAAGCTGGACACTGAAGAAAGCTGATAGGAAGAAAGTAGGTTCCTTTGAAATGTGGTCTTGGAGGAGAGTGTTACGGATACCGTGGACTGCCCAAAAAACAAATAAGTGGGTTCTAGATCAAATCAGGCCTGAATTGACCCTAGAAGCTGAAATGACTAAACTGAGGCTATCACATTTTGGTCACATTATGAGAAGACAAGAGTCACATGAAAAGACCATCATGCTAGGAAAAGTTGAGGGCAGCAGGAAAAGAGGAAGACCCAACAAGAGATGGATTGACTCAATAAAGGAAGCCACAGCCCTCAATTTGCAAGATCTGAGCAAGGCTATCAAAGATAGGACATTTTAGAGGACTTTGATTCATAGGGTAGCCATGAGTTGGAAGCAACTTGACGGCACTTAACACATAAACAGACTTCTTGATTATTTCCTGCACTGAATATCACTATTCTTTGACTGGGCAAAACTCTGCTACATTAACCAAATACCCCGACACTCCCATCCCAAAGCTGGCAACCCTATCCTATACCTCGGCCCCAGCCGTACCTTTCTAAAAAGAACCACTATTTTCAACATTTCTACCTGTAAAGAGACCTGCCAAGGCCAAGAATGCGGCCTAGCTTCGTTGCCAGATATTATCTTTGCAAATATGTTGGGCTGGAAGTAAGCGACACCACAGTTTTGGGGCCAGTCTGAAACAGAAAGAGAATGTCAGCAACACTTGAAAGGCGACATTCAGAAAAAACAGTACATACGACCAAAGTGCTTGTTCACCTGTCTTCCTCAGGGTAACCATCTCTCATCAGTAGGGTTGCCAACCTCCAGGTAGTAGCTGGAGACCTCCCACTGTTACAACTGATCTCAGCCGATAGAGATCAGTTCCCCGGGAGATAGCGTTGCCAACCTCCAGGTACTAGCTGGAGATCTGCAATTACAACTGATCTCCAGCCGACAGAGATCAGGTCACCTGGAGAAAATGGCCACTTTGGCAATTTATACTCTTTGGCATTGAAGTCCCTCCCCTTCCCAAACCCCGCCCTCAGACTCCGCCCCATAAACCTCCCACCGTTTGCGGAGAGGGAACTGGCAACCCTACATCTTGCCCAGAGCCAGATGTTACTTAATAGAGACAGACTTCAGCAGAGAAGTGTGTAGAAAGGTATCGGCAACAGGCTTTGTACACAAGACTTACACCCTGCTTTTTATAATGGTCGTCATCCCGCACAGGACTCCGTGTAGACCAGGGGTTCCCAATGTGGCACCATGGTGCCTGCAGACATCTTTTCTGGTGCCCGCCAAGTGTTTTTAAGAAAGTGGGAGTGCCAGGAGGGGCTTTTGCCCAACACAGCTTCTGATTGCGCATTGGAGATTTGATTGGCTCGCCAGATTTTTAAATATGTTGCTTTGGCAGCAGCTGCCACCACAGCACAAGAATCTTCACTGTGTGACTGAAGTAGGGTTGCCAACCTTCAGGTACTAGCTGGAGATCTCCTGGTATTACAACTGATCTCCAGCTGATAGAGATCAGTTCACCTGGAGAAAATGGCCGCTTTGGCAATTGGACTCTGTGGCACTGAAGTCCCTCCTCTCTCCAGACCCCGCCCTCCTCAGGCTCCACCCCAAAAATCTACAGGTGTTTCCCATCCCGGAGCTGGCAACCCTATCCATGGTAAAAGTGGGGATTTGAACCTGGGTTGGCCAGGGTCCTACTCCACTGCTCTATCTGCTGCCTGGCTATAGGACTTGTACTCTTTATAAAGGGTTTATTTTGTAATAGTTTGAGGCAGCCTTTCAAGATGGAAAGGTGTTTGCTTCATTTATTGATGGTGGCTCCCTTCGGATACACCCACAAACAATGTAAGAGCCCCTGTTGTGTGGCCCCAGCTTGGGTTGCCAGCTCTGGGTTGGGAAATACCTGGAGATTTTGGGAGTGGAGCCTGAGGAGGGGGGTTGAGGAGGGGAGGGACTTCAGAGGGATATAATGCCATGTGGAGTCCACCTTCCACAGCTGCCGTTTTCTCCAGGGGAACCGATCTCGGTCACCTGGAGATCAGTTATAATCCCAGGAGATCTCCAGCCCCTACCTGGAGGTTGGCAACCCCAGTCCCAACCCAAGTGGTAAAATGTGCAACACAAATAACCATATGGGTGTGGTCCATCGTGTGGGTCTTTTTCACTTGAATGGTCTTCTTCCTGTGGGCTGGAAGCTGACTGGGTAAGAAAGACCTTGCCTGTGTGGTTGTGTGGTTGTGTGTGTGTGTGTGTGTGTTATGTGCCGTCAAGTCGCAGTCGACTTATGGCGACCCCTTTTGGGTTTTTTTTTCATGGCAAGAGACTAACAGAGGTGGTTTGCCAGTGCCTTCCTCTGCACAGCAACCATGGTATTCCTTGGTGGTCTCCCATCCAAATACTAACCAGGGTTACCTGCACATAATTCCAAACGAGAGAATGCGCCTTGAGGAAGTTGTTCCCGCACAGCTGTGGATGGGCATGTAAAGTAGGGGTTCTGCTATATAACATCACAGAATGGCTAATCATTTGAGAAGGCTTGTAGCTGGAAACTCCGTGCTATTGGGGAGTGTAAGGTTGTACAGACTCTCCTATGTGAAACATCCGAAGCCCAAATATGGGTAGCTGATAGGCTTGGTTTTTGGCACTGGGGTGTTTAATAAGTTTAAAAATGGCTGCTTTTCAGACTTCTTGATGCCTTTGCCCTACTGGCCGGAATACTGGAAGCCAGGACCAATTAAGTACAATATTGCCATAAGTTTAAAAAAGGTTATATGCTTTGAAAATAAATTAAATATCCCAGAACATATATGAACATATGAAGGTCAGTATTGGGTCCTCAGACTGGAAGCAGCTCTCCAGGGTCACCAGCAGAGGTCTTTCACATCACCTGCGACCAGATCTTTTAACTGGAGATGCTGGGGATTGAATCTGGGACCTTCTGTATGCGATGCAGAAATCGGCAGGCAAAGCTTTGGACTGCATGCAGATAAACATTGTCATGTGATAAGGTTTCCAGCTCCAGGTTGGGAAATACCTGGAGATTTTGAGGGTGGAGCCTGAGGAGGGCGGGGTTTGGGGATGGGAGGGACTTCAATAGGGTATAATGCCCTAGAATCCACCTTCCAAAGCGGCCATTTTCTCCAGGTGAACTGATCTCTGTCGCCTGGAGATAGGGTTGCCAGCTCCAGGTTGAGAAATACCTGGAGATTTTGGGAGCAGAGCCTGAAGAGGACAGGGTTTGGGGAAGGGAGGAACTTCAGTGCCATACAGTCCAATTGCCACAGCGGCCCTTTTCTCCAGGGGAACTGATCTCTATTGGCTGGAGTTCAGTTGTAATAGCAGGAGATCTCCAGCTGTTACCTGGAGGTTGGCAACCCTACCTGGGGATCAGCTATGAACTCATGAGAGGTGGAGGCTGGCAACCCTATCGTGCGGTCATTCCTGCCTAACCAACTCCCTACGGGGGCTGGTTGGAGTGCTGGCTAGGGTTGCCAGTTCCCTCTTCACCACCAGCGGGAGATTTTGGGGGCGGAGCCTGAGGAGGGCGGGGTTTGGAGAGGGGAGGGGCTTCAATGCCATAGAGTCCAATTGCCAAAGCGGCCACTTTTCTCCAGGTGATTGGATCTTTATCGGCTGGAGATCTGTTGAATTAGCAGGAGATCTCCTGCTACTACCTGGCAGTTGGCAATCCTAGTGTTGGCTGAGGTTTTGCATGAAGTGCATTGCAATTCCAAAGGGGTTCGTTTTAAATACCATATTTCTTGAAGATGCATTTTGAGATCTTTCTTAAAGATCTGGCAAAACAAAAGTCCCGTGAAGAATGGTGGGGCAGGGGAAATCCACTGGCCTCCCCTTCCGGCACTTCTTCCACCTTCAGTGACCTGCCCTCTTGTCTTCCCTCCCCCACACAGCGCATGCTGTTTTCTTTCCCTCACCCACCTGCCCAATGTTCCTACCTGATCTTTCTGCATAGCATTCGCCCCATCTTTCACCATCTCTCTGCCCCCACACAGTGATTTATCCCCCATTCTCTCTCCACGTCTGCTCCCCCCTTGCAAAACGTATGTCCTCCTGTTTACAGCACTAGTTTTTGCGTGACACGCGTAGAATCATAGTTGGAAGGGACCACCAGGGTCATCTTGTCCAACCCCCTGCAAAATGCAGGAAATTCACCCCCCCCCACACACACACACACCCAGTGGCCCCTACTCCATGCCCAAAAGATGGCAAAAAAATAACTCCAGGATCCCTGGCCAATCTGGCCTGGAGGAAAATTGCTTCCTGACCCCAAAGTGGCGATCAGCACTACCCTGGGCATGCAAGAAAGGGCCACGAGAGCCAAACACTATCACAACCCTTCCTGCCCTCCCTCTCATGATCTGCCTAAGTTCACAGAATCACCCTTGCTGTCAGATGGCCATCTAGCCTCTGCTTAAAAACCTCCAGGGAAGGAGAGCCCACCACCTCCCGAGGAAGCCTGTTCCACTGAGGAACCACTCAAACTGTTAGAAAGTTCATCAAAATGCAACTCCAAGTTCTATTCCCTCCCAGGATGTTTTGTCACCATTTGAGGTTTATCTCATTTTTCAAACTTTTCTCCATCTTTGCAGAAATCGATCCTCCAGCTCTGATCCTTCTGTTGTGATCTTTTAATCCATGGAGGAAAGGGCACCCACATCTTATCCGTAACTGAATGAAAGCCATCCCAGCAAAGTGACCTCTAATTGTGACCATCCTTAGGTGAGAAAGACACCCTCTTCCCAAACACACTTCAGGTTTGGGAGTCGTTATGGTTAAGAGGAGGAAAAGCAGAATGTCAGAATCGATCCATGAGCAGTCATCATTTTCCCTGCCTCAGCTTCTCGTCTGTAAAATGGCCACATGGCATTCTCTGCAGAGCTGTTGCTGAGCAATATTGAATCTACTCCATCAAATCACACCCAGTTAACGTGCAGAATTCATACAACTTGGCAACACGTTTGCAGCCTGATCCTGTGCAGCAATGAGGATCTGCCCAAGGGAAAGCAATGTGAATTTGCACCGGACTAAGGCCGAGAGAACCATTGCTTTATTCTTTTATGCCAGGAAAAGTTTCAGATTCAGGGTTAGGATTGAAAAACAACGAGCTCTCGGTGCCCATCAATAAATTATCATGGTGATTATTCCAAAGAGATTTTATCAGCTCCAGGCTTACCTAAATCCAGGAGTTTGGGAAGAAATACCTTCTGCGGCCAGGACGCCTTTGCCAAAGAAAGGGCCAAAACCAGGACAAGGACAGTGCCCCGAAACATTGCCAAAGGCTTGATCCGAAGAGCGCACAAAGGAAGGCTGGGATTTTATACGGGAACGCAAATGCCATCGCTGCATCCAGTGAGCGAGAGAAAGGGAGAGGAGGGGACCGCTGCCACGGCTTGTTGTCACTGTCAGAAACGGCTCAGACAAAGCCCGGTGCAGCAAAACACCGAGGCCTGGATGCTTCCACCTGTGCTTAGCAGTCCTTTTGACGGGGCCGGCTGGAGGAGTGCCGGTCTCATCAGCAGTTTTAGAAAGGCATAAACAAGGCCAGAAAACAGCGGTGGCAAGACGAGGCTGTGCGTTTGAGATCCGGGCGCAAGAGTTGCCAGCTTGACCCAAAGAATCCCGGCACTGTTCCCACTGTCTTTTGCAGGAGAGCTAGGGTTGCCAGCTCTGGGGTGGGAAATGCCCGGAGTTTTGGGGGTGGGGGAGCAGGGGAGGGCGGGGTCTGGGGAGGGGAGGGACCTCAGCAGGATGCAATGCCATAGAGTCCACCTTCCAAAGCAACCATTTTCTCCAGGGGAATTGATTTATATAATCTGGAGATCAGTTGTAATAGCAGGGAATCTCTAGGCTCCACTTGGCAACCCTAAGTAGAGCTTAATAGGGTAGCAGGGAGGTGACCTCCAGAGAGATGCTTGCTGCTGGGGAGGGAGACAAGCATTCTCATCTGCTGCTGCAGTCTCTGCAGATCAAGCAGTTAGGCTCAAGAGGATGGGCAAATCGAGTTGGCAAACACTTCAGGTTCTGTCAAGAAACCCTAAGAAGGACTTCTAGAAGGAGGGAAGAAGGACGGTCAAGAATGGCAACATCCCCGTTTTCCAGCACCAGCCCTACAGAGATTTAGCTAGGGGAAAATAACATCCAGGCCTGGAGAAAAATACTGTGTTCCTTTAGGGTTGCCAACCTCCAGGTAATAGCAGGAGATCTCCTGCTATTACAACTGATCTCCAGCCGACAGCAATCAGTTCCCCTGGAGAAAATGGCCATGTTGGCAATTGCACTCTATGGCACTGAAGTCCCTCCCCTACCCAAACCCCACCCTCCTCAGGCTCCGCTGCAAAAACCTCCCACTGGTGGCGAAGAGGGACCTGGCAATCCTACTCAACATCCCCATTTTCCAGCACCCGTCTTACAGTGATGAGGATTTTGCTAAGGAGAAATAACATCCAGGCCTGGAGAAAAATACCCTGTTCCTTTAATAGAGTATTAATGTGTGGGAACATGCAGGTGACACATGTCATGGCCTGGAAACAAATAACATCACCTGGTAAATAACATCCCATTAAGCCTCTCTTAAAGGGACAGAGCATTTCCCCACACACAGTTGGCAAGTCTACTTTTGCCTCCATTCTGAGTATATCTATTAAAACTGATGTTTACCCTTTGTAATGTTAGGAATATCATGGTTTTTATTTTCTTTACTCTGTTACTCGTCTTGCAGAGATTCTGCAAGTTCTAATTACTGCTAGATCCCAGTGTTACTGTTCGTTTGGTTTTTTATTTCCAGAGGGATATCTCATGTCCAGGGTAATGCCAAGCACCACTTTGGGGTCAGGAAAGTATTTTCCTCCAAGGCAGACTGGCCAGGGATCCTGGAGGGTTTTTGCCTTCCTCTGGGCATAGAGCAGGGGTCACTGGGGGAGTGGGAGGGAGGTAGTTGTGAATTTCCTGCATTTTGCAGGGGGTTGGACCTTGAGGTCCCTTCCAACTATGTTTCTGTGTTTCCATTTGCCCTAACTTAGATGCTCAGGCAAACTTGATATAATCAAGTCTCAGTAGCTAACCAGGGTTGATCCCAGTTAGTATTTGGATGAGAAACCACCAAGGAACACCAGAGTTGTTATGCAGATGCAGGCAGAACATCGCTTGCCTTGAAACCCCTATGAGGTGGCCATAAATCTGTTGCAACTTGAAGTCACTTTACTAGTCAAAATGGATACTGGTCATTTTGCATCCCTATTCTCTCCAGGATCAGAGGAGCATGCCTATTATACTAGGTGCTGTGGAACACAGGCTGGACAATGCCGCACAGTCATCTGGTTTGTTGGCTTCCTAGAGGCACCTGGTTGGCCACTGTGTGACCAGACTGCTGGACTTGATGGGCTTTGGTCTGATCCAGCAGGGCTTTTCTTATGTTATGTTCTTCCTAAATCTGAAGTGTGCCCTTAAATCTCCCGAGATCAGAAAGTGAGGAGTTCTTCCTCCACCAGGGCTATTCATGGCTATTAGTCAAAATGGATACTTGTCATGATGCACACCTATTCTCTCCAGGGGCAGAGGGGCATGCCTATTATATTAGGTGCTGTAGAACACAGGCAGGAGGAGGATGCTGCAGTCATCTTGTTTGGGGGCTTCCTGGAGGCACCTGGTTGGCTGCTGTGTGAACAGACTGCTGGACTTGATGGGCCTTGGTCTGATCCAGCAGGGCCTTTCTTATGTTCTTATGTTCTCTTGTTCTTTGACGCATGAAACCAGCTTGTGTGCATCAGCTTGAGCCTGTCGGGAAAAGGCGGGTCATAATTTTATTTATTTAAATCACTGAAGTCGGACTCAAGCTGCAGATTTACAGTGCGTTAGACTCTGCATAAGACTGCAGTGTTAGTTTAACAGGCTCTCTCAGGAATATGTTCTCTTCAATCTGAGGGAGAGTATTGTATAATTCTAAAGCTTTGCACACTGCATTGTGAACGATGCTTGGTCCCAATAAAGACAGTGGGGTGCATCCTACTCCTGTCCTGAGCAAAGTGGATCCATGTATTCATACATTTACTAACATTTTTATACCCCACTTTTTGACCTTTTGATTTATACTCCCCCTTTCCTCCAGTCTAACAAGGCTTCCTCACACATGAAGCTGCCTTATACTGAATCAGACCCTTGGTCCAACGAAGTCAGACCAGCAGCCAGGGTCTCAGGCAGGGGTCTTTCACGTCACCTACTTGCCTAATCCCTTTAACTGGAGATGCCGAGGATTGAACCTGGGACCTTCTGCATGCCAAGCAGATGCTCTACCACTGAGCCACGGCCCCTCTCAACTTGGCTCTTCCGTAGGATGCTTAAGTTGGAGAATACTTAGAGAACGGTTGGATTGGGCCCATTATTTTACTGCGCTTGTGAACTTTGTTCCAATGGCCGGGCCAACTGAGTTACTTGCTTTGGTCAACTGTGGAATATTGCAGTTGCTTGCTAAATATGTCATGGTCACCAGGTGGTGCTAAAGAGTTTTCCATAAGAAGACAGCAAAAGCCATTTAACTCACTGCTTTCGACCCATATTTATTAAATTATACTGGAGAGACAACATTACAACCAGATTATGGGATAGAGGTGGCAGCCAGTACAGGTGATGGGAAGCTGGTCACCCTGGTGGCTTTCTGTTTGCATTCAGTTGTTTGTGATCAAATCCAGTGAAATTGCTTCCTAGTTCTGATCCTCGGTTATCAAATTTGCGCCTCCTGTTGCTGAACCAGCATGCTCTGGGGAGCTCGATAAACAGAAAGCAACATGTGTATAAGTCTCCTAGGAGACGGGATCAATGCATCTAAAGTCTGGCAAGCTCAGGACACTTCATGGATTAAGCCTTCTCTCTGCAGTGGTGGTCAGTAGAGGGTTTTTTGAGGTGGCTGTCAAACATCTGGGAAGTTTGGACTTCCTAAATCAACAGTGGTATGCTACTTTTACCAAAGCCCATTCAAACACCATAGAGTAGGGAGAAAGAAGAAGAATTGGTTTCTATATGCTGTCTTTCTCTACCACTTAAGGAAGAATCAAACCAGCTTACAATCACCTTCCCTTCCCCGCAGATGCCCTGTGAGTTAGGTGGGGCTGAGAGAGCTCTAGGAAAACTGTGACTAACCCAAAGTCACCCAGCTGACCATGTGTAGGCTTCATATGTAGGAGTGGGGAAACCAACCCGGTTCACCAGATTAGCATCCGTTGCTCATGTGGAGGAGTGGGGAATCAAACCCGGTCCTCCAGATCAGAGTCCACCTCTCCAAACCACCGCTCTTAACCACCACACCACACTGGCTCTCTGAGTTTTCCAGAACTCGTCTTAAGGTTCCAACCCCTCCCCAAAAAATAACAGAAGGGAAAGGCTGGAGAAAAAATGTTTCACAAGGAGATGGAAAAGTCCTCTCCCCCAGCCTCCCGACTGCAGCTTGCAAGGGCCTTAAAATGAATCAGCAGAGATGTTGTGCAGAAGATTAGACTGTGCTTGGTGGAGAACAAATTTCAGGTTGTCCAGAGAAGAAGAAGAAGAATTGGTTTTTATATGCCGACTTTCTTTACCACTTAAGGGAGAATCAAACTGGCTTACAATCACCTTCCCTTCCCCTCCCCACAACAGACGCCCTGTGAGGTGGGTGGGCTGAGAGTGTGTGACTAGCCCAAGGTCACCCAGCTGGCTTCATGCATAGGAGCGGGGAAACAAATCCAGTTCCCCAGATTAGCCTCCGCCGCTCATGTGGAGGAGTGGGGAATCAAACCCAGTTCTCCAGATCAGAGTCCACCAAGCCGCCGCTCTTAACCACTATACCACACTGACAAAGGATGGTTATTCTCCCTTGAAAACTGAAAGATCAGCAGTAATAAACATCTGCCTCTACTACTGAACGCAGGGGTCCCTTGGATGAGCAGAAAGCAAAGGAAATTGCGACAGTCGTTATATTAGCAAAGCTGGCGATAAAGGTTCTATGGTGCACTAGAAAGAGTCAATAGAAGCCCAGCTGAGCAATATTGACTAGTAGTCAGAGAGCACGCCAACCCCCATGGACAAAGGGTACAAAATCATCCCTCTTTAGGGGTAACTATAGTCACCTTTTTCCAAACTAGACAAAAATTTGTTTCATGGGGGGGGGAATACCTAAACGCAACAATATGATTAACACCTTTTATTTAAGACGGAGTGTTCATTTGTCAACCATGTTTAGTTGTTCTCAATAAAAGGTTTTGCCCTGACCTGGATGGCCCTATCATGTCAGACCTCACGAGCTAGGCAGGGTCAGCCCTGGCTAGGTCTTGGATGGGAGACTACCAGGGCTGCTTCGCAGAGGCAGGCAATGGCAAACCACCTCTGAATGTCTCTTGCCTCGAAAACCCTATGGGGTCACCATAAGTCTGCTGTGACTTGATGGCACTTTCCGCCAATGCCAGTAAAAGGTATTATGCGTTGGAAGTGAAGGGCAATGTGATATCTCTTAGTTTCAATGAACACCTAGACTTCAGAAGGTGGGGACCATAGAGCCAGAGAGATAGATAGGTCAGGGGCTTGTGTGTCCTTCCTTTTCACTGCTCTGGTGTTGTCCCCAGGATGTCTAGATTGCTGCTTCCTTCCAGCTGACGTCTTTTCTTCTTTCTCTCTCACTTTCTTAAGAATTATAGCATCATAGAGTGGGAAGGGGCCATACAGGCCATCTAGTCCAACCCCCTGATGAATGCAGGATCAGCCTAGAGCATCCCTGACAAGTGTTCATCCAGCTGCTGCTTAAAGACCGCCAGTGAGGGGGAGCTCACCACCTCCCTAGCAAGCTGATTCCACTGTTGAACAACTCTTACTGTAAACATTTTTCCCCCTAATATCCAGCTGGTACCTTTCCACCCGTAATTTAAACCCATTATTGCGAGTCCTGTCCTCTGCTGCCAACAGGAACAGCTCCCCGCCCTCCTCTAAGTGACAGTCCTATTTCTCCATCTTACCACGAGAGCAAGACGTGCTTTTCTGCATCTCTGCCCACCCTGATTTAGCTAGTTAGTTGAGAATGCTAGCTCTATCCTATCCTGAATGGGCGTTATAAGGAATTGCCTTTGCTGTTTAGGAAGGAAAGTTCACCCGGAGCTTTTCTTTATCTTAGCAGACTAACATAAGTCCTTTATTATAAGGACTATGCGCTCTGTCTAACATTATGCTGCTACTGTTCTTGGATTCCCCCCCCCCCAAAAAAATGGCTCAGTTCCCCTCCCCCCAGGTACTCAAGCCGCACATGGCAGAAGTTAGATTTGGCATTTATGCTATTAGTGTGACAGATGGTCGTGTGCAGAAGGAGATGGATGCCAGATGCAGTTCATGTCTCCTTCTGCTTTGGACCTGGATATATAGATGCCGGTTCCCAATGTGGTTGGCTTATACAAAAGTGGGGACTTGCTCAGTTCTCCGAGGTTCCCATTGAAGACCACCAGGCACCACAAACGGGCTGCTATTTAGAACCCAGCTGGGAGGGGCTAACACCTCCATTAGTTGTTACCAGGAAAATAAAATGCTGTTCCAGGGTAGAATATTGGTGGTTTATGCACGGGGGTTTTACCTGAGGTTGGTTGCTCGCTGGACCCACACTTTCCTGTTGGGAATCTACGCACCACCAGTCTCCAAGCGCAAATCAAGTCCCTGCCCCTTGAAATGCTGTTTTGTAATTGGCTTACTTTGTAGTGCTTACTGTGAGAGACCCCCAAACCCCAATTGCCAAATAAGAAAGCATTTTAAGAAGAAAAACAAAAACATGGAGCAATCTGAAAGGGTGGGGGGAGAAATCCAAACCTTGTTTTTAAAAAGCCTTTCTTCTGCTCAGAAAGAGCTCCCAGGAAGCAGGAAGCATTTGAATCCCTGCCTCTTTACACACTGCTTTGTAATTGGCTGTGAGAGAAATCAAGCTTGCATGCCCCGCACTTTGCCTTTTGCACAGGGATTTCACCTGGGCTGAGCTCAGGGGAGAGGGAAGAATCAAGTTAATAGAGGAACGGGAAGGTCTGGGATTTGTGAGGGCTGGCAGCGAGGTCATCTCTAAAGGGAGGGAAAACTCATGCATAACTCCAAGGAACAACCGAGACAGACGGGGTCAGGGGTGAATGTGAGTGAAAGCACCCATGCAAAATGTGACTTCCTTTCCTGATTCTATGGGGCTGTGTGCTCATCAACAGAGTCAACATGGTGGGGGTGGGGTTGCACTAGAGACATCTTGAAGCTCAGACCCCCAAAGTTCTTGCAATATACAGCTTCTCTCCCATGAACACATGAAGCTGCCTTATACTGAATCAGACCCTTGGTCCATCAAGGTCAGTATTGCCTACTCTGACTGGCAGCAGCTCTCCAGGCTCTCAGGCTGAGGTCTTTCACATCACCTACTGTCTGGTCCTTTTTTAAACTGGAGATGCCAGAGATTGAACCTGGGATCTTCTGCATTCCAAGCAGGTACTCTATCACTGAGCCATGGGCCCTCCCCTCATGTGGGTCTCTACACAGACAACCCTCCAGGCATTTTGGTAGTCAATATATCCTAGTCCTTACCTTCTAAAGAGGCCTGGGTGACGTACATAAAATATCCCACAATCCTCACAACAGACCCGTAAGGTAGGCTAGAGGGAATGAGTGGCCCGATGACAATCAGTGAGCTACAAAAGGGAGCAGTGTTTCGAACCCATTTCTCTCTGGTCCATATCTGGCATTTTATCCATTATACTATATTAATGACAGCCGCCATAGCGGAGCTGACATGGAGGCCACCTAGATCGAACAAGAGTGTTCCCCCTTCCTCCTATGGTAGTGGATGGGGGGCCATGCACAAAGGCCCTGTACAGGCCTTGACTCCCATAAGGAGCTGATGTTCACACTTAGGGTTGCCAACCTCCAGGTACCACCTGGAGATCTCCCGCGATTACAATTGATCTTCAGGCAACAGAGATTAATTCACCTGGCTTGGAAGGTAGACTCCATGGCATTGTACCCCTCTGAGGTCCCTCCCCTCCCCAAACCCCGCCTTCCTCAGGCTCCACCCCCAAAATCTCTAGGTATTTCCCAACCCGGAGCTGGCAACCCTATTCACACCGGGCGATCAGCTCAGAGGTTTGCAAAGGTCCACCCTGACTAGAGGAGAATGGAAAGGTGGCCCATGATCACTGAGATCATCTTGCACCACAAGAAAGGTGGTCAAGATTGATCCCGGGTGGGGGGGGGGAGGTTTGAGATTCCTTGAGCCATACCAGCTACCAAAGCTGACCTACTCATCAGTGCTGCATCTTAACTGTCGGTTCTCCTCAGATCTGGCCTAGCAGCATGCAAGCTCCCCAGCCTTAGCAGAGAAAGGACATGAGTGGCGCATGTTTGTTGATGTCATCAGGTCCTTATCAGAGCATAGAAAACCAAGCCTGATTTATTTATCTGAAAAGTTTTGAATATGTCGTCAATGTTCTCTGGATGTCCTATTAATTAAACCAGCAGTTCTCAAAGTGGACGTTGGGTCCCATTTAGGGTTGCCAGCTCTGAGTTGGGAAATACTGGGAGATTCAGTGAGTGGAGCCTGAGGAAGGCAGAGTTTGGGGAGGGGAGGGACTTCAATGGGGTGTAATGCCATAGAGCCCGCCTTCCAAAGCAGCCATTTTCTCCAGGGGAATTGATGTCTGTTGCCTGGAGATCAGCTGTAATGGGGGGGGGGGAATCTCCAACCACCACCTGGAGGTTGGCAACCCTAGTCACATGCCTCTCTCAGGCAGCAGGGGAGGAACAGGATGAGCTGGGGAAAGGAGTCTCAACTCTCAATAGTAAATTCCCTCTGCATGATGTGCAAAATGGCTGTGAGAAACACTGTGTCCTTCATACTTTCTCACTTACTAGAAGGGTGCATGGCATAGCCATAGTTGCATGTACATCCGATATGGAATACCCAGAACAAACCAGGAAGCAACTAAATCAAGAGTAACTGCATCATACCAAAATACTGGAAGCAAAGCAGCC
Organism: Euleptes europaea; assembly: GCF_029931775.1. Lineage (NCBI taxonomy): Eukaryota > Metazoa > Chordata > Lepidosauria > Squamata > Sphaerodactylidae > Euleptes > Euleptes europaea. The sequence continues at coordinate 102,311,198 of NC_079316.1, read as the reverse complement.
ACCAGGTGAATAGACATAAGAACATAAGAAAGGCCATGCTGGATCAGACCAAGGTCCCTCAAGTCCACCAGTCTGTTCACACAGTGGTCAACCAGGTGCCTCCAGGAAGCCCACAAACCAGGCGACAGCATTGTCCTGCCACAGCACCTAATATAATAGGCATGCTCCTCTGATCCTGGAGAGAATAGGTATGCATCATGATTAGTATCCGTTTTGACTAGTAGCCATGAATACCCCTCTCCTCCATGAACATGTCCACTCCCCTCTTCAAGCCTTCCAAGTTGGGAGCCATCTCCACATCCTGGGGCAGGGAGTTCCACAATTTAACTCTGTGTTGTGTGAAGAAGTTATCCATCTGCGAGAAAAGGTGAACCCGTTCAGTCAGAGCTCCCTCCCCCCAAGGAAGAACTCCAGAATGCAAAATATATTCCACTCACCAAAAGCGAGCTCAAATTACCTGGCAACTGTCTTGAGTCAGAAATAAAACATAATTTCTAAATGGCCATCATTCAGTTTTGAAGATTCACAGATAAGCCTGAGGTTTTTTTTTCTTCTGCTGCTGTGAGCCTCGGAAGTTAAAAAGCCAGCTTATGCTATTTTGAACACATAGTTAATATGTTTGGGTTTTCCTTCCAACAATCCTCTTTCAAAATCCCTTATGCTTTTAATCCCTTTCCAAAAGCAACAGGAAAATCCCTAGATACACGCTGTGTATGTTACCATGTCACGGCAACTTAAAGACTGCATAATGCAAAATATGGGAGTCAGTTTGATTCCCCCTCCCAAAAATTAGCAAATAATTGAGCTCATTGTGTTCTAATGTCCTCCCTCATCAGTTCCTGGCTGTCTTTTGTCTGGTGGACATTCGAGAGAACAATTACATTGAATGCCAGGAAAAACACAAGTAAATAATTTGCAGAGTGATAGGTTAACCAGAGGATAAAAATTCACAGAATGCCAGCTATTCATCACGCAGGCTAGTACCTCTGGAAACATGTCCGTGCCTTGGTTTTGCTGTAAGCACCAATTCCCTTGGGTATGGAGTATGTCATTCTTCATGGCTAAAGAAATGGCAGAAGAAATACAATCGGTAGCATGTTATTGCACAGAGGTTTCCTAATTATAGTAACATGGTGTTGTAACTGAATAGGTAGGGTTGCCAGCTCTGGGTTGGAAAATACCTGGAGATTTTTGGGGCGGAGCCTGAGGAGGGTTGGATTTATGGAGGGGCTTCAATGTCAAAGTGGCTATTTTCTCCAGGGGAACTGAACTCTATAGGCTGGAGATCAGTTGTAACAGCAGGAGATCTCCAGCTAGTACCTGGAGGTTGGCAACCCTCTGAATAGGCCATCTAGGTGTATTTAGCATTAGGGCCATTCCTAGATTGCTGAGATGGCATTTGTATAAAATCTAATTCAACGCTCGTGTTTGAAACTGCACGTGCAGAGTTTTAATAAAAGAAAAGTTAGGGAGGGGTCAAAGTTTAAAACTAAGGGATACACAAATGAACATTCTCTCTTTCTCTCTTTAAAAAGTGTTTCCTACAGCTAGTAAATACAGAGAAGTACAAGATGAGCCCCAATCAGATTAGAAATGGTAGTATTTGCATGTAGATACAAGAGCAGAGATATATTATATTTAAAATCCAGAAATTTCTAATCAACTGTGTTTTTTTAATAGAAAAAAATTGTATGTTTACTTTCTCAGCAGTCTTCAAGCCTTCCCTTACCCACGTGGAGTAAATTAGCCCTTCAGGGAGAACAGTTCAGTGCTCTCTCATGTATAGTTTGCTAGATGCAGGGAACTTTTTATGTGAAGAATTTAAAAAAATGACACCCCCCCCCCCCCACTGCAGCCAAGGAAAACAGGGCAGAAGTCTACCACCTCGTTCCGAGCAATTTGCAAATCAGCTCTCGGGGAATATATTGTTCTATTAACCCTCCCAGAATCCTCTACTTTCTTAAGTTCTATTTTAGACCAGCTCAGAGTTTCCAACTCTTGTTTCACTTTCTTCTGAACCAGCATTAAGGAACACTGTTTATTTACAACTCTACAAGAGTGTGTGTGTTAAAATGGGTGCCGCAGTCTCATAGGGAAGCTTATTCCACTACTGTGCTAGAACGCGCACAACAACTTGGATTTCTGAGGCAATACATCATTGTTCTGAAAGACATTCTCTTTTCATCTTTATCCGGCAACACGTCATCGGTACTTTTCCTAGAGATCATCCCGCTTTCTGTCTGCAACTGTTCAATCTGAATCTCCAGATGTTTTTGAATGGCCAGCCCGAGAACTTCTGGATCAACTTCCGCCCCGTAGACTTCCCATGTCATGCCTTCGGCATCCCATCTCACTTCCCGCACGGGAGACTTTTCCCCTTCTGCCTCAGATTCCAAATTCACCTCTGGGTACACGTGGGGGTACAAGTCTGGGAGGTGGTCCTCCACTACAACTGAGGGGCTTGTGGCCACGGACTTACACTCCTTTGTGGGGATGGTTTGTACTCCGGCGTCTCTGCACTCAAGAGGAAGCTGTGAGCCTCGGATCATGTCGTTCATCGAGGTCATGGTCCATGTGTCTTTCGTTTTCAGGACCACTTCTGTACCATCCTGGCAGCTGTTCAACACCACATAAGTTGTCTTCCTTTCCTGTTGGGGCCCACCCTGTTGGGCGTAAGGCTGAGCTTGCGACCCGTGTCCCCCGCGCACGCTACTGCATCTCAAGATTCGCTTGGCGTCCAGACCTGATTCGCTAACAGATGACACCAGCTTAGGAAGGGTCGCCATCCCAGTAGCAGACAAAGAAGGACAATATCCGGGGCTTACTTGTTCTTTTCCTGATTCGCTAACTGAACAGACTAACCTTGGAATGAACTGAAGAGAAGGTATGGGCAAGGAATGGCAGTAGGCCGGACCGGTGCCCTCTACCTTCATCACGGGCTCCCGTCTTATATTATAGGGCAGGGCAGTGCTGTTCTGAATAGCCACCAAGCCTGGTGGGTACACGCCAGTGGAAAAGTTACTGTACATGATTCCGCCGTGAGCATACATTGCCGAGTTTGAGAGGTTATCTCTGGGCGCATGAGACCCAAGGACATTTGTGCTGTATGTTCCAGGATCTGCAAAAACCTGATCATGCGATATGTTATCAAAGATGTTACCAGGCACATTTTGGTCTCTAGGCAAGCCTGGGATCTGAATCGGGTGACTTTGAAAATCTGGGGCATTTTCATACACGTTTGATCTGTATCTTGGTCTTTGGAAAGCCAAGTTGCCCGCAGAAACACCATAACCACTGTTGGAACTCATAGCTGAGTACGTGGCACTCGTTTCCATGTGGGGGACAGGACTCTTCTGCTTGCAGCGGCATGTCAAGTCAGAAAGACTTCTTTGGACTGCGACTCCCAGTTCATCCATCGTGCTCATGTGCTGTGGATTTACCCCACATGCCGAAGACATGTTCTTTGCAGCGAAACTCTTAACATTCATTCTCGCATCCGTTCTTTCCATAGGTTCTGACGAGTTGTCGACAGACAGGAAGTGGTTGGTGCTCTTGGGGCCGCTCTGGGCACTGTCGCTCGGAGACAAGCTGCTCACGGTCCTGACCGTGGATGCAATTTCCGAGTGGGTCGAGGACCATTCGGAAATAGGTGTGCTTCCGGCGTCTGTTTCCCTCGTCTGGGCTTGGCAGGCAGAACTGCTGAAGCTTTTCCGGAGCTCCGGCTTGCTGCTCGGCTTTCCCCCCAAATCCGTCCGCCCAATGCCTGCCAGGTTTGAGGAGCTCTTCGAAAGAAGGTGGTAGTTGGGACTTGGGGTACCGTGGCAGACGGAGTTTAAGGTTTCTTGATGGGAATGGGTGTGAAGCTGGTGATTTGCCATGGCCAATAACAGATCTGAAGGAGATAAAGAGAAGGATAAGCCATCGAAACAATTTCGATTAACAATTCAAAGCAGCGGAAACACTAAACAGTTAGGATCAAGGTCTAAAATCAGCTCACACCCTTACATACTATAGCTCAGAGCTACAGTAATCCCTAGTACCATCAGGCTATTTTAACGAGGCAAGTGTGGTGTAGTGGATACAGTGGTGGACTAGCCCCCTGGGCGACCCGGGTTGGAATCCCCACTTCTACCATGGAAACTCACTGGGTGTTTCCTGCCCATTGTCAGGCTGCTATCTCGGTTTCACTATTGTTTCTGTGTCTGTGCTGTACTGTCTAGCCTCAAGGTCGACCACACATACCAAGGCCTGGGAATGCTACTCCTGGGAAAGTGTACTCTGTTTATGCGTTGCTGATACTTTGTAATCTCCCGCCATTTACTGCTTTATATTATCGTTCAGCTAGTGAGACTCTCATAGCTGCCATAGTTCCCTGTATGCACTGTATTGCCTTTTTGACCAGTAAAAGCCATCTGCTTGGATTCTATATGACTCTGTGGTGATTTCTGGTTCGAAGGGTCAGGAGCTTACATTATGGCAGCTATCTCCTTTCACCTTCTTCATTGTACTCCTAGTCAGGCTGGAGCCCAGGGGGGTTCGCCTGCCACTTGGATGGGAGCTGGGAGGCTCTCCGAGTGACCTACTACCCTGGATTCCTCTCGGAAGGATCCCACCCTGTTACAGGACATAGTCGCTGAACTTTTTAGGACTACCCTAGAGGTTTGCCGCTTGAGGGGACTGGTACAGGAACAGTGGCGATCTCTAAAAGGGATTCTCTGGATGTTGACGTCGGAAGATACTGATACTCGTTTAGATCTTCAAGACTTGGATCAATTACTGGACGATGCCCGGTTGGCAACTGAGGATTTACAAGTACTAACTGGACTTTTGGACAATTTAATTTCTCAAGAGACTCTTTCCTCTAGCTCCGCCATGGCAGGAGCCCCGCCAGAGGGTTTTTCCCTAATACCTGATGCGCCCAGCTGTCAAGCTGAAGCCAAGCGGATCGCTATTCGCACCGCTCCCCTCCTTGTGGAATGTACAAAGGACACCCCGGTAGCCACCTTGGCTCAATCTTTGACCTCGACTTTTGGAGCTGATGCGCCCGCACTGGCGGTTCGAATACAACCATTGTTGGGCGGGGAACCCGACCCCATACTCACACTCCTGGAAACGGAACTTTTACCGCGCGTTACGGCGGAGGCAGCCCTGAGACTTGAGAACGCCAAAGTTCTTGTGGATAAGGAAGCCGCCGAAGCGGCTAAGGTCGCCAAAGATAAAGAAGCTGCTGAAGCAGCTAAGGCGGCAGCAGCAAGGGATAGGGATCGGCCGAAAATGGGTACTCGCCCCAAGGACACTGTACAGGGGCTATCAGGTCTGTCTTTTTCCCCGGCGTTTGTCCCGTCGCGCACGACCCAACGCGCACGCCGCCTGGCTGACCGACGCCGAGACTCAGGGGAGTCTGAGGACGAAGATCTATACGGAGACAGCTCTCAATGGGCCACGAGCTTCCGGACCAGTAAACCTCATCTTACTGGGGGCCCAAGCGAGGATGTTCACCTCTTACGAGCCCAGAATCGAGAGCTCTCAGACCGTGTTGATCAACTCCAAGAGCTAATGGAGCGTATGCTTCAGGATAACAGGCAATTACAGCAAACCCTGATAGCCCAGGCTCAGCCCGTTCCGATACCAGGTCAGGGGGTGCCCGCCCAGCCACCCGCTAATGTGCCCGCTCCACTCCTGCCTCCCGGAGCTCCCGTTGTTCCTCCACCCGGACCACCCGTGCAACCGGGTCAGCCTGCGCCCGGCCCTTGGAAGCAACTCAAATTGAAAACTACGTACGACGGATCTCTCGAGACTCTGCCTTGTTTCTTGCATCAAGTGGACAGTTATATGCGAGAACAAGGACAACTTTTCCCCACGGAGGATAGCCGGGTGCGCTATGTAGCTTCCCTTCTCACAGGTAAAGCAGCTGACTGGATGGTTCTCCAGTTCGACACCTGCTCTCGTGCTATACGTTCCCTCAACAACTTCATGACTGCTCTGAGAAGGAGGTTTGAAGACCCCTTTCTGGGGGAACGAGCCAAATCGGAACTCTTACAACTAAGACAAGGCTCTACTCCAGTTCGAGAATTTGCCGATGAATTTCAACGGCTGGCAAGTAAAATTGTGGGTTGGCCCGAAGCCACCTTGATTCACCATTTCAGGGAAGCCTTACACCCTGATGTTCTGAACTGGTCGTACATGCGGGGTGATCCCGATACCCTTGAAGATTGGATTCTATTGGCCGAGGAAGTGGAAAGCCGTCGACGCTTTATTTCCCTAGTCCGTCAAAAGCACAAGGAAAAAGGCACCCAAAAGCCCCAATCCAAGGCACCACCTCCCTTTCCACGAAATCCTCCACGTCCGCCTCAGGAACGTGAAGCCCGATTTCAGAGAGGTGCCTGTCTTACTTGCGGAGAAATGGGCCACTTTGCAGCTGTTTGCCCGCACCGCCCTGAATTATTTCGTCCCAGCACGATAACCCGAGCCAGAGGTCGTCCACCACGCAGAGGCACCGCGGCCACCCGCAGCGCAGCTCCGGGAAGACCCACACCCTCTGCACTCCATGCTGGAGACCCAGCCTCCCTGCCTACTACTAACGACCCCGCCGGGTCTCGGATTACAAGTGCCCCATTGGGGGACAACTTTCCCTCTTCGGATGAGGAAAACCCATGGAATTCTCCAGCCTTAAACCTGGAATCTCCCCTTGACTTGTCAAAAAACAGCTCCGGTCTGTGGTGAGTGGAGCGTCTCCACAGACCTCTGCAGATCCTCCTGCTAAACCGAATGCTCCTACCAAGATCAAAGAAGTGGACTCCACCGTCTACGTGGATGCAGTGTTACAACACCTTAACGGTGGCCCCCAACTACCCGTTAAAGCACTCATCGACTCCGGTTGCTGTCGCACTCTCATAAGCGAAGCCACCTTTGCTGCACTCAAAGCCGAATCTGAGGCTTTACCCGCCCCTGTCCAATTCGCCCAAATGAACGGGAGCCATTTCCAGGGAGGTCCAGTCGATCACCGCACCATAGGAGTGGCAATGGGAATTGGCTCCCACTGGGAGCAAATAGACTTCACTATAGCCCCTATCCGATTTGAAGTAGTCTTGGGTATTAACTGGATTAAAGGACATTGTCCCAGTATTAACTGGAAAACAAACACTATCTCCTTCGTTAGTCCCATGTGCGACCAACACCGGCAGAACTTCGCGCTGTTATATCCGCCCGTCCCAGCATTAACCTCCGAGGTCCCAGCACCTCCAATCCTACCTAACGTATATCGGGACTTTGCGGATGTCTTCGATCTTAAAGAATGTGATGCCTTGCCCCCCCCACCGGATCTCGGACTGTGCAATCGAGGTGGTCAAGGACTGCACTTTAACCAAAAGCAAAATTTACCCTATGAGCGCTTCCGAGCGCACTGTCCTCCGGGACTTCCTAGACAAAAACCTCGCCAGAGGGTTCATTCACCCATCGAATGCCCCGAACTTGGCCCCCGCATTTTTCATCCGAAAGAAGGAGGGCGACCTTCGTCTATGCATTGACTTCAGAAAACTCAATGCGGTTACCCAAACCAACGCCTATCCTATCCCATTAATTTCTGATATTTTGGGACAGTTACAGGAGGGCCGGGTATTCTCCAAGTTAGACTTGGTAGAAGCTTACTACCGAGTCCGCATCCGAGAAGGGGATGAGCACCTCACTGCCTTCTCTAGCTGTTTCGGAATGTATGAATTCCTCGTAATGCCGTTCGGGTTAAAAGGGGCCCCGGGGGTCTTCATGCAACTTATCAACGAAATCCTTCATGACTTACTGTATCGCGGGGTGGTGGTTTATTTAGATGACATTCTTATTTATTCAAAAACCATGGAAGAGCATGTAATTCTGGTCCGAGAAGTTCTGCAGCGCCTGCGCGACCACCAACTCTTTGCAAAACTGACTAAATGCGAGTTTCATCAAAACCAGCTCACATTTTTAGGATACGTAATCTCCCACCAAGGTCTTCGCATGGACCCTGTCAAAGTCCAAGCCGTTCTCGATTGGACTCCCCCCACCAACCGCAAGCAAGTACAACAGTTTCTGGGGTTTGCGAACTTTCATCGAGGGTTCATCCCTAACTTCGCCCAAGTGGCCCTACCCATCACTGATCTCCTAAAAACCAAAGGGAAAGCAAACGCGGCTACCTCACCCTCCGCAAAAATCCTGTGGATTGATCAATGCCAAGCCGCGTTTGTAGCCCTCAAACGCCTCTTCACATCCGAACCTGTACTACAGCACCCGGACCCAAACCAAATGTTTATTGTGCAAGTCGATGCCTCCGATGTAGCTACGGGAGGGGCCCTCCTCCAGAAAGGTCCGGATGGTCTCCTTCACCCTTGCGCGTACTTTTCGAGAAAATTTGCGCACGCACAATTGAACTGGCCCATTTGGGAGAAAGAGGCAGCGGCCGTTCACCATGCATTGACTCTATGGAGACAATTCTTAGAAGGGTCCAAAATCCCCTTCGAGGTTTGGACCGATCACAAGAATCTAGCTGCCCTCACGGGGTCCCATAAACTATCAGCGAAACAACAACGTTGGGCGGAATTCTTCGCTCAGTTTCGTTTCGTCCTAAAGCATGTTCCTGGGAAACAAAACGTTCTCGCAGATGCCCTCTCCCGGTTGCCGCAATACCCGATAAAACTTGAGAGGCCAACCGACTCTCTGTTCACCCCTACGCAAAGGGGAGCCCTTCCTGTACTGGCCGTACAAACTCGATCTCAGCAACAGCACCCCAGATCCAGCTCTCCAGCTCCTCCAACCCGATCAGCTACCCAGCCGCCCCCACAACACCAACGAACCGATTCCACCCCTCCAACCCCACCGGCTGCCCTGCCGCCTGCAATCTGCGCACCACCGCACGTAAGCACTACCCCCATAACAGTTCCTAAGACCACTGTAGCGGGGGAGGGGGTACCCGCCAAGGTTCCCATCTCTGAATCCTTGTTGAATACCCTTCGAGACCACTGCCTTTTAGAATGATCTAATCACACCCTACCCCCTGGTGTAATAGAACAGGGGGGCTCTTGGTACAAAGACTCAAAATTATATGTGCCCAAAGCACTCCGAAAAGACGTTTTGCACTTAGCTCATGGAGTAAAAACAGCTGGACACTTTGGATTCCTAAAGACTCTCCACTTATTGCGCAGACAATTTTGGTGGGGGGGAATGCGATCCGATGTTGATTCTTTTATTCGCAGCTGTCCTGTTTGCGCCACAATGAAACGATCACAGGGCAAACCCCCAGGTCTACTGCAACCTCTGGAAATACCCAACAGACCATGGGAAGTGATTGCTATGGACTTTATGACTGATCTCCCTCTCAGTGGGGGAAAAACTGTCTTATGGGTTGTTACTGATTTGTTTTCCAAACAAATCCATTTAGTCCCATGCGCAGGGATCCCCTCTGCTCAAAAATTGGCCCGCCTCTTCGTGACACATATCTTCAGGTTACATTCGTTTCCGCTCAAAATAATCTGTGACCGCGGCAGTGGTTTTGTTTCTAAGTTTTGGAAAGCATTTCTCAAGTTGGTGGGGGTAGAACAGGGATTGTCTACTGCATACCATCCTCAAACAGATGGTCAAACTGAACGTGTTAATGCTGTACTTGAATGTTATTTACGCTGTTATGTCAACTACCACCAAGATAACTGGGTGGAACTATTACCTTTTGCAGAATATGACTACAATAATGCTGTACATCAATCTACAGGTTTTAGCCCATTCTATGCAGTGTATGGACAGGATTTTAGTCCTGTTACTCCCGAAAATAATGGGGAGGGGGAGGGAGACCCTGACGTTGCCTCCTGGGCACACACCCTCCGTACCACCTGGCCCTGGCTCGTTAGCAATCTCGATCGAGCCAAGCGCAAATACAAAGCACAAGCCGACAAACATCGTTCCCCCGGGGGTGACCTGCGAGTGGGTAAAATGGTCTACCTTTCCACTAAAAATCTACGTTCCACCCGTCCGTGCCCTAAGCTCAATGCTAAATTCATTGGCCCATTCCCCATCACACGAATCATAAATCCTGTCACAGTGGAGCTAGCTCTCCCCAAAACCCTGAGGCGTGTGCATCCCGTTTTCCACATTAGCCTCCTGAAGCCCCATACTGCTTCTCCACAGTGGCATCCCGATCCGCCTCCCGAACAGCCCATTATGGTGGGGGGGGAGGAGCACTTCGAGGTCTCCAAAATCCTTGACTCTCGTATTCACCATGGAAACCTACAGTACTTAGTCCGTTGGAAACACTTCCCCCCTGCCTACGACGAATGGGTTCGCGCACGAGATGTCTCCGCCCCCAAACTCGTCAATACCTTTCACACTGCCTACCCAGCAAGACCAGCCCCCTTACAGACCGGGAGGGGGCCTTAAGGGGAGCAGGATGTCAGGCTGCTATCTCGGTTTCAGTATTGTTTCTGTGTCTGTGCTGTACTGTCTAGCCTCAAGGTCGACCACACATACCAAGGCCTGGGAATGCTACTCCTGGGAAAGTGTACTCTGTTTATGTGTGCTGATGCTGTATAATCTCCCGCCATTTACTGCCTTATATTATCGTTCAGCTAGTGAGACTCTCATAGCTGCTATAGTCCCCTGTATGCACTGTATTGCCTTTTTGACCAGTAAAAGCCATCTGCTTGGATTCTATATGACTCTGTGGTGATTTCTGGTTCGAAGGGTCAGGAGCTTACACCCATCTTCTGATGCAGTAGTTCCCAACCTTTTTTTGACCAGGGACCACTAGGACTTTTTTGTTCGGTGCAGGGACCCGAGGTTCAAAATAAAAATTCAGAGAATTTGAAAATAAGCTTTAATCATAACTGTTAGTTAAACTTTAAGCTTAGAATAATATTTGAATATCTATTTTTATAATAGAGAACTTTTAATTGAAAATATTAATTTATTATGAGTTTATAACTTTGTTTCGCGGACCTTAATTTAGTTCTCGCGGACCCCTGGGGGTCCACGGACCCCCGGTTGGGAACCAGTGTTCTGATGTCTCATCTCTAGAAACTGGAGGGGAGGGTGTCTCACAGCTGAGCTCGATTCAAGTACAGGAGGGGGTGTTTAATGCGGCCTTTAAGTCTGGAAATCAGAAACATATCTGCCTCTAGGTACAAGTGCACAAGAAAACATGCCGTGTGAGGTGGATATGTTAGACGGACAGAACTGTTAAGCAAGGAAGAGGGAGGATTAGGATAGAAATGGAATTAACATCCACTATTTGTGGCTTAACTTCAGAAGGGGATCTGGAATGCTTTTGCTAATTCCACTGAACTGCTTTGCCTGACTGTGTGTGTCTGTGTGTTTTTTTCTGAGTTACGAGGAAAGCAGTGACCTACTTAATTCGCTCGTAAATTTGGCACCTGAATATTATTAGATTTTCTGTTGAGATAGCTAACACCAATGTGGCTACAAGTCATCGGAGATTAAAAAATATTGAGAACCCGTAAGTTGCATGTGTGGCTTTAATTGCAGTGTGGAAAACAGGAAATGTGTTTTTATAGTGCCATCAAGTCACAGCTAGGGTTGCCAGGTCCCTCTTCACCATCAGCGGGAGGTTTTTGGGGCAGAGCCTGAGGAGGGCGGGGTTGGGGAGGGGAAGGACTTCAATGCCATAGAGTCCAATTGCCAAAGCGGCCATTTTTTCCAGGGGAACTGATCTCTATCAGCTGGAGATCAGTTGTAATAGCAGGAGATCTTCAGCTAGTACCAGGAGGTTGGCAACCCTAGTCACAGCTGACTTCTGGTGACCCCCGCAAGGGGCTTTCAAGGCAAGATAATAAGCAGAGGTGGTTTGCCATTGCCTTCCTCTGCAGTCTTCCTTGGTGATCTCTCTTCCAAGTACTGACCCTGCTTCTGAGATCTGATGAGATTGGGCTATACCATGCCACCTTCCCTCTCAAAACAGGAAACACAACAATTAAATTCATAATAATTTATAAAATGTTGGAGATTTGAGAGTAGATTTTCAGAGCTTGTGGAAATATATATATAATCATCAACAGAAAGCTTAGAAATCACACTATGAACACCGGTATAACCAGTATACATTTCTTTAAAGGATGAAAAAACGTTTTATCTGTGATTGACTCTTCTGATAAAGGCCCAACGTGTATCTCTCATATTTATTTATTTATTTATTTAGAATATTTTTATGTTGCCTATCCAGGAACGTGCTTACAAAATAACAATAAAAACAAAACATTAAATCATATCAATTAAAATCCAGCATTAAAAAAGCCCCAGCCCAGCATAAAAACATGGTTAATAAAAACAGTCCACAGACAGCTTAAAATAACAGTTTCCAGGCTAAAATGGTGTTAAAAGATCAGCCCCTCAAATAAAAGTCTGGGTGAACAGAAACATTTTGGCCTGGCACCTAAGAGAAGGCAGCGTAGGTGCCAGTTGAGCCTCAAGGGGAGGACGTTCCATTAGTGAGGGGCCACGACTGAAAAAGCCTCGTCTATGGTTGTCTGTGGTTCCCACCCACCTTACCTCTAAAGACAGGGGCGCATGGAGCAGGGCTTGTGAGTTTGTCCAGGGCTTGGACAATACGGGAGGCAGCAGCCCTTCAAGTACTTCTGCCCCAACCCATTTAGTCATAGGTGACACCTGTTGGGCAAAGGACTACGAACTGGTGATTGTGTGTGTGTGGGGGGGGGGAACCCAGTACCAGAAACCAAGACTTGCATTAATTCTAAAAGGTAAAGACCTCTGAATTTTCATGGGTAGGACAGGGCAATGTGGGGGGGAGATTTGGGGGATAGAGCCTAGGAAGAGCAGGGACGGACTTAAGTGGGTTGTAACGCCACTCTCCAAAATGGCTCTTTTCTCCAGGCGAACTGATCTCTGTCGCCTGGAAATCAGTTGGAATCCCAGGCGATCCTACAGTTTCTACTCTCCAGATGGTGACTAGAGATCTCCTGGAATTACAACTGGTCTCCAGGCGACAGAGATCGGTTCACCTGGAGAAAATCACCGCTTTGGAAGGTGGACCCTGTGGCATTATACCCCAATGAAAGTCCCTCCCCTCCCCATAGGGTTGCCAGGCCCCTTCACTCCACCAGCGGGAGCTTTGTGGGGGCATGGCTGGGGGCACGTGATACATGTGCGCACCCTGCACAACATGCGCGTGCCCTGCATGATGCGCCAACGTCACGTCCAGGTAGGGTTGCCAACCTCCAGGTACTATCTGAAGATATGCCATTACAACTGATCTCCAGCCGACAGAGATCACTGAGGGGAGTTGGGCAGGCGTCTTAATTGGCAGGCAACTGTCCGCCATTAATAGTCACCTGGCAACCCTAGCTGAGGTCCATCTCCTCCCCACCCTAAAATCTCCAGGAATTTTCCAGTCTGGAGTTGGCAACCCAGGTGACACACCTGTGCAGAAGATATTGAAGGAAGGGAGTTCTGCTCTCCAGCCAAGGCAGCCCATGCCTCTTCTTTCATACCAGGAAGGGCAGTGTGATTTTAATTGACTTATCTGATTGACTCCAGTGGAAGGCTGCTATATCTAGGTTCTTATCTCTGCGTAAGCTCTTTAGACACCTTGATTACAACTGGCAGCTTCTCTGAAACACGGCTTGAGAAGAAAGGCAGAAGAAAGCCTGTAACAACTTGGTCTGCACTAAAGCGACATGTTTGATTACACAAAATGGCTGTTCTCCTAGCTCTCGGATCCAAACGATGCTTAATGGTGTTAACTTCCAATGTAGGATTGCCCCATTAATGTGCTGGGGTGTGTGTGTCAACTTTAAAAGCTGAAAGGGATGCTGAACCCTCTCTTCCTTCCACTACAAGGAGCCCTCCATAAAGAAACAAATACTCCCGGTATAATACCTAGTGCAAGGATCCCAAACATGGTGTTTAGGGTTGCCAGGTCTCCCTTCGTCACCGTTTGGAGTTTCGGTGTGGTGGGGCTGGGGAAGGCAGGGTGATCGATGCAATAATGTCACTTCTGGGGTAAATAGGGTTGCCAACCTCCAGGTACTAGTTGGAGATCTCCTGCTATTACAACTGATCTCCAGCCGATCGAGATCAGTTCACCTGGAGAAAAAGGCCGCTTTGGCAATTGGACTCTATGACATAGAAGTCCCTCCTCTCCCCAAACCCCACCTTCCTACAGGCTCTGCCCCAAAAACCTCCCGCCAGTGGCGAAGAGGGACCCAAGGGGTAAACCTGGAAGTGATGGGGACACTCTAGCACCATGTTGGAGAACCTATGGCACGCGTGCCGCAGCCGGCACACCGAACCCTCTCTGTGGGCACGCACGGACCCGTCCTGTCTGCCTAGGGCTGTGCCGTGTTGCCGTGGTGAGGGTGCTGAGGGCGGTGCTCCTCCCCAAGCCCATGCTCCCCAAGCCTGCTCTGGCGCCCTCCCTCTCCTTGCACCCAGGACAAGCCCCTCCCTCTCTCCCCTCCCCATGCACCTTCAGTTTGGACCGGGAGGCTGTGGCCGAGCACCTTGCCACGCCCCCCCTCTCAGCTGAGCTGCAGGGCAGCTCAGCTGTTTGTCGGGGCCCCACCCCTCTTCAGTTTGTCTGGGGCCCCACCCGTCTAAAAAAGCATTTAGAAAATTCTACAACATTTGCAGGCAATCCTACAAGCCATCAGGAAATCTGCAAGGAATTTTCTAGCATTGTAGCAGCTGCAAAGGTGAATTTTAGTAACAGATTTTTACAGTTCCGTAAGATGGAGACAACCCTGTGTTTTCTTATTTCTCCAGATAAATCCAAATTTGAAGAACTTGATCTTTCCTGCCTACACTGGTTAGATTTAGAAAATCTGGAAATGGAGCTAATAGAATTTCAAGAATGCTCTATCTGGAAAAATAAATTCTATGACCTGCGTCAAACACTTGAGAAGATAGAAGGGATGCCAAAGGACAGCACAGTTAGTTCTGAAAATGAAATCCTTAAAGTGTGGAATTGTCTGCCAAATAATTTAAAGTCAATGAAAGCACTTGGGATTGCTTTCTTTACTTTGTTTGGATCATCTTATGCTTGTGAGCAGCTGTTTTCAGCTTTGAATTATATCAAATCTGACACCAGAAACAGGCTAACAGATGACCTGAGTGCTGCATGTGTTGCTCTCAAACTTACAAAGTATGAGCCAAGGGTAGATAAATTATCAGCATGCACACAACAGCAAAAATCACATTAATTGTTCAAAAAATTTGACTATGTCCTCAAAGATGTCACAAAAATGGTGAATTACATCATGGCTCGTGCTCTGAACTGTCTACAGTTTCAAGCACTTCTTGAGGAGGTTCAGGCACAGTATAATTGTTAACTTATGTACAATAATGTCCGGTGGCTGAGCAGAGGACGAGTCCTGGAGAGATGCATGCCAAATGCAAACTTTTACCTTTCAATAAAAAGTTGTTTGTATCATTGAAAGCTCTGTTATTGTGTTTTTCTTTTAACGCAAAATATGTGAATGTATGAGTTGTTTTTTCTAAACTAAAACCTCAGTATTCAGGTTAAATTTCTAAACTAAAACCTCTAAATTTCTAAACTAAAATTCAGGTTAAATTGCCGTATTGGCACGGCGATAAATAAGTGGGTTTTGGGTTGCAGTTTGGGCACTCGGTCTCTAAAAGTTTCACCATCACTGCTCTAGCACATTCCTCCAAAAACTCTATGGAAACTATAGTTTTTTGAGGAATGTGCTAGAGCAGGGGTGTCAAACTCATTTGTTATGAGGGTCAGATATGACATAAATGTCTCTTGGTTGGGCCGGGCCATCTGTACCAAATCAAAGAAACAAAGAAATAAATACCATAAAATGTAATGCCAGGTACCGGAGATATGAACTTAATAGAAGACACAGGCAAAGTCAATTAATGATAGTAGTTTTGTTATTGTTCTAAGCATGTTTGTATGTTAAGTAAAAAATAATATCATTAATTGGCTTTGCCTGTGTCTTCTATAGAGTTTGTATCTCTGGTCCTTGGCATTAAATTTGATCTGGACTGGAGGGTGGATACCTTGGCTGGCAGAGCTGGATCTACATATTTTTTGAAGTGGGGCAAAAAGTACAACATAATGTCCCCGTATATTTTATACATGTTTTTCTTTAAATATACGTATATAATATACATATATAATCACCAACACTTTTAAACGATAGAATAAATTGTGCTGAATTCCATGAACTGTTAAATGAATAATTACACTTTTATATTATCTGAGAGGCTCTAGGCTGGGATCAGAGTCTTGCTCCCGTAGGCTGGTGTGCTGTTGCCACTTGAAGAAACACTTTTATTGCAGGTGGCTGGTTAACTGAAAATGGAGAAAAAGCTGGAAAAAAACTCCCCAAAACAAGCCTTATTTTGAAAAAGCAATACTAGCTCCAACCTACCATATCCCATTAAGGTCATCTGTAAAATGTATTATTTACCATGCCTCCTACCAAACCCCACTTTTGTATGTATTTAACTCTGTAACATACACAGCATTCCAGTCATTTTTGCTTCCAAAAAGCAATAACTTTAATTTCTCTCAAGTGAGTTGTCTGCACATACCTCCGTTTCTGGACACCTGTATTAAAGTTTTTAACACACAAGCAAAAGCTTGCTTTATAATGCTGTCTCCTTATGAGGCATTTATAGGCAATTCTTTTTTAAAAAAAATAGGTAAAGGGTGCCCTATAAATAAGGACAGCAGGTAGGCTCAACAATAGCAGCAACAGCTTGACACCCCTGCTCTAGGTATTTCCCAACCCGGAGCTGGCAATTCTGTGGGTGCCATGGCACCCGCCAACACCTTTTCTGGCACCCATCAAGTGTTTTTTGGGAGTAGGTGGGGCCAGGTAGGACTTTTGCCCAGCAAGCCTTTTGATTAGGGTTACCAAGCTCCAGGTAGTGGCTGGAGAACTCGTGGGATTACTACTGGTCTCCACGCGATAGAGATCAGTTCACCTGGAGAAAATGGCCGCTTTGGAAGGTGGACTCTATGGCATTACACCCCATTTAAGTCCCTTCCCTTCCCTACCCAAACCCCACCCTCCTAAGGCTCCACCCTAGGGTTGCCAGGTCCCTCTTCACCACTGGTGGAAGGTTTTTGGGGCGGAGCCCGAGGAGAGCAGGGTTTGAGGAGGGGAGGGACTTCAATGCCATAGAGTCCAATGGCCAAAGCGGAACTGATCTCTAGTGGCTGGAGATCAGTTGTAATAGTAGATCTCCAGCTAATACCTGGAGGTTGGCAACCCTATTCCACACTCAAAATCTCCAGGTATCTCCCAACTTGGAGCTTACAGCCGTAATAATGAGGGGAAAGAGCAAGATAATGTGCAAACTTGAGGCCTGCTCTTAATGCCTGTGCAATCTTGGGGAAAAGTAACATGTGGTTGGGCCCAGGGTAGGGTTGCCAGATCCAGGTTGGGAAATACCTGGAGATTTTTTGAGCAGAGCCTGAGGAGGGCGTGGTTTGGGGAGGGGAGGGACTTCAATGCCATAGAGTCCAATGGCCAAAGTGGCCATTTTCTCCAGGTGGACTGATCTCTGTCGGCTGGAGATCAGTTGTAATAGCGGGAGATCTCCAGCTAGTACCTGGAGGTTGGCAACCCTGGCCCAGGGAGTCTTTAAAGCTTTCCTAGAAAACAAGAAAATACCCACAATTCTTATTCCAGAGTCCTAAACTTTATTCTGCTGCAGCAAAAATAAACAGGAGGTTTGTAACACCTGAAAGAACAAGTTTGTATTCTGGCTGAAGTTTTTGCCAATGGGTCTCTTCTTTCCATTCTTGGACTACAGTAGATTCTTGTTAACTCTGGGTTGGAAAATTCCTGGAGATTTTGGGGGTGGAGCCTGAGGAGGGTGGGGTTTGGGGAAGGGAGGGAATTCATTGGTATATAATGCCACACAGTCCACCTTCCAAAGTGGTCATTTTCTCCAGGGGAACGGATCTCTGTCGCCCGGAGATCCGTTGTAATAGCGGGAGATCTCCAGCCGCCACCTGGAGGTTGGCATGATTACAGTATGACCCTCCCAACAGTAGCAGACATAATGGCTTCAACATCATGGCCCGAAACAGGTTTCCGCACACACACCCTTTTTAAAACATCCAGTCTAATGAAGTGTTCGAGAGAACTCAAAATCTTGCACCCTGTTTTCCGGCATCCTGGTTAGCCTGAATGAACGGTATTATTTGGAATTTGTTACTGCATTTTTCTCTGGACCAGCGCAACGACAACAAAGTCCCACCACAGCATAAGGAAACAAGCACCATTCCTCTTTCTCTCCCCCTCCCGCCTACAATGTGTCAGATGGGATGGATAATCCCATGGATTTCACACATGTCGCTCAAAAGGATTATCCAAGCCATGTTGTCACTTTGTCACAGGTAATAACGTTTTCTCCAATTAAAAAAAGAACTCACTTTTTTTTTTAAGTTGCCTTAAACATGTCCTCCCTTCCAGATGGTCAATTGCTGCTGATCAAATCACAGCACAGGGTTTTACTTAATGCTCAGACCGAACTTCCTTTTACTTTTAGCCGTGCTTGAAATAATCTCATTCCGGCAAATGCACCAAAGGCAGCATGTATTTAATGTAGGTCAGTGAGCATCGCTGCCCATATCCTCTTCCACAGCTGCAGTCTTGTTTTGGGACACCTGAACAGGCCCTGAGGTTACGGCGATCCCTCGGCTTCTCCCTTTCATTTTTTGTTTTTAAAACAACTTTTTTAAAAAACATATTTTTTTCTTTCTTGTCCCTGAACAGCATGCCACTGCAAAGAGAGTCTTTTATCAGGGCCGCCTCCTGTCCTACTAAACAGGCTCTGCCTTGCACTTTAGAGATGAGCGTAATGCTTTCGCTTCAAACCACAATATGTTTTTTTGCGCTGCAAGATATGTAGCCCTTCATGCACGCAGCTAATTTTACCAGGCTATGCAAAATGGTGAGGAGGATCATATGACTGCCCCAGTTGTATTTCCCTGTTGTTAACTGTGAACTTTTTCAGGTTTGACACAACCAATTAATGGCATGTACATGAACAAATCTTACAAAAACCATTCAGCACATTAACAGTTTATCTGAACATTTGTGCACCCACATTAAAATCTCCCTGTACACCGCACATCATGGCAAAAACGTCTCCTTGAGATTACTTTGTGCTTGCCTCGGGTTGCCAGCTCCGGGTTGGGAAATACCTGGAAATTTTGGGGGGCAGAGCCTGAGGAGGGCAGGGTTTGGGGAGGGGAGGGACTTCAATGCCATAGAGTCCAACTGCCAAAGCGGCCATTTTGTCCAGGTGAACTGATCTCTATTGGATGGAGATCAGTTGTAATACCAGGAGATCTCCAGCTAGTACCTGGAGGTTAAGCAAAACAAACAACCTGTGCTGTAATAGGTAACCTTAGGAAATTGGCAGCACGAAGGCTCCACAAAGAACACTGTGTTCTTTGTGGAGACTTCGTGCTGCCAAGTACCTGGAGGTTGGCAACCCTATGTTTGCTAGACCCAGGTTTATAGGAATGCCAGGTTGTTGGATTTGACAGAGTAGCAGGAACAAATATTGGGGACTGGGGTGCAATTGCATGATATTGTAATGTCACTTCCAGTTGTGCAACACACTCGGATTTCCCCAAATTTTTATGGTTTTTACCGTAGATATAGTAGAATTCCTAGAACATTTGCCCAATGCTGTTATATCACCTCTGGATATGTAACTGGAAGTGATGTCACAGCATCACACAATGCTGGTTCACACAGCCTCCACCCCCACAATGCTCCTGAGGGTTGCCAGCAGAGGGCTAGTAACCCAGGTTTATCACCTTCTTTGTTGAAAGAAATAGTCCATTACTGAATAAGAGAATAACAACAGCAATATTAATTTATACTTAATTAGATCAATTGCAGAGGGGAGCCTTCTGTCTAGAGGAATGCTGCATTGGATCCAAGCCACAATGTTGGCATATGGCTGCCAGAAATGTCCACAGTATTTTATCAAATGCTTTTTCAGCATCAAATGAAAGAATGAAAGGTTATCTTTAAATAACTAAAGATGAGCAATGGAAAAAAGACTGGGTAATCAAAAGTACACATTCTCTATATGTAAAGATGGATATATCATAAATTATATTTCCTCTAACAAGGTCCATCTGTCTGTCTGTCTGTCTGTCTGTCTGTCTGTCTGTCTGTCTATCTATCTATCTATCGCTGCTCATACAACTATAGCCTTTGGCAGAAAATAAAGGAATAAACATGCCTTACTTAGTGTTATTCTTTTTGGTATTTAATTATTGCCCCTATAAATTTTGCCACAGAGAGAATAACAGAATCATTTATATCTGATAATAGCCACGTCACCTGCACCCTCATACTGTCAGAACCCTTGCTGGTAATTTCCATATTTTTAAATAAAGGAGTAATTAAGCTGGCCCTCAGCTCATTAAATATAGGACACTCCATGACCATACGTTTGATAGTTTCAACTTTGTCATGTGAGCAAACATTTATATGTTCTCTTTGAGTATGGCACTTTTTTATATCTGCCCTCCAAAACTGCTGAAGGAAGGGCATTCATTCTTGCCAAAGTAAAAGGTCTTCTGAACTATCTATCAAAAATGGTTGGTGGGTGAAAAGCCAGAAACTAAGTATCAGCAAGTGATAATAGAAGCAAGGTGTTGTTTTTTTAAAAGTAAATAAAAACCTACTAATTAGAGGCCAGTAAAATATGTTAAACGTTTCAAAACTAAGCACATGCTTCCTTCAAATAGAACAGGGGTCTCAAAACTGCGGCTCGAGAGCCGCATGCGGCTCTTTGGTCCATTGAGTGCGGCTCTCCGAACTTGGTTCGGAGCCCCTGCTCTTGCGCCCACTTGCGCCAGCAGCCGGGCTGCGGAGCCGGCGCTCCTGAGAGAGAGAGTGGGCGAGCGGGCGCACTGTCTCTCCCCGCCTGCCGTGTAGAATGGCTGGGTCCCCCTTTCCCTTGCCCTCAATGGTTGGGAGGCTAAAGCCTCCCCTCCCCTCTAGCTGCGCAATTGCTGGGCTGGCGGCTCGGCGGTTCCTGGCCCCCCCCGCCTATCAGCTATTGGGCAAGGCGGGCTTCCTTTGGTAGACCTGGCCTCCGGCTGAGTCCCATTGGGAGGCCATGTCTACCCACTGGCTTTCTTGGCGGTAGACCTGAACTCCGAGGAGGGGGAAAAGTCCCCCTTCAGAGGCCAGGTGTACCAATTGGCTTCTATGGGCCTCCAGAGGCCAGGTCTACTGCCAATAAAGCCAATGGGTAGACCTGGCCTCCCAATGGGACTCAGCCGAAGGCCAGGTCTACCAATATGCTTTTATGGTGGTAGACCAGGCCTCCAGATGAGGACTCCGGACAAGGAGGGGGAAATAGCAGGGACTTACAATTTAATTTTTATCAATAAATAAGATCACTATTAAGTATGATATCAAGTTTTATTCAGTGTACCTATAGTTTAATTAAGACTTAAAACTTTAATTAAAGTTGATTAAGTTAATAAACAGTGTCCCTACCTATATAATTAAAGTTTAAGAAATTTGGCTCTCAAAAGAAATCTCAATCGTTGTACTGTTGATATTTGACTCTTTTGACTAATGAGTTTGCCGACCCCTGAAATAGAAAACTGGTCATGTTTTCAGGAGAAGACAGGAAAGTTTCAGACATGGAGATAGCTCTTAGTTGGGAAATACCTGGAGATTTGGGGAGCAGAGCTGGGGAGGGTGGGGACTTCGTTGGGGACCTCAGCAGGGTACATTTTCTCCAGGGGAACTGATCTCAGTCATCTGGAGATCAATTGTAATAGCAGGAGATCTCCAGGTGCTACCTGGAGGTTGGCAACCCTAGGGAGAAGGCATGACCTTCTAAATACAAGTCAAGGAACCACAGGAAGGGAGAACAACTAGGAAATCCCACAACACCCATAAAAGTCGCTGCCTTCAGAATTCTTTAGGCTCTCAGGGCACTGAAAGGTTGAGTCCTCCCCGTTGTCTTTTAATTGGCACTCGCGTGTTCTCAGCGTTTCACTCCTTTTTGAACCATATTCAGCCTTCTTAGGAGTTTCTTGTATCATCCCTTTATCTTTCAGTTATCTGTCAAGGTTATATTTTTCAACCCAACACAGGCTTGCCAACGCTTGGCTGGGGGAATTTCTGCAGATTTGAGGGCAGAGCCAGGGGGAGAGCAGAGTTTGGGGAGCAGAGGGAGCTAGGGCTGCCAGGTCCCTCTTCGCCACCGGTGGGAGGTTTTGGGGGCGGAGCCTGAGGAGGGCAGGGTTTGGGGAGGGGAGGGACTTCAATGTCATAGAGTCCAATTGCCAAAGCAGCCATACAGTCCACCCTCCAAAGCTGCAATTTTCTCCAGGGGAACTGGTCTCTGTTGTCTGGACTCGGAGATCAGCTGTAATTCTGGGAGATCTCTAGGTTGGCAGCCCTAACCAAACACAGGGAAGAGGTCCTCCAAATGAGAAAAAGGAAACAAAAATTATAATTTTCTACATACTCGAGAAGTCTCCCATGTAGGTAGAGGCATCTATTTTATCCAGTGGCTCCACTGGACTGTTTTCATCATCTGCAGAAAGGCCAGCCACTGGATATACTGATACTAAGGGGGGGGGGAGCTACAGGGGATGGGGGGCATTCCTGGGTATTTATACATGTATCCATGGAACTGAGTGGAGGACTTTTATGGGGGGGGAAAGAAAACAGAAAATGGAGCACACAGTCGAGCGGAGCTGAATCCCGCTCCGTCCCCTCCCTGCCACCTTACTCCACTTCATCATTTTTAAATGTATTTAATTCATTTATAACCCACCTTTCTCCCCAATGGGGGACCCAAGGTGGCTTATCTGATTCTCCTCCCATCCTTTCCCACCTCACAACAACCCTGTGAGGTAGGTTAAGCCGAGAGAGTGTGACCAGCCCAAGGTCACCCAGCGAGCTTCCATGGCCTGAGTGGGGATTCGAACCTGGGTCTCCCAGATACTAGTGAGGCATTTTTCTCCCAGTTTCCCAACAATGGAACACAGTGAGGTGGAGGCAGAGTTTTTCTCCCCCCACCCACAACTTACATGCTCAGTTTCCTATAAAATGAGAACATCCTCTTGTTGTTTTAGACATGAATGAAGCAATAATAAATACAGCCCCCCCCGCAACATGTCTACTTTTACCCTAACTGACCTAAGAAGTATCTTTATGTATTGTTTTTTAGCAGCTTTTGATAGGATTAACTTGAGATATTTAAAGATTTGGAACAGAAATGTTGATAGATGCATGTTTATTTTTATCAAAAGCCTTCGCCTAGAGAGATCCAAGAGAGCAAGAGGGAGAATGGACAGGGGGAGTTCACTGATAATCTCCTCTTCCAGGAGCGTGCTCCAGGGTTTCCTCTTCTTAGTCCTTTCCTGATTTAATTTGAATGTTAATGTTATCCGTCCAGAACATCGATAAGCCGTGCATTTTGCTGAATTGGTTTTATCACTAGGGTTGCCAACCTCCAGGTACTCAATATAAACAAAACAAAAGCACTCCCGTGCCTATACCATATGGTTTGGAAATTAGCACGGGTGACAGGTACACAAATGCACAGAGCCAAGTAGCAAAAATGCAAATGTTAATAAGTGCAAAACATCAAAGACAGCAGTGTGAGACAAATAGACCTAACAGCAGTGACTACACAATGTACACTAACAGCAGTGACTACACAATGTACAATATATACATGGATTATAGAATAACCAGGCAAAAAAGTCCTCTTCTTAAGTCTATCAAAGTTGGTTGGTTCCAATTGTATAATATGTTCATCTGGTATGAATCCAGTGAATATAAATCCAAAGATGGGGGACGGCCGTTTCACCTTGGTTACTTCAGCCCCATATTATCTCCTTATCTTCGTGTTTCATATAAAGCATACGGTAGTTTTCACCCAGTAAGGGCTTCTGTGATAGAGTATATACGGTAACTCAGGAAGGAGATGCACCCTGGAGCCAGAGTTCAACACCTGTTTTGTATTTAATTGGAAGCAAAGATTGAAGGTTTTTACTAAGCTAGTATCCCACTTGGGAACCTGTGGACATTGCTGTGGCTTAATAGTATACCTTTGTTATATTCTGGAATTACCATTACATGGATGTAAGTATATAATAATTTTATATTATATGTACCAATGTGAATATAGATATGATAATATTTTTAATATAAGTATTTATATATAGGAGATAATATGGGGCTGAAGTAACCAAGGTGAAACGGCCGTCCCCCATCTTTGGATTTATATTCACTGGATTCATACCAGATGAACATATTATACAATTGGAACCAACCAACTTTGATAGACTTAAGAAGAGGACTTTTTTGCCTGGTTATTCTATAATCCATGTATATATTGTACATTGTGTAGTCACTGCTGTTAGTGTACATTGTGTAGTCACTGCTGTTAGGTCTATTTGTCTCACACTGCTGTCTTTGATGTTTTGCACTTATTAACATTTGCATTTTTGCTACTTGGCTCTGTGCATTTGTGTACCTGTCACCTGTGCTAATTTCCAAACCTCCAGGTACTAGCTGGAGATCTCCTGCTATTTCAACTGATCTCCAGCCAATCGAGATCAGTTCCCCTGGAGAAAATGGCTGCTTTGCCAATTGGACTCTATGGCATTGGAGTCCCTCCCCTCCCCAAACCCCGCCCTCCTCAGGCTCCACCTCTAAAACGTCCTACCCTGTGGCGAAGAGGGACCTGGCAACCCTATTTTATCACAAAGGTACCATTTTGTTGTTGTTGTTATTGTACACACTCAATGGTGGTGGTAAGTGCCGTCGTGCCACCACCGACTGGTGGCAGCTCCGTTAGAGTGGCCAGCTCCAGAAATACCTGGAAATTTTGGGGGTGCAGCCTGAAGACAGCAAGGTTTGGTGAGGGGAGGGACTTCAATGGGGGTATAATGCCACAGAGTCCTGTCTTCCAAAAGTGGCCATTTTCTCCAGGTGAATCGATCTCTGTTGCCTGGAGATCAGTTGTAATGGCAGGAGATCTCCAATATGGAGGTTGGCAACCATAGACCCCGTAGGGTTTTCAAGGCAAGAGATGTTCAGAGGTGGTTGGCCATTGCCCGCCTCTGTGTAGTGACCCTGAACTTCCTTGGTAGTCGCCCATCCAAGTTCTAACCAGGACCAACCCTGCTTAGCTTCTAAGGTCTGATGAAATTGGGATTGCCTGGGCCATCCAGGTTAGAGAACAAACTCACCCCGTTTACTGTTATCTAAACAAGTGGGTTCAGGTGACCCCCCCCACACACACACACACACACCGGAGGTTTGTGCAACAGCTTGCCAAAAGAATATATTTTAACTTTAAAAAAAGTTTACTGAAATGTTTTTGTTAATATTGTATTATAGGACAAAACTAACAAACCTAGATTAGTACCACCCTTGGATTTTCCCAGCCCCCCAACCCCTAACAAAATTTTCTTTTATTTACTTTGTATATACTCAAAGTGGCTTAAAACATTCTCCCTGTCTCCATTCTATCCTCACAACAACGCTGTGAGGTAGTTCAGGCCATGAGAGCATGGCTGGCTCAAGGACACCCAAGCAAGCTTCCATGGCAGAGTGGGGATTCGAACCTGGGTCTCTCAGATCCTAGAATGACACTCTAATCGCTGCACAACGCTGGCTCCAAAAGCTATCCTAAGATAAAGACAGAGTCAGGGGGCGACCCAGGCAGAGCTCTTAAAATTTTATTCTTTGGAATTTCCTGATGATACCTGGGTTAAACCCCATATTTCTGCTTAGTGAGTAGTTTGTGGAAGCGCTTTGCCTGCATACATGAAGAGGGCGTTAAGATGGCTAGAGCGAGTTTGGCAGTGAATTCATGACGAAGCCTCGAGAACACATTATAGAGCCCAGCTAAGAGCCCACGAAGAGGCTAAGAAATCTTTCTTTTCTGTTTCTATTGCATCCGCTAGCTCACGGCCAGCACAATTATTTAGGGTAGCTCAACAGTTGGGAGAATCTCAAAATAATAGAGATTCGACTATTCGCGGTGACTCTTTTTTTGCGCATCAAATCTCGAATCTCCTCCTGGACCTCTATTCCAACAGTAATGCAAGTAATTCACTGGAGGCTCCATTGCCAGTATCTGGTCCTTTTTTGGACCACGTCTGCTTGCTCTTATTGTCAGATGTGGACAGAGCTCTGAGAGCTGTGAGGGCCACAACCTGCCCCTTGGATCCCTGCCCAGCATGACTGGCGAAATCTTGCTGGGATTATAAATTTCTCTCTCAGGGTAACTTCCCTAGCTCCTTGAAGGAAGGAAGGTTGGCATCCTCCAGAAGGGGCCTGGAGTTCTCCCAGAATTACCACTGATCTCCAGACCACAGAATTCAGTTCCTCTGGAGCATATGGCAGCTCCACAGGGCAGACTCTATGGCAGCTGAGTGCCATCCTCTCCCCAAACTCCATCCTCCCTAAGCACCACCCCAAAATCTCCAGGGATTTCCCAACTCAGAGCTAGGGTTGCCAACTCTGGACTGGGGAACTGCTGGAGATCTAGAGGCACAGCCTGGGTAGGGTGGAGTTTTTGGAAAGGAAGGCAGCTCAGCAGGGATGTGATGCCATAGAGTCCACCCTCTGAAGCTGCCCTGGAACTGATCTTTGTAGTCTGAAGATCAGCTGTAATTCTCAGAAAACTTCGGTCCCCAGCTGTGCTTTGGTACACTGGACTCAGCTTGCACACCTCCCCTGTCCCTAACTGATGGCCCTTTTTGTCACAGTTTCCTTTCCCCCGCCTCTGCATAACGGCCAACAAAATGGCTCTAGCCAAGCTGTACAACTATGGCTTCTTGTAGACAAGAAAGGAACCAAAGACAGGGAAAGCATCCCACCAAAATATCTTAATGCTCTATCATGTCTCCCCTTAACCCCCTTCTTTCCAAGGTAAACAGCCCTTAACGCTTTAACCACTCCTCATAGAGCAGTTCCCAATTGCATGGGGCGGGGAATTACCTAGCTACATTCACAAATTCACTGAGGTCTGAAGAACTGAGTCTTTCTGTTACTGCAGGTGTTTTTCTTGAACGGAAGACATTGGCAGTCTCCCTTTTTATAACACACACACACACACACACACACACAAACCCACTGATTCTGACTGGCTTGTTCTGGGGCTTTTCTGCATTCTCATTTTCCTCGCTTCCAAGTTCCTGTTTCTTAGGGGGTGGGTTTCAGTTCTGTATGCATTTTGCTTCCTCTTGTGGTCGATTTGATATCACACAGGATTAAGCCCAGCATAAATACCTCCAGTTTAAATCTGCAGAGAGATACACTGGATTTAAACCTGTGTTATATGAACATTGACCACTAGAGGGAGCAAAACACAGAACTGAACGTACACACCCCACACCTCGAAGAAACAGGAACATAGAAGTGAGGAAAATGAGAATGCGGAAAAGCCCCTTATTTCCTTTCCCTAGATTTAACAGCCACTAGCTATCCATCAACCACTTCACACTTTAAAAAGGGGAAATTTAATTTAATTTTTCCTTGACACTATAAAGAGAAAAGCTGCCATATCTCTCACGCAATTGACCGATCTACTTGACAGCAGATAACACAGTATCCGCTTCTCAGAAAGCGTCTTTAGCTGTTTTATCCAGGGAGTGATATATTTATTTTGTGCAATATTATTTTGTGGACATGCTAAAACAATGTGGGCTAGGGAGTCTATTTGATCCGGACAAAATGGGCATTTTCGTTCTTCTTCAGTAATTTTAGTGTATCGCCCTTGGGTCTCGGCTGAGTCTAGGGCATTACAGCTCGCCAATAAGAAAGCTCGCCTAAACTTATGAATTTCTAATCAGTGGAAATAGTCTGGCAAGGAGAAAGTTCTGTTGAAGGATATCTGGAAGAAGCGAGGTGAACATTTACGATTTGCGTCCTTAAACACTAAGGACCAATCATCATTTAAGATCTTATTTTGTAATTGTTTACAGCTTGCTTTCTGAGTACTATTCCTTGCAGTTTTCAGTCGCTCTATTGGAAGGGAAAATCTTTTGTCTAACCTACTAGTCTAGGTGGACACAGAGATATCTGAGATTAACACCTGAAACATGTCAGGAGCTGTTGATGGCTCAAAGAGGGAGTATCGAAATTTAATGACAGGTTGATAAATAATAGATTATAGGTTTGGGAGCCCCAGTTCTAACCGTAAAGTGGAGGAGGAGATACCCTTATTGTGGAGCAGCCTCAGAAGTATTTTCAGTCTGGGGCTTCTTGAGTTTTAGGACATTTTCAATCTGGGGATTCTCAAATTTTAGGACATTTTCACACACTCTGAATAATCCACTTTCAATGCACTTTAGTGATCATTTGTGAGTGGATTTTGCCATTTCACACAGTAAAAACCAGTTGCAAAGTGCCCTGAAAGCTTGTTCATAAGAAATACTGCTGTAGAAATACACTTTTGGGGGGGGGGATTATCACTCCCCCACACACTATCATCCACATGATAAACCCCAAAGCTCCCTTTCTTTCATCAATCCCATAGATGAAATTTTGACTTAATCTTTCAATGTAGACATTTAAAGCTACAGTCTTACTTCTTTTTATGCTCACAAATATATATGCAGTGGAGGCAACAGCTGCCGGCACTTGTTATCAGCTAGGTAAATTCTGAAACTGTAGAATACATGAAGTAGCAGTAACCACCTGTGTTGATATTCCACTACTGCGCATCCCAAGAGTCACCTTGATGTAACGGTTAGAACGTTGGCCTAGAATCGGGAAGAGGTGGGTTCGAATCCCCACTCTACCATGGAAACTCACTGGGGGTGATCTCGGGCCAGTCACTCTCTCTCAGCCTAACCAACTTCACAGGGTTGTTATGAAGATAAAATGGAGCAGGGAGAAGAAGAAGAAGAGCTGGTTTTTATATGCCCACTTGCTCTACCTTTTAAGGAGAATCAAACCGTCTTACAATCTCCTTCCTCTCTCCACAACAGACACCTTGTGAGGTAGGTGGGGCTGAGAGAGTTCAGAAAGAACTGTGACTAGCCCAAGGTCACCCAGCTGGCTTCATGTGTAGGAGTGGGGAAACCAACCCGGTTTACCAGATTAGAGTCTGCCGCTCATGTGGAGGAGCAGGGAATCAAACCCAGTTCTCCAGATTAGAGTCCATCGCTCTTAACCATTACACCACGCTGGCTCTCAACGACGACGGGAGAAAAGCGAGGTAAAACTATCTAAATAAATAAAAATAATAAATAAGCGCCATCCTTCCATAGTCACTGTGAGTTCTGGCACTAGAAACTGGTCTGCACTGACAGAAGTACTGTCCATCAGCAATGTGATACCAGCATTCGAAAAAAGCCCTGATTTCCTGGAGCACCTTTCTTAAGAAATTGACATTTTAAGAATGTTAAAAGGCAGGGCTTTTCAAATACTCCATAATGCAAAAGGCTATGCCTATATTAAGATGGCTACGGATAAATATAACAGCAACCTGACATTCTGAGAATATCACTTTCATTGTTTTCTTTAAAGGCAAGTTTCTAGTCCATACTGGATCCAAGAAAAATTTGAAGCCATGTAAGAAATCTCAGAAGCTGGAGGGGAAGGCTCAGAGGGATTTCCAGCAGCCAAGAGGTCAAGGTTGCTTTGCGCTCTTTTCCTTCTCCCGAGATTAGTGGAAGTAGAATAAAAGAATGCAAAACCAGCCACTAAAAGCATGATTATTTAACTAACACAGACTGTAAATTTAGCTTTTCTCAGCAAAGCATTTTGATGACCTGGGTTTAGAACTGGGGGTGAGGGTAGATTAGAGCACATTCAGTCTACCTAGAGCAGTGGTTCCCAACCTTTTTTTGACCAGGGACCACTAGGACTTTTTTGTTCGGTGCAGGGACCCCAAGGTTCAAAATTAAAATTCCGGGAATTTGAAAATAAACTTTAATCATAACTGTTAGTTAAACATTAAACTTAGAATTATATTTGAATATATATATTTTATAATAGAGAACTTTTAATTGGAAATATTAATTTATTATGGGTTTATAACTTTGTTTCGTGGACCTTAATTTAGTTCTCGTGGACCCCTGGGGGTCCATGGACCCCTGGTTGGGAACCAGTGACCTAGAGGCAGATTTGCCCCCACACACACACACACAAACACACTTGAACACATGACACTGCCTTATACTGAATCAGAGTCTTGGTCCATCAAAGTCAGTATTGTCTACGCAGACTAGCAGCAGCTCTCCAGGGTCTCAGGCTGAGGTCTTTCACATTTTCTCCA
The DNA here is from genome assembly GCF_029931775.1 of Euleptes europaea. Lineage (NCBI taxonomy): Eukaryota > Metazoa > Chordata > Lepidosauria > Squamata > Sphaerodactylidae > Euleptes > Euleptes europaea. The sequence continues at coordinate 102,280,919 of NC_079316.1, read as the reverse complement.
GGGGAACTGATCTTTATCAGCTGGAGATCATAAGAACATAAGAAAAGCTATGCTGGATCAGACCAAGCAAGGCCCATCAAGTTTAGCAGTCTGTTCACCCAGTTGCTAACCAGGTGCTTCTAGGAAGCCCACGAACAAGACGACTGCAGTAGCATTATCCTGCCTGTGTTCCATAGCACCTAATACAATAGGCATGCTCCTCTAATCCTGGAGAGAATAGGTATGCATCATGACATGACTAGTATCCATTTTTACTAGTAGCTATGAATACCCTTCTCCATCATGAACATGTCCACTTCCCTCTTCAAGCCTTCCAAGTTGGCAGCCATCACCACATCCTGGGGCAGGGAGTTCCACAATTTAACTATGTGTTATGTGAAGAAATACTACCTTTTATCTGTTTAGAATCTCTCACCCTCCATCTTCAGCAGATGACCCCGCATTCTAGTATTATGGGAGAGGGAGAAAAGCTTCTCTCTCTCCATGCCATGCATAATTTTATAGACCTCTATCATGTCTCCCCTTAACCGCCTCATAGGGCAGTTGCTCTAGTCTGCTGATCATTATGGTTGCTCTTTTCTGCACCTTCTCAAGCTCTGCAGGATCCTTTTTTAGGTGTGGTGACCAGTATTCCAAGTGAGATCTCACCATAGATTTATACAAGGGCAATATGATAGCAGCAGTTTTATTCTCTATTCCTCGTCTAATTATGGCCAGCATGGAATTTGCCTTTTTCACAGCAGCAGCACACTGGATTGACATCTTCATCTAGCGATCAGTTGTAATAGCGGGAGCTCTCCAGCTAGTACCTGGAGGCTGGCAACCTGAGATGGGACTGCATTGCAAAAATGAGAATGGTAAACTATAAAGGAATTAAATTACTAAATAAAATACAGCTGAGTGATTGTGTGTATTAAGCGCCATCAAGTCGCTTCTGACTTACGGCCACTGTATGAATTAATGACCTCCAAACATCCTGCGATTAACAGCCTTGCTCAGGGCTTGCAAACTGAAGGCCGTGGCTTCCCTAACTGAGTCAATCCATCCCATGTTGGCTCTTCCTCTTTTCCTGCTGCATTCAGCTTTTCCTAATATTATTGCCTTTTCCGGTGAGTCTTGTCTTTTCATAATGTGACCAAAGTACGATAGTCTCAGTTTAGTCATTTTATCTTCTAGGGAGAATTCAGGCTGGATTTTTTGTAAACTGTGAATGGTGGTTGAAAGTGCTGCCAAGTTGCAGCCGACTTATGGCAACTCTGTTTTCAAGGCAAGAGACGATCTTCCTTGGTGGTCTCCTATTGCCATGGGGCAGTCCCTGGAGAATGGATCCTCCTCAGAGGAGGAACTCTACCAGAAGAATTCAGCCCCAATGGAGCGGCCTCCTACCTCGCAGCCTGAAGTGGGGCCTGACTCAGCACAGCTTGGCGAGGAGGCTGACAGCCCTGAAGCTGGTGACTCTCCAGAGCAGGCACAGGACTTGCAGCCAGAGGTCATGGCAGAACCAACCCTGTCCTGCTCAGAGCCTAAACCCAGTGGCCCAGCTGTGAGCCCTCAAGCTACTAAGGCAGCAAAGGCTGACTGGTGGAGGCAGTAGCAGAGAAAGGCACTGGTGGCTAAAAGACATTGTGCCCGGCTGGAAGCCTACAGCTGGAACAGCAGCAGAATGGTGAGTCCTCACAGGAGGAGGACTGACAGAGAAGCCAGATGCCAGAAAAGCCTCAGCTGAACAGCCCAGGGTTGAGGAAGCAATGCAGTGCATACCTGAGCAACCTGCTGCCTTCCACACCTGAACAACTCTCCGTGCCTTTAGACATTGGACTGGCTATTTGGACCTCTGACTCTCCATGACCCCCGACCTTGGACCGGCTACCTGGACTACGAACTGCAACTCTGATTTGGCAAGTACTGGACTCTGATCTCTGGCTTTGACAAACAGACTTGTTCTTTGGACTCTGCTTTACCCTCCCCCCCCTGTTGCCAACATCCTGGAGCAGTATCTCAGAGACACTGCAAATGGAGACCTGGGCATTGGCAGTTAGCCAGCACACCTATCCAAGTGCTAACCAGGGCTGATCCTGCTTAGCTTACGAAATCTGATGGGATGGGGCTGGCCTGGGCTGCAGCATTTAGAAAAAAACATATAAATTATTTACTTTGGGGGGGGGGTTTATGCAGTGGTGGCCATAGGGAAAAAAAAACCCTGCAGCATCTCATACAGCTTTGCCATAGAATTTTCAGCAGTTCCTAGAGCTACCTATGTCACTTCCTGTAAAGAAACCAGACGTGGCACCAAAGCCACAGATACCCCCCCATATCCCTGCCCGCAACACACACACACCCACTGTTTGCCACACATTGAGTTCGATCTGTCCTGCTTTGTATAAATATCCCCTATCCCTTTAAATTCCCGAGCACCACCTCATTAGTCTCGCTCGTGATTGGATGTCAGATTGCTATAAAATTTCTTTAACTTCCTGTTGTTCTTACCGCCTACATGAAGATATATGTGCTTTTGAATTCCACATAGACGCATTCTCTAGGTAGGCTTATAATTTCTTTATTTCTCTATTTCGCTATCCCCTTCTTCTAAAATAATGAATATCATGTGTGACATATATGACTTTTTGTTTATTTCACAGCTGACGGTCACCGGAACATCCGATTGATTTTGTGTGATGTTATCAAAGCCCACGGGCTAATGGACAATGACTCTTTTTATTTAGAAAACACTTGGAGCTGAAGAAAGCCTTTGAAACGTGAAACAACGACTAGCCACACGTTCTCCCTTTCATTTCTCTCCTTTGGTTGTGTATTCTTTGGACCTTGCTATTTTATTTATTTGGACTTTGCTACATTGGACGGGAGACTTCCGCCCAACTTGAGGACTTATTTGTTTTGTATCTTTTGATGTTGCACGTCAAGAAGTGCTTTGGTGATTTTCACCTGTATTGCTTGCATGACTCAATGCTTTAATTTATTTCCCAACTTGAGGATATATCTGTTCTTTTTGTTATGATTTTTGTGATGACTTTATGTTGTACGTTAAGAAGCACTTGGGTGATGTTTAATTGCCTGCATGAATTTGTGCTTCATTTAAGTTGATTATTCTTGACCTTATTCCAGTGTGGTGTTATATACTTGAGCCTTCGTGCCGCCAACCTCCAGATAGTAGCTGGAGATCTCCCACTATTACAACTGATCTCCAGCTGATAGAGTTCAGTTCCCCTGGAGAAAATGGCTGCTGTGACCGTTGGACTCTATGGCATTGAAGTCCCTCCCCTCCCCACACCCTGCCCTTTCCGCCCCAAAGATATCCAGGTATTTCCCAACCCAGAGCTGGCAACCCTAGCCATGCTGTTCTTGTCAGAGCGAAGTGGGAGACAGGGAAACTCTGAAGCGTCTCTAGATGGCAATGCAGGTGTAAAGTGCTGGATGTGCAAAGTCGTCTAACGGGAGATACTCTTTGATTTGCTGGTGGCAGCAGTTACAACCCGGTTTGTTTTGGGTACCCCCCACCCCCAAGAGAAAGGGGCAGTGGAGAAAATGGCCGCTTTGGCAACTGGACTCCATGGCGCTGAAGTTCCTCCCCTCCTCAAACCCCACCCTCCTCAGGCTCCACCCAAAAAATCTCCAGGTATTTCCCAACCCAGAGCTAGCAACCTTACCCCATGCCCTGTTCCCATGCTAGGGTTGCCAACTCTGGGTTGGGAAGTTCCTGGAGACTTGGGGGTGGAGTCTGGCAAGGGTGGAGTTTGGGGAGGGGGGGACCTCAATGTCATATAATGCCATAGAGTCCACCCTCCAAAGCAAACATTGTCTTCCATGGAACTGATCACTGCAATATGGAGCATGCATAGTCCAACCGAAGACCAGAAGTTATTGGGGGGTGATGGCAAGTGAAACAGGTATGCATAAAAGACCTATGTCACATTCCTTATAATGACATAAAGAGCTCCCACCAGGGGGGCACCATCTCAGTTACCTGGGCCACAGTCCGCTTTAACTGGAATTAAGCAGGCCACCCTGTGAACATATGATGTCATCAGACTCCACCCCCATGATATCATCAGACTCTTCTTCAGTCACATATTGCAGGTCGATACATCCTCAGTTTACCTTGGGGTGGTGCAGGGATGGGAGAGGGGAGTTAACCCTTTAACCTCCACTCAGTTTCAGTATTCAAAACCTCGTTCTGTGTGTTGTTGCTGGCATTTTAAAGGGGAAATGGTACACAGGGTCTACGTCTCTTGCAAGCTTGCCTGAGAGTTGCATCCAATCTCTTGAGGCACTGCTTTATTGACACCCAGATGCCCCGGCAGTACTGAGTCAGCCCTCGCTCACAGCCTGTCAGGGACACAGAGTCCAGTAATATCTGCTGAGTCACCAATTTGATAGGGGGGAGAAGCCAGCATGCATCAGAGGGCCACATACTGTGCATGCCTAGACCACAGTTTGGAACTAGTTAAATCAATATTATGTAAATGTGGTATCAACTCAAATTGCAGTTGGTCCAGATGTGTTCTTTATGGTCATTTATGCATGGGAGCCGAGGGGGATGAGCAACCAGGCCCATCGCGCCCCCTTCCAGCAGGACCAGGCCAGTCCCAAAGCCCCGAGGAGACCCTGGAACGATGGGCTGGCGAACCAACATTTCTGCGGGCTCAGGTGGAGGATGCTTCTCTGGCTGCCTGCCGGAACCTGGTAGCAGTGAGTAATGGGGTCGTCCTCAACTCGCAGGGAGGCTTCCCCAAGGTGCCCAGGGGATGAGGTATGTCACCTGGGTGGGGAACCACTGGAGCTAACGGAGGGGGAGCTGCCCTGGCGGCCTGACCCCGACTCGACTGATCGGCCCCTGGTAGACGAGGGGTTGTCCCCTCAACAGAGACAGCAAATACGAGAGCTGTTGCGGCAACTACCGCTGGTGTTTTCACAACCCCCAGGACAGATGTCCTGGGTGGAACATGCCATCTGGACCTCCCCTGGCCAGGTTGCCCGCACCCCTCGGCATCCTCTCCCAAGACAATGGTGGGAGGTGGTTCAGTGCGAGGTAGTGAAGATGCTGGCCATGGACGTCATATAGCCCTCGCATAGCGCCTGGCGCAGCCCTATAGTGTTGGTGCCCAAGCAAGATCGACATGTGAGATTCTGCGTGGATTACCGGGAAGTCAATAAGATGGCTCAATTCGATGCATATCCCATGCCCCGCGCTGACCTCTTAATCGACCAGCTAGGAGCCACCCAGTACCTATCAGCCATCGACCTAACCAAAGGCTACTGGCAGATTCCCATATAACTGGGGGATGATGAAAAGATGGCTTTTGCGACTCCCACCGTCCTTTTCCAGTTTAAGGTCATGCCTTTCGGGTTGCACAGGGCAGTGGCAACCTTCCAGAGGCTGGTGGACTGGGCCCTAGCACAGTGTCAGGGCTTCTCGTTGGCCTACATTGACGACATAATCATATTTAGCCCCAACTGGGACACAGATTTACAGCATATTAGACAAGTCCACGCCTTGCATGAGGCCGGCCTTAAGGCCAACCCATCCAAAAGCCGCCTAGGGTTTCGCGAGCTAAAATATCTCGGGTATATAGTGGGGAACGGCCAGCTGCGGCTGCTCCCAGAGAAAGTGACCACCTTGGAGGAGGCCCCACAACCCCGGACCAAGAAGCATCTCCAGTGATTCCTGGGGCTTGTGGGATATTATAGCTGGTTCATCCCACACTTCGCCACCCAGGCGAGCCCCTTGATGGACTGCCTGAAAAAGCATCAGCCAAACGTTATCCAGTGGAAAGAACCAACAGAAAGCCTTCCAAGATCTTCAGAGGGCCCTCTCTGAGGATCCAGTCTTATGCCACCCGGATTTCAACTGGCCATTCGTAGTTGAGACAGATGTGTCCGTCTCCGGCCTGGGTGCTGTCCTTGTCCAGGAATTTGAGGGGACTGAACATCCCATTATGTTCCTTAGTCGTAAGCTTCAACCGGCAGAAAGGAAATATGCCACAGTGGAGCGAGAAGCCTTAGCTGTCAAGTGGGCTGTAGGGGCTCTCCAATATTACCTGATTAATAACCCCTTCATTTTGGTGACAAGACCACGCCCCGCTCTTATGGATGTCGTGAATGAAAGATCACAATGCCCGAGCGTTAAGATGGTATATTTCTCTGCTTCCCTTCAGCTTCACCGTCAGACATCGTCCCAGAGCTCAACTGGTCACAGCCGACTACCTGTCGTGGTTCTTCGAGGAGGTCGACGCCTCCGACAACTATCCTCTAAGGGGAGGGGTGTGTCCTGGGTCTGGGCCCAACCCTCCTGCCGACCCAGGCCTCCACATTCCACGGGCACTTACCTCGGCATGGCTGCCGGCCGTGGGAGGCGGGGCCAGCGGGGAGGCGTCAGGGAAAAATGCCAGCGCCCAAGCCAGCGGGGCATGGCTCAGAGGCCCGCCCAGACCAGCTCCAGTCTGCTCCCCGAGCCCCAGCCTCAGGAAGGCTGGCAAAGCCAGGGAGATGCTCCTGGGCAACGGGGACACCCATCAAGTGACTGGCTTGGCTGAGAATGGTGTCACCCTGCCCGGAGGGGTGGGGCAGGAGCAGCTCAGGCGGCAGTGACCAGCAGGCCAGCGGGGAGGCCGGGCAGAGCCGTGGGAAAGCCAGCCGCAGGCGTGACTCTGGCGGCCAGGACGGGCTGCGCAGCTGCACTAACCCCAGCCGCTGCACAGCTGACAGGCGGGGGGGGGGGGCAATGGCATGCTCCCAGGTCAGGAGGCCGGGAGAGCAACGGGAAAAAGGGGGGATGGCCCGACCCGATGGCCCTATATAGGCTTGGGGGAAGGGCCGGGGGGCGGAGCCCATTGATTGGGGGGCGGGACAGGGAAGGCTGGGTGGGGATAAAGGGCGAAGCTGAGCCGAGGCCGAGGAGGAGAGCAGTGGTAGCCACGGGTGCTGGAACAAACAGATGGCAAACTGGCTGCTACCGACGGGGAGGATAGTTCAGACTCCCCGTCCTACTGGTCTGAGGCCGAGAAAGCTCTTCTGAGCCGACCAGGCGTAGGGCCAATGGGCCGGGAAACAGGCCTCAACAAGGCCCCACCCCACACTCATCAAGATCATTTATAAAAAATATTGAAAAAGTACCGGACCCAGAACCGAACCCTGTGGCACCCCACTGGACACCTCTCTCCATTCAGATGAAATGCCATTGACAACCACTCTTTGAGTATGGTTCTCCAACCAGTTCCCTATCCACCTAACAATCCTAAAGTCCAGTCCACAGTCGTCTAGTTTACCCATCAGAATATCATGGGGAACCCTGTCAAAAGCCTTATTGAAATCCAGGTAAACAACATCAACCACATTCCCTTGATCCAGTAAATCTTGTCACTTGGTCAAAGAAGGAAACGAGGTTAAGTCTTGCAGGACCTGTTGGGGACAAATCCATGCTGACTTCCCCAGATCACCAAGTTGTCCTTCAGATGCTCGCAGATTGATCTCTTTAATATCTGCTCCAGTATCTTCCCTGGGATAGAGGTCAAACTGACTGGCCTGTAGTTTCCTGGGTTGTCCCACTTCACTTTTTTGAAAATAGGGATAACATTCGCCCTCCTCCAGTCTTGTGGCACATCTCTCATCCTCCAAGAGGTTTGGAAGATGATGGACAAAGGCTCTGCAAGCTCCCTAGAAAGTTCTTTGAACACTCTCAGGTGCATACCATCTGGCCCGGGGGATTTGTATTTATTTGTTTATTATTTCCATTTGTTACCCCGCTCTTCCCGGCCAAAGCCAGACTCATCCAGTGCAGCCAGGTGCTTCTCAACTGCCTCTCTGTTCATGGCAACCAGCAGCCTGGACTCCGTGCCTTGCCTACTGTTATCTCTAGATGAGTCCGTTCTCTTTTTCAGGGAGAAAACTGGGGCAAAATAGGCATTGAGCCTTTCTGCTTTCTCTCTGTCCTCTGTCAGACTTTCTTCATTTTCACCCAACAGTGGACCCATGGCCTCTTTTCCCTTGTGTTTGCTCTTCACATATCTAAATAAACTTTTTTTGTTGTAGTGAGCCTCCATGGCCAGCCTTAGCTCACTTTGGCCTCTCTGATGGCTATCAATATAAACGAGTAACATTTGATATAGCAGCCAGACAGGAATAACCCTATCTCATTAACAAGCCAAAGAAATATATTTTTGGCTTCATCTATACATGCTAAAAGCTTCATTTGATTGTATTTCTTTCTTTTTTTAACAGCGGGGGAAATTAATTCCACGGTCAATAGAACGAGCAAAAGTATGACTGAGTGAGGTTGCTTATGTTTTCTGTGCTCACTATAGGGTTTCCAGGTCCCCCCGGCCACTGGCAAGGGATGGGAAGGTACAGTTGCCAGATCCTGGTTGGGAAACTCCTGGAGATTTGGGGGTGGAGCCTGGGGAGGACAGGGGCCTCAGTGGGGTACATTGCCACAGAGCCCGCCCTCCAAAGCATCCCTTTTCTCCAGGGGAACTGATCTCTGTCTGGAGATGAGCTGTGATTCCGGGGTATCCCCAGGTCCCCCCTGGAGGCTGGCATCCCTAGTTCCCTAATGGAATGTGATTAATCATGTTTTTATGCAGCAAGGTGGCTACCTAAGCAAATCATTGTGTTAATGCAGCGATCTTGAGCACACAGACTTGGAAATGTTCCACTGAATTCAACTAAATTTGTGTTCGTAAAGGACGGTCAAGTCACAGCCGACTTACTGCGACCCCGGCAAGGGGCTTTCAAGGCAAGCGAGAAGCAGAGGGGGTTTGCCATCGCCTTCCTCTGCAAAGCCTTCCTTGGTGGCCTCCCATCCAAGCACCAACCCTGATTAGCATCCCAGATTTGACAAGATTGGGCTATACCAGGGGTGGGTAACCTTTTTCCTGCCAAGGGCCATTTGCACAGTTATAACATCATTCGGGGGCCATACCAGGTGTAGATCTCCTGGTGGGGGGGAGAGGCTAGGGTTGCCAGGTCTCCGGCCACCACCTGGAGGTTGGCAACCCCAGGGGAGGCCATGCAAAGAAGGCCTGGAGGGTGCCCCGCTTCCCCCCCCCAGGCGGGAGGGCAGCCAGCGGTGGGCCCGAGCAAACAAGGCGCCAGGGGGGCGCAGCCTGCAGTCGATCAGCAAGGGAGGAAGGAAGGAAAACAGAGAAAGAAGAAAAGGGAGAAAGAAATGGAAAGAGGGGGAGAAAGAAAAGGACGGAGGGAGACAGACAAAGAAAGAGACAGAAAGTGAAGGAGAGAGAAAAGCCTCCCCCCCCCCCACACACACACACACGCCAGCCCCACGCGACCTGGCCCCAGGCTCCATGCCCTCCCACCCCCAGAGTCCACAAAAGGTCCCCCGAAGCCTGATCGGCTCCTGCGCACATGCTCTGCCGTGGGCCTCTTTCCCCCCCTCCCGCAGCAAGAGGGGCTTACAGTGTGCCCCGGCTTTCCTGCATGCTGCGGCTATAGGGGGCAGCCCTGGGGGAAGCATCCCTCCCCCTCCTCTCGGCGACCAACAGCCATCAGTCGGCGAGAGGAGGTCCAAAGGGCGCCGCAGCGCCCCTGCAAGCCGTGGCCCCAGGAACACCCTCAGGGAGGGCTGCCCTGTGCTGCGCCTCCGTGGCAGGGCCCTGGAGCTCCTGAGGGCCACAAAAAATGTCCTCGGGGGCTGCATACGGCCCCCGGGCCTGAGGTTCCCCATCCCTGGGCTATACCATGCCACCTTCCCTCCCCAATTCAATTAATTTACAGGTAAATATACTGAGAATCAGAAACATAATACAGAAGCCTGTGTAAGTTTTTTAAATGAATGATGTACATGTTCTAGCAAGGAATGTATAGGAAAATGAGCACGATCTTTTTGCAAGCTGTTGTCGAGTCCAGAAACCATAGCTACAATTCTCCGGAGGGAGAAGCTTCCTATACCTTTAATAGATGTGTAAGAGAAGGAACTTTGGCTGTGTAGCCTAGCCTGATCTCATCAGTTCTCAGAAGCTAAGCAGGGTCAGCCCTTGTTAGTAGTTGGATGGGAGACCAGCAAGGAAGTCCAGGGTTGCCACACAGAGGCAGGCAATGGCACACCACCTCTAAACATCTCTTGCCTTGAAAACTCTACAGGGCCGTCGTACGTTGGATGTAACTTGATGGCACTTTCTATCAAAAGCAGTCCCCACCTCTGTATGCCAAGGTTCAGGAATTGTACACCATTAAAAGATACGGAACTCCTGAACTTCCTGTACTGGGTTGGTCGAATCCTGCCTGGAATAAAGATTCCTGGCAGTAACACATTTACAGAAGATAACGTGTGAAAAAATGCCCTGACCTGGATGTCCCAAGCTAGCCTAACCTTGTCAGATCTCAGAAGTTAAGCAGGGTCGGCCCTGGTTAGTGCTTGGGTTGGAGACCACCAAGGAAGCCCAGTGTTGCTATTCAGAGGAAGGCAATGGCAAACTGACTTCTGAACGTCTCTTGCCTTGAAAAGTCTATGGGGTCGCCCTAAGTCGGCTGCCACTTGCTGGCACTTTATGCGCACACAACGTGTTAAAAGTAGCTATTTAATACATACCCATTCGATTCCCTTTATATAAGCCTTCACTACCAAAAAAACCAAATCAGCGGGTTCTAGATCAAATCAAGCCTGAACTGACCCTAGAAGCTAAAACGACTACACTGAGGCTGTCGTACTTCTGGTCACATTATGAGAAGACAAGAGTCACTGGAAAAGACAGTCATGCTAGGAAAAGTGGAAGGCAGCAGGAAAAGAGGAAGACCCAACAAGAGATGGGTCGGCTCTATAAAGGAAACCACGGCCCTCACTTTGCAAGACCTGAGCAAGGCTGTTAAAGATAGGACATTGATTCATAAGGTTGCCATGAGTCGGAAGAGACTTGACGGCACTTAACACACACACACACACACACACGCAGTGCAAGATCTTCTTAACTATATGCTTGCATAAGCCACATCTCCCAAAACAGTGGCGAGATGTGATGGGGAAATGATTCACACTTCAGTCTCTCTGAAACCTCAGCAGTCTGTTTCCCTGCTGCTTCACCTTGTCACATTTACTACACTTATTCTGCCCTGTCAATCATTGTTTCACCAGGGCCATTTCCCTCAAGAAAATATGCTGATTTTCTCATTAGCCTCTTTTCAATGAGCGTCTCACAGACAGCAGGCTCTTGTTACTATATCTTTATGTGCAAGTCTTCTCACAGCCGCCTGCGGGGTTACCAACCTTTTCCCCACAGCCTGCCCCTGTGCCTTAACAGCAGCCTGATATGAAAATAAAATTAAGCGAGTTTCTACCCACCCCTTAGTTTTATCCCCAAATCAGGGGGGAAAGCGTAATTTCTTCATGTCAGGCTGCTGTTAAAACTAGAGGACCAATCCCAGAAAAGAAAAGAAAAGAAAAGAAAAGAAAAAGTTTGTAACTTTGTATCTGTGAGTGTGTAGATGCATTTCCAGAATTTCAAATTTTCCCTTGAACTCAGTCCCTTGAAATAAGTAACGCCTCTTCAAAATCTATAATGCCCTCAGGTGCAGGGAGTGAGATTTCCAATTATATGCCACAGTGAGTCTTAATTTCGTACAAAAAAAATATACTCAACACCTCCCTTTCCCCACCTATCTAATTTAATAGCAAGGAATAAAACACATGAGGTGAATACTCTCCCCCCCCACCGCAAAAGTTAAGCATATCTAAAACATGACAGAGTAGAAACGTTATTCGGAAATATTTTTAAAACATGCCAGAGGGAAGACTTTCAGCGACAGGCCTCCGAGATCCGCTCCAGAAGGGAACAGCTCAGCCCCGGGGCCTATTTTCAGAACCAGTCCTCTACATAGGAATAACAAAGCACCTCTGAGCTTGTGCAAAGCGCACCTGCCCTCCCTTGCAAACAACAGTTCATTGATCCTACTTCAGGTAAAGCGGCAGGGCTACCAAGGCCAGAGAATGCCGGTCTGCAGAAAATAGCCGCGGCGGCCCCTCTCTTGTTAGAAACCTCTCCCTTTCCCAGACAGGCAGGGAACAAACCTAGCAAAAGCTCACAGGTATCTTGCAAGGGAAAAGGGAAAGACTTTCCGGCCCCAACGGAAGCTGCTGGGTCGCCCAGCACCTTAACAGCTTCCTTTCGGAGCTTTTCCCTGGTGCTTTCTTGGCGGGGATTAAAACCCCGCACCGTTGTGTAGTCACCGGAGGTCTCCCGGCTGTCATTCTCCTCTCTGGATAAGCTCTTTTCCCATCTGTATGAGAGGCGATGGGCGAAAAGGCACGGTCGCTTGAGCCTCCTTTCTTCCCTGTTCCAGCCAGGATTCGGCCAGGATCGAACGCACGGCCGTGCGTTCGATCCTGGCCGAATCCTGGCTGGAACAGGGAAGAAAGGAGGCTCAAGCGACCGTGCTTATTCCCCGGGACGAGCTTCAAAAAATGAAAATGCAAGAGCCAAAGCCAACAGGGCTGGCAGGCGGCGGGTGCCCTCCTTTGGCAGTGCTTACCTTCCCTCCGCGCACGGAAAGAGACTTCTCACCCGGAGGTGCCAGGCCAGGATGCCTTGCAAAGATGCTCAGAGATCAAAGCAGACAGCCAGGTAGCGCCTAAGAGCTTCGCCGCCTCCTGGTCGTGGCCACCAGGTAACGGAGGCTGAGAGCGGAAAGCCCAAACAGCCGCCAAAGCCAGAAGGGGAGAGGGTCTACAGGTGGACCCCCCCCTCCTTGACACTACTAGAGTGCCTTCCTCCCCCCTCCCAAGCCGGAGAGGGAACAAAATGGAGACAGGCAGCGAGGGACAGAGATAATCCGGCTGCTTCATCTGATTAGAGAATCTGGGCCTGTGCAGAGCCAAGGGGATCAAGGGGAGGAGAGAGGGAGGACGCCAGGGAGGAAGGGTCGGAAAGGAGAGAAAAACGGAACAGGGGTGGCTGGCAAAAGAGGGAAGGAGTGCCGGGGTGGGGGGCTCCAGGTGAGAGCAGTGCGGGGAGGAAAGGGAGGGCCAGGTGCAAAGGAGGTCACGGCGTCTGCCCCTGGGACCCATACCTGAGGAAGGGAGCGTTGCCTCTCCAGCGCTTACACCCTGCAGATTTTGTTGGTCTCTAAGGTGCTACTGGACTCGGGGCTAGCTATTCTGCCGCAGACCCACACGGCTACCCTCTGAATCGGTCCCTGCAGGTAGGGTTGCCAGCCTCCAGGTACTAGCGATGTAAAGAAGGTGTACTGATTTATAATTGTGTAACCCTAAGGAAATAATCTCAGGACACTGCCACAAATTGTTCTCTTTTAAATATATATATTTTTAAGTGTTTCCTTCTCCAAGTATCCTCTTTAAATTTTTAACTTGTCATAACCACATGTACAACAACAAAATTATAAGTTCTGAATGCAGTTAATTTTACCATGAAACTTCACTATACATATTACTTATCAGAATCTTTTAACGTTGATGAGAACCCCTCGGGAAAATCCAAACGCCGGCAGCAACGTCCTTTACTCAAAAGTAGGCAGTATTGTGGGGATCGCTGTAGGGGAAGCAAGCGAATAAACCATCAATCACTGACTGGAGAGATAAAATATGGATGTATACGAGGATGGCCAAATTAACGGAATTCCTACATGGAAAAGATATGGAAGAATTTTTAAAAACATGGTCTAAGGCCGCCTCATATTGGGATAATTTGGCAAAAATGGATTTTATATTATCAATTAACGAGATATAGAAATTAGTTTTAATAATACTGTAATTTTTGTATAACAAGTATAATAAATACTGTTCAGACACTTCTTCGGAAGTCGGGTGAAGGGTCACTTTTTCTTTGGTGGGTGGAGGGGGAAGGGGTATCTTTTTGAATATCAATTAAGTAATAATGATTGTAATAATGAATAATCAAGATAAGATACTCTTCTGTATTATGTTTTCTTTTTCTGTATTATTTGTTTTTTATGTTATGTTGTAAAAATCAATAAAAATTTATTTAAAAAAAACAACCTTTCCTCATAGGACTTGGTCTCCAGACCCCTCACCATCTTTGTTGCCCTTCTGTGGACACGTTCCAGCGTGTCTACATCCTTCTTAAATTGTGGTGCCCAAAACTGAACACAGTACACTAGGTGAGGTCTAACCAGAGCAGAGTAAAGTGATTCCATCATTTCATGTGATCTGGACACTATACTTCTGTTGATACAACCCAAGATCGCATTTGCCTTTTTAGCTACCACATCACACTGCTGACTCATGTTCAGTGTTTGGTCTACTAAGACCCCAAGATCCTTTTCACACACACTACTGCTAAGACAAGTCTCCCCCATTCTATAATTATGCATTTGATTTTCCCCACCTAAATACAGAACTTTACATTTATCTCTGTTGAAATGCATTTTATTGGTTTTAGCCCAATTCTCCAGCTTGTCAAGATCATCCTGTATCCTGGCTCTGTCTTCTACCGTATTTGCTACCCCTCCCAGTTTAGTATCATCTGCAATTGTAATAAGCATCCCCTCTATACCCTCCCACAATGCTGAGCAAACCCTGGACGCCAAGTACAGTTACCAACTCTAAGCTGGGAGCTTTCTGCAGATTTAAGGGTAGAGACTGGGGAGTGGAGGGTTTGGGGAGGGGATGGACCTCAGTATGGATGTGATGCCATAGAGTCTACTCTCCAAAGCAACCATTTTCCCCAGGGGAACTGATCTTTGTAATGTGGAGATCAGCTGTACTTCTGGAAGAACCAGGACCCACCCGGAGGATGGTAACTCTAACTGAGGTGAGGCACAGCAAGGTCCTTTTTGCACTTCTGTCGTGACACAATGAAGGGGAACGGGCTGAGGCAGGGTGGTGACACCAGCAAGCAGTGTGGCGACAGGTCGTGTCTGGATGCCCCCAAACTTCTACCCCACTTGCTCTTGTTTTCACAGCTGCGGTGACATTTCCTGCTCATATGTGAGAACAACCTTTCTTAATTTCATGGGGTAACTCTTGGCCTGTGTAAGCTCTAGCCCTGCGGCAAACCCATAAACAGATTTCAGCAGACGGCAAATCCACGAAAGCAGTTTTATTGGTTAGAATCGACAGGTTTCAGAAGCCATATTCAAAAGGACACTAGTAAGGGGCAAAGTCAAGGTACATAGCATATATGGAAAAGCAAAAGGAGATAACTGGAAACCCAGGCAACCCCCCTCCCAGAGGCAGGAAGGAGTGCTTGGCAATTTCCACAGTATGGGAATCTATGAAGACTAAACACGGGGCATAGACTGGCCTTGGGCAGAATAGCACAACAGCACCTGGAAGCAGCACAATCGCACTACCGCATACCATCCTCATGGCCTGCTCCTGACATTTTGCCCCCCAAAGACCCCCCCACCTTCCCACCGTGGGTTTGTGAGGGTAGGCGGCATAATTCTTGTACTAAGCGGGGGGCGGAGACATCACAGGGGCGCACCCATTCATCCTGGGCGGGACTAAAATGTTTCCAGCGGATCAGGTACTGAAGGGCACCGTAGCGAATGCGAGAATCCAGTATTTTAGCCACTTCAAAATGCTCCCCCCCCCACCATTTCAGGCACTTCGGGTTGTGGTTCAGGATGCCATTTTTGGGAAGGAATAAACGGTTTTAAAAGACTGACATGGAACACAGGATGGATTCTTCGTAGGGACTTGGGCAAGGAGAGTTCCACAGCCACTGGATTAATAATCCGGGAAATGGGGAATGGACCCACATACTTGGCACTGAGTTTATCACACGGGCGGGTGGATCGTAGGTTCTTGGTGGACAGATAGATGAGATCCCCCACTTTGCATTCCATACTGGAGCGATGTTTGTCAGCCTGAGCCTTGTAACGCCGTTTGGCCCGCTCTAGATTTTTAACCAGCCATGGCCAGGTTGTTTGAATTGAACATACCCATCCATCCACGTCAGCTCCTCCCTCCTCCTCAGAAACATCAACATGACCAGAGGGGCCAAACTCTTTACCATGGACAACCTGGAAAGGGCTGAACCCTGTGGATTGGTGAACTGCATTATTATAAGCATGTTCAGCAAAAGGCAACAGGTCTACCCGATCATCCTGATGGTAATTAACGTAACAGCATAAATAGCATTCCAACACCGCATTCACCCGTTCGGTTTGACCATCCGTTTGGGGATGGAAGGCACTGGACAGTCCTTGTTCTACTCCGACCAACCTGAGAAAAGCCTTCCAAAATTTGGCCACGAAATTTGAACCCCTGTCCATCACTATTTTGCGCGGAAAGGAATGGAGATGGAAGACATGTGACACAAAGAGGTGGGCCAATTTTGGGGTGGAAGGGATACCTGCACAGGGTACAAGATGCACCTGTTTCGAAAACAAATCAGTAATCACCCAAAGAACTGTCTTTCCCCCACTAGGGGGTAGGTCCGTCATGAAGTCCATTGCAATTACTTCCCATGGTTTCGAGGGAGTCTCTAACGGTTGTAAAAGTCCGGGCGGCTTGCCCTGAGATCGTTTGGCTGCTGCACATATGGGGCAGCTGCGGATGAAGGAGTCCACATCTGACCGCATGCCCGCCCACCAAAACTGTCTCCGTAGCAAATGCAATGTCTTGAGAAATCCGAAATGTCTGGCGGTCTTGGCGCCATGAACCAAACACCAAACCTCCCCCCGCAACACTTTTGGAACATACAATTTAGAATCCTTGAACCAAAACTCTCCGCGTTTAATTAGAGTAGCTGGAAGGGTCTGTGAGGACAGTTCCGCTTGATAACTGCGAAGGAGAGTCTCCTTAAAGCAGTGGTTCCCAACCTTTTTTTTGACCAGGGACCACTAGCACTTTTTTGTTCGGTGCAGGGACCCCAAGGTTCAAAATAAAAATTCAGAGAATTTGAAAATAAACTTTAATCATAACTGTTAGTTAAACATTAGAATAATATTTGAATATATTTTTATTATAGAGAACTTTTAATTGAAAATATTAATTTATTATGGGTTTATAACTTTGTTTCGCGGACCTTAATTTAGTTCTCGCGGACCCCTGGGGGTCCATGGACCCCTGGTTGGGAACCAGTGCCTTAAAGGAATCAGACAGTCCACCCCCTCCGGATAGGAGTCGGCGGGCAGCTTTACCGGGGTCGGAGCCCACGCAGGTGCAGGGAGCGACTGAACGGGGCGCTCGGGCCCCCGCACCTCGGGAACCGTGGCTGTCAGTCGCTCGGGGGGAGGAGGAAGCAAGGCAGGTGGTGCTGCCGGCTCAGCCAGGCATGGGGCTTCCCCCCCATCGAAAGCGGCGGCGGTGGGGATCAGGTCTGAGAACGGGTTTGTACGGCCAAAGTGGGCAACAGACCTCGTTGGGCAGGGGTGAAGAGTGACTCTGTGGGCTGATCAACCTTGGTGGGATATTGGGGGAGTCTGGATAAAGCGTCAGCCAGAAGGTTTTACTTCCCTGGTACATATTTTAGGATGAATCGAAATTGGGCAAAGAAGTCTGCCGAGCATACGTGCTGCGCGGAGAGCTTGCAAGCCCCCGTTAGGGCCTCTAGGTTTTTGTGATCGGACCATACTTCAAAGGGCACCTTGGAACCTTCTAAAAATTGCCTCCACACTGTCAGGGCATGCTTTACCACAGCGGCTTCCTTTTCCCAAACGGCCCAATTGAGTTCGGATTGAGTGAAATTTTAGAAAAATAAGCGCACGGATGCAGGTGCCCATCCTCCCCCCGCTGCAGGAGCGCACCCCCATCACTACGTCGGAAGAGTCTACATGCACTCCCCACAACAGACACCATGTGAGGTAGGTGAGGCTGAGAGAGTTCGGAGAGAACTGTGACTAGCCCAGGGTCACCCAGCAGGCTTCATGTGGAGGAGTGGGGAAACCAACCCGGTTCACCAGATTAGAGTCCACCGCTCTTAACCACTACACCATGCTGGAAACCTCCATCACAGGCTGTCAGGAGCAGGCCATGAGGATGGTGTGCGGTAGTGCGATTGTGCTGCTTCCAGGTGCTGTTTAAGACTATCGAAGGCGGCTTGGCACTGGGGGGTCCACTCCACCCGGGCGTTGGGTAAGGTGAACCTTTCCGGGATCCATCTCAAGCCCCTGTTGCAACACAATATAATCCAAAGTTATAGACGGTTGATGGAAGTCGCACTTGGACACTTTCGCATACAGTTTATGAGCATGCAACCGTTTCAAAACTTCTTTGACCAGGGCCACATGTTCGTCCATAGTTTTCGTGTAAATTAAAATGTCATCTAAAAAAACAATCACTCCTCGGAATAGCAAGTCATGAAACACCTCATTAATCATTTGCATGAACACACTAGGTGCCCCCGTTAATCTGAATGGCATTACTAAGTACTCAAACATCCCAAAACAACTAGAGAAGGCGGTTTTATGTTTGTCCCCCTCCCTAATCCTGATACGATGGTAAGCTTCCTCCAAGTCCAAGTCTATTTAGTTGATATTCTCATTTACTCTAAAACCATGGATGAGCATGTTGCCTTGATTTGAGAAGTGTTGCAACGTCTCAGAGACAATCAGCTGTATGCTGAAGTGTCACCCCTGCCCAACGAGGTCTGTTGCCCACTTTGGCCGTACAAACCCGTTCTCGGACCCGATCCCCACCACTGCCGCTTTTGATGGGGGGGAAGCCCCACGCCCGGCTGAGCCGGCAGCGCCGCCTGCCCCGCTTCCTCCTCCCCCCGAGCGATTGACAGCCACGGTTCCCAAGGTGCGGGGGCCCGAGCGCCCCGTTCAGTCGCTCCCTGCACCTGTGTCGGCTCCCAGTCGGGGGAAAAGGTCGGTAATAAAGTCCATGACAATGACTTCCCAGGGAACAGACAGAACTTCTATAGGCTTGAGGAGTCCAGGGGGCTTCCCCATGAGTTTTTTTGAGGTTGCGCAGGTGGGACAACTGCGCACAAACAGATCCACATCCGCCCTCATTCCCGGCCACCAAAACTGACGCCATCTTGACTCCAGGGTGTGTGTTGGAAAGCTTTTACCATTCATGTTACCGTCCAAAGCCATTTAAGCTAGTTGAATGGCACCCGTGCCCCTTAATGACAGCTTAAAGGCACACTTAAAAATCTGATGAATGCAGCAAAAATAACTCATCCCTCTGGACAAGAGATACTGCTTGGAGGGCAGCGTTCCTCTCACGCTTAAATGCCATCTGCCACAATAAATTTGAATCAAGTCCTAAATGCCCATATTGAAAGGATGGTAAATAAAACACGTTTGCATTATTCTTAAAGGGTTATATTGGCTTGATTTAAAAAAACAAAACACTACAATTTGGGACTTCACGGTACAAGTTAAGGGTGTTTTGAGATGGCTTCACCACGCCCCCCTTCCCGCCCCTGGCATTAACTACATTAACTGAATCTATACGTTTGACATCCATAAAACCACTTGGGGATTCTGCTAATTCTCAAGCTGAAGCTTGTAAATCCTATGCACAGATGGGTGTTGTTGTCTTGTGCCAGTTCATGGCTCACTCCTGCAACGGCTTTAATTAAAGTTTGCCAACCCACACTGAGAGATTCTTTCCCTATTTAAACCTGCCTCTGGCATGTTCCTCTATCCTTTCCAGGAAGACAAAAATATATATGCATTTGTGTACACTCGTCTACGGCATTTAAATTCCACCTTTTGTCCAGGAACTCAAGGGCCCTGCATAGTTCCTCCCTCCATTTTACTCTTTACGACAACCCTGTCAGGTAGGTTAGGCTGAAAGTGTGTGAGTAGCCCATAGTCACCTATGGTTGCCAACCTCCAAGTACTAGCTGGAGATCTTCTGCTATTACACCTGATCTCCAGGCTACAGAGATCAGTTCCCCTGGAGAAAATGGCTGCTTTGGAAGGTGGACTCTATGGCATTATACCCCACTGAAGTCCCTCCCCAAATCCAGCCCTCCTCATATTCCACCCTAGGTTTGCCAACCTCCAGGTGGTGACTGAAGATCTCCTGCTATGACAACTGATCTCCAGCCGATAGAGATCAGTTCCCCTGGAGAAAATGGTCGCTTTGGCAATTGAACTCTACGGCATTGAAGTCTTTCCCTTCCCCAGACCCCTCCCTCCTCAGGCTCCACCCCAAAAACCTACCGCCGATGGCGAAGAGGGACCCGGCAACCCTAAGGATAAGCTCAATGTTTTGCTAGTCAGTCAGTTGGTAGGGAGAAAACCAAAGCTCCATCCGTTCCACCCCCCATGCCATTCAAGACCCCTTGGATTTTATCCGAAAGACTCAAGAAGCAAGTGGAAGCCAGTGTTACAGGAAACTCCTCGGCACTCCTCCTGGGCCACATGTTGCACCAACCGCTACACCAGTCTATAGCAGGGATCTGCAACATGGACACCACGGTGCCAGCCGACACCTTTTTTTAGGAGGTGGGTGGGCCCCATGTGGGGTTTTCCCTAGCAGGGCTTCTGCCTGGCTATTGGAGATTTGATTGGATGTGCAGCTTTTTAAAAAATGTTGCTGCCACCACAGCACAGAGAGTCAGTGAGGTGTACTGGTTAAAAGTGGTGGACTCTAATCTGGAGAACTGGGTTTGATTCCCCCACTCCTCCACATGAATAGCGGACGCTAATCTGGTGAACCGGGTTGGTTTCCCCACTCCTCAATGTGAAACCTGCTGGGTGACCCTGGGCCAGTCACAGTTCTCTCTGAACTCTCTCAGCCCCACCTACCTCATAAGGTGTCTGTTGTGGGGAGTGGGGGGAAGGAGATTGTAAGCCGCTTTGAGACTCCTTAAAAAAGGTAGAGAAAATCGGGGTATAAAAATCAACTCTTCTTCTCCTCCTTCTCCTCCAAGATCTCCACTGTGTTACTAAAGTTAAGCTGTGGCAATCATTTTGTGCTTCTCCTGTATATCCCATCATCTTGTGTGTGTTTATGTGCGTGTATCCCCTACCAACAGTTGTAATTAGCAGGGATATAAGTGTGATTCATAGGGTTGCCAACCTCCAGGCAAAAAAATCCACCAATCACCCTGTATTCTGCAAAGAAAGGATGTACAATTTTTAATAATCCTAACAGGAGCCTTGTCTCCCGATATTAGAACGGTGTGCTGATGAAGCCGCTTGCGCGGCGGTGAAAACGTTAAAGTTAATCCGGACTGCGTTTCACACTATCCGTTTTTTTTTTCTTCCCACCGTCCTTCTTATGGACTTTGCTTGTTGAAGCCTTTTGGACTTTAGTAAGAACTTCAGTGAAGATTGTTGAAGATTCCGTGAGACTCTTTGAGAGCCATGTATTTTTCCTGCTTGTAATGTTTGTTGTTTGTTCACTGGGCACTTTTTCACTGTACTAAACATAGGTTGCATTTACGTTGTGTTGGTACTTATTTTCTCCCAACCTCCAGGTGGTGGCTGGAGATCACCCGCTATTACAATTGATCTCCAGGTAACAGAGATCAGCTCCCCTCGAGAAAATGGCTGCATTGGCAATTGGACTCTATGGCATTGAAGTCCCTTCCACTCTCCAAACCCGGCCTTCCTCAGGCTCCACCCCCAAAATATCCATGTATTTCCCAGCTTGGAGCTGACAACCCTAGTGATTTGTGATGTACTGGAGAGGGATGGACCAAGATGTGGCTAGGGTTGTGTCAGGCTTCAGCAAATGCACGGCGTTTCAGGCAATAGAACTCAAATCCAGGCAGAGCAGCGATTCAAGGATTTATTCCGAAAGTCAGTGATTTCTGTAAAGAGACAAGCAAGGCTGGAATACATGACTGGGGGAGAGAGGATACATATATAGGGCTGATACAATAGGGTTACAGGAACAAAGAGACAATGTAGTCGTTTCCTGCCGGTAACGACTTAAGTAAAACTGAAACAGAAACAATTATGAGCAATCAGTGGAGGAGATGGCCGAGCTCCCGGCTTTGTGTGCGGGACCCGATATCAGATCGGAGATTTACACGGGCGGGTCCCAATACAATTGTAAATCCCTGGCCGGAGCTCGTGTGCAAAACGGGGGTGGGGGGTGGGGGAAGGAGTGCACGGAGAACTCCACCTTGTTCGGGGGGGAAACCATCTTGTTTGGGAACGGAGCTGTCAGAAGTCCTATCTGACAGGTTGCCAGTTCCAGGTTGGGAAATACCTCGGGATTTTGCAGGTGGAGCCTGAGAAGGGTAGTGTTTGGGGATGGGAGGGACTTCAACGGGGTATAATGTCATAGAGTCCACTTTCCAAAGTGGCCATTTTCTCCAGGTTAACTGAACTCTGTTACCTGGAGATCAGTTGTAATAGCGGAAGAGCTCCAGCCACCCACTGGAGGTTGGCAACCCTACAACTAATAATGAAGCTCAAGGCAATGCATTCTCCTGGATTGGATAGGGACCTGGGGTTCCTGCCTCATAACCAATGTTGATTTCTCCATGCCTACTACCCTTCTGCATATCACACCTGATCCAATCATGCCAACTAATGTCATTTCTATTTACATGCCACTGACATTGGTTGTCTGAATTCAATATTCTCTACTTAAGGATAGATGGACTCACATTCTAGCTGTATCTGAGCTGTGAGCTGTGAGCTGTGACTCACGAAAGCTCATACCCTGCCAGAAATAGTGTTAGTCTTTAAGGTGCTACTGGACTCTTGTTTTTTTCTACTGCTACAGACAAACACAGCTACCCATTGCGATCTATACGTCAAGTGAAAGTGGTGCTAGTCTTAGACTCTGCTACATGTGAGAGAAGAGGCAGGTAACAGGGAGACGGCAGGGAGGCAGGTCTCTGCACATTCTTATTTAACTGCAGTTAAAACTGGCCTGAAGGCATCCCCAGCCTTACCTGCCCTTTCCATCATGTGTGTGGAAAGTGACATCCATCCACAGCTGACTCATTGCAATTCCATAGGGTTGACAGGTCCCTCTTCGCCACCGGCAGGAGGTTTTTGGGGTGAAGCCTGAGGAGGGCATGGTTTGGGGAGGGGAGGGACTTCAATGATGAAGAAGAAGAGTTGGTTTTTATATGCCGACTTTCTCTACCAC
Source organism: Euleptes europaea (assembly GCF_029931775.1). NCBI lineage: Eukaryota > Metazoa > Chordata > Lepidosauria > Squamata > Sphaerodactylidae > Euleptes > Euleptes europaea. The sequence goes on along the minus strand of NC_079316.1, from coordinate 102,257,950 downwards.
TTAAGGGAGACTCAAACCGGCTTACAATCACCTTCCCCTCCCCACAACAGACACCTTGTGAAGTAGGTGAAGCTGAGATAGCTCTAACAGAGGTGTACATTGCCCAAGGTCACCCAGCTGGCTTCGAGTGTAGGAGTAGGGAAACAAATTCACCAGATTAGCCTCCACCGCTCATGTGGAGGAGTGGGGAATCAAACCCAGTTCTCCAGATCAGAGTCCACCACTCCAAATCACCAGATCAAAGTCCACCGCTCCAAACCACCGCTCTTAACCACTACACCATGCTGGCTCTCATAGAGAGAGTCCAATTGCCAAAGCGGCCATTTTCTCCAGGTGAACCGATCTCTATTGGCTGGAGATCCCTTGTAATAGCAGGAGATCTTCCAGCTAGTACCTGGAGGTTGGCAACCCTACAACTCCAGCTAGGGGCTTTCAAGGCAAGTGAGAAGCAGAGGTGGTTTGCCATCGCCTTCTTTCACGGAGGCTACCTTGGTGAACATAAGAAAGGCCCTACTGGATCAGACCAAGGCCCATCAAGTCCAGCAGTCTGTTCACACAGTGGTGGATTCCCTTCCAAGTACTGGCCCTGCTTAGCTTCTGAGATCTGACAAAACTGGGCTACACCATGTTGCCTTCCTTCCCACCTTCTCTATTGCCACTACAAAATGGTGTTGGTCCAGTTCATAGGGTGGTTGTAAGGATTTCTGAGAAGTGTATGAAGCGCTTTGAAAACTCTAAACGCCACAAATGAAAACGGTCAATTCATACTTTGGCTGTGGACTCACCTGACAGACAAGTTATTTTCTTCCAAGCATAAATAAAATGGGAACAAATTCACTACCTCTTGTGTGGACAAACCTGATAATAAGTTTAAAATCTTTGAAGCATTGTATATATTGGTGTTTTATGCATGGGAATTTTACCTTGGGTTCGACGCTCCCTTAACCCACACTTTTCTGATCTGAATTCTCAAAATCCTATGCATGGAGGTTGTTTGCCCTGAAGAAAGTCCTGGAGTGTATCAGGAGTAGGTTTTTGTGCTGCAATACCATCAATTATCGACAACTCCAATCATCTTCATAGACACCATTAGAACAACATTGCCACCCACTGGCTATTTAGGATACAATCCAGTAAAAACCAGTTGTAAATATGGCCCTCTGACAGCAAGCAATGCATTGGGGCTCTGGCCAGGCTCCCTCGAATCGTGATGATTTTGCATGCCGTGCCTTCCGTGTGTACGCTGAAGATTGTCTTCAGTGCGCATCTGCAAACATAAAGTGTGAATTTAGTTGCTGATTGTGCATTTCCTCCAAAGATCTTAGGCTGGCATACACAACTCTCATTCCCACAACAGCCTTGTGAGGTAGGTTAACTTGGGAGAGAGAATGAATTATTCCCGAGATGACCCACCAAGCATCATGCCTGACAACTATTTCTACTTTTATCTGTTACTTACACAGCAGCAACAACCAATGTATTAATAAAGCGAAATAGGTAAACAAGCAGGAAGCTGCCCCCAGGAGCTTACAATTGAAAAGTGAAGAAGACCAGAGGAGAAAGCCAGAGTCTGAACAAATGTATTTGCATGTATTTAGACTTCATTTCAGTAGGGGATGAAAGCTGATGTCTGACTCACACATTCAGCGGAAGTAGGGTTGCCATCCTCCAGGTACTGGGGAGAAAAATGGCACCTCTGTACTCGTACCAAAAGGTTTAGAAAAACAGTACAGGAAACTATATACACAAAGTGCAAATATTTATAAGCTACTGAGGTGAAACATAGATCATATATGTGACATATACACAACACAATTATATACAATATGTACAGTTCAAACAAAAAATGTAGAGAAATTTCCAAAGGTCTCAACTGAGTACCAAAAATATATAGAGGAAGTTCCAAAGGTCTCAACTGAGTACCAAATGAATGCTAATATTGTAATCCTTGTGTAAAGTTCATATAGAGCCACAATCATCGATGGATAGGGCCGTTTCAGATCCACAGCAATCAATGATTGTGGCTCTATATGAACTTTACACAAGGATTACAATATTAGCATTCATTTGGTACTCAGTTGAGACCTTTGGAACTTCCTCTATATATTTTTGGTACTCAGTTGAGACCTTTGGAAATTTCTCTACATTTTTTGTGCGAACTGTACTTATTGTATATAATTGTGTTGTGTATATGTCATGTATATGGTCTCTATCCTCCAGGTACTAGCTGGAGATCTCCTGCAATTACAACTGATCTCCAGTTGATAGAGATCAGTTCCAATGGAGAAAATGGCGGCTTTGGCAATTGGGCTCTATGGCATTGAAGTCCCTCCCCTCCCCAAACCCCACCTTCCTCAGGCTCCGTCCAAAAACCTCCCGCCGGTGGCAAAGAGGGACCTGGCAACCCTAAGTGGCATAGACCTGAGGTGGCAGAATGGACATCAGACTGAAAGAGGAAGATCATCCTTTTGGATGTTCTCCCTGCAAACCGCAAACTGGCAAACCAAGCCAAAGAGAGGGGATGGAACCTTTCTACTTGCTGGCTTTCTATTGGCATGAACATTTTAACGTGACAGAACATCCAAAGTTGTAATCCACCATGTTCAGTTGGAAGTCGTGTAATCCAATCATCTTCAGCCCTTTCGAGACCTGGGACCTGCTAAGCATAGGAACTGTGGAGCTGCAAGCATGTGGCAGGATGTTATTTGACATCACAGTCATGTGCAAGGAAGAACGAGGTCGGTGTTATGACTTCCCTGGAATCAAGGCCGGGACGATAAGGAGACCCAAGAGAGCTGGGGGCAGGAAGTGGACTGAGTCAAGGGTCTGGACCACAGAGGAATCCTCTCCAGTTACTGAGTGACCTTCCCTTGGGGTTGCAACCACCCAAAAAAGGAAAAGAGAAGAGGTCCTTGCAGCAAGGAAGAAAGAAACACAAAGTCAGGATGCAAGGAGAATATAATGCAAGGAGAATATAAACAAATATACAGTTAATCACGTAATTATTTCTAGTAGGGTTGCCAGGTCCCTCTTCGCCACCAGCAGGAGGTTTTTGGGGTGGAGCCATAGGAGGGCGGGGTTTGGGGAGAGGAGGGACTTCAATGCCATAGAGTCCAATTGCCAAAGCGGCCATTTTCTCCAGGTGAACTAATCTCTATTGGCTGGAGATCAGTGGTAATAGAGGGAGATCTCCAGCTAGTACCTGGAGGTTGGCAACCCTAATTTCTAGTATAGGATAATACTTGTGCCCCCCCCACACACACATACACACATATTAGTATAAAAATACACTTGACACTATAGTTCCAAAAGTAAAAATGTATACTACATATGGCAAAAATCATCTAATTCAAACTATGCAAAAAGCATGAACACTATATCACAGAATTAAAAAAAATAGCAACCTGTGCTATATTTGGCAATGGTATATCCACAGCTGTACAACCTTCTACAAAAGGCATAAATGCCACAAATTGTTCAAAAGTTGTGGCATTTATGCCTTTTGTAGAAGGTACCGCTTCCAGCAATGATTCGTCTTGATGCTAGTTCTTCAGTATGGCGGGAGAAAAGTAAAGTAAAAAAAATCCCTGTCCCCTCAATGGTGTTACATCACTTCTGGGGGAAACCTGGAAGTGATGACACACCTCTCTAGGAATCACCAGAAACTCTATGGCCCTCTGTAATGTCTCGCCCCCCTTCCCTGTCTCCCTGCAGCTCCTCTCATCATGCATGCAAAGATGCAGGAGGAGGGCCGGATGAAGACATGCTGAGGTCCTAAATTCTGTCGAATTACCCCAAAAAAGGAGAGGAATACATGCAAAAAACAGCAGCAGCAGCACAATCTTCCACCTTCTGTCTTTAAAAAAATGCATTCTGAGAACAAAGCATCCATTCTACGGTATGAGGGGAGGCCATAAAGAAGGGATAAGATCTTATTTCTTCTGCGGATTTCATAAAGCCATTAATGACTAAGACGTTCAGCTTCCCCCAGTATAAGACTGTTACACCGGTTGGTTGTTTTTGTTGTTATTGTTACCGTCAATTCACAGCGGACTCATGGCGACTATATAAGGTTTTCAAGGAAAGAGACAATCAGAGGTGGTTTGCCATCGCTCGGTGATAATGTACTTGCATGATGTTCAATTTGCCTCGTTCAGCTTTCACTGGCGGAGCGTTGATTGTTAATGCAACTTCCATTGTGCAATGGATAGGATGGTATTATGATGCTATTTGAAACGCCGTTGTTGACTCTCGCCCGCGATAATCTGCGGGGTCGCCTCTGCAGCAGATTGAAGTGGAGTAATGGCATTTATACAACCAAATCTTGCTGTAATCTATGAGTTTTATATAACTTCCCCTTATGATCATAAAGGGGATTAATATATGAATTTTTTTTTTTAAAAGCGCCTCTTTGCTCTTCTTTACTAAATAAAGTACATCCCTGAGAACTGGAGGGAAGGATAATAATGGATTTAAGGGGTATTAGATCTTACCTCTAATGGAAACAGAAGAGAGATGTAAACTGTAATTGTGCAGTGGATCGCCATTCTTCCCCCTAAACCACTGGTTCCCAACCAGGGGTCCATGGACCCCCAGGGGTCCGCGAGAACTAAATTAAGGTCCGCGAAACAAAGGTATAAACCCATAATAAATTAATATTTTCAATTAAAAGTTCTCTATTATAAAATATATATATTCAAATATAATTCTAAGTTTAATGTTTAACTAACAGTTATGATTAAAGTTTATTTTCAAATTCCTGGAATTTTTATTTTGAACCTTGGGGTCCCTGCACCGAACAAAAAAGTCCTAGTGGTCCCTGGTCAAAAAAAGGTTGGGAACCACTGCCCTAAACGAACCCAGATATTGGATACTGATAAAGTATTCTACCCTGACCTAAATGGCCCAGGCTAGCCTGATCTTGTCTGATGTTGAAAGCTAAGCCGGGTGGTACCTGGTTAGTATTTGGATGGGACATAGGGTTGCCAGCCTCCAGCTACCAGCTGGAGATCTCCTGCCATTACCACTGACCTCCAGCCGCTAGAGATCAGTTCCCCTGGAGAAAATGGCCGCGTTGGCAATTGGACTCTATGGCATTGAAGCCCCTCCCCTCCTCAGGCTCCGCCCCCAAAACCTCCTGCCGGTGGCAAAGAGGGGCCTGGCAACCCTAATGGGACACCGCTAGAGATGTGGCCTGCGAAAACCACCACCCCCCCATTTTTCCTGGGGCCTTCAGGCCTGCACTTTCACCTCATGCAAATATGAGCAGACTGGGCATAAAAAGATTGGTTTCCGTGTAATCTTAAAGCATGCACGGCATTATCCTTCCCCACGCTGGAATAATTCTCATTTAGTTGCAGACAGCAAGGAAGGAGGGCACGCTCCTGTTTTTTTTTAGAGGGTGGTGCAGTATTTCCGTTTGACAGGAGGTGGGGGTCTTGCCGTCTTTTTCTTTCCAAATGTACCTGCCTACTGCAGCACTTTTCAAATGATCCCTCTTAAGGGTGCTCCATACATGCCTTGCCTGTCAAGAAAGCCCCGTCCCTATTTCCTGAGGAACCTCTGTGCATTACTGAGGACTCTGGGGGATGTTCTCAGCAATGCATTTTATTGGAGGCCCGTTTTGCGGAAGGAACATGGTGGTGAAAGGCCAAGGACCTCATTCCCCTCAGAAGTCCCCTCAGTGTCCTTCTGTGACTGGGGGAGTGGAGGGGCACACACTCCCTGATGTAGGGTTCCCAACTTCCAAGGGGAGCCTGGAGATCTCCCACAATTATAAATGATCTCCACGTAGGTGAAGGAAGTGTAGAATTTCAATTTATTTGATTTAATCCTAGCATGTTAGTCATTCACAAGATATATAAAGAATATGGGAGCACCAAAAGTATTATTCTATAAAGGCACAAGTGTATTAAAATAATATTTGTAAGCTGTAGTTATCTATATAAGCCAGTAGGGAGCAGTATAGCCTAACAAATGTTTACTTCTGCTAAAGGTTTTGAACAGGTGTCCACTCTTAAGAATGATGTCAGTGACCGGTGCAGAATCAACAAGTTAGTAAATTGAGCTCATGGGGTGGACACATTATACTGCATCATGAAATCTGAGAGGACAAAAGGCTTTGAAACTGTATAAAAACTGAGATGGGAGGCGTGGACATTTTGAAAGAGTCCTATTTTCCAGCCACGAGGCAAGCTCTTTCCTTGCTAGCAAAATAAATTACCCTCTTGCTTCTAAAAACCCGAGTTGTCTCAGTTCTTGGTTGAATCTGGCCAAAGAACGAGTGGCTTTTTGCATCCTACATAGGGTTGCCAGCTCCGGGTTGGGAAATACCTGGAGATTTTGGGGGTGGAGCCTGAGGAGGGCGGGGTTTGGAGAGGGGAGGGACTTCCGTGCCATAGAGTCCAATTGCCAAAGCAGCCATTTTTTCCAGGGGAACTGATTTCTGTTGCCTGGAGAACAGTTGTAATAGCTGGAGATCTCCAGCCACCACCTGGAGGTTGGCGACCCTATCCCCACACTATAGGGCTCAGTTCCCCTGGAGAAAATGGCTGCTTGGGAAGGTGGGCTCTATAGCATTACCCTCAGCTGAGGTCCCTCCCCTCCTCAAACCCCACCCTCCCTAGCCTCCACCCCCAAATCTCCAGCCCTGGGGTTGGCAACCCTACTAGAGGGCCAGCTTTGGCACAGGAACCACCAGTTCCTGATCGAGGGCCAGAAAATGAGTTGACACAGTGTATTTGCCAGGCCTATTTATCCTCATACCTTCTGGGGACATAAATAAAAAAACTACAGAACAAAGTCAGCATTCTCGGGTTGCTGTGAGAAGTGGGTGGCCCGGGATGCCCGTGATCTTTCTAATGGGTGCTTCCCCCCCACCCCACCCCATTTCCCTCTGTCTTTCTCCCCACACCTCCCATCCCCACTTTGTTGAGGCAAACAAAGAAAATGGTATAAAATAAAATATGTCAGTGAATTTGCGAATTCTACCTCCCCACCCAACTTCCCTCCAAGAAGTTTCATTGTTTGAATGCAAATTACATGCATTTACTGTTGTTCACTTTCAGCTCTCACCCCGCTCAAATTGAGGAAGGCGCTGCGAGAAAGAACCTTGGGGGGGATGGGAAACAGAGGAGACTGGAAAAGAAAGCAGCTTTTCCCACCCTGACTTCTACGCACACAAATCACAAGATGCATCAAGCAAATCCTCGGCCAGTAAATACAGCTCCACACATAAGTGTGGGGGAGGAGAATTGTGAACAGTAGGGTTAAAACATCATAAACTGGAAAAGGTACTGTTTTAGGTTTGCCAACTTCGAGATGGTGGCTGGAGATCTCCCGCTATTGCCACTGATCTCCAGGCGATAAGAGATCAGTTCCCCTGGAGAAAATGGCCACTTTGGCAATTGGACTCTATGGCATTGAAGCCCCACCCCTCCCCAAACCCTGCCTTCCACAGGCTCCACCCCCCAAAATCTCCCTGCCCCAGGATGTAGTGATGGCTGCCAACTTGGAAGGCTTGAAGAGGGGAGTGGACATATTTATGGAGGATAGGGCTATCCATGGCTACTAGTAAAAATGGATACCAGTCATGATGCATACCTATTCTCTCTAGTATCAGAGGATCGTGCCTATTATATTAGGTGCTGTGGAACACAGGCAGGATGGTGCTGCTGCAGTTGTTTTGTTTGTGGGCTTCCTAGAGGCACCTGGTTGGCCCCTGTGTGAACAGACTGCTGGACTTGATGGGCCTGGGTCTGATCCAGCAGGGCTTTTTGTATGTTCTTATGTTCTTATTTTCTTCAAGGGAACAGGTCTCTAGTCTGGAGAGCAGTTGTAATTCTGGGAGCTCTACAGGTAGGGTTGACAGCTCCAGGTTGGGAAATACCTGGATTTGGGGGATGGAGGCTAAGGAGGGTGGGGTTTGGAGAGGGGAGGGACTTCAATGCCATAGAGCCCAACTGCCAAAGCGGCCACTTTCTCCAGGGGAACTGATTTCTATTGCCTGGAGATCAGTTGTAATAGCGGGAGATCTGCAGGCCCCACCTGGAGGTTGGCAGCACTATCTCCAGGCCCCACCTGGAGGTTGGCAACCCTTCTAATGTGGTTCTCACTCCTCTTATACCTATTGCTGATTTTGTACACTCAAAGCTGATGGTGCAAAATCATTCTCTGAGACAGTGTGTTCTTTGCATGCACACACCGCCATTATCCTTAGCAAGAATTTACTCTTGGTTTACCTAAAAAATTGGAATTTCTTTTTGTTTTATGAGATGCCTCCTTTTTTTCTTTCTAAAGCACCAAATTGCAAAAATCTGTATCTGAGACAGGCTTCTCTCGGGGAAGTGAACATGTAGGGTTGCCACTCTCCAGGTAGTGTTGAAGGAAAATAACAAGCACTGATGGCTACTGGAAACATCAATAAGACTTTTTATAACTCAGTCATAAAAATCAAACCTTATACAGTGAAACAGAAGCAAACAAAGTTCCGTGGTGAAAATAAATTCCGCCGGGTGAGGTCTCCCAGTTGCCAAGTTCCAGGTGAAGGCTGGAGATCCGTTCACTGGGGCGGCACTAGCGGCATGCCGAGCTGCAGATGAAACAGGTACTGCAGGCAAAAGTAGTTGCAGATCGATGTTGGCTGTATGTAGCCGAAGAATTTTGAGCCAAAACTTGATTTTAAAGTATATTGTAACAAGAATTGGGGCTAAATTGCCCGTTACTTTGAGGAGAATTTCCTTAGAATATTTTAAGCCCGAAATAGGATTCCGGTATTTTCCTATTTCGCTGATGCTTTGTCCATCGGGCTTAAGGTGGCTTGAGCTAGTATATTTGACTCAAATGCCAGTGAATAATATCACATCTGTCATGAGGAAGGCATGTACCGTTCTTGATCTCCAGGTAGTGGCTGGAGATCTCTCGGAATTACAACTAGTCTCCAGGATACAGAGATCAGTTACCCTGGAGAAAATGGATGCTTTGGAGGGTGGACTTTATGACATTATACCCCACTGAGGTCCCTTCCCTCTTGCCCTTCCCTGGATCCACCCCCCAAAATATCCATGTATTTCCCAACCCAGAGCTGGCAACCATATGAACAGGGAATCTTTTGCATGATGTCTGTTTGCACAAACAATTCCCCACCTGCCTAGGGAAATGCCTGCTTCCACGAGCTCATAATCTGCCCTTAGCTGGCTCCGTTGGGTATTAAAAACAGAAGAACATAAAGCCTTGCTGGATCAGACCAAGGTCCATCACGTCCAGCAGTCTGTTCACACAGGGGCCAACCAGGGGCCTCTGGGAAGCCCACAAACAAAACTACTGCAGCAGCATCCTCCTGCCTGTGTTCCACAGCACCTAATAGAAAAGGCATGCTCCGTTGATCCTGGAGAGAATAGGTATGCATCATGACTAGTATCCATTTTTACTAGTAGCCATGAATAGCCCTCTCCTCCATGCACATGTCCACTTCCCTCTTCAAGCCTTCCATGTTGGCAGCCATCACCATATCTTGGGGCAGGGAGTTCCACAATTTAACTATTTGTTGTGTGAAGAAATACTTCCTTTTATCTGTTTTGAATCTCTCACTGAGCAATCAGAATTTCTCTAGCGAGAAATGTTCTACCGAGCAATCAGAGAAATATTTTGGCTTATTTAATGAAATGAACAATCTTTGCGAAGGCTTTGGAGACTTTACCGTTTGACTCTGTGAGAACAATGCCCCTCCTTCAGGAAATCTCCACACTTGTCAGGAAGGAAAGGGTGGCAACTGGCAAGACCACTTATACTGTTCCTTCCCCAGATTGCCGGAGTTGGCAGGGCCCAGCAGTCTGCGAAGTATTCCAGATCTTGTCTGTGACCAGAAGGAGGAGCCGCTACAGCGGCCAACGGGGAAGACAAGAAAGAGCAGGTAGAAAGGGTTGAACTCCAGCCCTTCCTGCCTCCGTGTGTGTGACCTCGGGCTGTCAGGTACACGAGAGATCCAGGGGGGTGGGAGTTGCCAGCTGGCACCTGAGGTCACCAGGCAAGGAGAAGTCTTGGCTGTTGCTCCCACGCCCGTCGCCCACCCTGAACGCTGGCCGGAGAAAGAGCCAGGGGGGAGAAAGAACAGCTGCTGAGGTGAAAGGAGGCACAGAGCTGGATCCCTGCAGGGGAAAGATGGGGCTGAGGATCTAACAGCACAGCTGGAATATTGGCACAGGCTCCAGTTCTGTATCTCCAGAGGACCCATGCCTGGTAAGGACTTGCGCTTGGAACTGTCGGCAAGAACTGGCGCTATCTGTCGTTTGGGAAAAGCTGCTCTGTCTGTCTGTGCGTGCGACATACATTCCTTTAGTCAGCGCCTACAACCTGTGTGGTCCCAGTTTGGGGCAAAGATGTTATATGGACTTGGAGTAGGGTTGCCAGGTCCCTCCTGGCCACTGGCAGGGGATGTGGGGGTAGGTTTGCTAGATCCAGGCTGGGAAACTCCTGGAGATCTGGGGATGGATCCTGGGGAGCAGAGGGACCTCAGTGGGGTACATTGCCACAGAGCCCGCCCTCCAAAGCGTCCCTTTTCTCCAGAGGAATGGATCTCTGTAGTCTGGAGAAGAGCTGTCATTCCGGGGGATCCCCAGGTCCCACCTGGAGGCTGGCATCCCTAACTTGGAGTGAGTGGGGCAAGGCAGGTGATATCTGTTCTTGTCCACACAATGGGCCTTCCCAAGTGGGCACCCAAGTGCCCCTAATCTCTGCCAATATCTCCACTTTAATGTTCGTCCGGTGGATAAATTGGGTGGGTGGGGATTTCCCACAGCAACTTGCAGCGGAAAGGATATTTCCCTTACACCGGCTACACCCGTGGATGTCGCTTGGTGAAGCCGACTTGTTTTCTCTAACACTGGTGTAGAGTTACTCCAGTCGACGCTCGTTGAAATAGGCTTTGGGACCGGAGCTGTTTTGCATAGGATCGCACTGTAATGGTCCTGTCTAAGCCACATTGTTGAAATAACCTATGTAAGATTTGTGGCAACCACTCTGTCAAGGAAACTGGAGTTCCTCAATCTGGGATAATCAAGTAGAAGGAGGGATTTTGGCTAAGTCATCTTTTCCCCCCACCTTTGTATGAATGCCTGTGATCCCAGGGGGATTTGTGGCTGTTTCTAAGAACATTAACCGAAATCGACACCCTTGGTCTTCAGTATCCATGCTCTGTCTGTTCGGGGATAGGGTGCAGGGGTTGGAATGGGATCTGGGAAGCCAGGCTTCAGCTCTTTTATAGAGCCTCGGTTTCCACATCTGTAAAATGGGAGCATTGACGGCCTACCACAAAGAGGGATGAGGGGCTAGAAGTACTAGAGAGCGAAACCAGACTGCTGAATTTCTGAGCACACCTACTGGGAAACAGGTCCTCTTGCACTCCGCAGGACTTACTTCTGAGTAAACATGCTGAGGGCCAGGCTGAGCCTTTGTGCACACCGTTCATTTCTTCCCACCTCCAGGTAGGGTCACCAACAGACCTGGAGAAAAAATGTTCTGTCCCTTGAACAGAAGGCTTCATGTGTGGATAGGGGCAGCTGAAGGTTTTCATGGATTGGAGGTAAAGAACATCCCCCTGGTACATGACATCCCATTAAGCCTCTATTAAAGGGACTGGTCATTCTCCCGGCACGGGGCAACCCAAGCTCCAGAACCCCAATGAAAATGGGAATGTAGACAACCTTCCTACAGAGCTTGCTGCTAATAATGAGTTAACAGTTTCTCCTTTTGATTACTTATTAGAGGAGGAGGCTCTTGCTTGCATGTAACCAGTTTTATTTGATTTGGATTGCCTGTTGAATACAAGATGTATATCTTTTGAGTGCTAATGTTGCCTGTAGAATGACTGCAGAGTATTTTAAATGTTCTAGTTTCTTCCGTACCTTTGGGGTGGGGTTTGTGTTAAGGACGGGTCATACTTTGTTTATTTAGATTTTTATACCATGCTATTCTCCCCAACGGGGACCCAAAGCAGTTTATATCATTCTCCCCTCTCCTGTGTTATCTTCACAACAACTCTGGGAGGTAGGTTAGGTTAAGGCAGAGTGAATGGCCCAGGGTCACCCAGCAAGCTTCCATGATGGAGTGAGGATTTAAACCTGGTTTAGGGCAACCTTCTGCCACCCCATGGAAGTGACATCACGGTGTCACACAATGTGCTAAGAATTTCCCAAACCTCTATGGTAAAAACCATTGAGATTTGGGAAATTCCTAGAGTGTCACCAATGCTGTGACATCTCTTCCAGGCCTGAAACCAGAAGTTATGTCACAGCGTCTCCAATTTTGAAGTCTCTAGTGCTCCAACTTCTTAGTCAGAAACTCAAACAACTTTGCCACACTGGAGATGTAAATGAAGATATAATATTTCATCCTGTTGTCTTTGAATGGTTGGATAGCAATTGCAGAACATGTTTATTTCAAAATCTAATTCTTTGCCTGGTGGTTGCCGTGAAAAGGAATTCTGAATGTTCTGGGAGGGGTGGAATAAAACTGGACAGGGGAACTCCTCATTAGGGTCTAGTGACTTAGGACCTGAGCCAGGTGAGTAAATTCCCCATGCCCCAGGGTAGAACAATGGGCCTGCAGGACTCAGCATGGCGCACTTTTTTGGTCTTCTGAACAAGGTTTCTTGAGAATTGATTGGCTACGTCATGCTGCTGTGCTTAGACCAGGTATGATGAAACATACTTTTCAAAACCAGTGAACCAAAAAAAGTGGCTTTAATTTCCACCGATCTAAATCCTGACCCGTTCTATTTGAGCTCAGCATAATGATGGGAATTACACCAGCTGGAATGAAAAGGCGGCTTGGCTCCATGCCGGCTGGGGAGGGGCAAATGTGTTTAAGAATGTGATTAAACTGTTGGTGAAGCATTCCTCACGTCGCAGTTGTGTAAATGTCAGCTCTTGATTCTCTTGGGGTGTGCGTGAGCACTTAGCACAAATTGTGGTATGTTACACAGAAGCACCTTTTCAGTTTGATAGGGGAAAAACATACCCATGGAGGAGATGGCCAGGCATGATTCCCAGTTCTACCTATCTTTCCACTTAAGAGACAGCATGAACACATGAACACATGAAACTGCTTTATACTGAATCAGACCCTTGGTCCATCGAAGTCAGTACTGTCTACTCAGACTGGCAGTGGCTCTCCAGGGACTCAGGCAAAGGTCTTTCACATCACCTCCTTGCCTAGTTCCTTTAATTGGAGATGCTGGGGATTGAACCTGGGACCTTCTGCATGCCAAGCAGATGCTCAACCACTGAGCCACGGCCCCTCTGAGCCACGGTGTAGTGGTTAAGAACGGTGGTTTGGAGTGGTGGACTCTGATCTGGAGAACCAGGTTGGTTTCCCCACTCCTACACACGAAGCCAGCTGGGTGACCTTGGGCTAGTCACAGCTCTCTTAGAGCTCTCTCAGCCCCACCTACCTCACAGGGTGTCTGTTGTGGGGAACCTCTAATCCTGGGGAAGCTTGGAGTCAGCAATGGGCTGGATGAGGGTGAATAATGTAGGCCCAGGTCACAGATACTGCCGGGAGGGTGCTTTTTTTACCTTTGCCAAATTAGGCAGCTGGTCCCCTACCTGTCTCGCCCTGATCTAGCCACAGTGTTCCATGCAACGGTCACCTCCAGGCTAGACCGCTGTAACTCACCATATGCAGGGCTACCCTTGAGACTACTCCAGAAGCTACAACTGGTCCAGAATGCGGCGGCGCAGATCTGAAGCGGGTCTGTGCCTTTCAAGTGTCTAGGCTCTTAGAATAGACCACTTCCCAAGAAGTGATATGTTATCCCATTCAGCCAGTCACCTACTAAGCAGGACTCAACTACTTTACCTACTTTAAAAAAGCAAGTCTTTTTATTGATGTACTTCCAGTAAAAATGTATATGTAAGTTACAAAGTCTTCACATTCAGTTACAATGTATTCAGTAAAAGCAAGCAAGTTCTACATACTATTCAGTTTTAAAATCCAACTCTTAAAATATAAGTCAAATAAGTCTGATTTAGTTCAAAGTATCTAATTCACAATATCTAGAATAATACGAAGCCATACATACCGATACACCTTCTTCTGAGACACTCTGAAAGAGGTCTGAAGTCTAGCCCATTCCTTGCCTGTATTTACACTGTTTCAATCACCTTGACAAGGAGTTGAAAAAATCCTAAGAAATTTTTATGAGGGTTACACTGTAGCCCTGTTTTAGGAATGTTCTTAGTTGCTCTATTTTAGAAGACCATATTTGGACATCCACTCCCTTTAGGCTAAGCATAGTATTTCTCAAATAGTCAGTGTTGAGTTTTGTTTATACATTTTATAACCAATTTTATCATCATTCTCATCTTCATAACCATACGATGAGTTTAAATCCATTAATTAACTTCTAGCTTTCTGTTTTCATGTTTAAATAATAAAATGCAATATATTGTTTTCATTACATCATGTCATCATGAGTCAGCATTGAATATCCTTGAAGTTCAGAGGAAAAATATTTCTGCTCCTGAAGTCATTGAAAAGGCAGGAGGGCAGTACATGCTGTTCTGTAGCTGAAAAATTAGGAAAAGGGCTACCAGGGATTCTGCTCTTCTCCACTGAAATGGCTGGGGAAGGTCCGGAAAAAATAGGAAAAGTGCAGCACTGTATACCAGCACTGACACTGAAATATCTGCCAGTATAATTCAGAAACATAAGCCTCTGGTTTAATATATCCAGGCTTTCTTTCCTTTTATAAAGTTAATTAAAACCCCTGCTATATTGTTTGCAGTTTATATATATAGTTTGGGTTTTACAGTGAATATTTCTGCATATGTACAACACAAAAATCATAGTATGTGCTGTAATATATCAGAGCCTATAACAGGTCCTTTCAGGAACCCCGTGTAGAGCGCATATTCAACCTGTGCTCTGCCAGCTGCACTGGCTCCAGGTTGAGTAACGAATCAGTGAAGCCAGTGAGGCTGGTGTGTTGAGGAGGAGGAAGGTGGGAAGGAACCAGAGCTCCTTGCTTAACCTCCACTGGCTTAAAAAAAATATTAAATCAATAATGATGATCATTCCCAAGGACATGAAGAGTAGCCAACTCAGTGTTCACTTATTGGCCAATGTGCTTTTGTGTACTCAGAACAGGTAGCTGCCGTGGTCGGAGGCGTGGTCGGTGGAATTCTCTTATTGGTCCTTATTGGGATTGCAGCCTACCTCTTGTGGAAGAAGGTGTACCTGCGGGCTTCTTACGAAGAACTCATCAGCCCTTCCTCCCCTGTTGAGAAATCACCTGGTCTGCCGGAACCAGCTGTGGCCCTATCATCATCTTCAGTTCAGCCTCAAAATTTAAGGTGAATTGGCGTGAGAGCCAGCGTGGTGTAGTGGTTAAAAGCGGTGGTTTGGAGCGGTGGACTCTGGAGAACCGGGTTTGATTCCCCACTCCTCCACATGAGCGGCGGAGGCTAATCTGGTGAACTGGATTTGTTTCCCCACTCCTACGCATGAAGCCAGTTGGGTGACCTTGGGCAAGTCACACTCTCTCAGCCCCACCTACCTCACAGGGTGTCTGTTGTGGGGAGGGGAAGGGAAGGTGATCGTAAGCCGGTTTGAGTCTCGCTTAAGTGGTAGAGAAAGTCGGCATATAAAAACCAACTCTTCTTCTTCTTCTACACATTATGGTATGGAATGAGGCGGGGGTGGGGTGGAGACCAAAATGTCAGCGTTCTGTGCTGGGCTGCCCTTGAAATACACATGAACAAATAAAGATGCCTTATACTGAACCAGACCCTTGGTCCATTGTGGTGAGAATTTTTATATTAAATATTAGTTTGGCTTAAGAAGAACCATCTTTATACCTTAATATATTCTAACCTGTAGTTTAGAAGCCACATGAAGGCCTGACTAAGGCCTCTAGCTGACCCAAGCTTCCAACTAGGCCCCTGACCTTAAAGGGTACAGGAGATTGCATTTTTAGGAGTTAGTCAACCAAAACACATTAGATGCCCCAAATGATGTTTAGGGATAGCAAGGTCATTTAGGCCGGCAGCAAGTTGTCTGCTTACCGCATGGGGGGAATTGTTTTTGTACACGGGCTGACGGAGGAACAAACAGTTGTCAGGGACCCTGGATATGGGAAACTTATTTTGGAACAGGATATTTTCCAAACAAGATTAGCCATGATTTGTGAAAACCCATCTCCTGAAGAATTTGAAAGGAGGTGTCCGGTTGGGACCCCCTTCTCACGGTTTAACCTATAAAAGGCTAGTCCAGCTGCCCAGTCCTTTGTCCTTTTAAGCTAAATAACAATACGTTTTTAATTTAGGGTTGCCAACCTCCAGGCACTAGCTGGAGATCTCCCGCTATTACAACTGATCTCCAGCCGATAGAGATCAATTCAACTGGAGAAAATGGCCGCTTTGGCCATTGGACTCTGTGGCATTGAAGTCCCTCCCCTCCCCAAACCCCGGCCTCCTCAGGTTCCGCCCCAAAAACCTCCCACCAGTGGCAAAGAGGGAGCTTGCAACACTATTTTAAGTAGACCTTTTCCAGAACACCTTTGTATGAGCTGAATTGTTGATCTGGGGAGGGGCTGTGGCTCAGTGGTAGAGCATAATCTTGGAATGCAGAAGGTCCCAGGTTCAATCCCTGGCATCTCCAGTTTAAGGGACTAGGCAAGTAGGTGATGTGAAAGACCTCTGCCTGAGACCCTGGAGAGCCGCTGCTGGTCTGAGTAGACAATCCTGATTGTGATAGATCAGTGGTCTGATTCAGTATAAGGCAGCTTCATGTGTCCATGTGACTGCATGCAGTGATTTTGGGACTGATTAATAATTTCCACTTCTGGCTCAAGTATCAACTAATAACAATTATGCTGTTATTATTATTAATAATAATACTATAACACTTTCAAGTGTTTAGACCTTCCATATATCGTCTAATCTCCCTAATCATCTGTACGTGAATGATAAATTTAAGCATCCCTTTTATTGTTCCTATAAGGAATGGCTAGCATCCTGGATTGCGGACGGTGGAATAAAAATGTTATAGATAAGTAGGGTTGCCAGGTCCCTCTTCACCAGTGGGAGGTTTTGGGGCGGAGACTGAGGAGGGTGGGATTTGGGGAGGGGAGGGACTTCAATGTCATAGAGTCCAATTGCCAAAGAGGCCATTTTCTCCAGGTGAACAGATATCTATCAGCGGGAGATCAGTTGTAATAGCAGGAGATCTCCAGCCACCACCTGGAGGTTGGCAACCCTATAGATAAGCGATTTTACAGAGCAGTATTATTGCACTATAAATCTCTCCTGCGTTTCAAAGTGCTCAGTTTTAGCTAACTTATTTCTAAAGAAAGTACAACAGTCTCTTGACTCCTTTTTGTGTTCCAAATTTGACTGAAAACTGTGGTTGTCTTTGGCAGAACAGGAAGCGTCCCTTTCATTGTTCCACCAAAATTTCATAAGCAAGCTTGGATTGATATGACAAACGGAGAACAAATTCAAGATGACAGTGATCCTTATGTTACCCCTGACTCTGGGCCTCGGTCTTCTTTCCATTCCTTAGGTAGGTCGACGCTGACCAGATGAGTAAAACTTTTTAGGAACTGGAGTACGTGTTGTATCGACAATATACATTGTTTTAGGGAATCTTCCATGCATCATTTGTATAACAAAGAGGGTTGGTACTTTCTTTTCTTGGTCACACTGGGTTTCCAGTGTTGAATGGAGTGTAGCAAACGCAACAGTGCAATCTTATATTGAGTTTCTCCGCTTTGTTGAAACCAATGTGTTTACCATGGGGTAACTGCATAGGATTGCATAGTAAGGGTGTATATTGTTTTGAAGGAAGGGTTTTCAATTCTCGTGCCACCTGTTGTCCCAGGGGCTTCACCTTGCAATGGTCCCCAGTTGGCCAGAACGGCAGACGGGTCATCTGTGGGATCGTTGAAAGCTCTGATAGCTACACAACTGCATTTACAATGTTCGTATGAGGAATCTTTTTAGAAGAAAAAGCTCCAGTTTTTTCCCTGGGGAAAGTTACTGCTTTCTTCTTCTTCTTCTGGTCACTCTTCTCTTTCCATGGCCTCTTGTTGTGCTTCTGCACTGCCTGTAAATGAAGGTCTGTCCTGAAGGTTGTTTTCTGCTACTGGAATGCCAACATTTATCTCTCTTTTTTTTGGCTGTTGTTGCCATAGACTTCATAGAATGCAACTCAGGATGGGTGGGACTGATTTGGTTTTCTAGCTCTGCTAACCTTACCTACAGTGTGGCAAAGTGCCCTGCCAACGGGCCTTAAGTTCCATAGTCTGCAGAGTAGCCTCTTCACACAGGTATATGTGTCACCTGAAGATCACTCTCTTGATGACCCTCAGTCAATTGTATGAACAGGCTCCACTGAACAGTATTGCTCTTAAGACGTAACGGGAGGTGACGTGAACATTCCCTCGGGCATGCTGGAGATATTTTTGCACATTCACACATGCAAGTTGCCACTGCAGCCATCAAACAGTAAATACACCTATGTGTGATTTTTTTTGTTTTGCTGTCAAGTCACAGCTGATTTATGGCGACTTTGTAGCGTTTTCAAGGCAAGAGATGTTTGGAGGTAGTTTGCCATTGCCTTCCTCCACATCAAGACCCTGGTATTCCTTGGAGGTCTCCCATCCAAATACTTGCCAGGGTCGAGGCTGAGTGTATGTGACTGGCCCAAGGTCACCCAGCAAGTTTCCTTGGCAGAGTGGGGATTTGAACCTGGGTGTTCCAGGTCCTAGTCCTACACCTTAACCACTAAATTTTTATGTTTTTATTTATCTCGCACTTCTGTCCCTAGTGAGAACCCCAAGGGGTTATCACATTCTCTTCCACTCAATCCTCTCGACAACAACTTTACAAGGTAGGTTAGATTAAAAGAACATGATGGGTTCAAAATCTCCCATTAAAGCCTGAAGAACTTCCCTCTGTCTGCCTGCCTGCCTGCCTGCCTGTCTGTTTCTCTCTCTCTCTCTCTCTCTCTCCAGTATGTTTGGTGCATTTGGTAACTTGCTGTGTTGATTTCTTCCCTATTGTGAAGCTGGAGCATACCAGGTAGGAACCATCAACCCAGAGCTGTATAAGTTCCCCGAGGACAAAAGCGAGACAGACTTCCCCGAGGGCTGCATTGGCCGGCTGTGGTTCTCCGTGGAATACGAGCAGGAGTCGGAAAAGCTCCTTGTCTCCTTGACCAAAGCCCGGAAGTTGCAGCCTCCTTCTAACTCCTGTAGCCCCTTTGTGAAAATCTACCTGCTGCCGGACGAGAGACGCTATTTGCAGTCTAAGATCAAGCGCAAAACTCTCAATCCTCAGTTCGATGAGGATTTTATTTTCCAGGTACGCACTTCTTGCAGTGACATGTTGAGTGGATATGTGATGTTGAATTATTTCCTAGGCATCTGATAGGTGAGAATCAAATGACATGTTACAGGCAACTTGTGTGCAGTGGAAGCCTGGTGACCCTTTGGTTTTTTGGCATACCAAGAAATACTTTGGGAGGGGGTGACTGGGGGCGCAGAAGTAGCTGGAAAAATTGGCACTTAACCCTTTCCCTGCCTACCATTTCCCTGCTCCAAATATCCCTCTTTTTGACCCCGAGGCTTTTTTCTCAACTAAAACCAGAGTTTTCATTTTAAAGGGTGTTAAGTAGGGTTGTGCACATCAATATACCCGAATGGAAAATAAACCCGAAATTAGCCATTTCAGCAATATTCAGGTTTGGGTTTTACTGAATACTACAACCTGGAAATCTGCCCGAAGCCAAATAGGTGATTCTTGAAAAAGCCGAATAATTATGCCTCCACAGGAGCTTCAAAAAAATCCCCATAGACTATAATGGACCCGAATTTTTTCGGTAAACCGAGAAATAAAGCCAAAATACCCCTTTACTGTTATGGGTATTTGGCTTAATCTGGGCTTACCCAAAAAAAAATCATGCCCAATAGGCCCGAAATTTACTGATTTTTTTTTGCATGACTAGTATTAAGAGTCAAAATTGCTCACCTCTGATGTTTCAGCATGAGTTATTGCTCTGCACCTGTCTCCTGACTAGAAGGAATTCTTGCCCAGAGCAGTGACTCATACAGTTATGCAGTGTGCATCCTCTTCTGGAGATATGTAATTCCACTGTGGCAACCTTTCCCCAAAAATCTATGTTTAGAAAACTCCTTGTTTTTAACTTGCAATGTTCTGCTTGCTACTCTTCAGGTTTCCAGTAACACCTTATACCAGAGGACACTGAAGTTTTGTGTCTACCATGTGGACAAACAAAAGAAGCACATTCTCTTAGGCCAAGTAATGGTCCCTCTAAAAAATGAAACCTTAAGCGGTGACAACAAAGTTGTCATCTGGAGAGACTTGGAAGCAGAAACCCTGGAGGTAGGCAACTAATTAAAGGTTAAGTTCATTAGAGAAATGCCAGAGTGGTTTGTTTTTCATTCAGAACTCTCCCACCTTGTCAGTGGGTGGTGGAATTCTAGAGAATCCAACACGCATCGTACAATCGGATGAGATGGAAGGAAAGCAAATTCAAAGAATGTATAGTTTAGGATGGTGATCATGTACATAAAGTAGAAGGTATCTGGAATGTATGACTGGGACAATTAGTCATATTATGGAGTAATCTGTTCCCTGTGATTGTATTGTTTCGGTTTGCTCAGAATACAGTTTAAAAAAAAGTTGTTATTTTTGCCATCAAGTCATAGCTGACTTTTGGTAACCCTGTAGGGTTTTCAAGGCAAGAGATGTTCAGAAGTGTTTTTCAAGCACTTGCCTCCACTTCACGCCCCGGGTATTCCTTGGAGGTCTCCCATCCAAATAGTTGCCAGTGTCAAGGCTGAGAGTGTGTGACTGGCCCAAGGTCACCCAGAAAATTTCCATAGCAGAGTGGGGATTTGAACTTGGGTTTCCCAGATACTAGTCCGACACTTTAACCACTACACCACGCTGGCTCTCACAGTTCAAAATACGGACATTGAATAGGTTGGCATGGAGGTAACATGATCCAGCTAAAGTTAAGCAAGCCCAGATCACACCGACAAGCATTCCCCCTTCTGAGGTGCTTCCTGCCTCTCTTCCAGACAACCAGTCTTGACACAGGTACACGTGGTTATTAAGTCCTTTCACTTAACAAATTTGATCCATGGGGTGGGTTGCAGGTGCTGCAAAACCAGTAACATGGAAAAGACTCCTCATAAACCAGAGACTAGTGGCTAGAGGTCATTTGTTTTTTTCTATTCTGACCCATATAGTGTTGTTGTGTGCAGAGGGACACCGCCTTAAGAATGCTGAGACACTGAGGTCATTTATGCATGGGAGCATGAGGTTTGTCGCTTGCTGGACCCACACTTGCCTGTTGGGAATCTATGCACCAGCAGTCTCCATGCTCAAATCAAGTCCCCTTCCCTTTAAATGCTGCTTTGTAATTAGCTTACTTTGTAGAGCTTACAGTGAGAGAAAATCCCCCCCGCCCGAAACCCAATTGATGCATAAAAAACCATTTTAAGAACAAAAAAACAAAAAACAGAGCAGTCTGAAAGGGGTGGGGGGAAGAAATCCAAGTCTCAGTTTTAAAAAAGCCTTTCTTCTGCTCAGAAAGCGCTCCCAGGAAGCATTGGAATCCCCGCCTCTTTACATGCTGCTTTGTAATTGGCTGTGAGAGAAACCAAGCTTGCATGCCCTGCGCTTTGCCTCATGCACAGGGATTTCACCTGGGCTGAGCTCAGAGGAGAGGGGAAAATTGGGTTAACAGAGGGACGGGAAGGTCCAGGATTTGTGAGGGCTGGCAGCGAGGTCATCTCTAATGGACAGAAAACTCATAACTCCAAGGAACAGCCGAGACAGACAGATGGGCAAATTTGAGTCCAAGTACCCATAAATGACCTGAGACGGCAGTGGAAAGACAGGGAACAGAATACATGCCCCTTTGTGTGATTTTGGGGGTGAAGGGCAAGAAAAACACACATACGCCAAGTAGGATAGATGTGCATGCTGATTCTGTCACTGGATCTAGGTATGCTCGAACGCCCGCTGGTTTGGCTCACACCCCGTTTGCCGGTTGTGAACAGGAGGCTGATTTTTCATTGGACTGTTTGTTCGTTGACCCATCTGTGGTTGTTTGGCAGGTTGCTTTACCCTCCTCGTTTCTACCACCGCAGTACAGCACAATTGACTTTTCACATATGCATGTTCTGACCCAATCAATTGACTTCTGCTCTCCCCATCCTCTCTGCTCTGCCGCTCCGCTCAGCGGGAAGTCGTTTTAATGAGACAGTTTAATCAATCACAAATAGTACAAATTAATCATAAATATGTGCAGTTTTTTTTAAAAAATCCTACTGTTCAGTGTTTTCTAAGTAGTCGTAAGGGATGTTAATGGCTGCCAATCTGTTTAAATCCTCAGTGTGTTTTCACATATATGCAGATTTGGAAAAAACAAACTTGTTTGGCAGACATTAAAGTAATTTGGTGCCAGACCAAACAGACCTGGTGGTTGGTTCGCATTTTCACAGTCAAGCACACTAAGTTTGAACGTCAAAACACTCTTCAGCATTCCTTGTTTAGCTGCTATCTGCTCAACGAAGCTAGAGACAGATTGATAAAACCTTTTATCTGGGAATCTGTCTGTGAATTGGATAATTTGAGGGTTCTTTTAGCAGGGGTGGATTTTAATGCTACATTGGCAGTTGCCAAGTCCCCCCCCCCCGGTCAATTAAGATAATAAGATTTATTATTACGGCATTCGCCAGAAAATATACAAACCTTATCAATAAAACCCATTACATGATAAAATAATCACTTTATAAAAATACAGATAAAATTTAATCAATTAAAATTAAAATGAAATAATGTTTTGATGAAGCTATTGACCAATGTTCTTCTCCATATAAAGCCTCCTTCCGAACATGGTGACATACAATTTTCCCTCAGCTATAATGACTACCTGGGCCGCCTCACGGTGGTGGTGCTGAGAGCCAGAGGCCTGAGATTCCAGAACGACAGACAGGCTGCCGGTAAGTGTTGTGAGAAGTTTAAAGATTCATCGTGTTTTTGAGCAACATTTTTTAAAAGGTGATTTTTTGGGTGCTTGCCTCCTTGAACGGCCCTAATTGGGTGGAAAGGTGGCATATGAATTCTTTCAATAAATTAATTAAATGTGGATTTGATTTTGAAAAACAAACCGTAGCGGAGTGCTTTAGAATAATTGCCAAAATTATATATGTGTGTGTGTGTGTGTGTGTGTGTGTGTGTGTGTGTGTGTGTGTAAAGAGCTGTCAAGATGCAGCTGACTTATGGTGACCTCATAGGGTTTTCAAGACAGGTGATTAAGCAGAGATGGTTTGCCATTTCCTTCCTCTGCAGAGTCTTCCTTGGCACTCTCCCATCCAAGTACTGACCCTGCTTAGCTTCTGAGATCTGACAAGATCGAGGGCTATACTATACTATTCCACACCCCCAAAATGATATATATATATGCCTGCTTCCGCCTCTAGTATTGCTTGGAGGTCTCCCATCCAAATACTTGTCAGGGTTGAGGCTGAGAGTGTGTGACCAGCCCAAGGTCACCCAGCAAGTTTCCATGGCAGAGCAGGGATTCGAACCTGGGTTTCCCAGATCCTAGTCCGACACTTTAACCACTACACCTCTCTCTCTCTCTCTCTCTCTCTCTCTCTCTTTCCACACACATACATGTAGCATTATGGGATGTTATGATTTAACTGTCTCTTTATTATCTTATGTACCCCAACTAAAAAAGAAAAAGAAGAGTTGATTTTTATGTGCCGACTTTCTCTGCTTTCTCTTTCTCTTTAAGGAGAATCAAACCGGTTTACAATCTCCTTCCCTTCCACTCCCCACAACAGACACCCTGCGAGGTAGGTGGGGCTGAGAGAGTTCGGAGAGAACTGTGACTAGCCCAAGGTCATCCAGCTGGCTTCATGTAGAGGAGTGGGGAAACCAACCTGGTTCACCAGATTAGAGTCCGCCAGGCTTAACCACTACTCCACACTGGTTCTCATTAGAGTTTGAGGTTGAGCTATATTCTGAGCCAAATGATCTTTTCCAAAGGTCACCAGCTGGTGGGCAGTAGCCCATATGGGGGTGATTTTGTGATCTTTGGTGGGTTGCATCATTGAGTTGCATCCAACCAGCTTTTCTACTTACGAAAAAGGGAGAAGGAGACCCCTTTGACCACTTAAAAGCCCATACTGGGGACCATGGGACCTGCATGGACAAAAGGCAGGTGGGACGGAGGCTGTTGTGCAGAAAGGAATTGGATGAGATTGAGTGAAAAAGCTGGCTGGATCCAACCCATTGAACCATATTTGTTTTTGTTCTACTCTTTTTAAAGAGAAGAGGAAGATGTAATAGTACTAGTACTAGTACAGACCAGCTTGTTCTGCTCTTCTTACATTTTGTGACATTTATTGCATATATACCGATTTAATACTAATACTTCTGAAGCACAGCAATAAAAAGAATTTAACTAATTCAAATAGATTGCCTCATTACTTGGGGTGGCTATTTTTAATAAGGAAACATACCTTTCAATGAGGTATAAATCCTATAATTTTAGTCACTGATAACAGTAATTGAGCGTATTCAGATATGTGTTGGGGGGACAGATATCTATGGTAAAAATCTAATGTGACTCTGCTCACACTATGTAGGACCCAAGCCAGTGATATTTAGGGCACCAGCCAGCCCCTGCTGTGCCCTGGATAGCCCCAGGCTAGCCCGATCTCGTCAAATCTCGGAAACTAAGCAGGGTCGGCCCTGGCAAGAATTTGGATGGGAGACCTCCAAGGATTACCAGAGTCGTGATGCAGAGGCAGGCAATGAGAAACCACCTCTGTTCATCTCTTGCCTTGAAAACCCTATGTGGTCGCCATAAGTAAGCTGTGACTTGAAGGTGCGCGCACACACACAAAAGCTAGCCCCACCATCAGTACAGTGTTGCATGTTCAGAGCATGCAATAGGCTGTTTCAAGGGAAAGGAGGATCAAGGAACAACAATTTGCTGGTGGTCCCTGACCCATGGAGTGTGCGGCTGTCCTTGACAAGGGCCAGGGCTTTTTCGGCCCTGGCCCCAGCCTTGTGAAGCAGTCTACCAAGTAACATCAGGGCCCTGCAGGACCTAAAGGAGTTTCGCAGGGCCTGCAAAACAGAACGTTTCCACCAGGCCTATACTTGAAGGCAGCCACAAGTCTTTCCATTATCATCAACTGCTGGCCTCCCCATTCCCCCCCCCCAACTTGGTTTGGGGGTCCACTACTGACCTGGCCTATCTAGTGCTTAGCTTTGAAATCTGACAAAATTGGGCTATACCAGGCCACCTTCCCTCCCATCATGCCCTTCATATGTTGTGATATTTAGGTTACCTGACAGTGCTTGATGGCTAACATACAATGGGATTCAGTCATCTGACAGCATATAATAGCTAACGACGCATTTCCTCTGTGACAGATGTGCCCAAACTATTAAGAGATGCACATGAATCTTGAACACCTCCAAATTAATATTGTTTGATCATTCTTTTCTTCACATGAAGCAGATAAATACATAAAGCAGTCCAATTGTGAGATAAAAAATTCACATCTGAATTTCAAATTCAAAATCTGAGCGGCAGAATAGGTTAATGTGGGACGTGATGAGTACTTGTGACTATATATGAGGCAGCGTAGTATAGTGTTAAGAGCCGTGGTTTGGAGCGGTGGACTCTGATCTGGAGAACCGGGTTTGATTCCTCACTCCTCCACATGAGTGGTGGAGGCTAATCTGGCGAACTTCCCCACTCCTCCACATGAAGCCAGCTGGGTAGGGTTGCCAACTGCCAGGTAGTAGCAGGAGATCTCCTGCTAATTCAACTGATCTCGAGCTGATAGAGATCAGATCACCTGGAGAAAAATGGCCGCTATGGCATTGAAGTCCCTCCCCTCCCCAAATCCCACCCTCCTCAGGCTCCGCCCCAAAAATCTCCTGCCAGTGGCAAAGAGGGACCTGGCAACCCTACAGCTGGGTGACCTTGGGCTAGTCACACTCTCTCTGTCCCTCTTACCTCACAGGGTGTCTGTTGCGGGGATTGTAAGGTGATTGTAAGCCAGTTTGATTCTTCTTTAAATCGTAGAGAAAGTTGGCATATAAAAACCAACTCATCTTCCTCCTCCTCCTCCTCCTCCTCCTCTTCTTCTTCCTCTTCTTCTTCCTCTTCTTCTTCTTCTTCCATCTCTGTCAACTAGATCGACCTTAGGTTTCATGAAAACAGCCTGCCCATTTGTCTGGGCTTCTGTTTGGCGGTTCAGATAACGGAGGGTGCACTCGACGGTAACGAATGCGCAGCGCAATTCGCCTTCTGGAAAGTGCTGGGGTTCTTAAAAAACAAAATCAAAATGGAAACAAAACATTGTTTTCTATTGAACCCTTCCAGCCTGTTTGGTTTTCAGTCTTACCTTTTCGTTGCAGGCGTGTTTGTCAAAGTGTCACTCATGAACCATAATCAGTTCATCAAAAGCAAGAGGACCTTGACTGTCCTGGGATCCCCCGATCCTTTGTTCAATGAGACGTTCAGCTTCAAGATTGACCAGATGGAGCTGGACACAGCAAGCCTGAGTTTGTTTGCAATCCAGAATGGCGAGGGAAATGGTAAGGTGCAACTTGTAATCCATGGCATTTTGGGGTATCCTGGTCTCTCTTGCTAAATTGTTATCTTTCTAGAAGGATATTAAGTGTGATTTCTAATATTCAGTTTGCAGGATTTATGTCAGGTTTATAGGAAGGTCCCCCTAGGAGACTGTAACAGCAGAATACATGGAGAGCCAGCTTGGTGTGATGGTTAAGAGCAGTGGAGTCTGATCTGCAGAATCGGGTTTGATTCCTCACTCCTCCACAGGAGTGGCGGACTCTAATCTGGTGAATTGGATTTGTATCCCCACTCCTACACATGAAGCCAGCCTGGGCTAGTCACAGCTCTCTCAGCCCCATCTACCTTACAGGGTGTCTGTTGTGGGGAGGGGAGGGGAAGGTGATTGTAAGCTGGTTTGATTCTTCCTTAAGTGGAAGAGAAAGTTGGCATATAAAAACCAACTCCTTCTCTTCTTCTACACCCCCACACACAAATTAACTCTTAATCTATCAAAGAAGCATCCTTTAACCCTTACTAATATTTCCTCGCCATGAAGTCAAGAACGGTGCCCAGTGCTTCTGTAAGATGGAACTCTGTATGGCAGAGTTCCTCAACGTGGTTCCCATGGGTGCCATGGCACCTGCCAACACTTTTTCTGGTGCCCACCAAGTGGGGTGGACTAGGTGGGTCTTTTGCCTATCAGGGGTTCTGATTGGCTGTGCAGATAAAGAGGTATTCTGTTAAACAGAGCTTTTGCTGAGAAATGTTGAAGCATTACTATTCGGGTGGTTCCTTGGAATTATGCATGAGTTTTCCCTCCATCAGAGATGACCTCACTGCCAGCCCTCCCAAATCCCAGGACTTCCCATTCCGCTGTTAATCCGATTCTTCCTTCTCCCCTGAGCTCAGCCCAGGTGAAATCCCCGTGCATAAGGCAAAGTATGGGACACACAAGCAGGGTTTCTCTCACAGCCAATTACAAAGCAGCGTGTAAAGAGGTGGGGATTCAAGTGCTTCGCCAGAGCTCTTTTTGAGCAGAACAAAGGTTTTTTTAAAACAAGGCTTGGATTTCTCTTCCCCCCTCCTTTCAGATTGCTCTGTTTTTTGTTCTTAAAATACTTTTTTATGCAGCAATTGGTTTTGGGGGGGATTTTCTTTCACGGTAAGCTCTTCAAAGTAATCCAGTTACAAAACAGCATTTAAATGGGCGGGGACTTGATTTGAGTTTGGAAACTGCTGGTGCATAGATTCCCATCAGGAAAGTGAGGGTCCAGCAAGAAACGAATCTCAGGTAGAACTCCCATGCATAAGCAACCCTATTGTGTTTTAAATCCACCTGCTTAGAATTGATTCTCACATTTGTTTGTAGTTACATTCCCTACCACTGCTGGAGCATTCCATGTAGGGATTCATACTAGTGTGGGATGTGACCATGCCATCTGCCTGTCCCATGGGCTCTCAGTCTCAAAAGTTCCCCATGCAGAGTGGGATCTGACCCATGCCGAAGGGGCAACAAGCAGGTCTTCAAAGGTAGCACAAGAGTTGGTTGTGGAAGAAAGGTGTTTGAGAGCATCATAAGCTACTGGGCAGGAGGAAGCAGCTTCTTAACCAAGGATGAGGAGGGGCTGAGGCTCAGTGGAAGAACATCTGCGTGGCATGCAGAAGGTCCCAGGTTCAATCCCCGGCATCTCCAGTTAAAGGGACTAGGCAAGCAGGTGACGTGAAAGACCTCTGCCTGAGAACCTGGAGAGCCGCTGCTGCCAGTCTGAGTAGACAATACTGACTTTGATGGACCAAAGGTCTGATTCAGTATAAGGCAGCTTCATGTGTTCATGTGGTGGTGTACTGTGAAAGTGGAGGATGGGAGACAGCTTTAGCAGGAGGTAGAGAACGTGTGTTAAGAAGGGATGGAAACTGCTATGTATATTGTTGGTGTTGGCAGGGGTGTTACACAACTCATGGGGTCAGGAAACTTGTAGGACCATCCTAAGAAGAGTTATGACCCTTCTAAGCCCATTTACTTCAATTGGCCTTGAATCATACTGTTTTCTCACTTCCGTGTAGAAACCTACACACTGGGCCGCGTGGTGGTCGGGCCCTTCATGTACACCCGGGGCAAGGAGCTGGAACACTGGAACGAGATGGTCAGCAAGCCGAAGGAGCTGGTGAAGAGGTGGCACGCGCTTGCTGTGAGCACCTGATGGATCAGGATCTCCTTTGCGAAATAAATGCTTTCTTTCTGTACTGAAATCTGGGAGAGGAGACTTGTCTGCTGTGCTAGAGGCAACTCTGATGGGTCTCTCAGATGTCTTCTCCACTTAAGTTCCTGACGGCGTGGTGGCTTTGTGACTATGTTAGCTAGCAACTATGCTGGATCTCAAATCTGGGAGCCACACAATGGCACAGTGGAGAGTCCCAAATCAGCGAGAGAGGGTGGTGTGGCCACCTCTCTCTCTCTCTGTCATAGACTACTCAAACTGATAGACTTTTACCAAAGGTCTACCTGAATTTGACCAAGTATTGTGAGCTTTCTGACACAGCATTAGGCACCATTGAAGGGAATGGGCTGAAGGTGTTATTTCTTTTAATGCCTGTGGGGTAGTGGTTAAGGTGTCAGACTAGGACCTGGGGAAACCAGGTTCGAATCCCCACTCGTGCCATGGAAGCTTGCTGGGTGACCTTGGGCCAGTCACACACTCTCAGCCCTGACTCTGGCTAATAATTGGATGAAAGACCTCCAAGGAATACCAGGGGCATGACGCTGAGGCAAGCAATGGCAAACCCCCTCCGAATGCCTCTTGCCTTGAAAACCCTATGGGGTCACCCTAAGTCAGCTATGACTTGTGGGGGGGAGTTTATCCTCCCTTAACCCACAGTACGGAAGACAAGACTGTGTGAATAGGTGTACATACAAGCTAGTGTGTCCACCAAGAGGAACAAAGCTGAACTATTTTCCCCAAAGTTCTGATCTGAGGCTAGGGTTTCATTTTTGTTTTTTATGTCACAATAAACTTAGAGACTAGGGGTATGACTTTTTGTTATGTGCACAAATAATATGAAAAGTTGTATAAACAAAATCAGACCAGACGATTCAATTTCAGCTTCCCTTTGGGGATTTGAACCAATGACCTTTTAATTCACCGTCAAGATCAACAGTCATCTATGGAGAGAAATAAAAAAAATGCTTAGTTGAAATAGAACAGGCTTCCTTCTTCAACAGGATGCTGCATTAATTAATTCAGCGCGCCTGGCTTAGAGCTTTCTTGAGAGTGATTTCCTCTTCAGTACACTGTGAGGGTCAAAAGTAGGAAAAAATATACAAAGTAGAAGCACTGAAATATCTGGGATACAGATACAGCTCTAGGGAAGAGGAAATGTAATGTGTGTAAGTGCTGTCAAGTCACCACCGACTTATGGCAACCCCAGCAAGGGCCTTTCAAGACCAATGAGAAGTAGAAGTGATTTGCCATTGCCTTCCTCTGCAGAGTCTTCCTTGGTGGTCTCCCTTCCAAGTACCAATCCTGCTTAGCTTCCGAGATCTGGTGAGATCAGGCTATGCCTTGCCATCTTCTGGAGGAAATGTTTGCCCCTGCAAACATTGATATGCCAGCCGTATGCCAACCATATATCCCTCTCTCATAATACTAGGACGCTGGGTCATCTGCTGAAGTTGGAGGGTGAGAGATTCAAAACAGATAAAAGGAAGTATTTCTTCACACAGTGCATAGTTAAATTGTGGAACTCCCTGCCCCAGGATGTGGTGATGGCTGCCAACTTGAAAGGCTTGAAGAGGGGAGTGGACATGTTTATGGAGGAGAGGGCTATCCATGGCTACTAGTCAAAATGGATACTAGTAATGATGCATACCTATTCTCTCCAGGATCAGATGAGCATGCCTATTATATTAGGTGCTGTGGAACACAGGCAAGATAATGCTGCTGCAGTCATCTTGTTTGGGGGCTTCCTAGAGGCACCTGGTTGGCCACTGTGTGAACAGACTGCTGGACTTGATGGGCCTTGGTCTGATCCAGCATGGCCTTTCTTATGTTCTTATGTTCATACCTCAGTCATGCATGCTCCCTCCCCTCTCTGGTCTGATTTTCTCCTCTCTTTCAGTTTTGTGTTACAAGTCATGGTCAATTAGAGATTACCAAGACATGGTCAATTAGAGATACAAGTCATGTCAATTAGAGATTACCACCATAGTTTTAAGGAAATTTGCACACCTTCATTATAACTAGGGTTTGCACTGGTGCATATACAATTCAAAACCTATGGTTAATGCTAGGGGAGGAGTGAAGAAAAGACGGACTGGGCGCTCCCAAAACTGGCTCCCATTTTGTAAACCCTAACGTTTCATCTGATTTGGGTCATAGGGGTTTCATTGCCCAAGTTCCAGAAGAAATTACTTTGGGTTTCCACAAAATCTGCTGAAATCATACGCTGTTACACAGGTGGTATGTTATACGCAGCTGAATATTGTATCACCACATAGAACTCGGGTTGCCACCTCTGGCTCTGGAAATTCTTGGAGATTTGGGATGATACTTGAGGAGGGACTTCCATTTCTCCTAGACTGTACAGTATTCTGAAGAGACTGGATTCATTATCCCATATGATGTTGGAATGCCCCCAATATAATTCCTATCGCAATCAATGGATTACCCCTATCTTAATCAAATTACCTGCCACCGTAACAAAAGATAAAACAGTCCCCTTTTTGCTGGCGGATAAAGACCCAAGAACAACATTGGCGGTATCCAAGTATCTATCCACATTATTTTCCTTAAGGAAATAAAGGCTCCCCTTTTACTGCTCAAGACCTTTAGATCAAGGGAGCTTGAAAGAAGGAAAGGACTGTACAGTATACCGTAGAGCCCTCCAAAGCCATCGTTTTCTCCTGGGGAACTGATCTCTGTAGTTTGGAGATCAGTTGTCATTCTGGGTGAACTCCAGGCCCAACTTGGGGGCGGACAGCCCTACATAAAACATAGTCAATGCATCATTACATTGATGTGGAAAGAACATGGGCCCTCAGTGCGGCTACACCGTGATTTGACTTAAAATGGCAACCCTGTACAGAGTTACTCTGGTCTAAGCCCATTGAACACAACAAGTTTAAACTGGATTGATTTTGCATAGGATTGCACTGCTGGTCTTTTAAGTGATCTCTAAGGACATGAACAGGAAAACTGTACATAAAGACCACTTCCCATTTCCTTAATTTCCTCAAGCTGTATTTTCACAAACATCTACTCCAGTTGTGTATCTTAGATTTCCTGGAAATGGACCGGTTTCAAGGAGGTAGAACCTACAGAAATAAAATTTAGTCTTTTTGTGATCTGCCCTTAGGAATCTAGCCAAAAATGTGAACATATTTGGGTGTCACTTGAAATAAAGCAGAAGGAATGCTTGTTGTCTCTGTAATATACTGTATTTGTTTTAAAACAAGCAATGTTCAGACCCGGAGTATGGTGGGCTCATCATAGTGATTGTACCTTACTTTGTGTAATGTCTGAAAATGCATTTTATGTGATTAAACAAACCAAGTTGAACCAACACATTATTTGCTCACAAATACATGCCGGGCAGTGATCAACGGTTTGGCCTGAAGTCCGCAGGGTTGCCAACCTCAAGGTGGAGCCTGGCGAACTCCCAGAGTTACGACTGTTTCCTGTTTCTGATGCTGGCAGGCCACGGCACATCCAACTTAGGGGTGAGCCAGTGGCGTTGGGCGGCTGCTTCAGGCAGAGTTCCACATACAGGTGCACAGTGCTATCAAGCCACGACTACTTTAAGTTGACCCTGTTAGGGTTTTCAAGACATGAGATGCTCAGAGGTGGCTTGCCATAGCCTGCTTGTGTAGCAACCCTAGACTTCCTTGGTGTTCTCCCGTCCAAGTACTAACCAGTGTAGTTTAGTGGTTAAGAGTGGTGGACTCTAATCTGAAGAACCGGGTTTGATTCCCCACTCCTCCGCATGAGAGCCGGACGCTAATCTGGTGAACTGGATTTGTTTCCCCCACTCCTCCACATGAAGCCTGCTGGGTGACCTTGGGCTAGTCACAGTTCTCCCCAAACTCTCTCTCAGCCCCATCTGCCTCACAAGGTGTCTGTTGCGGGGAGAGGAAGGGAAGGAGTTTGTAAGCCAGTTTGAGACTCCTTACAGTAGAGAAAATTGGGGTATACAAACCAACTCTTCTTCTAACCAGGGCCAACCCGGCTTAGTTTCCGAGATCAGGCTAGCCGGGGCCATCCAGATCGGGGCACGGCCCTCACACGACTAACCCTTTTTTCAGGCGCATCGGCACCCTGGCTGATGCTGCCATTCGACAGGCTGATGCTCCCGACCAATTGTTAAGCAGCCAAAGAGGTTGGCTGAAAAGCTCCTGTAGGCCAGATTAAGACCACTATTTGCCCACATGTAGCTGCCCTATACTGAATCAGACCACTATTTGCCATCAAAGTCAGTATTGTCTACTTAGACTGGCAGCGGCTCTCCAGGGTCTCAGGCAGAGGTCTTTCACATCACCTACTTGCCTGGTCCCTTTAACTGGAGATGCCGGGGACTGAACCTGGGACCTTCTGCATGCCAAGCAGATGCTCTACCACTGAGCCACAGGCCCACTTCTGGCCTTCCTTCTGCTGGCTCTCTGTCAAGGTATTTGGCTTGAAATATCTACCCATCTGAACTTGGCCAGCTGCCAAGTGGCATAATAAGTGTGAGGCCCACACCCGTCGTTTCGAGCATTTTCAAAACTATGTTGGTCTGGCTGAGGTCCAGCAGCACTCAAGTGTGGATCATTTGGAAAAAGAAAAAGCCCACTGCATGATCAAGTAACCACTCCAGGAGGCTAAAATGGCACCTCAAACACTCAGAGCAGCCCAGCAATTGCTTCTCTTCTGACTGCGCTGATAAAACCCCTCTTAGAAGGGAGCTCCTCACACTCCCTGAAGCAGCAACATTTCCTTGTCTCCTTCAGCCCAGGGGAGTCCAGGGCCAAACTAGGTCAGCGGGCAGGAAAATCTGAGCTTAACTGCACTTGGCTTCCAGCTACTTTCGTCATGGGCACTACAGCGATAGGGTGGTATCTACTAGCTTGGAATTAAATGGAATTTCCATGGTCAGAGGCAGCATATCTTCCTATCAGCTACCAGGGCCGGGGGATCTGGTTGCCCACAGTTGGAGGAGGCGAGGTTTCATCCAGTGATTCTGCCCATATACTATTTGTAGTGCATTCAGATGCAAAGCAGACAGGGCAAACACACCTGCAGTCTCTTATTTCCACCTTCATTAGGGTTGCCAACCTCCAGGTACTCTGCAACGGAGTCTCCAGTACAAAAGTAGCAAAAAATTCTTATTGGTGCTTACACGTGTAACATCAACAATACAAGAGTGAAAGATACATATAAGAACAATCAAAGTTATATACAGTATATACAATCTAAGTAAGGTGCAGTCTCAATGCACCAATTGCCATGTTCTTTCAAGTAAATGTTGTATTTTCTTCAAAAAGTCCAATAGTAGGTACTATCCCAAAAGCACACTTTTTGGGAAAAGGTGGGGGACGGCCGTTTCAAATCTTTTCTTCAGCCCCAAACAGTAAACATATCCAAATCGGCTTCACTTTAGAGTATCCCTCGGGGAACTGAGAACAGAGTGGAAGATTTTACTATTGGGTACGATTTGGATATGTTTACTGTTTTGGTAAACAACTAAGGGTGTCAGGAGACACAATCACATCTCTGGGCCTCAGTCTGTGGTGTAGCTCTGCCTGCCCTGTCCCCTTTCTCAAGAAGCAAGCCTAGTAAGTGGATTTGGTACTTCTTGCATCCGTTTATTTACCAGATTTCCCTTATTTCAATTAACTAAACAGGATAAAGATGCTCTCTTCCTTGGTCTGAACAAAGTTACTATAGAAACAGAATGTTTGCTTTGGAATATATAGAGATATAAATATACGCGCTTCAGTAATGGCTCTTAACTCTCATCCAAGAAGAGGAGAAATGAGTTAGTGGCCTTATTTGATTTGTTAATAAAAGAGCTAAAACAACAGATGAAAGGCTCCAGATGAAAGGCTCTTCAGGGAAAAATGATTAGAATTCCAGTACTTGAAAAGTTCCCAAACACATTGCAAAATGCATGTCCATTTTTCAAAGTAAATGTTAAACATTAAAAAATTTCATACAATGAGACCAAGATAAAGATAAGGATTGACCCAGAGAAGTGGGGCCGGTAGAGCCAGAAAACATTTTGTGGGCAATATGCTAAAAATATCGGCAGTATTTTCAAAATCCTTTAACGTGAATCGACCTTTAGGAAACTTCTGGCGTCTAAAGGATGGGCAAGAGAATTTTCTGGTAATAAAAATTCATTTTATTAATATTTGTTGAGAAGATTATTTATCGAAATAATTACCATTCATAAATACTACAAAGGCCCCCAATAAAAATATAAAAACTGGAAGATGTGATGCAATTATTTAGGAAAATAAAAAATTCTATTTCATTCTTTTTATTTTTAAATATTTTCTGGGGCTTTTCTTTCCTTGGGGGGGGGGGGAGCTGGATTAGCCATCTTGGTCAGAAGCTCTCATTTCACAGATCAATATGAAAATCCAGCAGGTGGAGGTTCTTCTCCAAAGGACAGCTGTTTTCATCCAGAACAAACTTACTCCTCATTTCAAAAATATAGGATGCTTTAGTGTCTGTGACCAGGGAACGGCACAAGTCTGCTACAATCATGCCGTAGGTGGTACCCAAGGACGGCTCTGCAACAGATAAGGAAGGACACAGCCAATATTAGGACACCGTTCTGCTGTATGCTCAAGATGCGTTCTCTTCGGACACACCTCCTCAGAGAAATGCAGGAAGATTACAAACAGGAATACTAGCTCCTCTCCAATTCCTCGCCTGGGAATCTTGCCTGGGAATATGGGGGAATCTTGTGTACATTTCTACACAGGCCGGTTCTTTCACATCTACCATTTTTTTTGCGGTCAAGTCACAGCTGACTTATGGTGACCCCGTAGGGTTTTCAAGGGAAGAGGCGTTCAGAGGTGTCTTGCCATTGCCTGCCTCTGCGTCACAACCATGGTCTTCCTTGGAGGTTGGCTATCCAAATACTAACCAGGGGCAACCGTGCTTAGCTTTTGAGATCTGATGAGATCAAGCTAACCTGGGGCTATCCAGGCCAGTACCCACCAAGGAATACCAGGGTCATTATGCAGAGGAAGGCAATGGCAAGCCACCTTGGTTAGTCTCTTCCCTTGAAACTCTACTGGGTTACCATAAGTCGGCTGCGACTTGACTACACACACACATGGATGAGAGAGTCTCCAACTAGGAACTTAGCCACTATGCTACATTCTACAGATTCTCTTAAACAGAGAACCTGTGTGCTAACCTCTGAAAGTCAGTGTGTGCTCGAGTCCAAAGAATGTCCTGGTATAGAAGAATGGAAAGACAAATTAGCAGAATACGCAGTGATGGCCAAGCTGACAAATCAGGTAAATGACAGTCCCAGCAAAGAGTTTCAAAAGAACTGGAAATTGTGTTATTCATATGAGTCGTGAAAGACGCATAAAAAGTGGCAAAAATGAAATATGTATAAATAGCATGGATATCGGCTTGATATAAAATCATATTGGAAAAGTAATTGACAGAAATTAATGATTATGAATATGCTAGTATCAATGTTAAATTAGAGGAGAATTCAGTAGGCAAGTTTCACTTTGAAATTGTAAAATATCATTTTAGAGAATGCATGAGTAAGCAAAAAGCAGCATATTTAATGATATAAAGCTAGAATAGTATAACAATGGCAAGTTCTTGAAATCGAAACAAAATTATATTTGTTTTACCCAGAGATTATCTGCTTCTCTAAGTTTTTGTATTGTGCTTTGTCAAGTCGACTTTGTTAGTTTGTATTGTATATTTGTTTATGTGTTTATGTTTTTTTTTTTGGGGGGGGAAGACAGTTAGTTGTCTGCTCGTGTTCTAAAGTCTGGTTGGTACGGTCTGGAACCTACAGAGGCACAGCCTGGGATAGGGGTCTGTCCTCTCTGCAGGCAACATCTCAGGATCTCAGGGGTGATCTCCCATTTCTTGTGCGTGCATGTATGTGTGTGTTTGGGGGGTGCCGGAGGTAGTGAATGTGGCCCTTTTGCAGAGTTGCTGGCACTGACAGAGGTTAAAGGGATACATAAAATCTGCCCTGGAGAAAGAGGGCGGGGGAGTGTTTCCAAGTAGGAGGAGGAGGAGGAGGAGGAGAAGAACTGTTTTTTATATGCTGACTTTCTCTACCACTTAAGGAAGAATCAAACCGGCTTACAATCACCTTCCCCACAACAGACACCCTGTGAGGTAGGTGAGGCTGA
This sequence comes from Euleptes europaea, assembly GCF_029931775.1. Lineage (NCBI taxonomy): Eukaryota > Metazoa > Chordata > Lepidosauria > Squamata > Sphaerodactylidae > Euleptes > Euleptes europaea. Next base: position 102,220,929 of record NC_079316.1, on the reverse strand, counting down.
GAGAGTGTGACTAGCCCAAGGTCACCTAGCTGGCTTCATGTGGAGGAGTGGGGAAACTAATCCAGTTCACCAGATTAGCCTCCGTTGCTCACATGGAGGAGTGGGGAATCAAACCCAGTTCTCCAGATCAGAGTCCACCACTCCAAACCACCTCTCTTAACCACTACCCCACACTGGGAGCCAGCCTTGTGACCGAGGTTACTTTCCCCCATGGGGATAACCCCCCTGTAAGTAACCTCCCTCATTTACTGTTTGATGAAAATTTTAAATGGAGAGCTGAGATGCAGGACAGCTCCCAGTTCACACAATCGCAAGTTAGGCAGTCCTAAGCCCGCAATCCCTTGTTTCGTCTGCCCCAAGACATTCCCAGAGCCTTACCTACGGTCTTGTTCAGCCAGTCTGCTGGAATATTGAGGAACATTTTCTCCATCAGCTCTGGCACCACCCGCACAGAGACTTCATAGCCCCCATCCTCTATAGTCATCAATGCGGATCTAAGGAAGGAAGGAGGACGAGAGCCTTAAGGGAACTTGCATTTATAATGGTTTGGTTTTTCTTATTATTCTAAAACTTGCAGATTAAGATAATTACGGATATTGCCACCTTCAGTCACCTATCGTTATGTGGCAGGGAATTTTGTGGGTTTTTTTGCTTTGGTCTTGACTTAATGACTGCGTGAGAAGTGCCAAGTTTGAACTAGCAGCCAAAATGTGCTTCCAAACAATGGAAATGGAAGCGTATTATTTCCTGATGCCTTTGCTTCAGCTGAAAAGAAAACACAGGGTCACCCGCTTACGAGAATGTTAAAGCACACACAAATCCAGACCTCAAGGACTGCTTTAAAACCAGGGACGTGGGAAATCTACCTCACAGGATCGTTGTGAAGATAAATGGAGGAGAACGATGTAAGGTGCTTTGGGTCACCACTGGGAAGAAAGGTGGGGTACAAATGAATTGATAAATATTTAATGGAAATAAATCATGCAATGGTAACTTCTTCTCTCTTTAGAAGAGTTTCACTTCTAAAAAGAGAGATCCTAAGAGAGATCAAGAGCTTGCTTGAAAGTCACTCTAGAAGGCCTTCCCAGTACTTCCAAAAGAACAAAGGCTCAGGAATGACACTACAGCACACTGCACATGCTCAGATGTACTGCTGCTGCTTTGATCACTACCAGCTGGGTGGGGGCTGTCGGTTTCGGAGACCCCCTGTCTTTGGCCTTCCAGCCTTTTTCCAGATCTCCAAGAGCACTACAGGGTGGAGTGGGAGGAGGGGATGGGAGAAGAGTCTCTCTCCATGTTTCTAAAAGCATTCTTGAGGCCTGCTTCTATTGCTGGTGATTAGGAGGCATAAACATTAACCTCCACACAGGCTTCTGCATGCCTTTTTTTTTTAAACTCTGCAATTTTATGTGGAGCATATTCAAATTCAAATGTGGCTGCTAATCTTATCCACTGCCCCGCAAACCAAATACCACCGGCTGTCCAGAGGAGAGGGGGTGTCCTCATAGGAACCACCTGATGCTTTCTCATAGAAACGAACAACCGGCACTCATTTGTTGAGGTGGATAATCTGATTCTGGAATAAGTAAGAATGTACACTGAAAAGCACCGTGGAGGGGGCGGGCTCATAGAAACCTGCTTCACTTCGCATTTCGTTTGCTGGTGGCATTCTGGAGCGTCACTGCAATATATACTGCCTATACCTAAGTTCCACGAACATGTATGCTGTGCATACTGCTGACCCCTAGCACTGAAAACACGTCCTGGGGATAAGCCCGAGCTAAAAATGAGCCTGGAAAAATAAGAATAAAAACGAAGCATTTCCAGACATGCCTCGGTGTGCAGCTGGACCATCAAGCCGATCCCATGATTCAGAACAAATTAAAGCAAAAAATAAATATACTCAAGCGTATCTCGCCACCGCCAGTCCTCGAGTCAAGGACATTCTTAGCTTTGAAGTCCTGGACACTCGACTCACGGGGGAGTCTAATCAGCCCCCCTCCTCCCTGTGCAAGCAATTAACGTGGGCAGAAGCTACCGGCACACTGGGAGTTTTTTCAGTTCCCCACTATTGCTTCCAGTTCAATGACAACAAAATAGCCCTTTCAAAGAGAAGCAGGTTCACGTGCTTCATTTCGGAACACAATCAATAATTAACGGAGGACTGTCACTTCTAATTATAATCTTCTTGGATCATGTTAATGTCGCCAAGAAAGGTATGCTTTGTAAAAACTGATGCAGCTGTTTGGCGAGAGCAAAACTCAGACCCCACTTTGGTGAATATTCGGGTTTTGCCGCTGCCGCTGCTCTCTCTCAAACCACTCTGTGTCCTTGTCACGCTAGACAAAAGATACCAGGTTGTAACAGGTTCCAGCATCATAAGAACATAAGAAAGGCCCTGCTGGATCAGACCAAGGCCCATCAAGTCCAGCAGTCTGTTCACACAGTGGCCAACCAGGTGCCTCTAGGAAGCCACTAACAAGACGACTGCAGCAGCACCATCCTGCCTGTGTTCCACCGCACCCAAAATAATAGGCATGCTCCTCTGATAGGTTGGTTCCCAACCTTTTTTTGATCAGGGACCACTAGGACTTTTTTGTTCGGTGTAGGGACCCCAAGGTTCAAAATAAAAATTCCGAGAATTTGAAAATAAACTTTAATCATAAGTGTTAGTTAAACATTAAACTTAGAATAATATTTGAATATATATTTTTATAATAGAGAACTTTTAATTGAAAATATTAATGTTTTATGGGTTTATAACTTTGTTTCGCGGACCTTAATTTAGTTCTCTGGTTGGGAACCAGTGTACTAGAGAGAATAGGTAAGCAGCATGACTAGCATCCATTCTAACTAACAGCCATGAATACCCCTCTCCTCCATGAATATGTCCACTCCCCTCTTAAAGCCCTCCAAGCTGGCAGCCATCACCACATCCTGGGGCAGGAAGTTCCACAATTTAACTATGCGTTGTGTGAAAAAATACTTCCTTTTATCTGTTTTGAATCTCTCACCCTCCAGCTTTAGCAGATGACCCCGTGTTCTAGTATTATGGGAGAGGGAGAAAAACATCTCCCTGTCCACTGACTCCAAACCATGCATAATTTTATAGACCTCTATCATGTCTCCCCTCAGCCGCCTTCTTTCCAAGCTAAATAGCCCTAAGCGTCTTAACCGCTCCCCATAGGACAGTTGCTCTAGTCCCCTAATCATTTTGGTTGCTCTTCTCTGCACCTTCTCAAGCTCTGTAATATCCTTTTTTAGGTATGGTGACTAGAACTGTACACAGTACTCCAAGTGTGGTCTCACCATAGATTTGTACAAGGGCAGTAGGATATCAGCAGTTTTATTCTCTATTCCTCGTCTAATTATGGCCAGCATGGAATTTGCCTTTTTTACAGCAGCCGCACACTGGGTTGACATCTTCATTGAGCTATCCACTACCACCCCAAGATCCCTTTCTTGATCTGTTGCTGCCAGCACAGATCCCATCAGTGTATATGTGAAGTTGGGATTTTTTGTCCCACTATGCATCACTTTACACTTACTCACATTGAATCTCATTTGCCATTTTAATGCCCATTCTTCCAGTATGCAGAGATCCTTCTGGAGCTCTTTACAGTCCGATTTTGTTTTAACCACCCTAAATAATTTGGTGTCATCTGCAAGCTTGGCTACTTCACTGTTTAACCCCAACTCCAGAAGTCTAAAGACTTCTCTCTAGCATACTCTTTGTGTGTTGTAGCCAGTGTGGTGTCGTGCTTAAGAGCGGTGGTTTGGAGCGGTGGACTCTGATCTGGAGAACCGGGTTTGATTCCCCACTCCTCCACATGAGCAGCGGAGGCTAATCTGGTGAACTGAGTTTGTTTCCTCACTCCTCCAAATGAAGACAGGTGGGTGACCTTGGGCTGGTCACACTCTCTCAGCCCCATCTGCCTCACAAGGAGTCTGTTGTGGGGAGAGGAAGGGAAGGTGATTGTAAGCCGGTTTGATTCTTCCTTAAGTGGTAGAGAAAGTCGCCATATAAAAACTATACAATATGCTATACAAAAAGGGGGCTTCTTGTAAGTTGAGCCTGAATTGTGTCTAGTTTATTTATTTTATTAAATGTATATCCTTCCCTCCCCAGCAAAAATTGAGCTCAGGGTGGCTGCACCTCCTAAGTGATTTGCTAAAAATTCCCAACTAAGAAATGGCAGAGACTTCATATGTTAGATCTCAAAGAGCAACAGTTTTGCTTGCTGAGCTGATTTTGCGAACTAGGTAACCACAGTCAAAGGACGCTTTGTACTCTGAGGGATCTTGGGACGTGTGGATTGATAGATATGGGTAGATCTCTTTCTTCAGACACCCTGGGCCTGACCCAAGACCCTGGCAATCCACCGGATGTCTGAAACCAGGACCTAAAAAGATAAAGGAGGCATGTGGAAAACACAAGGCTTAGAGACTATCTATCCTGCTAAGCTGTTTTAAACTCAAGCTGTCAATATTACCTTTGTGAACAAAGTCCTTTGACTCTTCTGCTAGAAGGTTGCTTTATTCCATGGTCGGAAGCTACCCCCCTCTCCTGTGTTTATAATGTTTGGTGTGAACTTCTCATTAAGATCCTCCCCATCACAGGAAGGGACCTCTCACAAGGTCTACTGGAGGTATCAGTTGCTAATCTCACAAAAATATGAGGAACTATGCAACAAACAGCTCTGGACATTAACCAGGGTGAGGCTAGGCACCACTGTGAAGCAGCTTGATGCAGAGGAACAAAGAGGGAACGTTTTAGTGGGAATTATCACTCTGCCTCTTTTTGGGGGGCTTACTGATTTATTTATGGACTTTGTTTCTTCTCCGATTTGTCATAGCACTTATCTTGAATCTAGATTTTCAGGTCCAAAGTAGGTGCTATGATGGAGTTGAGCTGCCGCCGCACAAGGACTCCTTATTCTCTGTCTGCCGCAACTTCTGATATAAATGTACAGTGTGATGTCGTTGTGCTGTTTGCCTCATCATGCCCCCCCTCATGTCAGCGCCATGCCATGTATATTAGAGGTTACAATACAGAGAGAGTGAGCAGGTATACAATTATGGCAGCTCTACCTCTGGTGACCTCCTAGCTTGGATCTTGGCTAGGTGGCATTTGAGGAATCAATGGTATCTTTTTGCAAACTAGTGTCATATAAGTGGCTCAATGGTAGAGCATCTGCTTGGCATACAGAAGGTCCCAGGTTCAATCCCTGGCATCTCTGGTTAAAGGGACTAGGCAAGTAGGTGATGTGAAAGCCCCCTGCCTGAGACCCTGGAGAGCAGCTGCCGGTCTGAGTAGACAATACTTACTTTGATGGACCAAAGGTCTGATTCAGTATAAGGCAGCTTCATGTGGTCAGTTCTGGACTTTCCTGCAAAGGCATTTCCCCCCATATACAGACCTTGACATTCTTAAACAAAACGTACACACAGAGCACAGGGAAAATGTCTCAAAACCCTTTGATAGCCAAGAGTATTGAGCAGCAGGAAAATGAGCCTTTAAAATATTTCCAGCACGTAGTTAATAGAAACAAAAACAGGGTTTGTTTCTGAACCAGCCATCTGGTGGTTCACCTCAATCTTTGCTGCAGGAAGTTTCAGTGACAATTAAGCGGAAGGACCAACAAATGTAATGTTAACTTAATTGTTGCATGTGGTTTCCTAGACGAGACACGTATTAATCAACATTAAATGCAAAAAAATCACAGAGTGATTTTAGGGTTGAGAAGGAGAAGGAGAAGGAGAAGGAGAAGGAGAAGGAGAAGAAGAAGGAGGAGGAGGAGGAGGAGGAGGAGAAAGAGGAAGAAGATGAGTTGGTTTTTATATGCCAACTTTCTCTACCATTTAAGGAAGAATCAAACTGGCTTACAATCACCTTCCCTTCCCCTCCCTACAACAGATACCCTGTGAGGTGGGCAAGGCAGAGAGAGTGTGACTAGCCCAAGGTCACCCAGCAGGCTTCCTGTGTGTAGGAGTGGGGAAACAAATCCAGTCCACCAGATTAGGGTCCGCTGCTCATGTGGAGGAGTGGGGAATCAAACCCGGTTCTCAGATTAGAGTCCACCGCTCCAAAGAGCAGCAGTAGTGGCAAAAACTAAATATTCAACAAAGCGGGGTCTGAGTTTTGCTTTTGACAAACAGCTGCATCAATGTTTACGAAGTACACCTTTCTTGGTGACATTAACATGATCCTAAAAAATAGTCTATCAGACCTGCACCTCTATTCGAGAAGAAGGTACACTCTCCTATTTCGTTGATGCCACTCGGCCATTTAAAACTAATTAACATGATCTAATAAGGCTATAATTTAGAAGCGACTGTCCTGGTTAACTATTAAGTGTGTTCCGAAATGAAGCACGTGAGCCTGCAGGCTGCTATACAAAAAGAGGGCTGCAGAAGAGAAACACGTTTCAGGAGTAAACAAACTCTGGCTTTGTTAATTGGCATTTAAATTCTGCTAAGCTGATATTTCAGCCAATCTAGGCAAAAAGGTCTATTGTCTTCAGCCGGGCCAGCTCGACTCATCTGGCCACCGTAACGAAAGCCTGGCATGGGAGGAGGTGTGTATGTGGGGGCCATAAGGGGAGGGGCCACATTTACTCCCTTGGGCTCCCACTGGACCCATGTGGCAGAGAATGAATGGGGAGAGAGTGTGTGCTTTGTCCTCACCCACTCTGTCCAGCTCTTATTGGCTGCTCACTGGAATCCAGAAGAAGGGACCACATACCTCTATGCCCTGTTGGAGCCAGAGGGACCAAGAGGTAATCGCAGACGCAAGGCACCCCTGTTGCATCCTCCCCTGTGCAGACCCTGCCGGTTTGGCACCCCAAGCAAGCACTTGAAAGGCAAACCAGCCCTGAGATTATGACTAAATAGGAAAATCAGACATCATCATCCTCTTGGTGTACAAACGCCTGGTATCTCTGAATACTCTTTCTAAGTGAGTTAAATGCCTTTTACTCAGTTCGCAACACCTATTGCCCTGATATGCCAGTGATAATTATGAAAGAAGGTTTCTGTTACTGCATCTTGTCTATGATATATTTTGGGGACAGAATCAGTGGGTTACATGTAGTCTTGCATGAGCACCTTAGGCCTTTTGAAGAGCCCCTCCAATTAAGCTCCCCACAACTGCTCCTGGAAGTCAGAGGACCTTCCAGAGCAGCACCTGACTCAATTCAAGAAGGTGCAGCCGAAGGAAATATTGGTACATGGAAGCGGGAGACATGTGTGCGCATGCATACATGTGTGTGTGTTAAGTGCCGTCAAGTCGCTTCCGACTCATGCCGACCCTATGAATCAAAGTCCTCCATTTCTTGTTGGGCCTTCCTCTTTTCCTGCTGCCCTCAGCTTTTCCTAGCATGACCGTCTTTTCCAGTGAAACTTCTCCTAGCATGACTGTCTTTTCCACCATGCATGCATACTATCTAAGAAAGTGTCAGAAAACTCAAAACGGTAGGCAATTTAAAAACAAGCACTTTGGTCACACAAATTAAAGCTGGATACGTTTGAAAGGATATGCTTTCTTCACATCCAGATCTCAGTGTAACTTTATCTTCTACTGCCACCTAGTGTTTGCTAGCAATACATTTCATTTCCCAAAATCAGTGCTGAAACAATGCAACAGGATGATGGTTTTCAAAAGTGGGATGCTGTATCTAGAATCATAGAGTTGGAAGGAGCCAAACAGGCCATATAGTCCAACCCCCTGCTCAATGCAGGATCAGCTAGAGCATCCCTGACAAGTGTTCGTCCAGCCACTGCCTGAAGACTGCCAGAGAGGAGGAGCTCACCACCTCCCTAGGAAGCCCGTTCAACTGCTGAATTTCTCTTACCATAATTTTCCCCCTAATGTCCAGCCAGTACCTTTCTGCCTGTAATTTAAACCCATTATTGCGAGTCCTATCCTCTGCTGCCAACAGGAACAGCTCCCTGCCCTCCTGTATGTGACAGCCTTTAAAACACTTAAAGAGAGCAATCATGTCCCCCCTAAACCTCCTCTTCTCCTGACTAAACATTCCCAACTCCCTCAGCCTTTCCTCGTAGGGCTTGGTCTCCAGGCCCCTGATCATCCTCATCGCTCTCCTCTGCACCCGCAGAAAATAAGCCATTCAAACTTTCAATGAAGTGACACTCTTTTTTACTTTCAAACTTAGAACAAACCATGTCATTGTCTAATAGTTTTCCAGAAGCCTTCATATTAGGTTTATATATGGAAAGCTGGACTTTTGCCCCTTCCTACATTGTCATTCACACTAAGAAACATCAAAACAGATTACGACTGCAGTCCTAAGCACAGAACTGGGAAGCAAGTCCCATAGCGCTCAGTGGGATTTACTTCGGAGTATACATGATTAGGATTGCACAGCACACTTTGTAACAAAAGATGTACAGCTTAAAAGAAGTGCTGATATCATTGTTTAACATCAGCCACCTAAAGCTCTTGCTGGACAGTTTCTCTTAGACTGTTTTTTTATTCAGTTGAGCAAGTCACTAAATTTTGTTTGAATGCATTCCACTGTAAAGTAAGAAGAAGAGAAAGAAGAAGAGTTGGTTTTTATACTCCGATTTTCTCTACTTCAAGGAGTCTCAAACCAGCTTACAACCACCTTCCCTTCCCCTCCCAACAGACACCTTGTAGGGTAGGTGGGGCTGAGAGAGTTTGGACAGAACTGTGATTGACCCAAGGTCACCCAGCAGGTTTCACGTGGAGCAGTGGGGAATCGAACCCAGTTCTCCAGATTAGAGTCCGGAGCTCATGCGGAGGAGAGGGGAATCAAGCCCGGTTCTTCAGATTAGAGTCCACTGCTGAACTGGATTTGTTTCCCCACCCCTACATATGAAGCCAGCTGGGTGACCTTGGGCTAGTCACAGCTCTCTTAGAGCTCTCTCAGCCCATTCTACCTCACAGGGTGGGGAGGGGAAGGGAAGGTGATTGTAAGCCGGTTTGATTCTTCCTTAAGTGGTAGAGAAAGTCGGCATATAAAAACCAACTCTTCTTCTTCTTAACCACTACACCATGCTGGCTCTTAACTAGAAAGGTCTCTCTTTCAAAAAAATGATTTAAAATAAACTGCAGTGAGGGGGGAATTTAAAAATATTAAATCAAACTTATTCCTTTCTATGGCAATATTGAAAGAATTGTTTGTATTTAAATGAAAATGCTTCTGCCAGTTAACTCATTTTATTTTCTCACAGTGTTTTTTTTTTTTTTTACCTGTAGAATATTTTCATTTTGTTCAAGGGCAAGCAGCTAAAGCACTGTTGGTAGATTTTGTTGTGATCCATTTGTAGTTCAAGTCCGCATTTTGCACAACCTGTGTAGGTGATCCAAGAAAGAGAACCAAAGATGTGCTGGAGCGAAGTACCCACATTGAAAACAAGCTGTCCGCATGGAAAGGAAGCGATGGTAAATTTCAGTTCTGAGATGTGGGCTCTCACTTGGATGACTCCTATTGAAAACAGAAAAGATCAAATTAGCACACTGTATTTTTCATAGCCTTCCATGACACTGTGGTGCATGCCCTGTTAACATCTAGATTCGATTACTGCAATGTGCTTTGCATGGGGCTGCCCTTGACGACTGTCCAGAAGCTACAACTGGCACAGAATGCTGCGGCCAGAGCGATTTAGTTGTAAGAACCATATCTCTCCATCCTTGTTCCATCTGCACTGGCTCCCAATTTGTTTCTGGGCCCAATTCAAGGTATTGACCGTTAAAGCCCTATACAGCTTAGGGCAAGCATGCCTGAAGGACTGTCTGCTCCCATATGAACCTACCCGACCACTCTGGTCGTCTTGAGAGGCCCTGCTTTGCGTGCCCCTGCCATCTGAGGCTGGATGGATGGCAATCCAAGGAAGGGCCTTCTTGCTCGTGGCACCAAATTTTTTTAATGTGTAATATTGGAAATGTTTTTATGGTCACTGCCTTGCGGACCCTGAATTGGATAGAAAGGCAGCATAGAAATGTTTTAAATAAATAAGGGGGGGGAAACAGTCAAAAGAATAACTTCTAACTAAAACTGCTTGTACCATCACGGCAGTTAAAAACCATTCTGTGCATCTTCCAGGTGGTATATTATCTCCGTGCCCTGCTAGACATGGCAGGCAGTCCTGCAGTTGCGAGCTCCCTAGCAGCAATGCCAAAATCAGAGCCCATTTAGCTGAAACAGCTCCAAAGTTTTCCAGTCAGAGCTGGTATTCCTTTGACAGGACTATGAAGGTAGGGGATAACTTAAGCTCAAAACAGACCAGATGGGTTCAAACTGGGGAAATTCCTGTGGTTTTGCAAATTGAAACCAAGATCTTTACACTGTTACAGCCTGTCAGGATACTCGGGGTTGGTTAACGTAGTTAGGCCTCGGGCACTTGATCCCAAGTACAAGTACAACTCGTTTCTCTTTGGATCCAAACAACTGAATTCTTTAATGATTAACACCAACTTGACTACAATAGAAAAGTGCAGAACCAGGCACAGGAGAATGGCCCTTGTTCTTATTCTATATATTAATTCAGATTTATAATCTCCTGAGGCTTTTCTGCCAGTGTTCTCATGGGGAGGGGAATCTCCTCTTCCCTGCACTTCAGTGTAGCAGCTCCCTTTGTGGACTCCCTTGAGACTGGCTGTAGTCAGGCCGCTGAGGCCGTGCTCTCCCCACAGCTATTCAGCCCTCCCTGCTCTACAGCTCTCAGGCTCCTTCCACCTCCTGGGGGAATTCCCTATTGCAGGTATCTGGATTTCAGCTCTGTCCCTGTCTTCTGAAGTCCTTCAGAGTTCTTCCTCTAATTAGTGGTTGGCTTTTATCAAAGTTTGCTAAAAGGGTCAAAAGGCTTGCTACATTCTCCCTGCTGTTTCATTGGTTCTTCTTTTACCAGGCTAAGGAACCAATACGACAGCTTTCTAATACACATAAATACCTTAAATTCATTCTAATGCGTATACTTGTCTGTTTAGTCATATATGCACAAATATATAGAGACCAGCACAATGTCTCAGGGTATGAACTTTCATGACATAGGATAACAGTATCTCACAAAGTGGACTTTGACTCACAAAAGATTATACCTTGGAAAGTCTTGTTGGTAGATTTTTGTTCTATAGACTATAGAGCTAAAGTACTGTTTTTATTTTTCCAGGCTTAGTTTGAGCTCAGGCTTATCTCCAGAACGTGTTTTCAGTGCCAGGGATCAGCAGTATGCACAGTATACGCGTTCATGGTACGTAGGTGTAGGTGTTACAGATTGTAGAGACACTCCAGAATGTCACCAACAAACTAAATGCGGGGCGAAGCAGGTTTTTAAGAGCCCACGGTGCTTCTCAATGTACATTGTTACTTGTTCTAGAATCAGATTATCCACAACAACAAATGAGTGCTGGTTGTTCACTTCTATGAGAAAGCATCAGGTGGTTCATATGAGGACACCCCCTCTCCGCTGGACAGCCGGTGGTATTTGGTTTGCAGGGTGGTGGATAAGATTAGCAGCCAAGTTTGAATTTGAATATGCTCGATTAAATTGCAAAGTTTTAAAAAAGCAGTACAGAAGCCTGTGCTGTGGTTGATTTTTTATGCCTCCTAATAACCAGCAGAGAGCCAGCATGGTGTAGTGGCTAAGGTGTTGGAGTAGGATCTGGGAAACCCAAGTTTGAATCCCCACTCTACCATGGAAGCTTGCTGGGTGACTTTGGGCCAGTCACACGCTCTCAGCCCTGACGCCGGCTAGTATTTCGATGGGAGACCTCCAAGGAATACCAGGGTCATGACGTAGAGGCAGGCAATGGCAAACCCCCTCTGAACATCTCTTGCCTTGAAAACCTTACACTGTAGCCATAAGTCAGCTGTGACTTGATGGCAAACAAACAAACAAACAAACACTATAGACTAGCAGGAAGGAAGGCAGCATGGTACAGCCTAATCTCATCAGATCTTGGAAGCTAAGCAGGGTTGGTATTTGGAAGGGAGACCACCAAGGAAGACTCTGCAGAGGAAGGCAATGGCAAAACACCTCTGCTTCACTCTGCAGAGGAAGGCAATGGCAAAACACCTCTGTTCTCCCTTGCCTTGAAAGCCTCGTGCTGGGGTTGCCATAAGTCAGCTGTGACTTGATGGCACTTCACACACACACACACACACACACACACACACACTATAACACCCACCTGAAGCCAAAATAGGAGAACCTTACCAGAACGTTTCTCCTCCAGGCATGCAGGAAGGCCGGCCACTCTCCTCAGTGATTTGACACTCTCGTCAAACTTCTCTTTGAACTCAACGGCTCTTTTGTCATCATCAAAGAGACACTCAAAGGATGACCACGGGGTTGTGTGCAATTCCAGTTCACCAGAGACAGGGTTGTGCTTTGCAAACAAATACCTCACTTGCCATATGTGATCTATGGAAAAATGAAATGTATGATTAAGAGTTCCGGCGTGCTGCTTTTATTTGTAGAAAAGCCTTGCTTGCTTTGAAAGAAATCTTTCCCTCTTTGCTAAAAGTAGGCCTGTAGTTAATACTGAATAGGCTAGATAGGGGTGGATGAAAAATGCGTGGGGGGATTTAAGTTTTAAAAGTCTTGATGAATCTTAAAAGGCGATGAGCAAATAATAATGCCACATTATAGTACAGGCATATCTCGTTTTATTGCACTCTGCTTTATCGCACTACAGATAATGCATTTTTGAGCAAGCCTATCGGCGCCATTTTTCCATCAGCATGTGCTCACTTTGTGTCTCTGTGTCACATTTTGGTGATTCTTGCAATATTTCAAACTTTTTCCATTATTATTATAGTGCATTGGGTTTTTTTTTAGACATAATGCTATTGCACACTTAATAGAATACAGTATAGCGTCAAAATAATTTTTAAATGCACTGGGAAACAAAAAAATTCATGTGACTTGCTTTATTGTGGTAGTCTGGAACCGAACCCACAATATCTCTGAGGTATGTTTGTAGAATTTTGAGTATTTAATGTGGTTCACATCTATCAGACTGGGGGAATATTATGCAAGGGTAAGGTGAGATTGTGGCTCTTGTCCTACCGGATGTGTCCATGTAAAGCTTGCATATGGTATATGCCTGTAAAATCAAAAGCTGCACCATTTGAGTCCACCCCACCAGGCAGCTGTTGTTCTCTCAGCCTCAGCTACATCCCATGTAGTTCAGGCTGAGAGAACAGCCACTCAGTGAGTTTGTGTCTGGGGTGAGATATTAATAAGGGATTTTCCAGCTTGTAAATACCACCTTTCCTTTGAAATGTGGTGTTGGAGGAAAGTTTTACGGATACCGTGGACTGCCAAAAAGATAGATCAAATCAAGTCTGAACTCTCCCTAAAAGCTAAAACAACTATCTGAGGTAATCGTACTTTGGTCACATTATGAGAAGACAGGAGTCACTGGGAAAAACACTCATGCTAGGGAAAACTGAAGGCGGCAGGAAAAGAGGAAGACCCAGCATGAGAGGGATTGACTCAGTAAAGGAAGCCACGGTCCTCAGTTTGCAAGACCTGAGCAAGGCTGTTAACAACAGGACGATTTTGAGGTCATTGATTTAAAGGGCTGCTATAAGTCGGTATTGATTTGACGGCACTCAATACATACACAAGTATAGCCTTTATACACCACCTCTATATAAGCCCAGCCACAAATGGCTATCCATTAAAAGATGGCTAGAAGCCCTTCTACAAATGGCTATGCTTTTTCCATTTCACATTTTCTGTGCAATAAGATAACTTCTGAGAGCCAGCGTGGTGTAATGGTTAAGAGTGGGGGTTTGGAGTGGTGGACTCTAATCAGAAGAACCAGGTTTGATTCCCCACTCCTCCACATGAGCGGCGGACACTAATCTGGTGAACCGCGTTGGTTTCCCCACTCCTACACATGAAGCCAGCTGGGTGACCTTGGGCTAGTCATAGCTCTCTTAGAGCTCTCTCATCCCTACCCACCCCACAGGGTGTCTGTTGTGGGGAGGGGAAGGGAAGGTGACTGTAAGCCAGTTTGATTCTTCCTTAAGTGGTAGAGAAAGTCGGCATATAAAAACCAACTCTTCTTCTCTCCCCAATTTTGATACTATGGAATCATTCTGAATGTGTTGCTAGTAATACATCATCTTATTTCTTTATGTTTAGGAGAAATGCTACTACATAAAACAAGGAGGGGCTTGTGGCTTAGTGGTCGAGCATCTGCTTGGCATGCAGAAGGTCCCAGCTATCCCTGGCATCTCCAGTTAAAGGGACTAGGCAAGTAGGTGAGGTGAAAGATCTCTACCTGAGACCCCGGAGAGCCGCTGCCAGTCTGCGTAGACAATACTGACTTTGATGGACCAAGGGTCTGATTCAGTATAAGGCAGCTTCATGTGTTCATGAAGGACTCCCACCCCATCCCATAACGATGCTCTCTCCTATGAAAGGACCCCCTGTGAAAGCTTAAATTTCCAGCAGGGATGGCCATCGCATGCAGAGCGGCTTCCCCCTGCTTGAGGCCACGAACTGCCATCACATGCCGCACAGTTGTCACGACCCAAAGCCCCGGCTGGCATGAACTGAACTCCTGATCCTGGTTGCCCTGACAGGATCAAACATTTAGGCTTATCTCACAGAGAGGGATGTTTCGACAGTTAGGAACACACAGTCTTATCGGGAATTCAGGAGATAGTCTTTTAATGATTAAACATGGATGGTCAGAAACCTGAGGCAGGCAGGTTCTAATTACTCACAAAATTTCAACTTTTGAACAAGGTGCAAGTTTTGTGACAAAGAAAGGAACTGCCACCATTTTAAACACATTGCTGGTATCTTTTTGTCTTAATTTGAAGAAATCAGAATATTGTCAGACTTCAGTACCTCGTTGCGTTTCTTTCATAGGGAACTTCACTTCAGATGTAGTCGCGAGTTTAAAAGTTTTATTAAGAAAGTCAGCGAGTTCAGTAGGTCCATAGGAACATAAGGCCAGAATACAGACATGGGAAACACCGGTACATTTATAGGGTACATACAATAGGATTGATTACGTTCAGGGCATAACACAAAAGGACAAGGTGCAGCAGAGCTGTCTTGATTAGATCGGATACAAGGTTACAATAAATAAAGTATCCGCTGGTAATTACCCATCAAGACACATACAAGAAATTAACGTGTGAATGGCTGGGTGATCTCCAGGGCTCCCAGGCATTGTTCAGTGGCCCCTGTTATCACAACAGCAAATCTCAGGGCGAGTCCCCATTGAGACGCAGATGCCGGGCGTGTGATAGCTTGGACACGGGGTGGTGGTGGGGGGAAATGGAACTAGTCTGGACTCCATTTTGTTCAAGCAAGAAGTCATCTTGTTTAACCCGGGCCCGACTGGATGCCCTCGCTGACAAATATGAAGTATATACTATGAAAAAAGACTTCTGATATGATTTCTTGTTGCCTAAAGTTGTGAGTGTAGCCCTGTGGCGCAGAGTGGTAACTGCAGTACTTCAGTCAAAGCTCTGCTCACAAGTTCAATCCCGACGGAAGTCGGTTTCAGGCAGCCGGCTCAAGGTTGACTCAGCCTTCCATCCTTCCGAGGTCGGTCAAATGAGTACTCGGCTTGCTGGGGGGTAAAGGGAAGATGACTGGGGAAGGCAACGGCAAACCACCCTCAAAACATCATCTGCCTAGTAAACGTGATGTGACATCCCCCCATGGGTCAGTAATGACCCAGTAATGACCCTTTACCTTTTAAAGTTGTTTAAACTAAGAGCAGAAAGCTCAATATTTGTTTCCATTTAACTTACATCATAAATAGCATCTGGTGTTTTATAAAACAATGAAGAATAAAGTTTATACCATTTTCTTTAATTTTTAATAATCTGTCAATAAAATTTATTTTGATTTGCTCAACCCATTAGAATTGACTTCCTACTACATAACATGGGAAAAGGCATTCAGAAAACAGAGATCCAACTTTTTTTTGGGGGGGGGACCCACAATCTCATTGTCCTTCAATGGGTTTTTTTGCCCACACAGAAGGATTATTTTGTTTCATAGAAACACTGCATGATCTGCTTGTCTGCATAATCCAATGTGCAGATACCCTGCACTCATTCAGAAATTATTTTTTATTTAAGTTGTATCCCACCCTTCTCACCAAAGAAGATAATTTCCATTTATTTTCCATTTATCTTCCTTTCCATTTATCTTCTGAACAGCCCTGCGAGGTAGGTAAGGCTGAGAGACACTGATGGGTCCAAGGTCACCCACTGAACTTCATAGTTGACTCAGGATTTGAACCTGGTTCTCTCTGGTCATACTCTAGGCACTATATCCCCCCCCCACTAGCTCAATAACAACATGTCATAGTTAACATGATAAAGCACTGAAGCATGCTGGGATGCACCAAAAGTGTACCCAGAATTCCATCCCACTCTAGCATTACACTGAAAAATGCTCCCACAGCAAGGCTGTGCAGTAGATAGGGGTGGTGTCCATTCCCAGTGGCTTCCATTGAGTTTTATGGAGCAAACAGGCTGTCATTTGGGATACAAATACTGAGGACAGAATGGAGCGGGTGCAGAGGAGAGCGATGAGGATGATCCTAGAGGCCTAGAGACCAAGCCCTACGAGGAAAGGCTGAGGGAGTTGGGAATGTTTAGTCTGGAGAAGAGGAGGTTGAGGATGGCTCTCTTTAAGGACTTGAAGGGCTGTCACACAGAGGAGGGCAGGGAGCTGTTCCTGTTGGCAGCAGAGAATAGGACTTGCAATAATGGGTTTAAATTGTGGGCGGAAAGGAACCAGCTGCATATTAGGATTTTTTTTTTACAGTAAGAGTTGTTCAACAGTGGAATCGGCTACCTAGGGAGGTGGTCAGCTCCCCCCTCACTGGCAGTCTTTAAGAGGATGGACAAGTGCTTGTCAAGGATGCTCTAGGCTGATCCTGCGTTGAGCAGGGGGTTGGACTACATGGCCTGTATGGCCCCTTCCAACTCTACGATTCTAGGTTACCCATCCCAGGGGAGTTTCCAAGTGTATCCATTTAAGTTGAGTAGTGTAGTAGTTAAGAGTCTCAGACTAGGATCTGGGAGACCCTGGTTCAAATCCCCACTCTGGCATGGAAGCTCGCTCGGTGACTTTCGGCCATTCATACACTATCAGCCTAACCTACCTCACACGGCTGTTGTGAGGATAAAAGGAAGGATGATGTAAGGTGCTTCGGATCCCCCACTGGGGAAATGCGCAGGGTAGAAACATAAGACAATAAATCAATAAACATAATAAATAGAGAACAAATTAATAATAATAAAAAAATACATCAATAAGCATAAGAGAATAAATCAATATGCATACAAGAATAAACATAATAAATAGAGAATAAATTGATAATAATAAAACATAAGAGAATAAATCAATAAACATAAGAGAATAAATCAATAAACTTTATTCTTAGGAGGAAAAATGAGCCACATGGGGAAAACAACAGGCTGAAACTCACCCCTTCTAACAAAAAGTAGTGTAGCATTCACCAGTATGGTTACATGATACAAAGATCATGCAAAGCGTGCTCCTGCCACATCTAAGCTTTCCTGCTGCATGTGTGCATGATAACAGGCCCTTTTACTACTTCTAGAATAAGATGAGGTGGCAAGTTGATTTTTTTTTTGCTGAGCATGGTTTACCAGGAAGCCTTGACCTAGAAAATATTTGGACACAAGTGGGAACTCGGTCACAAAGTGATGAGATTACGCTGGCGGAGGTGGCCTGGCACCGGCCCGAAACCCCACGGTTCAAAGAAACCGCATCAAACTAAAAACGGGAGGAAAGGTATCAGGAAAAGGGCCGAACGATGGGCACTGCACACCGCCACCCCCCTTTCTGCTTCCCTTTGCCAATTTAATACGCAAACAAATAACTCATCAAACATTACTAAGATGCCTAGTTACTTTTTACCTTTTTTTCTTTGAAGCTGAGGACGGTAGGCTGCGGTGGTTCCCCATAACACCAAGGCATAGTGCTGTTCTTTGACCTGCTCCACTGTTAGAATAATTTTTGTTTGTTTTGCTCCTCTGTAACTATATGTAGATTCTTAAAAAAAAAAAGAGGTCAACTATTATGTATAACTGCATCAGGTTCAGAAACTGTAAAAGTGGAACAGTCGCTCATCATTTTCCCAAACACACTGGGGAATAATCCTCTTAAATGCCTTGTCTTGGTGTGTTGGTTTGAGCTATGATTTCAAAGGTGGGCAGAAAGGGTTGGTCGTATTCAGTACTATATTTTTACCCCCCCCCCTTTTGAACAGCAGGCCACCACACCAAGTCACGCACAACTTTCCGTCACTCTGTTTCAAAAGTAGTTTGGCTACATGACACATGAACACACGTGAAGCTGCCTTATACCGAATCAAACACTTGGTCCACCAAGGTCATTGTTGTCTACTCAGACTAGCAGCAGCTCTCCAGAGTTTCAGACTTCAGAGGTCTTTCATATCACCTACTGCCTGGTTCCTTTAACTGGAGATGTCGGGATTGAACCTGGGACCTTCTATATGCCAAGCTGACGCTCTCCCATTGAGCCAGGGCCCCTCCCCTAAAGGAGAAGTGTTGCTGTTTGAGAAACCAAAGCCCACAGCCTCCTTGGGAACAAGGGACAATGTGTGGTACACCGGATCCTGGCCAGAGAATTGTGCATTACAAATAGACTGAAGGGATAGAATTATGTTTTACTAACATGTACTAATACATCACACATCTTTCCATGTGTGGCAACAGCCAGATCAGATTTTAAAATTAGCATTTAAGAACATAAGAAAAGCCAAGCTGGATCAGACCAAGGTCCATCAAGTCCAGCAGTCTGTTCACACAGTGGCCAACCAGGTGCCTCTAGGAAGCCCACAAACAAGATGACTGCAGCAGCATTATCCTGCCTGTGTTCCACAGCACCTATTGTAATAGGCATGCTCCTCTGATCCTGGAGAGAATAGGTATGCATCATGACTAGAGTTCATTTTGACTAGTAGCCATGGATAGCCCTCTCCTCCATGAACATGTCCACCCTCCTCTTAAAGTCTTCCAGGTTGGCAGCCATCACCACATCCTGGTGATTAGTTATCCTCAGTCCTCGTAAAATAAAACACCTTGGTCCGTTGTGTGAATCTCACTGCTGGGTAAGGGGATAGGAAAGCTAACGAAAAAAAGAAACCGTTATGCGAGCAGCAAAAGGGGAAGAGGTGAAGAAAACCTGCTACCACATGCTCAAGAATGGTGAAAACCTAAGTGGAGTCACACCCTTCTAAGACTATTGACTTCAACAGATTTAGCTCTGTTTAGGATTACACTGAGAAAGAGCCACCTTATGCCAGTAACTCTGGTCAAACGCTAATTACAGTAAGTCAAGAGCTCTCCCAGCTTTATGTCAATTATTAATGCAGAGGGTTCTAATTCTCTGCTCACGTTCCATGTAAGCCATTTTACTGTTACCACTACATTGTGTACCGGATAAACCATTTGGCCTGGATAAGCACAAAACACAGATCAGAATCAAAACTATTTTGTAAGAAAATATCAGGTGGGCTCAAAATTCAAGCATTTCATGCCCTTTTTCGGTCTCCTCTGAATCAACAGCTCCATCTGAAGAAAATATTTGATACAACTATCTGTGCTGGGACATCTTCCTATCTGTTCCCTTAAGTGTCTTCCTTATTGCTTTCAGTTAAGGGAGATAGAAGGGAAGTTATCTTTCCAAAGTTTAATCTTTTCTTTGTGAAATCGGCCACCAGAGGTCTATATTGATCGACTCTCCTTCTATCTTCTCCCGCCCCCTAGTTTCAACCCCAATGTATAAATTTCAGAACACAAACAGTGAATGATCGTGTTAGAATTTCAACTGACCTGCTAGCACGTTGATGTCGACAATTTTCACTATGGAGTGCACCAACATATCAGCTTGGAGTTGATTTAGGAGAACATTTCGTATGCTGCTGAGTGTCTGTGGCTCTCTTGGGGGGAGAGCTTGAAAACAGGCATGCTTGGAAGACACATACACCAGCAATTCCTGGAGAATATTAATGTCCACTACGTTGGAGACTTGAAAAGAATAAATAAAAACCATCATCCGTATTTGGCCACAGACTGTGACATGCTGTATTAGGCACATAATAAATTTGAGAGCGAACGACCCTTCGCAAGCATAGCCAACGCTCATTGTGAAACACAGATGTACGGGTTTATGCTTTCTTGTATACGAAGATAATCTCAGAAGTCATGAATGCTGCGATCCATATTTTAAAAAGCAACATTTACCAAGGAAAATGCTGAAATTGTATTGCAATCGCATTGGCCTATTCAGACAACTTTTTTCCCCGTCTAGTACTGTGCCCGAGGCATTCCTACTCTCAACACAAGATATTAAAAGATGTATGAACCACTGCAATACTGAATTCATCTGTATGTGTCACCTCTGTGAACGTGATATCCTAAACTTAGTATCACTGAGAGAACAATAAGGATAGTGACTTCAGAAAGATCCTTGGATACAGATGAACCTGGTATTGTGCCAGAGCATGCATTACTGGCGTTGCCAAATGGCCTGGATAAAAATTCCCCATCCCTTTAATAGATACTTAATGCAAGGAAATGGGCAGCTGAAGTTTTTTTCTGGTTTGGAGGTAATGAATATCACCTGGTAAACAACATCCCATTAAGCCTCTATCAAGGGGTCACAACAGTTTGCAGCCATATACATTACTGGGGTGATCAAGGCTGGAAAATGGTGGGGCGACAACTGGGAATCCAGGACTGCATATTTCTCAAACTATAGAGGGGAAATGTTTCAACTGGGCCACAGAAGTGTCATATAGCTTATTAGGCCAACATGCCAGACATATTTTCTATTTTCTGGGGCTCTTCCTACGTACTTTGCTTCATTGATTTAGAGGAGTATGCACATTGCTAGAAAGAGAAGTAATTTGGTACAACCATTTTGATATTGTTTTCGAGAATACTCAATTTAAATTACTAAAGTAAACATTAAATTGGGATGGGAAAATATATCTTTATCCCATTATTAATCCTCACATTCATTTGGATGGATAGTTAAGCAGCTCCCAAGGTTCAATAACTGACTAGTAAATGTTGATTGCAGTATTATCTCCCCAGCCCAGTGATTTTCATACACACCAACATCTGCAACAGAGAGAAAAAAACTGTGATCCAGGTTAAAACAAATACCACAGACATATCCTACTGTAAACTGACTTGGGTTACTTTGAAACCAAATGCAATCATTGAGCCATGCTTACTTAATGAACAACTTTAGGGTTTAGTCTCATAGTCGCTTTCAAGTAAATATTGGTGGTAAAAAGGGCTGTTAAGTGGCAAACAACTTTTGGCAACCCTGTAGAGTTTTCAAGGCAAGAGACTTCAGTGGTGGTTGGCCATTGCCTGCCTCTACATCACGACCCTGGACATCCTTGGTGGCCTCCCATCCAAATACTCACCAGGGCCAACCCTGCTTACCTTCCAAGATCTGAAAAGATCAGGATAGCCTGGGCTATCCAGGTGAGAGCCATGTATACCTTAGCACATGTTATACTATGTAATACAGACAACCACATTTTAGCAATGGGAAAGTAGCTTGCAGCATCAAAATATATTTGTAGAGAACTTTCGCAGTTGCTTATTACTAGGTCAAGAGCAAATCCAGTTCCAAGTAAAAATAAGCACGTAAAAAAGTTTATATTTCTCACAGTGGAACCTTAAGATACAACAAAGACAGAAGAGTATATGTGTGACAAGTAAACAACACACTGTTGTTTAAGATACGGCCTTTTATTCTCTTTGTTACTTTTGTATTCTTTTCATTATATTCTGTTTGATATATATCAATAAAAAAATTAAAACATAAAAAGAGAGAAAACAACACAAAAAGTGCCTGAGTTGATCCCACTCCATTATAACAACTTCTAGCCGGAACTAAGGTTCAGGTGGGGAGTCCCTGTTGGTCTGCAGTAGAAGAGTAAGACTTGAGTCCGGTAGCACCTTATTAAGACCAACAAAATTTCCAGGGTATAAGCTTTTGAGAGTCACAGCTTTGACTCTCAAAGGTTTCTACCCTGGAAATCTTGTTGGTCTTAATAAAGTGATACTGGACTCGAATCCAGCTTGAATTAAAATGTTAAAAACAAATGAAAAAACATGGACTAGATGTATCTTCTAAGCAGAGAAAACTATACCAAAATCACTGCTACTAGGGCGTGGGTAAATTGTAAATGGTTGCCGGCTATTTCATGGATCTAACAAATTCTTCATTGCACAATGGGATGAGAACTTGGGTGCTTTCATACATGCTGAATAATGCACTTTCAATCCACTTTAATAATCCCCTTTAACGATAGATTGCAAGTGCATCTTGCCAATTCAGGGCATTATCGCACCATGTCTGGGAAACGTGTGGAAAACACCTAAAGAGCAATCGTGCTCGAGGCGATTTGCTATTTCCCCCCGCACTTCTGCCCGTTCTAACGTCTCTGAAAAGTTAGCCTTCTGAGTGCACCTCCAATGAAACAGCGCTCCCAAGAGATAAGGGGGCGTAGAGGAGCACTGCCTAATTGTGACGTCGCTTGGGTTCCCCTCCACCCCCCCTCTCGTCATGTCAGGGCGCCTGCGCGGTATCGTCAGTGCATCCAGACGATAGGGCAATGGGCTCACGTTCCCCCCTAGGCAGAGAAACCCTAATCACAACCAATGCAGGCATTCCCCCCCCCCACACACAAATAAACCAAAATGAGTCGTTCCTTGCACAGAGCTGATCACAGAGCTGCGGTCTTTGCAGGCGTTGGTGCAACGATGTTGCATTTTATCGTTGGGAGGAGCGGGAGAAAGATAAAAAACAGGCAGGGAGAAACTTTGTGCCGGCACTGGAGTCTCTCTCCCTTCCTCCTCGTGCTGCTTCCCCCTCCCCCCTCTGCTGCTTGCAGCAATTTTGCTACTTTCCCAGCCCTCGCCCTCCTCTGCACAAGCACTTATGGGGGGGGATTTAGTAGCAGTAAAGGTTGGTGGATGCAAACGGGAGGGGAGGGGTAAGGTGGTGGTAGGAGAAAGGCTTTTCATTGGGTGTTGTGAAAAGAGGCCAGGACAACAGAATAGCTTTTGTAACTGAACGCACCCCTTGGCTTGCCGGTTTTGAAACGACATAAGGAAATACATCGTGGTATAGGCGTTTTCAGAAAAAACAGATGTCTGTCACTTCCAAAGCATTTCCAAGCTGAAACGGGAGGTCTGTGGTGCGTGGGGGAAAGAATGTAACGTTTTTAAAGGGTTTGAGAGACGTTTCCCAGACTGGGTATGATAAGCCTCTCACACAGTAAAATCCAGCTGCAAAGTGCACTGAAAGTGGATTGAAAGTATATTAATCGGCATGTGTGAACGCACCCCTTGACTTCTACTACTTCTCTGGAAACAGTTCTGAGTATATTTTTCTACCTGCCTGTATTGTATGCAGCCGTTCAAGAAAGGGTAATTTAGAAACACAGCTGTACTATCGCTGAAGCTCAGGAATCTCTACATGGGGGAATTTAGACCACACATACGCTGGCCCATAATGCAGATGGGTGGATGCATCATCTATAAAATCTGCCATGTGGTACAGCCCCATAGAATATATTGCATACAAACTGGTACAACAATTGGAAGACACCATTTCCTTGGCAGCTGGACAATGCGATGTTGAGCTCATATGAACCTCCCGTTGGGTAGTAGCCCATACCAGTATGACCATGCTGGGTCAGGTGTTTATTTTCTCATCACAACTGCATCCATAGGGACATTCTGTGGGGACAGTCAAGTTCCCAAAGCAAATGTCTGAGACTCATATTCAGTTTTTCTCAAAGACCGTGACCTGATTTTCTTCAAACAACACAGCGGTGGATCACCAAAGGTCTAAAGTACAGCTCTTGTGGGGGAGAATAAAACATAATATTGTCGAAGGCTTTCACGGTCAGAGTTCATTGGTTCTTGTAGGTTATCCGGGCTGTGTAACCGTGATCTTGGAATTTTCTTTCCTGACGTTTCGCCAGCAGCTGTGGCAGGCATCTTCAGAGTAGTAACACTGAAGGACAGTGTCTCTCAGTGTCAACACTGAGAGACACTGTCCTTTAGTGTTACTACTCTGAAGATGCCTGCCACAGCTGCTGGCGAAACGTCAGGAAAGAAAATTCCAAGACCACAGTTACACAGCCCGGATAACCTACAAGAACCAGAGAATAAAACAGTTTGCAAAACAAATATATTCTGAAAAGAACAAAGACTCCTCACCTGTAAGTAGAACGATATCTCCGGGAAATACTGTAAGTGACCAGAATGCAGCTGCTCTCCACAGTACAACCTTCCGTTGGATTTCTGACTGATCAAACACTACAATAGTAGCTAAGGGGACTTTAGGGGATAATTTAGTTCCTGACTTCAGTTGTATTTCTTTGATATGACATGGATGTAGCACTGTGACTAAGACATTATACTTCTGGCCTTTGTGGTCGCAGTCTTTAAGCAACGATGGATGCCTCTGAACTTTTTTCAATGATGATATTTTCAGTTGCTCCATTTGTCGAACAGAAAAAATGGAAGAATAAACCAGCTTAGTTTTCTTCGGTTGCTGCTGGTCTGCAATTGCAAAGTCAGTTGCAGGTAAGACGTCTTCAGATGCTCGAGATCTTTTAGAGGATTCTTTTGGTGAGTTGCTCCCTTGTGAACACAGTATCCCACTCTTCCATGGCTGAATGTATACCCCATTATCAATATTGTCACCAGGAGAACACAAAAGGCCAACTGATCCCATAGCATTTTTCTGAAAGCTATTTTCTCTTTTCAAATATGTTAGGCTGCCATCTTTTGAAGTACTATCGGAACTGAAGAGTTCAGGAGAGCTTTCGTTGACTTGACTGAGATTTCTCTCAGCCGCAATAGAACATGTGCCAGCTTTCTCATTTAATTGAACTGATGTATCCACAGTTTTTCCACTCTCCTTACAAGATCCAACCAATTCCATTCCCTTAACCTTTGTAGATTCATTTTCCATTTCATTTTGTCCTGCTGCAGGCCTTCTTGAAAGGAGAGTAACTTGACTTGAGGTCAAAATACTAAGAAATTCAGTGTTTGTTGATAAGGCAAGCCTTGGACACGGACCCAGTAGTTTCTTTGCTTCTTTTGTTATGTCAGGGCAACATATCTCCCACAACTTGTCATGTTCACCCTGGAAGTGTGATAACTCATCATCCTGCTGCACAGATGGCAAACCTCTGCTAATCTTTTGGGGACTGGAAACCAGAGGAGAAATATCAAGATGGTTATGTATTTTGGTATCTCCTCCAGCCTCTTCCAATAGTTTGATACATTGATCATCTGTTCTTCCATCACTGGGAAACTGCTGACACCTAACATACTTCACATGGTTGTCTGCATTTGTATCTCCATAGACATGACAAGCACTTCCAGGTGACTCATCTCTCTCCTTAATTTCATTGTTCATACCATCATTCACATGGTCCATCAAAAAACTGTCAACTAACCCACATTTCTTTTCAAAATTTGCTATGAAATTCTTTTTGGTGTAGGAAGCCAACACTGCATCATTGGTTGTAGGATTCTCTGTCTGCTTAGGATCCTTGCATTTTATAGTAGAATGGTTAAAAGTGTCTTCTGTAAATGAAAGATGGAGCTTTCTCCATGGTTCAGAAGCGGAGGATAAAAAACTCTCTTCATTAGCTGCCTCTAGTGAAGTTGAAGGAACAGGTGCACCGAAGAAAATATAGACTTGAGATGCTCCAGCCATGTCTGTCTTCTGGGTATTTGATTATGGAGAAAATATAGCTTTGTGTAATAAATACAATTCATGTTTTTACATGCAGCGCCTATGTTGTCATTGTTCTATTGTTTAATTCTTCTCAAACAATTCATAGGAGATTATTAAAATCCACTAGTTTCGCTAGTTTTAATTCCATTGTTCACTAGTTTAAAATCCATTGCAGGGATCAAAGAAGAGGTAAAACCATTCAATACTTTTCAGCAGCTAACAGATTAGTCAGAATTCACTAGATGGTGAAATCTTACAAGTCTTTATTATTTGCAACAAAATTATTACAAAATGTTCACTTTAATTTTTATGTTGAAAGTTATTTGAAATTTCAGGCATATTGTCTGATGACTTGTGAATCCAGAACAGCAAGGAAGAGCTACAGCTAGTTATAAAAGTTGCTTTGAAAATGAACAGCCTTTAAAAATATTCTGATAGAAATTCATAGTACTTTACTACATAATAGAAACATGACTCCATTATAGGACGTCTGTTTATTTGGCTTGGAAAATAAGCCACATCCGATATGGATGAAGAACAAAAACTTCAGTTTCATTAAATAAAGAAGCAAAAAAAGGATTTAAAAAATCACTGACGGAATTTTCCAAATGGCTGTGCTGTTGTGCAAACCTCGAAGCTTATTATAAAGTGCAAAGGAATACTTGCTCACATCAGATGGTTTTGGAAATGAAGGCAAAAATAAAACTGTAAATAATACCCCCCACCCCCAAAGCCATTGATTGAAATTAGGAGACCGACGTCTCTGGGCAGGAAGGTCACAGTTCTGATCCAGCTATAAAACAAGAAAAAAATAAACACACTGAAGAATGTTACTGCTTATTTAAATCCAGCTGTGCCACAAGAAGAATTCAAAGCAAGTTGCAGTAATAATTCCAGAATCCAATAATTTTAAAATGCTTTCCCTAATTTTATTAAAAACCTTTAATGCAGAGTCGGAGCTGCCCATTAGAGGTCGCCCAACCATTTCAGCAAAGCACATAAGAAGTAAATGTCGAAGCAGTTGTTTACACACTTTATAAATGACTTCAAGCAACCAACAGTGCCAAGCTACGACATTATATAGCTGCAGTGAAGACTTCTAGTGTTCATTCTCACAGGAGAGCGGCTTTAGTATATCAACTTTTCCACTAAAGCTTTAAGTCCCAGAGAAGTGTTTCCCAAACTTCTGATACATTTTTTTCCTGCCTACTCTGGCATCTCAAAACTTTACTTTTAGAAGCTGTAGGAGTAAGAACTTTCATTCCTCGCAGATGCTTATCCTTAGCATTTCTTCATGCATTTATCATACAATTTCAGAACCCCACCCCCAACACAGTCATACTGAATCAGGGAAAATGGCCATGATTCCCGATTGGTAAGAGGGAAGAAGAAGAAGAGTTGGTTTTTATATGCCAACTTTATCACTTAAGGAAGAATCAAACCGGCTTACAATCACCTTCCCTTCCCCTCCCCACAACAGACACCCTGTGAGGTAGGTGAGGCTCTAAGAGAGCTGTGACTAGCCCAAGGTCACCCAGCTGGCTTCATGTGTAGGAGTGGGGAAACCAACCTGGTTCACCAGATTAGCCTCCACCGCTCATGTGGAGGAGTGGGGAATCAAATCCAGTTCTCCAGATCAGAGTCCACCGCTCCAAACCACCACTCTTAACCACTATACCACGCTGGCTCTCATAAAGCAATACAGAGACAAATTATACAGAGACAGATCAATCGGAGCAGGTCATTCTCTCTACTCCCTGAGTGACTGAATGACCCACAAAGTCACAGCCAAATTAACCGCCCCCACCACAGTCACTAAGATGTTTACTGCTGCTTAATTTAGATTGAATTAGATTTTAAGGGCTAGCTGTCCAAGGGCCTAGATTTCAGAATGATTGACTTAATATTCCTTTCAAAAGACTAGTCCTGTCTACCCAATTAGCTAAACATTTGTTTTTCATTTCACAAAGATAAAACCACAACTTCATTAAGTGACGGTAACACAGAGATCCAGAGATCCAGAAATCTCAGAATGGATCTTGGCCGATGCCCATTAATGTTTTAAAAATCTGGAATGGCCCTACTGTTGGCCATCCAAACTGAAAAAAATTTCAACCTTTCATACCAGCCAGGTAGGTATACATTATTACTGTGCTTTATAATCAGAGTAATGAGATTAATAGAACCATAGAGTTGGAAAGGACTACCAGGGTCAATAAGACCTATTCTTAGTTTATTTATTTACTCTGTTTATACCCCACTTTCCCCCCCCCCCGGAAATAATAACATTATCTTCTCCTCCATTTTGATCCTCACAACAACCCTGTGAGGTAGGTTAAGCTGAGAGGGTATGACTGGCCCTAAGGACACCCAGGAAGCTTCCATGGCAGAGTAGGGATTCAACCCTGGTTCTCACAGATCCTAGTCTGACCCACCACACAACACTGGTTCAAATGTTTCTAGATCCTCCCCTCAAATACTTTATGCTTTCTATAAAGACTTTAGAAAATTACCGCATCAGCATTATGACCATTTCAGTCCTATATCTAGATATTAGGGGAAGGAAAGGGACTTAATAGAAATTGGTGGATACAAAGCACTCTGCATGTACCCAGTGGCACACATTCTCAGGCAGCCCATTCCTGAGAGGAAGGGCTGAGCTGGTGGCTGGAGGTAGCACAGCCGCGCCGCCTCCAAAGGAGGGTTCGCACCCCCACACACACACACTGAAGCCGGCACTTTGCTCTTACCTGCGAGCCCCGTGAAACTGCTCCGTAGCGCTCCATGGGGGCCACGCCACCTAAAAAGGTGGCATAACTCCAGGTAAGGGCAAAGGGGGTGTTCCCGGCCCGAAGGGGGGTTAGGAAGCCACCTCAAGGCGCCTCCAGCCCCGGAACGCCCCCTGGGACAACGGCGCATGGAGTTGTGCCGTCAGGATGCTGGCGGGAGGCCGAGCCGGCATCCCAGGGCCACGCTGCTGCAGCAGAGCAGGGAGGCAGGCGAGAACACCGCAACGCTGGCACCCGTGCCTCTCTCGGCAGTGCACCGGCACAAGCGGCCCAGACGCCGGCAGGGGCCCTTGCATGGGCGGTTGGTTGGTCCCCTCCTATCCCCATGACCTCACCTACCTTTGAGGTGAAATCCCGCAGTGATGAAAGGTATGGGGAGCTCCAGCTCTAATCTCCCACCACTGCTCTCATCTGTCATTGACAACATAAAGGGGAAGAGAGAGGACGCAGAACGTCAAGGGAAGGAAAGGAGAGGAGGTTAAGGAACTGGGCACGTGGGAGAGGGCTTGGTCAACAGGAGTTAGCCCACCGGGGGCAGGAGCTGGTGGGCACTTCTGCTTGCCCGCTTAAGCCTGTATATCAACAAGGACTAAAGCTTGAGGGCCCCCGTGGATCCCTAAGGCAGGGGTCCCCAACCTTTCAGAGCCTCTGGGCACCTTTGGAGTTCGGACACAGCACGATGGGAGCAGCCGCAAAGTGGCTGCCACAGCTTACCTTCAGTCACACCAGGCAGGCCCTTGTGCTGTGGCGGCAGCTGCTGCCAAAGCAACATCTTTAAAACTCTGCCCAGCCAATCAAATCTCCAATGGCCAACCAGAAGCCTTGCGGAGCAAAGGCTCCACCTAGCCCCACCCACTTTCTAAAAACACTTGGCGGGCAGCAGGAAAGGTGCTGGGGATTCGGGCCCTAAGGGTTTGCTGTGACTAAGGCTTTGATTAGAAGGTCAGATCAACAACATGCTGAGGGCCGGCATGGAGGCGCTTCCCGATTGGATGCCTTAGGCTCACAAGAGCAATTCACTATATTTTGCTGAAAGCATTCTAGTATGTCCCACCACAAGGCTACAGTATGGCTTAAGAAGCAGCGTTGGCTTTTATATCCCACTTTTCTCTACCTTTAAGGAGTCTCAAAGCGGCTTATAATCTCCTTCCCTTCCTCTCCCCACAACAGGCACCTTGTGAGGTAGGTGGGGCAGAGAGAGAGAGAGAGTTCCGAGAGAACTGTGACTAGCCCAAGGTCACCCAGCTGGCTTTGAGTGTAGGAATAGGGAAACCAACCCAGTTCACCAGATTAGAGTCTGCCGCTCATGTGGAGGAGTGGGGAATCAAACCCAGTTCACCAGATTAGAGTCCGTCACTCTTAACCGCTACGCCACGCTAGTTCCAATTCAAAAGCAGCGTGCTTAACTAATCAATCACATCCAGCTAATGGACTGCTCTCTCTCTCTCTTTTAATGTGTTAAATTCATTTTTAAAAAACCAACAATGAAATCAAGAGACGGAATGACAAGGCTAATGTCAAGGAATTGTGAACAGAGTCAAGGTAACAGAGAGGGAGAAAACCCTGCTCCGAATTAAGGCTAACGTATTCAAATACAATTTGTAAGAGAGGAGTGGGTATTGGAAAAGAGAAAGAGCAGTCAAGGTAATAATGAATCACTATCTCTGGGAAAGATGAAATACTGCAGGAAACTGCAGGGCCAAAGAAAAGATTAAAGGTTGTGCAGTGTTTAAAGAAAGATATGATGAAATTTTAGGCACTGACCTAAACAAGATGGAATTTGTTACCTTTGAGTTCTAGAGTTCCAAAATGGCAAGAGTCAATAATTTGCTCAGGTTCTGCACAGAGAACACATCCCTTTTTTTGGGGGGGGGGTGTCAACTCATTCATGTGTGTGCTACATTTAACACAGACAACAGCCATAGGTCCTTTATGTCTACCTTGCTAAGTGAGCATTTTAAAGAAGCTTAGAAGAACATATACTTCAGATGTTACATTATACTAGGTATAGTCACTAAAGGTGTCAAATTGCTTAACAAAGATAGGTAGACAGAGATCCAACAAAGACAGCGGTTGTGAAGGATCACAGGCTACAATAAACAAAACCTGAGACCAATATTACCTTAAAGACCCACAAAAATTTCCAGGGAATAGGTTTTAATGGGTCAAAGCTCACTTCATAAGACTAATGTGATGGGCATACTTCAGACAACGCCTTAAGGAGTTGTTCATCTTTGCCAGCCTGATCTGAATTTAAGTCATTACATTTGGGCTACAGCAGGGCCCATAATCTTGTGAGTGGAACAAAAAGGCACAGATGTCTCTGCAGGTGGCTTCAAGGATAGAGTGCAACTAAAAAGTAGTTACGTAAAGACAAAATCACAGAAGTCCCTGCCAGCTTCCAACTGCAAATGCTGAGCCTTCACAGAGAGGGAAGAAAGTAGGCCGTCGCCTGTCACTCATGCCATGACCCTGCTTTATTGGGAAAGGGTGATTTTATTTTTTCCTAGAAACAGTAGCAGGAAGATGTTGAGGACTAGGGAAAGCACATAGAAACAACATCTACCTGTTCAACATGTGTGCATGTTGCTAATTTATTGTATTTTTGAGAGATTTTGTAAGCTAGCTAGAGGCCCGATGCTGAACTAATGCTCAAATTAAGTTACAGCCTTTTATGAGCAACGTCTCTACTCAGAGTGCTCTCCATGGTGCTGCAGAACGTATCTTTCACACACTGCTTCCCTGCTGTTATTCACGACTTGCAACTTCAACTACTAACACATTTCATTTTCATGCAATCTTACCCATATTCTGTGGGGAATCAGCCACAATAACCCCCAAGGTTTCCTTATACTCCCTCACTTGTCACCTTTCGTTTGAATTATACTGCCATCTTACAGGAGCTAGAAAAGTCTAAAAATCTTAAGCAAGGTAGTATGACCTCCACTACGTTCAAAATGAATGAAATTAATTAACTAGACTCTTAATATTTCTTTCAGAGTATGAGTTTCTCCTGGAAATATATTAAAAGGAACATTTGCTCAGCACAAATTATGAAGAGGAAGAGGAAAAGGAGGAGGAGGAGTTGGTTTTTATAAGCCAACTTTCTCAACCACTTAAGGAAGAATCAAACCGGCTTACAATCACCTTCCCTTCCCCTCCCCACAACAGACACCCTGTGAGGTAGGTGGGGCTGAGAGAGTGTGACTAGCCTGAGGTCACCCAGCTGGCTTCATTTGGAGGAGTGGGGAATCAAACCCGGTTCTCCAGATTAGAGTCCACCACTCCTAACCACCGCTCTTAACCACACTGGCTCTGAAAGCCAGAAAGATCTACGATGGAGAACATTAAACACTCACTTTTCATTCATTCAAAAACAGCAAGAAATCTAGTAACAAAATTGATCTTACCAAATGTTTTATTTTAATATCTCCAAGTCTTTGATGAAATCCTCTATATAATCAGCTGGTCTACTCAGTTTGTCTCCCACTCCACCTTACCTCAAGTAAAGTGTAACATCTCAATGCCCCAATAAATCTTGATGTGGCCTGCCATGTTTTATCTAATTTGCTGTCCTTAAATCCTGCTAAATTACCATCAGCTTTTACTGAGGGTCATCTTGACAGCTGGTGACCCATTCAAGGCCTGAACATTCTCTGTTGTTCTCTCAAATTCATAATACATAATCTGCTAGAAAGCAGAAAAATCTTGCACGTAAACCGTAAAAATGACATTAAAAATTGCTCATAGTAGAAAAGTACTTCTAACTGCATTTTTTCTGTGCCTGTTGATTTTACCAGAAGATCAAATGCTAAGTTCCTTCCCCGTTGGTACAAGAGAATGGGATGAAAGAGTGCTGTCAGTGAAGACTACGGGAATGCTTAAATAGCTTGTCTTAAAAACATACGTAGGACATTATACTACACAGTAGATATTTAAAATGACTGTCTCAACAAAGTTCCTTTTCCACACCCAGAAGCTCTTTGCAGTCTCAGAATCTTACATGAGCATCTCAGCATGCGTAGCTAGCATTGATTGATCATGCAAAACAAACTATTTGTCAGTGCATGAACACTGGTCCTTTAACATTAGCGCCTTATTCTCAGTGCAACTCAGTGCGAAGGCAAGGAACAAAAGAAATGGCAAAAGGAGCAAGGCTCATTCAACATTTTTTTGTTCCTTGCAGTGCATAGGGCAGGGCAGACTTGAATGGCCATGCAGCTCTCTGCCACAGTTGGAGCTGTGGGGTAGCTGAAAGGCAGGTGAAGCCAAATTACAGCTCCTAGGAAGCCAGGCAATAATGTGCAGGTGCAACTCCATTAATATACATGCACCAGTATTACAAGTTGAGAAATAATTCATGGGAAATGAAGGAATAAATCCAGAGGAGACATTGCTGCAAAAACAAATGGGAGTACTGTGGCACCTTAATGACTGAAGTTTTGATTCTAGAAGAAGAGATGGTTTTTATATGCCGACTTTCTCTACCACTTAAGGAAGACTCAAACCAGCTTACAATCACCTTCCCCTCCCCACAACAGACACCTTGTGAGGTAGGTGAAGCTGAGATAGCTCTAACAGAGGTGTACATTGCCCAAGGTCACCCAGGTGGCTTTGTGTGTAGGAGTAGGGAAACAAATTCACCAGATTAGCCTCCACCACTCATGTGGAGGAGTGGGGAATCAAACCTGGTTCTCCATATCAGAGTCCACAGCTCCACTGCTCTTAACCACTACACCACGCTAGCTTCTAGCACTGGCTCACTGAACGGGGGGGGGGGGCATATAATGGATCCTCACTGGACAAACATCTATATGTGATATGAGCCAAGTCAAAAGACCGTGAAATGTAGGAATTACACAGGGAGCAGGTACAATGCTTCCTCCTAATGCTTGTTAGAAAACTCATACATGTGAGCAGATTTCACTGGAGGTGGGGGGAGCTCCCCCATTAAAAATCTAAAGTTGTCTTTACTGTGAAATGAGCATGTCATCTTTTGATATATTTTTTAAAAGCTACATCTGTTAACAAAAATATAGATACACCCTTAGATGCCACAAACACGTAAGCCCATGGCTACTTTCAGTAAATAACAGGCCCAGCTTCCCATGATATGCTGAAGTCGGTTCTTACAAAAGGTCAATTCAGAAACAGAAAGTCACCTAACTAAGGAAACGAAGTGCTTCTTGCCTACACTGGCAAAATCCTAAAAATCCCAGATTACATTTTAAAAGAGTGAGAGAGAGAACGAGGGGGGGAAATCCAGTTCAGGAATCTAGGGTGTTCAGTCTCCTCTCTCAGCTTAGCCTACACAATCTTGGCATGAATGTCTCGGGTCCGCGTAACAGGGTGGAACACTGTGACATCTGATAAAGTTGCCCGACTGTAACAATTTTTCCGACAACCAGAGAGGAGGGCTTGAATAAGTCTGCATTTCCCCTCAAAATCATGGGTGTCGTTAATAAGTGTAAGCAAGCACCATATCTTGCAAACAGCATAACTGTGAGGTGTGTGTGTGTGTGTGGGGGGGGGTGAATATCGGGAGAACCTCTGAACACCAGCAGTGCCCTCCAGCACCTCACTCTGCAGAGTCCGGGGACCTCAGGCTGGAAAGGGGAGGGGGTTTCTTGGCACCTGTTCTCCTCCTCCTGTTCCCTGGACTTCCCTACTTCAGCAGCAGGAGAGAAGTCTGGCCTGCCCTCGTTGGTCCAACGATGGGCGCTTAATGAGCCAGCACCAAAACGGTGTATGCAGAACTCAAGGTGCTGTTCTTGACCTTCAATCTAGTTTGAGACCAACATATCTGAAGGTGGCCTAATTCCTTCTGACATCCGGCGGGTGGCAACCCAGGAGAGGGCCTTCCATCAGAGCTCTGGAAGTTGGTTCTTACAAAATTCTCCCCAGGGAGATTCACCTGTCCCTTTCTATTGCTGTCTTTATGTTTCGTTTGGCATTCCCTCAATGATCCCTCCTTCCTACCCAATGTTTTAATTGCTGTTTTTGCTTTGTATGCATTTTAACTCTGTTTCTTAATTGTTTTAATGATGTGTTTGGAAGAGGGTTGATTTTAATTCAAAATGTGATTTTATCACATTCATTTATGACTCAGCTCCAGTTAAGTCATAAAAGCCTGCCGAAAACGTTATTTACATTCTACTCTGACCTTTTATTTTCTTTTAGTGTTGGCAACCCCGTAGAGTTTTCAAGGCAACAGACTAACAGAGGTGCTTTGCCAATGCTTGCCTCTACATAGTGGCCCTGGTATTCCTGGGTGCTCTCCCATCCAAATATTAACCAGGACTGACCCTGCCTAGCATCCGAGAACTGACGAGACTTGGCTAGCCTGGACCATCCAGACCAGGGCCAGGTGCTTTTAATACTACATACATTAAGAGAATCCAGAACGCATGGCTTGACATTAAGAAAAAAACAGAACATTATGCCCACCACTCTGTATTTCTCTGGGAATACAGAAATAACATTTTGTAATTTTGAGGCATGGTACAAAAAGAGTTAAATGCCGCTAAAGATAAAACTTGCAACTGGTTATAACTCAAAAGCACATTCCCATTACTTTTGTTAATTATTATACCATTTCTCAATATGTTCTGCTCAGAGTGGCCAATCGAGCCTTAGCTTTTTATCTCCAAAGCGGTCAGAGTCTTACTGATGGGTCAATGATCTATTAAAACGCGACTAACTGCATCAGCAGGATTTGTGATTTGCAATGAGCTGCAACGGTTTGTTGTAACGGCTCTTACCAAACTGTTAGAACACATGGGCGGAGGGGGAGCAGGATTGCACAAGCTACATAATATAACAGTAATAATCTTTTCATGTTCAACCCTATTATGTAGTCTGCAAATATTACTGAATTAATGTAATAATGCCTTGATCCCCTTTTCCTGCTTCTTTTTAAATTATGGATGTGTTGAATTTTATATGCTGGCCAATGGCTGTAAATAAAAGCATCTATCATGCTCAGCGCTTTAGCAAATCATTCAGTGTCATTCTAATCACTTGCCTACACCCATCATTTGGACCATACTTTTATACACACAAAGGCTTTGTGCAGTTTCTATGTGTGGGCATCTGTCACCTGTCACAATGAGGCTCCCATTACCTGGGAAAGATTCTCATTCATTTATTTGTTGCTGTCAAGTTGCAGCTGACTTATGGCAACCTAGCAGGGTTTTGAAGGCAAGAGATGTTCAGAGGTGGTTTGCCATTGCCTGCCTCTGC
Organism: Euleptes europaea; assembly: GCF_029931775.1. Classification (NCBI taxonomy): domain Eukaryota; kingdom Metazoa; phylum Chordata; class Lepidosauria; order Squamata; family Sphaerodactylidae; genus Euleptes; species Euleptes europaea. The sequence continues at coordinate 102,185,080 of NC_079316.1, read as the reverse complement.
AGATCAGCCCTGGACTTCTTTGGTGGTCACCCATCCGAGTACTGACCGGGGCCAACCCTGCTTAACTTGCAGGATCCGCCAAAATTGGGCTAGCCTTGGCTATCCAGGTCAGGGCAATTGTCACTTAGATCTAGCAAATTACCTAGAGTCCTTGCTTAGAAACCAGCTTGCAGATACCTAAAAATCAATGAAGTGGTTACATCTTGGTAGAGCAGCTATTTCTGTGAAGAGTTAAATCAATTGTATTCAGTGAGTTCAGATGCACCCATATGAATACAATCAAGCTGGCTTGAGCAAATTAATAGTAATAATATAATATTTATCTCACACGTACAACCCAGAGTGGAATATAAAAAGGTACTGCAATAAAGAGCCAGCATGGTGTAGTGGTTAAGAGAGGTGGACTCTAATCTGGAGAACCGGGTTCGATTCCCCACTCCTCCACATGAAGCCTGCTGGGTGACCTCAGGCCAGTCACAGTTCCCTCCGGACTCTCTCAGCCCATGCGGAGGCAGGCAATGGCAAACCACCTCTGGACGTCTCTTGCCTTGAAAACCTAAGGGGTCACCAAGAATCAGCTGTGACTTGATGGCACTTTCCACCACCAACGAAGGTTTCATTTAGTATGGGTACAAAGCCCGTGAACACATCATAATCTGAAGACAAACTCAATCCTTGGGAAAGTAACCTGAAACCAACTCACACACTGCTTTCTACTCAAACTCACCTATAAATCTCTAACCCCAAAAAGAGATAGATCACGATGGGTAGCCATGTTAGTCTGTCACTAGCAGTAGAAAAGAGTAGGAGTCCAGTAGCACCTTAAAGACTAACAAAATTCCTGGCAGGGTACAAGCTTTCGTATCTGAAGTGAGCTGTGGCTCACGAAAGCTCATACTGTGCTGGAAATTTTGTTAGTCTTTAAGGTGCTACTGGACTCCTACTCTTTTCTTCTCCCAAAAAGAGAGTAAGTGGAGCAGAAAAGGGTAAACTTGATATTCTACAAAATTAATCAATTTCCACTCCCACCTAATCTAGTAAATCACACATCTTGTACAGGAAGGAAATCCCTTGCCCAAGGTGTTGGGGTGGGAGTGGAACCTCGAGTCACAAAGGTTCTTAAATAATCATGGTATGTGCAGGTAAGACAGCTTTATCTCCGAGGGCATTCAGTGAAGGGGAAACTTCTTGGCAAACCCTGTGTATTTTTTTTCCCTTGCAGGCTGTTTTTGTCTTATCAACAGACTATTACATTGTTCTGGGGTTTTTCTGCAATTTATTGTTGCTTTGTCAGCTGCCCTGGGTCTGAGGAGATAAGGTGGGATATAAAGAGTGATATAGACCACTCTGGCTCTTCAGGTGGGCTTGGGAATTCCAGCCCAATCGTTACAGCAACAACAACAAAACGTATGCCAAGATGCCACTGCGGTCACCTTTGGAGGCCTCGCTTTGGGTGCCCCCGCTGTCTGAGGCTAGACAGGTGGCAACCTGAGAAAGGGTCTTCGCTATCATGGCACCAAAACTTTGGAACTTCCTCCACAGGAAGATCTGTCTCCTTCTGTCATTGCCTTCTGCCAGCGGGCAAATACTTTTTTTTTGTTTCATTTGGCATACCCCCCCCCAATAAACTCTTATTGACTCCCCGCCCTGGTTGTGTTGCATTTGTATGTCTATATGTTTTCATTGTATTGTTAAATATTTATACATACATTTTAAATGCTCTTTCAATGTTTTAAATGTTTTAACTCCTTTGGGCCCTACGAAAAAAAATTCTGCTATGCCCATGTGAATTTCTCTGCCCCATATGAACTTCAAACATATGAAGACGGTCTAGTATTTGAAAATGTATGGCAGACTAAACCTGTTAGCCTTCAAAATGCCATAAAATTTTGTTCTTTAGGACGTATTTCTGCTTTTTAAGAAAAATCTGTGGCTCACACCAAGCTTTATGTGTCTTTTAGTTTCCCCTCAAATAAACTTTAAAAAAATGTTTTCTCTTTCAAAATTCATTATTGAACTTTCTGGGCAGCATTTTGTTCACATATAGATTCATTTTAATCATGCTATCCTCACTATTTCTGAGTAGTTCAACACATTTTGCACCAGATCTTGGCACTGCTGAGGCTTAAATGTAAAAATAACTCTCCTCTTGCTGGTTGCAGGGTGATCAGACAGCACCACCATTTGAAAGACTGCCTGTCTCTGTAGAGACCTTCTCCAGACATGGTGTTCTTCACTTCATGCCCTCCTTTGCATCCACCGTCTGAGGTGGGATGGTTGGTCATGAAGACTATAGCTCTTTTTATCATTGCCCGCCAGCTTCATAATGTCTTCTCCCTTTTTCTACGCCTGGCACCTTCCCCAGATGTCTTTTAGAACTAGGGCAAGACTTCCTAAATATTTCAATTACCTTTTCACCGAGCGGTTTCACCCCATTAAAACAAATTTTACATGAGTTATTTAAAATATAAAATACATATAAAATAGTTCAAATATGTACAAAGCATAGAACATTGGTTAGGAAGGAAGGATCATTGAGGGAATGCCAAACGAAACAGAAAAGTCTTCACCCACTGGCCAAAGATGGCAACAGAAGGGGACAGACAAATCTCCCAAGGGACAGAGTTCCAGAGCTTTGGTGTCATGACCGAGAAAGTCCTCTCCCGGGTTGCCACCTGCGTTATCTCAGAAGGTGGGGGCACCTGAAGCAGGGTCTCCGAAGATGATCGTAATGGTCAGGCAGGTTCATGAGGGATTAGGAAGTGCTTCAGGTATGTGGATTGACTCTCTAAAGGAAGCCACGGCTCTCCGTTTGCAAGACTTGAGCAAGGCTGTTAAAGGTAGGACATTTTGGAGGACATTGATTCATAGGGTCACTATGAGTCTGAAGCAACTTGACAGCACTTAACACACACTCGGGTACGTTGGTCCCAAACCATATATGGCTTTGAAGGTCAAGACCAGCACCTTGAATTGTCCCCGGAAACAAATTGGAAGCCAGTGTAGGTAGATCAAGACTGGAGTGATACCATCCTTATGACCCATTCCAGTCAACATCCTGGCTGCAGCACTGATTGAAGTTTCCAAACACTTTTTGAGGGCAGCCCCACACAGAATGCATTGCAATAATCTAATCTAGACGTAACTGGGGCACGCACCACAGTGGTCAGATCTTTTCTTTCCAGGAAAGAGCACAGCTGGCTAACCAGTCAAAACTGGTAGTTTAAAGATAAACTTGCAGAACGCTTACTGGGAGGAAGAGATTTTACATTTCCTAGAAATCTGTGATCTGGGACATTTGCCCTACAAATGTTGGTACAGTCAGGTACCACGTATAGTGCGTCAAGCACTCCCTGTCCAAGAATGACTAATTTGAAGTGCTAATGCCTAGTTAACTGATATTTCATAAAGTGACACATCTCTATTTTGCTCAAAATATTCTCCATTCACAGGGTGTCAAGCATGGTCAGTCCCTGCCACAACAACATTTTTTTTTTAGAAACAATTTGTGGATTGTGTTTGCTGAATTTGAATGTCAACCTGGACACTCAATTTTGAATCATAAAAGAGATCCCCTCAGTGGGGCCAGGATCAAGTGGCTTCTTGGGTAGCAATCAGTAGGGCACCATGAAATGAGAGCATGTTATTTGATTTCATAATTTTGCCCCCCTGGGGGAAGGACAATCGTTTGGATTTTGTCACACGATAGAAAAGACAAAACTGCTTAGTGGTTCTTTGTGTGTTCTCTCTTTCCTTGAGAGATGTGGGTTGGCTCTTTCGCTTGGACCATTTGATTCAATGGGTTGGCTCTTTCGCTTGGACCATTTGATTCAATCTGCTTTGCAGGCATCTTAGTAGATACTTCTTGTGCAATTCACAAACATTTCATCCCCAATTATATGGGCTGACAGAAGGAACTATGCATGGGGGATCCTGCCTTACAACAACAAGGTTGTCAATTATTGCACTTTGTCTGACTTTAGTCCAAGAACTATTTAGCACCGTCTCTCCATAACCCTAACCCAGTTAGTTACAGCGTAGGTATCTGAAATGGAAAGCTACCATCATTCTTAATTGTGGGCCTTGAAGTGGTTTCTTCTGACAGTTGGATGGCAATTAATCTTTAAAACTCTGTATGCTGTCAGGCAAAAAGGGCCATAATAATAAGGGAACCTACAGAATCAAGGTCCTTTCCCCTGTTCTGGCAGAAGGGGAAGAGAAAAGCAAGAAGACAGTGGATAGGCAAAGTGAACAGATACACACCTTGATGTTAGAATATTTTACCCTAATTACTGAACTTACGCATCCAAAGGCTTCTTAGAAGCATGTCCGTTCATGAAATAGAGCGATTCCATAATCTCTGTATGTCTGAACACACCTTGCTTGAATATCTTACTAAGGAAACTCATTTTATTTATTTAACGGGTGGTGTTTTGATCTCTGGAAGTATTCTGTCCAATTCTTTACTAAGCTTGCAGAAATAATTCTAGCAGGCTCAACTGGGCCAACTAGATGTATTCACACTGAATGCCTACTTTTGTTGTTTTATTTTTATTTTTAAACACAAACTAACGTATAAGCATTTAAACATCAACAGTCAAATTATTACAATATATATGAAGCTTACTTTTTGAAATTGAATATCAATCATTAACTTCTTTGAATTACATCTATGTTCTCAATATATTTTCATATCTAATATTTATTCATAAACATGTATTATCTAAATCTTTCTTATTGTTTTAATTTCATTCTATTCTTAATTTTTAGCTACAGTTTAAAAAATTTAATTTTTCTTTAAATTCTGAAATTGACCTATTATTTATGAGATGCCAATTTAGCCATTGTTGCATATTCTGTTATCTTATTCATCTATTCAGTCAAATTTGGTTATTTCTGTTTTCCCCTGTAACATATATCACTCTCGCCGCCGTCAACATGTACTTAAATAGTTTGTATGTATTTTGGGGATACTGCTTGGCAGGATATTTAATAACATATTTTTCAGGTCCAACGCAAACTTAGTTTTAGTACGGTATCTTTTGCGTTTCATCATGTTTCATTATCCAATATTTTCTTGCTTTTTTACATGTCCACCACATTATAAAATGTTGCATTTATGTTCTGTGAATGCCTACTTTCAAGGCAACGGCCGCGTCAAGGAGAAAAAGAACCTGCAAAGATGTTGAAACTGCCCCTTAAACCAAAGCAGTCTGATGTCACTGAGCAGAAAGAATTCTATACAAACTGTGTGCAGCAAGGAAGTTACCATCGTTTTAAGAGGTCAACGTCTGAAGCAAGCCTTCAAGGTCTACAAAAGCAAACAGGTGTGTGCCAGAGAAGGAATACCAGGTCACTGAGCATAGTGCCAGAGAAGAATGCACATACTGAGCAAAGGGTTTGATCACTGAGTTTCATCCACTAGCCTTCTGTTCTTAATCATTTTAGAAGTTTTTATCTCCTTCAGGTTCGTTGCTAGTGGCCAGACCAGACATGGGGCTTGTAGCCATTCATTTGTGGCCTGCTCTCTTTCATCTGGAGGAGCTTGCAGTACAAGCTCAGCATTTTAATGTGAACTTAGAAGTGAAAGGAATCTGCCTTGAGCATACACACACTCACACAATGTTCTGAAGTGTTTCTGATGTGCTTCTCTTGTTTCAACTGCGCCAATCTGTTTTCAGATACAGTGTTTGCCTTCGCTTTCCTGCAAAGGAGTTCCCATGGTTTTCAAAGATCTGATGCATTGAATCACGAGATATACAGAAATCCTTGTGCAGATATAGACCCATGTAAGCCACTGATATCACTTGTTCTGCAATAATGGAGATTGATGAGTTCAGGGCAATTCTCTACAAATCTGCATGCAAGAAAGAACAGATACAAGAAAATATTACTTATAAGTCCAGCAATCTCATTTAATGATGGCCATAACAGCCAATACAGAACCCTGTGGAAAGGAAGAGTTGAACAGCTGTGCCCTGCTTGGTGCTAAAAACAAGAGGATGTTGGCCAAAGCACGGCCCATTCCAACAGCCCTTAGATGGGTCACAAAGAATGGGTGTTGGACCTGACTCCCTCCCTGTTCCAAAAGGGCCCTTGTGCAGTCTTGGTCAATGACTTTGGCAGACAGACGGCACACAGGATCAGAGCAAGAGGATAAGGCAAGCTTTCTTGCAGTGGGGTTTGGTTTGGAGACACAAACCTGTCACCTCTATCATTTGGGATGCATTCATGGGTTCTGCTTGGAGCTAGGATGGAATCCCTCGCACCTACTGTAGTAACAGTGGATATCTGTAAGCTTTTTTCTTTAAGTGAGCAATATGTTCTGTGGACATCCCTCTGAGATGTTCCTCCTTCTCTGCTTGTGGATGGCTGCCATTTACACAAAGAAGCAGGGTTTAAAAAGAGTGGGCCACCCATTGAGAACAGGTAACAAGAATTTTTAAATGTTATCTTTAGGCAACAGGGGCCCTGCTATCTAAGCCATACAGAAATGGACCATCCCTGGGTTACATGCACCAGAGACAAGAACTTGTGTGATATGTTTTGCAGCACCATAACCTGATTTATTTGCTTAGCTTCTTTGGCTGAAATCCAAATGCCAGTAGAAGGCCTCACTACCTTTGACCTCTGCTGTTTCTCATTACCTTTCTGTGGGGATCATGTATGCTACGGGTGTCAAACTCATTTGTTATGAGGGCTGCATATGACATAAATGTCACTCGGTCGGGCCGGGCCATGCCAAGACTGGAGGGGGTGGCTGCCTTGGTTGGCTCATGGGCCAGATAAGAACTCTCAAGGGGCCAGGTCTGGCCTGCAGGCCTTATGTTTGACACCCCTGATGTATGCCATAAGTGGAATGATACACTCTTCAATAACAAAAAGTAGACCCTTCGCTCACTTGTAAGAACTAGTTACAGTACTACAAGCCATGAGATGTTCAACCTAATTACATTTCTTTTGGCTTCGGAAACTTTAGGTGAAACTTTTGGTATGACATTTAAGGGATTCTGAGTTGGTACAATAGGAGAGATGTAAGGAAGAAGGAAAACCCCACTCGTACACACATGAAGCCAGCTGGGTGATATTGGGCTAGTCAAACTCTCTCAGCCCCACATACCTCACAGGGTGTCTGTTGTGGGGAGGGGAAGGGAAGGTGATTGTAAGACGGTTTGAGTCTCCCGTAAGTGGTAGAGAAAGTCGGCACATAAAAAAAACCAACCAACCAACCAACCTGACTGTGCGTCAAGTGTGGTCAAAAACAATTGAGAGCATCTTTTTGTTCTAGAAGACTGGAAGCAGGTAAGTCATCTCCTCACTTCACCATCAAAGAAGTATTTGAACACTATGCCCTGAAGTCAGTGATTTCTGATAAAAAGACTCGTTTAAGGAATCATATTCAAAGTTCAAAGAGAGCTAATTTGAAAATACCCAGGAGAACAAAGTGACAGAAAGAAAAAAAATCCATGCAGAATATTCCTGGATTTCCTCCATAATGCCAATTTATACTAATCCTCTTTTCAGTTCGAGCGAACTTTGTGCAACATACAGTATAAAGAAGTTGGCACCACCTGTATTAATGATCAAGCTTATAATGGCATGAGATTGAACAGCTGATCTTCCACAACAGAGTGTATTTTTCTATTTACAGGTTGACTTTCTCCACAGAAACCAGGGCCAATTACAACTTCTCATAAACGTACAAGCATAAAACAATATTTTTTTAATATTTCTAGATTGCACCTGGTTTTTGTTTTGTTTTGCACAGAAAAAATAGATTGCACCTAGTTTTTGGCTCCCACACCAATGGCACCAAGTAGGAACCATTTTAGACTGCAGTGACCGTTTTTTGAAATGTTTAAGTCTGCTCTAAAGCGTTCCAAAGACTGAACTAGCTGAGCCATTACAAAGGAGTTCCATAACTGAGGTCCAGCTACAGGAGGGGGCGGAATAACACCTTGTAGAGCAAGCACAGGTATGTTCATGGGGAAAGGGCTATCTCTGTCACCTCTAAAAAAGTGTGTTGGTGTGTCTGTTAAGTGCCAACAAGTTTCTTTCGACTTACGGTGCCCCTATGAATTAATAACCTCCAAACCATCTTATCCTTAACAGCCTTGCTCAGGGCTTGCAAATTGAGGGCTGTGGTTTCCTTTACTGAGTCAATCCATCCCATGTCGGACCTTCCTCTTTTCCTGCTGCCTTTACCTTTTCTTAGCATTATTGTCTTTTCATGATGTGACCAAAGCAGGATAGCCTCCATTCAGTTTAGTCATTTTAGCTTCTAGGAAGAGTTCAGGCTTAATTTGATCTAGAATCCACTGATTCATCATTTTAACAGTCTGCAGTATCCCTAAAACCCTCCAACACCAAAAGGACTTTTTTTACTCAGTGAGTAATTACATTGTGGAGCGAAGACCATGACTATAGATGGCTTTAAATGAAGATTAGACAGATCCATGGTCCATCAGTGGCTACTAGGCATCGAGATTAAAAGGAACCCCAACATATAGAAACAGCTAAGCGGGGTAAGCCCTGGTTAGTATTTGGATGGGAGACCACCAAGGAATACCAGGGCTGCTGTGCAGAGGAAGGCACTGGCAAACCACCTCTGTTAGTCTCTTGCCACGAAAACCCCAAAAAGGGGTCGCCATAAGTCGGCTGCGATTTGACGGCACTTTACACACACACAAGCTGCTGAATAACTGTGCTAGAAGGCAAAATCAAGGGAAGGTCTCGACCTCTATGTCCCATCTGTTGGCCCTCCAGTGCAGTTAATTAGCCCCTGTGCAAAACAGGATGTTGGACTAAGGGAGCTACTGGTCTGATCCAGAAGGCTCTTCTTGTATTCTTAAGATCAAGCTGTTAAAAATTCCAAAAGCACTGTTTTCACTATAAATACAAAGAACCCGACTACTTGCATGCTTATCAGAATGTTAAAGGGTCATAGTTTAAACAAAATGGTCCCTGTTTATATAAACAGTTCTGTAGATTGTTAAAACCAGGAAGGAAACTGGTTTGCAGCCACCAATGTCGGGCTGTCATGCTACTTCTGGATCAAATGCCACCGATCTCCAAAATAGTTTGGAGTCACTTAGGCGCCACCCAGACTTTAGTCCTGCATAACTTTCAGAAAGAACAATAAAATACATTTCATGGCTCTTTCTCAAAAAGAGATCCTTTAAAATTCTTTAATGAAACGGGAGAAACAAAAGGATGGTGTTTCGCTGAAAAACTTTTTTATTAGAGGTTATAGAGTTTTATGTATTCTTGTAAATAGCTCTGAATGCTTGGAAAGGATTTATTTAAATAAGTAAAAACAAACTTACCGTTAAGGTCATTAGCTATAAGTTATTTACTCAATATGCCACTCTATTTCATCACAATGACCTACCAGTCATATCTTATGACAGCAGGGGAGGGGCCGTAGCTCAATAGTTAGAGCGTCTGCTGGGCATGCAGAAGGTCCCAGGTTCAATCCCTGGCATCTCCAGGAAAAAGGACTAGGTGGTAGGCAATGTGAAAGACCTCTGCCTAAGACCCTAGAGAGCTGCTACCAGCCTTAGACAATACTGACTTTGATGGACCAAAGGTCTGATTCAGTATGAGGTGGCTTCTTGTGTTCAACAATCCTGTCATCTGCCCTAGAGATGGCATGATTCACAGTTCTCTTATAGTCAAAAGGATGCTTTCCATTGACTTGCATGGCCTTGTGCAAACAGTTTCTTTTCAGGCTCCCTTACGAACTTAAAAAATAGACAGTCAAATAGTGTCTAGAAATGCTGACCTCACTTGGCAGTTGAATTGTATTTGAATTTCCATCAGTTATGCTATTTTCTCACACTGCAAAAGAAACAAGACATCCTTTATGGAGGGAACGCATCAGCTTTGGGGGCTGTAATGAAGGCCACAGCAATCAGCCACGCATTTCATATGTCCTGACACAGATAAACCAAATGGCATTCTGGAAACTGGCCCCAGAAAAGCACACTGATCGCTATACATATGTTTCCTTTAGCCCAGGGTCATCACATTTCAGGCAACTAGCCATATGCGGAGGGCACACAGTGTTTCCCCATGTTCATTGCTGCAGCGCCCTTCAATTCCCTGAGAGATCACTTCCAGGGCCGCAGAATCCCCGCAGGGGAATAGCTGTGAGAATCAGCGGGTTGGTGCATGGAGGGAAAAGGGGATGAAATTGCCACTCCCCTTGGCAGAGCTGCACTTGAGGAACAGGAAGGAGGAGCTGTTTCAACAACGTGCCCTCCTTCAATCCAGGCCCACCCCACCCATGTGGTTGTTCCTTCATGTCTATCCCACAGTCCTGGGACTGATGCCTCCAGGGGTCAGAAAGAGCTGCATCATCAGAGAGGAATGAAGAAGAACTATCCCTTTCGCACACAGTGGTAATAGACTGCCCACCATTTAAAAACTTTTTATATCTTGCACATTCCAGTTCAAATCAAAATAAAGCTGGACACAGTTTCCATTTGCACTTTTCAAAAGCCAGTTGCATGCTATGAAACATATGGAGCATCTGCTTCAACAATACTAAAGAGAACATTTCATCACTAAATACTGTGCCTGCCCCATTGCAGGATGCAGCTCACAGACAAGGTACATGCCAGATCTCCATGTGGTTAGATCTTGGCGTTTTGGCCTTCAGCTGCTCCCCATGACTCCAATAAACCTCCCCAGTGCACACACTAAGCATGGATTAATATCACTGGATTGTGGCCATGAAGCGCTCTCACACATTCTGATCTCTGAGTAAGAGATCCCAGTGTTCCTTCACCCTCTAGCCCAGTTATAAAACAAAATCCAGCAGGGCGCTAGGCAGACTGCGCCGCTGAGCATGCTCTTAGTTAACTTCTCATGGACAGAAGGCAAGATGATGGGCAAGAAAGACCACAGCCTGCTATACAAACAGGGGTGACCAGAACATACAGAAAATCTTTACCTTGCTGGCCCAGTGGTATATTTAAATACATTCGTTTACTTTGAATGGGAGAATGGCTGTTATGTTTCCCATAAGGAAAAATAAAGTACTGAACTTGGGGAAGCCACTGGAATAAGGGCAAGAATACATTCCTGACCCTAACAATAGACCTCCAATGAAAACACCACGTGTCCTGTGTTTCATTATTTCCCCCATCACAAGAGATTCCCAGAATCTACAGATTCCTTTTTGCCCTCCCCATTAAAAGTACAGGCATTTTGCTAGTTCTTAATGCAAGAAACGATTTTTGCTGCCTTTCCTTTAAAACTATATTACAGATCTGCTTATCATCAAGAGGTCTTACAGAAGTTGCATTCAATAGCTTTGAAAGGGAAGAAACAAATGGAACCTCTCGCATTATTCAGTTACCACCACAAACGGGAACAACTGGATAGCAGTTTAATCTGCAAGACACACCACCCTTACCAAGTTACTACAACAGACAAATTTGCGACAGGAAAGATAGAAAAGGGGGAGCAGCGTGGGGGGGGGGGGGAGAACAGATCCATGTACCATCAGCATACTTAGTGGTAAGAACACTAAGCAGACTGATGCTCTAGTATGCACACAGCATGAGAGAAAATGAATTCTTGGAGCTTAGCAGTTACCAGTACAACAACCAGCTGCGCCATCACAGTGAACAAGATTATCCCCTCTTCCTGAATAGAAAACCTCTATTTTGGCCTCAGCTCTAAAATGCAAACTGTGGCAAACTGTATTCCAAGAATTCTCATCTTCCATTCAAACTGCAAATATTTATCTGGATTTCCTAAGAGTATAAATTTATTTCGGCACAAAATAACCAGTGGTTTAACTAAACCTCAACATGTGTTATAGTACTCAGGAGAGATATCTTCGTACTTTACACGAAGACATGCTCCCAGGGTAGCTTGGATCTGGGATACAGGCTAGAAAAGTGGACCAGTTGATTCTTCGTTCCTATTGAGTTCTATCGTCACCTCAACTGGGAAGCCCTGTCTTCTATTCCCAAATGTGCTTTGGGGCAGGAGGAATGTCCATGCCAATTGCTGAAGTGGCAACAAAAATGTATTCCACATATATTCAAACTAGGTACGCTTATTTTAGATTCCAGCAGGGTTACAGCTGAGACCTACATCTCCTACTGAGTATTTGTTAACCTGGTAGTAGGATCTTCAGGGACCAACAGCAAGCTGTGGTGGCAAAAGAGGAAAAATAAAGTCTCCAGCTTCAAACATTCTATATGGAACAAGGTGCCCAGTAAAGTTTTGATAGACAACAACTTCCCCCAAAGCAGCCCCAGTGTGCAGAGCGCCGGTTCAGGCCAAAACACATTCAGATCTGAAATGCAAATCTAGACCCAACGGCAGCATAACAAGGCACCTTGGAGACCAGTTTGCGAAGGTGTGGGCCCAACCCTCTCTCACACAAATTCCCAATCCATGTTTTGAACAAGTTAAGGTTTAAAATAGCACTGGCACAGCATGGACATGGTTAAAAGTAACCCCAATTTCCTTTTCTAACTGTGGTTTCAAGTGGGCTTACAAATCAGGTTCGAACCAATGCAATGTTTAAAAACACAATAGGGACTGGAGAATTCGCAAGTGTGAACCGGCAGCATTGAAAACCACAATACACAAGCCACTCTGTTACATTGTCACTGGGCCTTAGAGGGGGGGAAGAAAACATATAGCGGCCTAACTACTGTAGTTATGCCCTTTTACAGTCTTAAATGTATGGAAGAAATACTCTATTTCATGAACATATCCATGCCTTGGGAACTGCAAAACAAAACATGTCTTCAGACAGACCAATCCTGAGCAGCTAGGCTGTCTGAGACTGTTGTGCAAGGGGAAGAAGGGAAGTCTGCACATGCTCCCGTGCAATTGGCAAGTGCGTAAAAACAATGTATTCATGTTATGTTTTGTTGCCATGCTAGCTTGTAGGACTCAAGCCTGCTTGATAAGCAAGTGGCTGAGAGTTTTGCTCTTCTCTTGCCCCACATATGCTGTGGAAAAGGAGAGAAGTCCTGCTGATCTATAATTGGACTTTATGCTAGGAAGAAGATCATTCTGAGATCACATCTATTTCATGATTTTATCTGTTACTTTTTTGGGTGGGGAGTAAATGAATCATTTTAGGAGTATTGAGCCTTAATTATGATCAGGATAACCAGATATTCCTTTATCCATTGAACATAATTATTCACAATTTGAAACATAATTTAAATAGCTTCAAATGCAACTCCTTCACCGTATAGGGATGATTTGAAACAAAGCTGTGGTTGAATGAGTGAGTATGCGTCCAACCTAATGAAGAGTTTTAGAGAATTTGAAAGCTTGTACAGTGTGTATTATTATTTCGGTTGGTTTTAATAAAAGATACTAGCAGGACTTTGTCTTTGCATTTTGGTATGGACCAAGACAGCTACCTACAATTTAGTCTACTCATATCTTACTTCATTTGTTGAATTCAGCATAAACTCACTTGAAACTCACCATGCATACTCCGAAAATTTTAACAAACAACATAAAACGTCCTTCACACTAACAAACCAAATCATCAAGTTATTTGAAGGGTGGCCTTTGAAAACAGAGCAGTTAATAAACTACATTTCACACTGCTACGGCTCGCTTGAGCTGAAACGACCACGTTCTGGTTCCCCCAAGGTACAGATAAGTACCTGTCACAATACGGTTTTTTTATCTGTCTGATGGTTACTTTATCTCTACAGTGCAATGTGATTCAAGCTGAACGCGTGAAGCTGCATTATACCGAGCCAGGCCGCCGGTCTCTTAAGGTCAGTATTGTCTACTCTGATGGACAGCAGGTCTCCAGGGGCAAAGCAGAGGTCACCTACGTCCTGGTCTTAACTGGATATGCCAGAGATCGATCCTGGAAACTTCAGTGTGCCAAGCAGATGCTCTGCCACTGAGCCACAGCCCTACCTCAAGTTTTTTTTTAAATGAAGAAAATCATCTGCAACTTCTCTATACACTAAAACACACTGCTTTAAAAAGGACCAGAAAACCCCACCTCACTTTTCCTTCTACTAAAAGACAACACTGCCTGCATTTGGAAATGAACGGCTATACCATGCATGCTACAGCCTCATACCCCAACATGCTTTTATTCATATTTTATTCATATAGCTTTCACTTGCTGCAAAGCATATTTTTACTGCTTATCCCAAAATTTTAAAAACTATCCCGCCGAAATATTCATCCACCTGTGTGCACACTGCTCTTTCTGCTGTTTCTAAACCTGTAGACTCTTGATGTTGCAACAATCCAGCACATAGTCCCAAGGACGGGAAAAATCAGGATTCTTGTAAACATCACCTCTCCTGGTGGCCTTAAGGCAACAGCAGACTAGATGCAGTCAGAGGGCACAGAGTGTAGGCAGCTGGTTTATCCTGGCCAACAGATCCCACGTGTGTCATAAAGCAGTGCAGGAACATTGTTCATTACAAACTGCCTGGCACAACATGCGCCGGTAAAATGTCGGAGCTGTAGCAAGGACACTGACAATAACCTTTATCATAAGACTTTCATCCAAAACCTTAGATCTGAAACAAAAGACGTTACAAAAACCACAACCAGTGTGGTGTACTGGCTGAAGTGTCGGACTAGAGATCTGAGAGATCCAGGTTCACATTCCCACTCCTGCCATGGAAGCTCGCCGGGTGATCTTGGGCCAATCACACACTCTCAGTCTAACCTACCTCACAGGGTTGTTTTGAGGATAAAATGGAAGAGAGAAAAACGACGTAAGCTACTTTGGGGAGAAAAGTGGGATATAGATAATTAAATAATAATAATCTAAAAGATGAACCTCACAATCATCATTCTGACACCCACCAATATGACCTATGATCACCACAAGGGTTATGACCTCTATCTTTCAATGTGAGCAAGTGTAAAGTGATGCACATTGGGGCAAAAAATCCCAACTTCACATATACACTGATGGGATCTGTGCTGACAGTGATAGACCAAGAAAGGGATCTTGGAGTGGTTGTGGATCGCTTGACGAAGATGTTAACCCAATGTGTGGCTGCTGTGAAAAAGGCCAATTCCCTATTAGCTATAATTACACAAGGAACAGAGAATAAAACTGCTGCTATCATACTGCGCTTGTACAAATCTATGGTGAGATCACACTTGGAAAACTGTGTGCAGTTCTGGTCACCACACCTAAAAAGGGATATTGCAGAGCTTGAGAAGGTGCAGAAAAGAGCAGCCAAAATGATCAGGGGACTAGAGCAACTGCCCTATGAGGCGGTTAAGGGGAGACATGATAGAGGTCTATAAAATTATGCATGGTTTGGAGAGAGTGGACAGGGAGAAGTTTTTCTTCCTCTCTCATAATACCAGAAGGCAGGTCATCTGCTGAAGCTGGAGGGTGGGAGATTCAAAACAGATAAAAGGGAGCATTTCTTTGCACAATGCATAGTAAAACTGCTGAACTCCCTGCCCCAGGATGTGGTGATGGCTGCCAACTTGGAAGGTTTTAAGAGGGGAGTGGGCATGTTCATGGAGGAGAGGGCTATCCATGGCTACTAGTCAAAATGGATACTAGTTATGATGCATACCTATTCTCTATAGTATCAGAGAAGCATGCCTAGTATATTAGGTGCTGTGGAACATAGGCAGGATAATGCTGCTGCAATTGTCTTGTTTGGGGGCTTCCTAGAGACCTGATTGGCCACCGTGTGGACAGACTGCTGGACTTGATGGACCTTGGTCTGATCCAGCATGGCCTTTCTTATGACAGCGAAATGGGGACCAACTAGGGTTAAGAACATAAGAAAGACCCTGCTGGATCAGACCAAGGCCCATCAAGTCCAGCAGTCTGTTCACACAGTGGCCAACCAGATGCCTCTAGGAAGCCCACAAACAAGATGAGTGCAGCAGCACCATCCTGCCTGTGTTCCACCGCACCCAAAATAATAGGCATGCTCCTCTGATACTAGAGAGAATAGGTATGCAGCATGACTAGTATCCATTCTAACTAACAGCCATGAATACCCCTCTCCTCCATGAATATGTCCACTCCCCTCTTAAAGCCCTCCAAGCTGGCAGCCATCAGCACATCCTGGGGCAGGGAGTTCCACAATTTAACTATGCGTTGTGTGAAAAAATACTTCCTTTTATCTATTTTGAATCTCTCACCCTCCAGCTTTAGCAGATGACCCCGTGTTCTAGTATTATGGGAGAGGGAGAAAAACTTCTCCCTGTCCACTGACTCCAAACCAGGCATAATTTTATAGACCTCTATTATGTCTCCCCTCAGCCGCCTTCTTTCCAAGCTAAACAGCCCTAAGCGTCTTAACCGCTCCCCATAGGACAGTTGCTCTAGTCCCCTAATCATTTTGGTTGCTCTTTTCTGCACCTTCTCAAGCTCTGTAATATCCTTTTTTAGGTGTGGTGACCAGAACTGCGCACAGTTTTCCAAGCTGCCAGGTCCCCTACGGCCACTAGTGGGGGATGGGGGAATAGGGTTGCCAGATCCAGGTTGGGAAAGTCCTGGTGATTTGGGGATGGATCTTGGGGGGGGTGGGGGGCAGGGACCTCAGTGGGGTACGATGCCACAGAGGCCACCCTCCAAAGCATCCCATTTTCTCCGGGCAAGCTGATCTCTGCAGTCAGGATAAGAGCTGTAATTCCGGGGGGGGGGGGAAGAAGTCCCACCTGGAGGCTGTACCTTCCCCTTCCACCCCCTCCCCACCCCACCCCCATTCGACCAACATACATACCGGGTGGGGGGGGATGGAGATGGCGCAGGAATGCAACCGTCGCTCCGCGCGCTTCGACACACACGCGGCAAAGCGAGTATCCAATCAGGAAGCTCCCTGCCTCTTCTCGCACCTCCCCCCCTCTCTCTCCACCCCCTTTTGGCGCCTGCGCACTTGGAAAAAAAGAGGGCCGCTGAAGAGAGTGGAGGAAAAAAGGGCAAATTCCGAGGGACGCGCCTGCGCAGTGAAGGGAGGCAGCTCCCCACGAGGGGGCTATTTAAAGGCAGCGGCGAAGCGAGTATCCAATCAGGACGCTCTCTGCCTTTTCCCCTCCCACCTTTCCCCGCCCTCTTTCTGCGGCTGCGCTCTTGGAAGGAAAGAAAAGTGCCAGAGAGAGGGGGGGGAAAGGGCAGTTTCGAGGGACGCGCCTGCGCAGTGGAGGGAGACAGCTCCCCACGAGGGGGCTATTTAAAGGCAGCGGCGAAGCGAGTATCCAATCAGGACGCTCTCTGCCTTCCCCCCTCCCACCTTTCTGCGGCTGCGCTCTTGGAAGGAAAAAAAAAAGGGCAGCCAGGGAGAGGAGGGGGAAAGGGCAGTTTCGAGGGACGCGCCTGCGCAGTGGAGGGAGGCGGCTCCCCGCCCTCCCCGCGAGGGCCATTTAAAGGCAGCGTCCGGGGCCCGCCCGCTCCTGTCTTGGTGCCATTGGCCCGCGCGGGCACCGGCCTTTCCTTCCCGGCAGCGCCGCCGGCTTCTTGTCCTCCCTCACCCCGCCCTGCCGCGCCGACGCCCTTCGGCCACCGTCCGTCCCTCCCTCCCTCTCGCGCGCCGCCGGAGCTGCTTCTCCCCTGTGCCGTTGCGGCTGAGGTAACCGCGGCCGCCATGTACCGTTGCGTGGGGGAGCTTCTCGGGCCCGCCCGCGCCGCCGCCGCCGCCGGCTCCTGCCCGTCCCTGTCCGGCGCGGAGCCCTGCGCGGCCGCCCTGCTGGCGGGGGGCGGCGGCGGGAGGAGGCCCTGCGGCCCCCGGCGCCGCTACAGCCAGGCCGTGGGCCGGGCGGAGGGCGACGACGACCCCAACTTCTTCAAGATGGTGGAGGGCTTCTTCGACCGGGGCGCCGGCATCGTGGAGGACCAGCTGGTGGAGGGTCTGCGCACGCGCGAGAGCGCCGAGGAGAAGCGGCACCGCGTCCGCGGCATCCTGCGCATCATCAAGCCCTGCAACCACGTGCTCAGCATCTCCTTCCCCATCAAGCGCGACAACGGCGAGTGGGAGGTGGTCGACGGCTACCGGGCGCAGCACAGCCAGCACCGCACCCCCTGCAAGGGAGGTGAGCCGCCCCGCCCGCCCGCAGGCCCGGTGGGGGGGCGGTGGGGGGGGTCTTCCCCCTCCCCTAGGGCTGCCAGCCTCCAGGGGGTGGAAAACAAATCAGACACCTCTATACATTTATCATAAGATGAGAAATTCAGTATAGGAATAGCTGTAGGGGGTGGCAGGAGATCGCCTGCTGTTACAGCTGATCTCCAGCCCGTAGAGATCGGTTCCCCTGGAGAAAATGGCCGCGTGGGCCTTTGGACTCTATGGCATTGAAGCCCCACCCCTCCCCAAACCCCGCCCTCCACGGGCTCCTCCCCCAAAACCTCCCGCCGGTTGCGAAGAGGGGCCTGGCAACCTACCTCCACTGCATCCCTTCGCCGAGAGACGGGCTTCGGCACCTGCCTGGTTAAAACAGCAGCGCAACAAAACTGAGCCGCCCCCCCCCCCCAACTATATTGCTCCCCCTGACCTGGTTAATCTCAGATCTCATCAGCTAAGCAGGGTTGGATCTGGTTAGTCCTTGGATGGGAGACCTCCAGGGAAGTCCAGGGTCGCCATGCAGAGGCAGGCAATGGCAAAACCACCTCTTGTTCCCTTCTTGGTGCTGCTCCCCTTTGCCTAAAGGCAGGCTTGGCACCTGCCCTGTCAAACAGTAGTGCTGAAAAACTGAGCCCCCGCCCCAATATATTCCTTCCGTGAGCTGGGTGGTCCCACATCACATCAGCTAATCAGGGCCAAACCTGGTTAGTCCTTGGATGGGAGACCACCAAGGGAGTCCAGGGTCGCTATGCAGAGGCAGGCAGTGGCAAAACCACCTTCTGTTCCCTTCTTGGCGCCTCTTCCCTTTGCCTAAAGGCAGACTTGGCACCTGCCCTGTCAAACAGCACTGCAGAAAAACAGCCCCTCCCCAACCCCAATATGTTGCTCCCCTGAGCTGGGTGGTCCCACATCGCATTGTCTAAGCAGGGTTGGCCCTGGTTAGTCCTTGGCTTGGAGACCTTCAAGGAATACCTGTGTTGGCATGCAGAGGCAGGCAATGGCAAAACCACCTCTTGTTCCCTTCTTGGTGCTTCTCCCCTTTGCCTAAAGGCAGACTTGGCACCTGCCCTGTCAAACAGTAGTGCTGAAAAACTGAGCCCCCGCCCCAATATATTCCTTCCGTGAGCTGCGTGGTCCCACATCGCATCAGCTAATCAGGGCCAGACCTGGTTAGTCCTTGGATGGGAGACCACCAAGGGAGTCCAGGGTCGCTATGCAGAGGCAGGCAGTGGCAAAACCACCTTCTGTTCCCTTCTTGGTGCTGCTCCCCTTTGCCTAAAGGCAGACTTGGCACCTGCCCTGTCAAACAGCAGTGCAGAAAAACAGCCCTCCCCAACCCCAATATGTTGCTCCCCTGAGCTGGGTGGTCCCGCATCGCATTGTCTAAGCAGGGTTGGCCCTGGTTAGTCCTTGGCTTGGAGACCTTCAAGGAATACCTGTGTTGGCATGCAGAGGCAGGCAATGGCAAACCATCTCCGTTTGTCTGACCTGGATGGCTGTGTGGTGGATGACTCAGCTGTGTATGAGCTGGCACTGCTGGGAGCGTAATAAAGGAGATGGTATGAAGTTATGGTAGCGCATGTTGTGTTTATTCACTCTGTTGTGTTTGTAGCTTCACAATAGCCAGGTGAGGTCGTTTAGGCTGGGGGCTGGCCCAAGATTACTTGGTGAATTCCATGTTTCCTTGGACCAGTACTTTATCCACCATACCATAATGGCTCCAGCATGAAGTAAAAAGTTCTGTCATGTGTTTGATCTGTAGAGATCACATGCAAATCATTCCTTCATACAGCGTTCATTGAACAGTGGAAGTTGTAAACCAGTCTGACAAGAGTTTTGGGGGAAATTTCACATTGCTGAGTTTTTTATGCTGTTAAAGGCATAAGCTGCCAGCCAGCAAAAAAAATCCTGGTAGCTCTGTTTGCAAGTGATACTTGCATACTACTCTACACAAAAATCATGTCCATACAGAGTTTCAAACTTGAGCAGTGACTTATGCTAGGCATGGTCCCATGTCTTAGAGGTACTGTGTGAGGTCGATGCATCACCTTCTTTTTTCTGTTCTACTGCCATATTCTCACACATTAGAGTGGAATATAGTTTCTCCACCACACATTTATTTCATTTTTCTGCATATTTTACAGTGAGCCAATCTGTTACTTTTTGACTCATTACACACAATGAATGTGTACAAACAATTCCAGCGCTGTGTAGTTAATGTATGTTGACTTTTTTCAGTTAAGTATGCGTAGCTGGATTTGGTGAGTGCTCACAGGTTGCTATTAAATGCATACTGAAAAGTTTTCTGAAAGTGGGTTGGAGCAATATGGTAAGCTGTTCTAAATGAATGGCACAGCATTCACAAGACCTGCATACTGAGGTATGCTAAAGTTGACTAGCATTGGCGTCATGTGTAAAAACAACTGTGTGGATCGGCCAAAGTGGCTGCATTTACTTGAGCAATGTTCAGTAGTATTAAGTATAGAGGGAGTATGTGAAATTGTTATTGAACATGGCTGGATGACCAGATGTGCTTCTTCCTTACAATCAGAAGCAGCATTTCTTGCCTTTGGGGTAAAAAAACGTAGCTTGTTCCATTACCTTTCAGGGATTCAGCATTAGGTGGTTCCGTGCTCTGCATCTCATGTCAAGGCACACAAAACAGGCAGAAGAGCAGCGCTTTGTAAGTCAGTTAGTGCCTTGCCTCTGTTTGTATCTTAACTCAAAAGTAAAATCTACCTGTTCAGTGGACTAATTCCCAAGAAAGCATGCATAGAATTGCAACCCAGTAGTCCTGAACATGAAAACTATACTGCAGTGTTCCCCAGCATGGTGCCTGTGAGTGTCAGTGTCCAGCAAGTGCTTTTAGAAAGTGGGAGGGACTAGTTGGCTCAGTGGCAGAGCATCTGCTTGGCATGCAGAAGGTTCCTGGTTCAATCCCCGGCATCTCCAATTAAAGGGACTAGGCAAGTAGGTGATGAGAAAGACCTCTGCCTGAGACCCTGGAGAGCCGCTGCCGCTGTGAGTAGAAAATACTGACTTTGATGGACCGAGGGTCTTATATAGTATAAGGCAGCTTCATGTGTTCAGGTGGGGTGTTTTTGCTCAGCAGGGCTTCTGATTGGCTCTGTAGATTAAAAGACATTCTATTAAACAGAGCTGCCTGAAATGTCAAATTTTTACTGTTAGGATTACATATAACCTCCCTCCCTGACATTTTGTGGTTTTCTTGCGGCAGCCATCTTGTGATTGGCTCCACCTCCTGTGACAGCCATTTTGTGATTGTGCCCACAGTCCTGTGTCAGAATTGCAAAGGTGCCCGCAGGGTCAAAGAGGTTGGGGACCCCTGCCATATACCGCATTTCCAGACAGTTTCCTCTAAAGGGATTTGGATTTGTGAGAGTTCACCCAAAGCTTGTGCCGGTAGGGTTATATCTCCCTTCATGCACCCTCTCTGGGTACTTTAAGAAGGGGAAAGGTGCAAAGGAACAGAAATGTACAGTAACTGTGTGACTCGTATCTTGCAGTTGGCAGTCCAAGCTTGCTTAGGGGCAAACCCTACAAAAGCAGTAGGAAATTTTAAAACGTCCCTTCCAAGATTTTGCTTGTTTCCTTTACTGCTGCAGAAATTGTTGGTCTCCGCAGTCGTACAATGCAGACAGTTCTCATCCTCCTCTGAATAAAAGTAGAGTTCCCACCTTTCTCTTATTCCATCTGCACATTTTCTGCAACAGTTGTAAAATATTCAGCTGCAGCCCACGCTGATTTAGTTTCCTGTTTTAGTTGTGCTGCAGCAAAAAGTCTTTTTTGGAGTTTGGAAGAGCGTGACGTGGCACACAAACTGTTTCAAAACTTTTGCAGTTGCTGAAGTCAGTTACTTGTTAAGTTCCTGTTCTTTTAAGCTACTTCCCCCCGCCCCCAATCTTTACCTCCAAATGCTGAATCAGTTTCTGATATAAGCAGGACATCCACTTGGTATCCCAAGGTTATACAGTAAAGTTAGGAATGCAAAATGGTGTGAAATGTTTTGTTTTTCCTGATAGTGGCATTGACCAAAAGAAACCCGATTGTTCAGTGAAACCAGTATGTTGAAGTGAAATACTGGTGTTTGTATGTTAGCAAAACCACCTTTGACAAGGCTTTTAATAAAAATCAGTTGACATGTTTGTCTGAAGGGTGATGTCTAAAAGCAGAGCTCCTTTGGAATGGGGACTGACTTTTTTGGAGTGATCAAACTTTATGGGGAAGCTAAACTTCCCAGGGGTGTGACGTCAGCATGCTGCCGCTCTCTCCTTGCAGTTAGTACTGTTTAAATTGAACCGTTTCTGTGTCTTGCTGCCGGGTCTCTCCCTGACACAGCGGTTTTGCAGCATTAGAACACTGATAAAAAGCTATTGTATCACATCTCTTGAATTACCAGTACAGCACTTTGCCTTATTGTCAGTTGGCTGAAGTAGCCCTTATTGCCAGCCTAGCAGCTGAGGATCTAACTTTGCCCTCCTGAGCAGAGTTACAGCCTTCTAAGGCTGAGGTTATTGGACTTAGAAGGTTGTAACTTCACTTAGGATGTCACTGTAAAATCACTTTAAGTGGTCTTGTATAAAAAGAGAAGTGGTCTTGAGTTGAACTTGGGTTCTGGCGGCTTAATAAGCGTTCCCCAAAATGGCACCAGAACCTCCCCATCCCCACATCTGTCACTGTTTTCTTTTTGATTAGCCCAGGGGTCAGCAAACTCATTAGTCAAAAGAGCCAAATATCAACAGTACAACAATTGAGATTTCTTTTGAGAGCCAAATTTCTTAAACTATATAGGTAGGTACACTGTTTATTAACTTAATAAACTTTAATTAAAGTTTTGAGTCTTAATTAAACTATAGGTACACTGAATAAAACTTGATATCATACTTAATAGTGATCTTATTTATTGATAAAAATTAAATTGTAAGTCCCTGCTATTTCCCCCTCCCCGTCTGGAGTCCTCGTCTGGAAGCCTGGTCTACCGCCATAAAAGCCTATTGGTAGACCTGGCCTCCGGCTGAGTCCCATTGGGAGGCCAGGTCTACCCATTGGCTTTCTTGGCAGTAGACCTGGCCTCTGAAGGGGGACTTTTTCCCCTCCTCGGAGTCCAGGTCTACCCCCAAGAAAGCCAATGGGTAGACATGGCCTCCCAATGGGGCTCAGCCGGAGGCCAGGTCTATCAAAGGAAGCCCGCCCCGCCCAACAGCTGATAGGCTGGGGGGGGGCAGGAACTGCCGAGCCGCCCGCCCAGCAATCGCGCGGCTAGAGGGGAGGGGAGGCTTTAGCCTCCCAACCATTGAGAGCAAGGGAAAGGGGGACCTGGCCATTCTCCATGGCGGGGGGGGAGAGCCAGTGCGCCCACTCGCCTGCTCTCTGTCTCTCTCTCAGGCGCGCCGGCTCCACAGCCTGGCTGCCGGCGCGAGCAGGCGCGAGAGCAGGGGCTCCGAACCAAGTTCGGAGAGCCGCACTCAACGAGCCAACGAGCTGCATTCGGCTCTGGAGCCGCAGTTTGCAGACCCCTGGATTAGCCCATTCCTAAGTATTTTGTTTCCTGCCTCAGAGTTGTCAGAGCATTTTTTATTGAAGTACATGCCAGCCACAGTTCTCTACTCCCATTTATCAAAAGAAACTCAGGGTGGTATAGGTATAGCTTGCATTTATTTTTAGAATAGAGAGAACGAGTTGCTCAAGTTTATCTAGGGAGCATCATAGCCAGTGCTTTCTGTGTTTTTTGTTTCTTAAAAAGCACCAGTACTCATAAAGAATTACACTGATTTCCACTAATTCCTCCCTCCCTCTGCAGATTCCCACTAGGGTGTTCCCGAGGGTCTACTCTCTCATACTCTGGCTGAGTAGGGTGGGCCAGTGCACAGGGATCAGGTCTTGGGGGATAGAAAGATGCCAGTACTAATCACCTGCCTATCTCTTCAGTGCTGTGTTGCTTCTTAACTCTGTAGATAAGTGAGTGACAGCTTTAAGTGCACCAGAGTAGCACTGCCTTGAACTTTGGACCTTCGATGCACAGACCACAAAAGTCAGGTACTGCCCGCTGATTCTTTGAAAAGTAGAGGCATCTCCCTGTTCTGTGATCACCCTAAGGGAGAAATTACTTGCATCCCTGAGCTGACTTCTTGGCATTATAGATTAAGGCTGGGATCCAGAGAGGTATTTTAGGCACATATCCACTGTGAACATAAGAAAAGCCATGTTGGATCAGACCAAGGCCCATCAGGTCCAGCAGTCTGTTCACATAGTGACCAACCAGGTGCCTCTAGGAAGCCCACAAACCAGACAGCTGCAGCAGCACCATCCTGCCTGTGTTCCACAGCTCTTAATATATTTGGCATGCTCCTCTGATCCTGGAGAGAATAGGTATGCATCATGACTAGTATCCATTTTAACTAGTAGCCATGAATAGCCCTCTCCTCCATGAACATGTCCACTCCCCTCTTAAAGCCAAGTTGGCAGCCATCACCACATCCTGGGGAAGGGAGTTCCACAATTTAACTATGCGTTGTGTGAAGAAATACTTCCTTTTATCAGTTTTTAATCTCTCACCCTCCAGCTTCAGCAAATGACCCAGCGTCTATATATATATATATGGCCAACATCTTTGTGGTTTGGGCCAACGTCTTTGAACAAACACCTCGACTTTAAACAAGCTCTAGTAGGTTATCCGGGTTGTGTGACCGTGGTCTTGGTATTTTCTTTCCTGACGTTTCGCCCACAGCTGTGGCAGGCATGTTCAGAGGAGTAACACTGAAGGACAGTGTCTGACCAATGAACTCTGACCGTGAAAGCCTTCGACAATATTTTAAACAAGCTGTTCTTGAAGTCCAAACTGTAAAACATTTTTCCCCATAGTCCCCACTATGTCCATAGTCTTCATGGCTGAATTGAGTCAAGACTTGTCCAGATCCTGGCTGCAATACTTGCTTGTCAAGGCTTGCCCGAGTAGCCCTTGAAGAAGCAGGAGTCTGAGCAGTTGCAAGCACTTGTATCATACAGTAGGGAAGACTTGTGGTGATTTCACTTCTATGTCCAAATAGCCACTCTGTGGTTCAAGAGACGATCAAGTTAAGAATCCTTACTAAATGGTGTAAAAGTTAAGACATTGTTAACTTAAAGCAGGCTCTATTTGTGATACTGGAATTGGGCCCAACTTGTAATTTGTTTTTTAAAATGTACCCTGAGCCTTTGAAGTGGGTGTGGGGGTGGAAAGTGCCATCAAGTCACAACTGACTTACAGTGATCCCATAGGCTTTTCAAGGCAAGAGACCTTTGGAGGTGGTTTGCCATTTCTGTGTAGGCTGAGAGAGTTCTGAGAGAACTCTGTCTGGCCCAAGATCACCCTGCAGGCTTCATCTGGAGGAGTGGGGGATCGAACTCAGTCTCCAGATTAAGAGTCCGCCACTCTTAACCACTACACCACGCAGGCTCTCTTGGAGTGGGTAGAATAGGGTAAACATTTGAGCTTTAAGTAAATGCAGACGTAGTAAATAAAATTTGACTTTGCCTGTTTGCATTCAGAATAGCTGAAATAAATCATTAATCTAGGATGGAACAGCTACTAAGCTGAAAGATAAGGCCTGCTGTTTACCAGGATGAGTATTTAATACTCCTAAGATTAAAGGCAAAAGGTCAAAGTAGTGGGTGTTTTTAAGGCTTTACATTCATTAAATTGTTCATCAGATCATGGTTTGTGAATTCTTACTTCATTCCCCAGCATGTTTGCATTCTGTCAGTATTACTATATAATTTAAAGTGTGGCCCATACTGTATTTCCAACAAGTAGTGGATTTCCCCAGCCTTAAGGCACAGAAATGTTGAACTGTAGATGCTTCTGCATGCAAAGCAAATGCTCTAAGATAAGGCTCTTATCTTAAGCATTATCTTATCTTACCATTTGTGAAGCACCTTCTGGGCACTCAAAGTACTTTAAATACATTCTTGATCATTGTTTTGACAGCCGGTTAAGGTAGGCTGTGTTAAAAACAATATTGCTGGTAAGGGGTTCTGAGGCAAAGAGTACATTGAAGATTTGAACTGAGGACTTTGTGGTTTACAGTTAATTAATTTACTTTGTTTATATTCCACCTTCTCCCTAATTGGAAACCAGCGCCACTTACATTGTTCTCTCCTCCATTTTACCCTCACAAAAGCCCTGAGAAGTAGGTTAGGCTGAGTGTGTGGGACTGGCCCAAGCTGCCATGGCAGAATAGGGGCTCAAACCCGGGTCTCCCAGATCCTAGTCTGACACCTTAACACTACACCAGTCTGGTTCTTTAGCTCTTCCCAACACCAAGTACATGAGCTGGAATGTTTTTTAAAAAGCACACTGCTATTTATCATGTTATATGTGGCTTTTCTGGTATGGGGATGAATTTTTGGGGCGAGTGGCATGAAGCAGCCTTACAGTACATTTTTTAGCTCCAGGGTGTGGTGAGGGTACTTGCCAAGGGCTGTATTGGCTACTTTGAATGCAGGGTTATTTAAAAGCACAAATACTTTTTTGTGAAGTAGTCCCTGTATGTAGTCTTGCATGAGTTTACTCCTTGTGTATGTGTGTGGTTCTCCGGATTAGAGTCCGCCGCTCGTGTGGAGGAGTGGAGAATCAAACCTAGTTTAGAGTCCGCCACTCTTTACTGCACCACTCCTTATAGGTTCAACTAGGCTGTTTGCAAGAACCACGCAGTTGTCATTTCTGGGGAAAGGATAATAGTGGTCTGTGTGCCCAAATTCCTCTGAACAGATATTGAGGGGAAACATGTATAGGAAAAAGACCATTTTATCTATGGTTCCTAACCGTGCTGCTGTTAACATCTGGTGTTGATCAGGCAAAGGAGATAGCGCTCTGATCACCGTGTTACAACAGTGGATTCAGTGTTTACTGTAGTCAAGAGTGCGATGGCCACAACTGTGTGCCAGTCCAGGGTTAGAGTAGTTAATTTTTTTTAAAGATGAAGAAATGGGTGTCTACCTTGAATAAAGAACTTTATTTAATGTTTCTTGTAGGTTATCCGGGCTGTGTAACCGTGGTCTTGGTATTTTCTTTCCTGACGTTTTGCCAGCAGCTGTGGCAGGCATCTTCAGAGGAGTAACACTGAAGGACAGTGTCTCTCCTCTGTGTTAACTCCTCTGAAGATGCCTGCCACAGCTGCTGGCAAAACGTCAGGAAAGAAAATACCAAGACCACGGTTACACAGCCCGGATAACCTACAAGAACCAATGAACTCTGACTGTGAAAGCCTTTGATAATGTTTTATTTAATGTGTTCTGATCATTGGAATTGAAATGTTCAAAGCCTTTCCTACTTTTGGGGTGAAACTTGAGCTTGTGTTGATGATACTGCATTTGATTTGACCCTTGAAAAATGAACCTTGTAGAACCTTTTTTTTTTTAAACTCAGTTTTCTAGACTGAAAAATGTTTGCCCTTCACTGTAGAAGTGGAATTCCACGTGGCTGCTTAACTAAATCAATTATTTGATTTCAGTTTGGGGTGCTGTTTTTCATGGCAGGTTGCAAGCATGTAGCACAGGAGGTGTAGTGTTTATTCTTTTGGGTGCCTGCTTTTGGAAAATACTAAAGGTGAAGGTTGGTGTCGAGTTGCAACAGACTCATGAAAACCCCTGGAAAACGCTACAGGTCTTTCAAAGAAAACCGGAACTTGATGATTTTGGTTCTCATTTAATAGTTTTTGGCTATAAGGTATCCATTATCTTGGCAAATGTTGTAATGTTTTTCCTCATTCAGTTATTTCAGCCTGTAAGTTGCTCCTCTGAAACTCGGTGTTCAGTTTGTAGGAATTAGCCTCTTCCTAGAAAAGAGAATGAAAGATGAGGAACAGGAATTGCAAATTCTCTGCAGTTTAGGGAATGAAAGAATGAATCAGCTTTATATAATGCTTGAGTACATATGGAAATCCACTGATGAGCCTTCCCCAGGAACCCCCTCACATCTGACTGCGTGTGCCTAGAGGCACCACTTAACAGGAAACCACAGCTGCTGTTGTTCATCATATGAATCAGCAGCTGCCTGGAGAACTAAATGTTTCCAAGTAGGGTACGGTGGCGTGCAAGTTAACTTTGTTGGATGCTTTACTTTCCTTAGCAAAAGCATTGCTTGTTTCAGCTCTTGTAGCTGTTGTCTGAATTGGTGCTAAACAGCTGAACAAACCAGCGATTGGTCTGTCATCAAGAACTAACAGTTGTGTGCATTTGGTTAAAACTCTCCAGGTAATTGATGGGACAGTGTAGGGCAATCTTGCATATACCATCACATTTGAATAACCTCGTAAAGATCACAGCTATTGTAATAAGAATTCATGTAAGCAATATGGCTCATAAGATTTTGCTTGCGCTGAAATTACTCTAACTGCTTCCCATGTCCAAAAAAAGATGGTTTTTAAAAAGTGGCAGGAGAGGGTTCCTATCTCCTCCCGTCTCTTTCTTGCAGCTAGTAACATTGTGCTGGGGTATGTGTTAGATTTGATTGGCCAACCTGCATAGTTGGAAGCATTAAATCCCCCCACCCCATGTGCTGACCTGTGCACATGATTTGAATCGGGACCCTGCAAAGCAACTCTTGTGCCTTCAGAAACTTCTGGAAAAGATCTACTTTTGTGTCTTACACCATCTTGTCTGTATTAAAATTCTCTTGTAAACCCCAGGAGTTTCCTCCCAAATGCTCATATGCACCCTGTCTTATGAATCATAGGCCTGGTACATAACAGGGTTGTGTGATCTTTATTGTAGAAAAGGTGGATAACATCAAGTGTGCATTGAACAACCTGGGCTCGCCTGCAACTTACTGTGAAGTGTTTTTCCAGTCATTTGAAAAACGAGAAAATATGTATCGAAGCTTTGGATAAGTTTTAAAAGCTTAGGGAGAATAAGAATTCTTTTGTCGATGCTCAGATTTTTTTCCCACCAGGCTTTATGGTTTGGTGGCTTTAATAGATGGTCTGGTTTGTAGCGTTGCCGTGGCAACCAGAATACTTGTTTTGTTTGCAACATTGTCATTCATCACCACTTACAAACTGAATGACTTTGAAATTACTCATCTCAATTGGGCTGACCTGATTAGGCTCTTATCTAACACTTCTCTCTTTTTTAGAAAATTCTCTTTTCTGAGAGGAATCCCCGTATCTTGTGTTTTATATCTATGGAACAGCAGTACAAAAGTAGTTTAAGTACTGTAAGTTTTAAGTTTGGACCAACAGACGGAACCTGCAACCTCGTTCCCTTAAGTTTGCTGAGAATTACAGAGGTAACAGTTTACTTCACAGCAAGAGAAAACAGATCGTTAGAACCACCACGTTGAACTAAAATAGGAATCTCAAAGCACATTAAAGGTTAACAAGATGTTAGTCGGTAAGGTGCTTGCAAGACTCCTTATTTGTGTTTGCAGCAAGAGGCTACCAAAACTGGCTGCCTTGAATTACAGTATTGTACTTGCTATAGAAGAATCTGTTTTAGAAAATTCACAGTGGGTAGCCGTGTAAGTCTGTCTGCAGTAGTAGAAAAGAGCAAGAGTCCAGTAGCATCTTAAAGACTAACAAAAATATTTTCTGGCAGGGTATGAGCTTTCGTGAGCCACAGCTCACTTCTTCAGATATCTGAAGAAGTGAGAAGTGATATCATACCCTGCCAGAAAATATTTTTGTTAGTCTTTAAGGTGCTACTGGACTCTTGCTCTTTTCTACTACTGTTTTAGACAGAAAGTCTTGTTGAGTTGCAGTCCATCCGCAAACTGCATTACACAGAGATAAGAACATCCCTTCAGCATCCCGGGGGGGGGGGCCGCGGTAGAGTTGGCGTATAGATGTTGCAGGTTGCCACAATGGCCTCTTGGCCCAGTGGGGAGTGAATGGACAATTGCCTATAGTCTTGACTCCCATTCTTTCCCCCAGGCTAAAAAGAAGTCTGCGTGCAAAGCATTTTGGGATCCTGAGGAAATAGTTTATTGGTCAGAACCTCCTTTGGGAGCTGCAAATGGACACCCCACTTCTTGATTGGTCCATAAGGGGTTATCCTACTTCTGAAGAATTCTGAAGAAGAGCCAGCATGATGTAGTGGTTAAGAGCAGTGGTTTGGAGTAGTGGACTCTGGAGAACTAGGTTTGATTCCCCACTCTTCCACATGAGCGACGGACACTAATCTGGTGAACCGGGTTGGTTTCCCCACTCCTACACATGAAGCCAGCTGGGTGACCTTCGGCTAGTCCCAGCTCTTAGAGCTCTCTCAGCCCCACCTACCTCACAGGGTGTCTGTTGTGGGGAAAGGAAGGGAAGGTGAGATAGCAATTTGGTTTGAGTCTTCCTTAAGTGGTAGAGAAAGTCGGCATATAAAAACCAACTCTTCTCCTCCTCCTCTCAAAGAAGCAAACGTCTGTGGCCTTTTTGCCAAGCCTAGATATCTGCTAGAGTGGAAGGCTGATCCCTTGTATATGGAGGGGAGATGTCTGAGGGTTGTACAAATGCTTCTGCACTTCTGTGTTCTGTAGTTTCACCTTGTAGGTTTCCCCCAATAGCTCTGTGTACGTATAGAATAGACCTCTTTCAGTTTGTGCCTTGGCTTCGAAGACTTTTTGGGTTAGCTCTCTCCCTGGAGCTGCCATGTTAAACTTGCAATACCATGTTGGTCTGAGGAAGGGTATGTGGGGATCTTGGCCTTCCTCACACGTGCACGCAGACCCATGTTTAAGGGATGAAGGACTGACTGGTCTGGAGCAGTCTGTCCTTAAAGAACAAACAAAAGCTCCAAGTGGTGTCAAAGAACTACCATACATGTGGGTCTGTGGATCCAAGAGGCCAGGGACATAGAATGCACAGCTGGATTCAGAGAAACGCGGGGCTCTATAAACAACAGTAAGTTAACTTGCATTCTTGGGTGTGGCAGGGAAGAGAAAACCCTCAGCTTAATAAACAAGATTCTCTGCCTGTTCTAGTGGAAAGTATTTGACATGGCTGTGAGTCATTTTGTAAAAGGCTTTTATAATAAAAAAAGTTTGTATAAGGATTTTAAAGAACCATAGCAGTACTGTCTACAGTTTAAAATGAAAAGCAAACCTTGTTGTGAAACTTCCCTGTTACTACTTCTCACTGTTTTCTAATGGCAGGTTGCCTCAGTTCCACAATGCCATTTGTAGTTCTTGTGAGATTCCACTGAAAACATAAAATAGAGGTAAACTAGCAACAGGCGTACCATCCTATGTACCATCCAGTAGTACCTGATGTCTGGCTTGATTGTTTAGTCATAAACTGTTTGTAAGGATATGAGCACTAGCCTTGTACATGAGCCGAGTTGGGCATTTCTTATTGCACTCCACATTTATCAACTCCAGCACACTGCACAATGACTCTTCAACCAGGGAAGAACTGCTGCAGTTAGAAGAAGACTCTGAGGCTAGAGGAAGAATTCAGACTTTGTGAGTGCAAACTTCTATGGCACAGTGCCCATGGCTGCCATTTTCCCACCACTAGCGAATGTTTTTAAAATAAGTCTCTAGCACTTTTGGTTGAAAAAATATAAGGGGAAGGGTGCAGGCTGCACATTTCCCCTTACAACTCAGCAACCAGGGTCATCCATCTAGTCCAACCCCCTGCACAATGCAGGAAAATCAAAACTGCCTATCCCTCGAACCCCAGTGACCCCTACTCCATAGCCAGAAGATGGGCAAAAAAATCCTCCAGGATCTTTGGCCAATCTGGCCTGGAGGAAAATTGCTTCCTGACCCCAAAGTGGTGATCAGCATTACTCTGGGAATGCAAGAAAGGGCCTTGAGAGCCAAACACTGATGCAGCCCTTCCTGCTCTCCCTCTCATGATTTTCCTAAGTTGACATAATCAGCATTGCTGTCAGATGGCCATCTAGCCTCTGCTTAAAAACCTCCAAAGGAGAGCCCACCACCTCCCAAGGAAACCTGTTCCACTGAGGAACCGCTCTAACTGTCAGAAAGTTCTTCCTAATGTTTAGCTGAAAACTCTTTTGATTGAATTTCAACCCGTGGGTTCTGGTCTGACCTTCTGGGGCAACAGAAAACAACTCCCCACCATCCTCTCTATGACAGCCCTTCAAGTACTTGAAGATGGCTATCATATCACCTCTTAAGTGGAAAGTATTGGTGTTGCATTAAGTATATACAGACAACTTGGGTACTCAGTTAAGAAATAGTGAGTCGCTGCTTTTGCTTTTTAAAGTTCTGTAGAGGCATCCCAAGTGCAAAGGAATATCCTAAAAGCTGCCTTGTGGATCATGGGGTGGCACTTTTATAAGAGTAAGACAAGAGTATTGTGGCAGTCATTGACGAGTTGTCACTTGCCTTAGCCGTTAATGATTTGGGGATTCCTAAGAAAGTTACCCGGTAGCTCAGAGCTGGCATTCTTTGCATTAAGTAAGGCTGAAATGTTGCTTCCGTCAAGAAACATACTTTATTATATAATAGCTTTTGTATGTTTCTGGGGTGTGACAATCCAAAAGCTTTTCATCTTTCCTCACAAGCAGTTGCTGGCTTGACTAGAGAAATGGGTGAGAGGATGTAAGCTGAAGCACTGCTGTTTCAGCACATGAATTGCCAGACTGCCTTTAACTCAAGGGAATACATTTTGAAAAGGAGTAACAGCCACATCCAGCAGACTTGGATGTCTTGCTTCCTAATACTGTCTTACTGTGACTTGCATTAAAAAGGGGGGTGGGGAAACTCTTATGGAAACTCTAATGCACTTGAATTTCATGTAGTTATCTTGGGGAAAACATCCTGATAGTAGCATAAAGTATTGAATTATATCAGGAGGGGAGGGAAAACTGGAAAAAAAATCATGTGATCAATTTTTTTTCCTGTCCTTGGAATGTCCGGAAATGGTTCAATGGGGACAATTCTTGCTCAGGACTTAACCTAATTTAGACAAACATCCTTTGTAAGCTTGAATGCTCTGAAAAGGCACCCAAGAATAGATATGTTCAGTCATTTATCTCGATTGAAGTTCCAGTTTTTCTTTCTTTTAGACAATCTGGGTGTTTGGAAATAAGGGAGGGAGTTCATGTCGCTTGTGAACACTGTTTCACAAAAGGCGAGGGAAGAGAGACCTACTTGATCTCTGAATTGAAGAAGTGAAGGTTGTGTGTGTGTGCCTGGGCCCCTGTACTATGTTCAGTAGAAGCAACAATATGGACATTACAAACTAGTACAAGTAGCCATCTGTGTGAATGCTCTTGTCAAAAGGGGGGCCCACCCATCAGGAAATTGCTGGAAAAGCTCCAATGGGATCATATCCTCTCCCAGTGAAGAGGATAAATCCACCTAAATCTGGGGTGCTACTTCATCTGGAGAGGATCTGATCCCACTGGAGCTTTTCAAGCAATCTGGGGTGCTTTTTAATGTTCAAAAGCCACTGTGGCAGCCTATAACAAATGTATGATGCTTTCTAAGCCTTCATTGTTAATTGTTGCCACCACATGCTAGCAAGGCAGCCTTCTACCGTCATGTGAATTAGTCCATTTTACTTTGTGGCTTGGGATAACATACCCTCATATGGCATTTTAACCATATTACATCAGCTGAAGCATTGCTGCAGTCTCCTCCACTTCCTACCCTCTTGGTGGAGGGCAGTCTGACTTGCTGCTCTGTCCCTTCCCCTTGTTCAAAATAAAATAACAGCTTGATCTGTAAATTTGAGCTGTTGTCAACCAAAAGGCTGAAGTTCTTGCAACTTAACAGCATGCTGTCACTAGGATTGATGACCAGGAGTTACTGTTGAGAAATTACTTCTCTGTTGCTCAAAAAAATATGGAGTCCACATGGGCCATCAATGATTGAATTCACTTTTTACAAAATACTCAAGTGTAAGTGCAACTTGCAGTCACTGCCTCATCCCTGTAAGATTGTTTCATAGCTTTTTAAAGTGACTTTTCCCCCAAACCATGCTGTAAATAAGGTCGATTCTACAAGATAACGCACCCTCAAGTAGAATGTTCGAGACCAACCACTTAATAGCCCAACCCTAAAACTTGGCACTCTGGCACATCAGTGCTCTGGTTTGGGTTGACTGATTGCTGTGCCTATGTAACACTGCAAAACCTGGAGTTTCAGGGAGGGCATTGTGGAAATGCCCGCTGGCACAAGTACTTAGGTCTATTGTGTTCGTGAAGTGCTTGCCATACTTACTAATTGCTACTAATCAAGGAAGGGTATTTGAATTTAGTCCTGGGATTACTGTGGTGCATACCAAGCTGGGGGCCCTGTTTTGTCTCCAGAGAAGCTTGAAAAAATCAGTTACATGGACCTCTGCCCAGAGAAGAGATACTCTGCAGGGCTTCCTGTTCAAATAATTAACTTGTTCTAAGGCTCTGAGGATTAATTCTACTACTAGACAAAAGCGTAAGTTACGTGGTAGACCTATGCATCAGTGGCAAATCTTCATCTTTTTCTCTTAACAGGCATTCGTTTCAGCACAGACGTGAGTGTTGATGAAGTGAAGGCCTTAGCTTCTTTGATGACATATAAATGTGCGGTGGTCGGTAAGTAATACTTATAAAGTTACCCATGCTGATTCAGTCAGTGCTGCTAACTGAATCTGAAATTAAACTTGTTAAAACCATAAAAAGGTTACTTCTCCAGAGTCCAGAACTAAATTTACCATACACAAAATATTAAAATTCTGTTCCTCTGCTTCTTTTTTTTATTATTTTTATTTTTTAGTGAAGCAGTTTTCTGCTTCAGATGAAAAAAAATTGACGCATATCAGTGAATCAGTCAGTTGTGATCAAGGGGAGAGGGTTTTTTTGGAACAAAAAGTTCTTCATTGGCAAGTTTTGAAAAGGGCCGATTTAGGTACACTTTGGTTTTGATCAATGAAGAGCTGCTTCCTGAAGCTGGTCTTTAAAACCTTTCTTCCTTCTGGAAGGCAAAGCAGCAGAAATTACATGCATTTCTGAAACTTATGCAGAATCTAAGTAAGTCCTAACATATTTCAAACCCAGCAGTTTTTCAGAGCTGATTGAAGTCACATTTTGTTTTCAGCAGCCAAATACACATGGTTCATGCTGGACATAGAGGGGGAGCAGGTATGAGCATACTGGCTCTTGTCTGCCACCAGTTCATTATCAAACATGTTGGCCTCCCCCCACCCCAAACACAGCCCCCCAATTGTGGCCACAGGACTTACATGCGTATGAACTGTAGGCATACCAACTCTACCTCTGTGATCAGGAACTTCTGTTGTTTTATGATTTGGCACTCTTGTAAACTTTCCAAAACTTAAGATTAAAATTTTGTTTTCAGATGTGCCATTTGGTGGTGCAAAGGCTGGTGTTAAGATCAATCCTAGGAATTATACAGTAAGTCTAAATTTCATAGAGCTCTGCTTTTAACTGGTGTGTTAAGGTTGGTTATTTATAGAATCTTTTCTGTGGTAGTGAGGCAGTATGAAGAGAACAGTAATCTGTACTCTGTGCATTGTTGGCCCGGAGGAATTAAACAGCAGCTTATTCAAAACCTACAGTTTCCAAACATCTGGGTCAGGAATTCTGAGAGCGGGTGGTGAGCACCACCCCAAAATGTGGTGCTCCACAGGAGGCGGAGCCAAACTCAGCGGGGCTGACACAAGCACGGAGCCAAATTCCATATCTCCCTCTTCACTTAACAAAAGAATTTCAGAAGGGGAATAGAAGGAAATAAAGGCAAGCCCAGGGAAGGGGAGAAAAGAAAAGGGGGAAATCGGCCCTGCCTTACAGTGGCCATGGCCACTTTCAGAAAAACTTTGCGGGCACCAGGAGAACTGCTGGTGGGCACCATGTTGCCCACAGGCACCATGAGGAGCCCTGATCTAGATGTAAACTTAGCACATATTAAAATACACTTCTAAAGTGGCGTGTCTGGATGGGTGTCCTAGATGCCTCATTGGGGAGGGATGTCCCCAGAAGCGTAGGAAGGAGGGGGCAAACCAGCATTTAATCCACAGTTTCAGCGGTGTGTGTGTGTGTGTTAAGTGCCATCAAGTCGCTTCCGACTCATGGCGACCCTATGAATGAAAGTCCTCCAAAATGTCCTACCTTTGACAGCCTTGCTCAGATCTTGCAAATTGAAGGCTGTGGCTTCCTTTATTGAGTCAATCCATCTTTTGTTGGGTCTTCCTCTTTTCCTGCTGCCCTCAACTTTTCCTAGCATGACTGTCTTTTCCAGTGACTCTTGTCGTCTCATGACGTGACCAAAATACGACAGCCTCAGTTTAGTCATTTTAGCTTCTAGGGTCAGTTCAGGCTTGATTTGATCTATAACCCACTGATTTGTTTTTTTGGCAGTCCATGGTATCTGTAACACTGTAACACTCTCCTCCAACATTTCAAAGGAATCTATTTTCTTCCTATCAGCTTTCTTCACTGTCCAGCTTTCACACCCATACATAGTAATAGGGAATACAATGGCATGAATTAATCTAGTCTTGGTGGCCAGTGACACATCCTTACACTTCAAAATCTTTTCTAGCTCCTTCATGGCTGCCTTTCCCAGTCTCAATCTCCTTCTGATTTCTTGGCTGCAGTCTCCCTTTTGGTTGATGGTGGAGCCAAGGAATAGAAAGTCTTGAACAATTTCAATTTCCTCATTGTCAACCTTAAAGTTGTGTAATTCTCCTGTAGTCATTACTTTTGTTTTCTTGATGTTCAGCTGTAGTCCTGCTTTGGCACTTTCTTTTAACTTTCAGCAGTAGTCGTTTCAAATCTTCACTATTTTCTGCCAATGTAGTGTCATCGGCATATCTCAAATTATTAATGTTCCTCCCTCCAATTTTCACTCCACCTTCATCTAAATCTAATCCTGCTTTCCTAATTATAGGTTCTGCATATAGATTGAAGAGATAGGGAGATAAAATACATCCTTGTCTGACACAGTTGCCAATTGGAAACCATTCCGTTTCTCCATATTCTGTTGTAACTGTGGCCTCTTGTCCAGAGTACAGGTTGCGCATTAAATCGATCAGATGTAGTGGGCACACCCATTTCCTTTAAAACCAGCCATAGCTTTTCATGGTCCACACAGTCAAAAGCTTTGCTGTAATCTATGAAACACAAGCTGATTTTCTTCTGAAATTCTCTCGTATGTTCCAGTAACCAATATGGTAAATGTATTTAAATCCTTAAGTAAACACTCTAGGGCAGGGGTGCAAACTCATTTGTTTCAAGGGCCAGATATGACATAAATATTTGTAACAGGCTCTGGGAGTTGTGAAGTGCTGCCTTTTTGCCACTGCAAGCAGATTTTATTCAACATTTTACTACCCAAGATATGTCAGGTTGGATCTCAACAATACCATTCCACTAATAGAAATGGGGGGATGATTGTTGTTGTTTTCTCCCTCTCTGATTTGTGCTGGTCCTGGGACCCATGGGCTGCAGCAGGAGGGCGAAGGCTAGGAATTTCTATTAGTGGATATTATTGTCCGGATCCAACCCATTGGAATTTGGCTTGGAGTAGTGAATATCCCCCAAATAGTGATCATGTAATTTTTCCTAATTCAGCAGAGGAAAGCTTGGCTTGTTCCATAGGAACAATAAACCATGTTGGCTTCTGTTTCTGTCTGTATCTGTATCTGTACACGCTCTTTATCTCAGATTAATTTTTTGTTATCCTGACATTTGCAGGATACAAAATGCCCAGGTACCTGCCCGTTAAGTATAGAACACTTATAACCGAAGCTGCTGCTTGTTGTGCATTCTGCTACATGCGCGAAACTAGAACACGTTCATTGAGGAAATACATGCCCTTACCTTTCAACCACCAATATGGCACTCATGGCAGCTTGCAACAATTACCATGCAATATGAACAAATAAAACCAAAATGTATAGCAAATCAAACAATGAGGAGAATAAAAGCAGCAGAAGAATAATAGAAAATTAATGGTTGTGGTACAGTTATGAGGAATTTCTCTGATTTCTTTTTTCCCCCCACAGGATAATGAGTTGGAAAAAATCACAAGACGGTTTACTATAGAACTAGCAAAGAAGGGATTTATTGGTATGTAATTTGGCAATGGTGGTATCAATCACTCTACAAGAAATGGTAAAATATATCCTCCGTTCTTTCCACTCCCAATAAGTAGTGGTTGCTTGGCATGCTTTCGGTAACTCATGGACCATACCGTCACAACTGTGTTTATTTTCTCCATGTACAGGAGTGCTTTACTATCTCATTATTCCAACAAATTTCTTATGCAGGTCATTCTGAGGCGTATTTGCCACTAGGGCTACCATCCTCCAAGGTAGGACCTGAAGTTCTCCTGGGACTGATCTCCAGCTTGCAGAGAACCGTTCCTCTGGGGAAAATGGCAGTTTTGGAGAGCATATTCTATAGCGTCAGGTCCCTGTTGAGCTCTCTCCCTAGGGCAGCACCCTCAAATCTCCAGGAATTTTCCGTGCTGGAGTTGGCAACCCCATTTGTCTCTGATGTTGTTAACCTTTGAAAGATGAGTTCTAGTCTAGGGTATATCTTAGGATTGCACTGGAAATCACTTTTTTTGTATATTCGCCAATTCTGATATATATTTATATCTATACACACACACACACACTTTTTTGCTTTGCCAAGATAAGAATTACATGCATTCATCATGTGGATATACCGTTGGTTTATATAGTGGCCTTGTGATAACTGCTTTTTGCTCCCTTTCCTGATGTCCAAAACAAACTTGCTTTGTTTACACATGACTGTGGCCCTGGAAATCTTCCTCAATAGTTTGGAGCTCTGTACATTTAACAGTATCGCCCTCCTAAAATGGGCCAGGTTGATATTCAAGGCAGTTTTGCGACTCTTAGTGTTTGTTTTTTCTTCTGTTGAAAGCTGTGCCAGTATTAAAGGAAGCTGAGGAAGGAAATCTCAAGCTCCACCTCATAGCAGTCCCAAAACAAGTTTTTGTAATAGCTTTCCAGAATAAATATAGGGTACTAAAGGAATCTTACTTTATATTGTGTATGTTCTTTCCAGCCTGAAATGCCCCATATTAACTTGTACCCGCTTGAATTGTTCTAATAACCACTTGCAAACTTCCCTTTATTGAGATCTGATGCCTCCTACAAAATCTTCTTTGGTGTCTCACTGGCAGAGTGAAATCGGTGTGCTTATGTCTCATCTCATAATCTGAATAAAATATACATAAGTATGTCTCGTGAAAAGGAATTCAACTCTAGTTCAGGAAGTAATTCAAATGGCTTTTGGTGCTGCCCAAATTCCTAAGGAAAAATATTTCTAGAAATGAATGTAGGGGTTATCCTTGCCTCGTTTTATTGTTTAAGAAAGTACTTTTCACGGACACACTGAAAACGGTGATTATTAAACCGCTAGTTGTTCGCTGTATACTTTCAGATAGTCCTCAGAGACCATGCTCAAAATAAGGGCCTAATGCTGCGTATTTCGAAGAGCGCTGAACTAAAACTCAGCCCTGAATCATGGTGTCTTAAATGGCAAACCTCTGTGTCGTGGACCGATTTTCCCTTCATTGTTGTGGCCACACCACTTAGTAAAGCAGCATCCGCATGCAGGAGGAGTTCAGAAGCCCTTCAAGCCGCCTCGGGCGTGGTGGCTGGAACATAGGAAATCTGTAAAGAATACACTGTTATAGCAGAAACCGCAATTTTAAAAGTTGCCATGCTACTTGAATGCAGATCTTAGCAATAAATGGAGATAACCAAATGCAGATGATTGCGCTCTGTGAATGTTCTCAATCTTGCCAACAGGGCCTGGTATTGACGTGCCTGCGCCTGACATGAGCACAGGTGAGAGGGAGATGTCCTGGATTGCCGACACCTACGCAACCACCATAGGCCACAACGTAAGTTGTCCTGAGTGAAGGTTTCAAAATGGAGACACGTACTGAGGCCGCTTATTCCACCAGCTGAGTAAAGTGTACCATCTCTGTAGTCCTGACTTTGTTTGCTGTCCCTGTAATGGTCGGAGGGGCTGTGGCTCAGTGGCAGAGCATCTGCATGGCATGCAGAAGGTCCCAGGTTCAATCTCCAGCATCTCCAGTAAAAAAGGGCCAGGTAGCAGGTGATGTGAAAGACCTCTGCTTGAGAGGCACTGCCAGTCGCAGTAGACGGTGCTGACCTTGATGGACCAAATGTTAGGTTCAGTATGAGGCAGAAGAAGAGTTGGCTTTTATGTGCTGATTTTCTCTACCTTTTAAGGAGTCTCAAATTGGCTTACAATCTCCTTCCTCTCCCCACAACAGACACCCTGTGAGGTAGGTGAGGCTGAGAGAGTTCAGAGAGAACTGTGACTAGCCCAAGGGCACCCAGCTGGCTTCATGTGGAGGAGTGGGGAAACCAACCTGGTTCACCAGATTAGAGTCCACTGCTCTTTAACCACTACACCACGCTGGCTCCCATGGCAGCTTCATGTGTTGATGTGTGTGAGCAGTTTGTGTATGCAGGATAATGCAAGGAGGATAATTGTGTTTCATCCCTCTTTCAGCCTGATCCTATGCTACGCATACTTGGAAATAGTTGCTGATTATTGGAGCTTCCTCTCTGGTAAATGTGCAGTTTTAGATTGCAATTTTAGATTGGAATGTGCAAATGGGCAAAAGTTGTTACCGGTGGTACTTTTATGAACTTACATATATTACACAGTAAAACAGTGGTATTCTAGCTACTTCAGTAAGTTGTTGGAGATGTTGCCTTGTTTTAAAGTGAAGTGTAAAGAAGATTAAGGCTGTTTAGGACTTTATGGAGGGCCAGCATGGTGTAGTGGTTAAGAGCGGTGGACTCTTAATGTGGAGAACTGGGTTTGATTCCCCACTTCTCCACATGAGCGGTAGACTCTGATGAACTGGGTTTCTTTCCCCACTCCTACACATGAATCCTGCTGGGTGACCTTGGACTAGTCACATTTCTCTCTCAACTCTCAGCTCCACCTACCTCACAAGGTGTCTGTTGTGTGTGGGGGAGGGAGGAGGGAAGGTGATGGTAAGCCGGTTTGAGACTCCTTAAAAGGTAGAGAAAATTGGGGTATAAAACCCAACTGCTTCTGTATATCACAAGTAATCACAACCCTCTCTTATTAAAAATGATCCACGAGCATAATGTGACTATGTACTTATGTGCACAAATATACAAATTTGCCAAGATATCAGATAAATGGGATAGACTTCATGAAAGTGAGGTCCTTTTATAGTCTTGGGTAGGCAATTGCTGGGCTAGGGAGGAAGACAGACTTCACAAATTTAACTGAAACAAATCAAGCTGTTTATTGAGAGAGAGAGTGTAAAAGACTACAAGGAAGTGTAGGAAGAAGTTAGGAAAGGAATAAAAATACCTGGTTACAGGAATATACAACTGAATTAGATCTTTTTGGTTTTGCCTCCATATAAACTCTCCTTCCCATTTGTCACAGTCGGCTACATAAATGTGAGAAATTGAAGTAGGAACCTTCCTATTGCTTCTTTCAGTAGGTTAAGGAAAGGGTGCCACTCTGCATGTCTGTGTCCTCCTCCCCTGACCTCCATTCACATTGTTACAGGCTTGTACTGGCTCTGTCCACTGAAGCTAAAAGATCCAAGGGGAAAGAATTCATTAGGATTGGAAGTGTAGTTCTTCCTTTATTCCTAGTTAATAGTGGATGCACGCACAGCTGTGGGTGCTTTCAGATGACACCCCCCCTCCAACAGCTTAAAGTATCCTGGATTGGGGAGTATAAATAGGCTTAG
Source organism: Euleptes europaea (assembly GCF_029931775.1). Classification (NCBI taxonomy): domain Eukaryota; kingdom Metazoa; phylum Chordata; class Lepidosauria; order Squamata; family Sphaerodactylidae; genus Euleptes; species Euleptes europaea. The sequence goes on along the minus strand of NC_079316.1, from coordinate 102,143,302 downwards.
TGGATATATGCCATGAGGCATTCATCCTCCCCTATTACCATGCAGCATGGGAAGCAGGAGGTGAAACTCTCTCTCTCATGTCTTGCACTGCACAGACTTGGGACTAGTAAACAGCGTCCTGCTCACCTAATCTCAAACTTCTTAAGTTAGCACTTTAGGGCAATTGCACTATAGGTGAGCAAGAAGCTCCTCATTCAATCCTGGAGTTTAACAGTCTAAACTTGAGTTTAGCAGCCACCATGGTGTAGTGATTAAGAGCGATGGTTTGGAGCAGTGGACTCTGATCTGGAGAACCGGGTTTGATTCCCCCACTCCTCCATGTGAGCGGCGCAGGCTAATCTGATGAACTGGGTTTGTTTCCCCATGCCTCCACATGAAGCTAGTTGGGTGACCTTAGGCTAGTCACACTCTCTCAGCCTCACCTACCTCACAGGGTGTCTGTTGTGGGGAGGAGAAGGGAAGGTGATTGTAAGCTGGTTTGATTCTTCTTTAAGTGGTAGAGAAAATTGGCACCTAAAAACCAACTCTTCTTCTTTATTATGACACTAGGTATTGGAGAAGAATTTTCCCATGGTCCCCTTCAGTAATTCTTTCCACATCTCTTGCATTACTGTAGATCAGGGATTCTAATGTGCTGTAGGAAAGCAGCCTGGGCAATTAAGTTAGGTTTGCCCCACGGCAGCTTGTTCTGGAATACATTTTGTTTGGCCTGCGAGGTGCCGCTAGACTCCTGTTCTGTTTTGCTACAAACCAACATGGCTGCCCACCAGGAATTGTCATCATGGTGGTATATTGTAGCGTCATTGGTGTTAAACTTCCATTTCTGTAAAAGTGATGGGGGTGGGGGGGATTTGATAAGTCCCGTAGGGCTGCCGTTGGCGCCTGCTTCTGTTTCAGTGCCTGCTCATCTCTAACTAGCGGTACCCAAGTCTTTGAAAGGCAGCCTCTTGTTTTCTTCTCCCTCTTTCTTCTCCCTGTCGGGGTTTATAAAACAGTAGGGCGGTGTTTTGCTTCTCAGTATGCTCTGAGTACACTTGAATTATTCATGCCTGGGAAAGCTTTTGAATAATTCTACCGCTGCTTTGGATCGATTGAGCTGAAGCTAGCAGTTTGGTTGTTCGGGGTGGCTATGGAAACAGATTCCCGAACAGCTTCATGGGGTCTTTGCCCCCTTCTTGGGGAATGATTTATTAAATTCAGATTTGTTTGCCAAAAAACCCAATAACAACAGTTTGGGTTGCGAAGCAATAAAGCCAGCATGTGAAGTACCAGTCATGAGAAGGGCTAAGGCACAAAAACCTCTGTGGCCTCTAAACATGTTGGCAGTGATGAGTTCAAGTCTCATGCACTAAACTCTTCAGTATTCAGGTCAGCAAGCCGTAGTTTCTAAGCCATTTTTCTTTCCCTAGCAATTCACAGCACTGCATCAGAGATTTGGGGGGGGGGGTTTGCACATGGGTTCCAGGCATCTGATGGCCAGAAAAGGCAGCTCTTCATTATTGTGTTAACTCAGCCTTGCTGTAGACATTCAGATTTTAAAGCATCCCTTGTAGATGGCAATAGCTCAGCAACTAATGACAGTGTGTTATCCTTCAAGGAGAGAGTCTCAGGCAGTTTCTGGGCCAGCCTAATTGATTTCTAGCTTCAGTTAACTGGCTTTTGCCTGAGGATGACCCAAGTTCTCGGAGCCACCACATATCGCTTCTGTCAATTAGATGGGAAACCATCACCTCATGTGAACTTTCTGGTACATTGCTTCATGGGCCTGTGTATGCTTACAGGTTTTGTGAATACCAAAAGCTTGCAACAAAAGAGTTAATGCAGTAGATGATTACGTAGTCAAGTAGAGTGTCATCGGCTTCTGGGTTTCTGTAAAAATGAACAAGATGGAGATTGATTAAGAAGCTTGCTGCTTCGTTTTGCAGGTTTCTGAAAAAGAAGAATGGCCAGCTAGTTACTATTTTTAACAAGTTGAAGGATTGCGCCGATGTTTTCAAATATATTCAGAGTTTCTGTTGCCAGATTATTTTAAAAGTGGTTAAACAGCTTTAGCTGTAAATCGGCTTATGTCTTCGTGTCAAAGCGCATACAATCTAATTGAATACTTTAAGCCCAGTTAATTGGGATTTCTTAAATTCCCATATAATCTTGTTTAAACTTGAAAAGGTTAGCAGGTACAGGTTAATGCACTGTTTAAAATATATTAAATTTGTCGGTCGTTTCTTGGGTTGCGAGATGGTCTCTTACTCAGACCTCTCACCCAGCTCCTGTAATGTTTGAGAAGCGGAGGCCGGGTGGAAGGGACACACAGTATAGTATCTTGCAGGAAGGAGTGACACTAGTGCATGGAACTGTTACCCGAATTGCTCTTTAAATGGGGAAATTAGCTTGAGCAATCGGAAACTACAATATTTATATAGCGAGATCAACCAACTATACCAGAGCCCATTAACTGAGACCTTTGAATAATGACAGAAGCAAAAGGATTCCAAATTAATAGTGTTTATGTAGTCAAGCATTCAATGGTGCATCACAAACATACAGAGAAGCTAAGAAATCAAAAGGTAGTAGAGCAAGAATGGATGCCAATGTGGCAGTAGATCGTTGGTGGGGAAATACTTACCCTGTCCAGTAGAGGAGTTGTCCCAAGTTCCAGTAGACTAAGATGAAGAAAAAGGAGGCAGGGGGAATAAACAGGGGGCAGGGGTAGCCCCCTGCGTATTCTAGCATGGCTGCCCACTCCAGCAGAGTGGCAGGCTGTATGAGATGGGAAGCCCTAAGGTAAGGTTATGGCAGTGGGCAACCCCAGTTATACTGTTTCTCTGGGATTACCCCTTCGAGGTTCCCAGGTGACAAAAGGTGACAAAAGATTTAATGTTCGGCTACCGGGGTGTGGAGGTTGGAATTTGGAAATCTATTTTAATTCCAGTGGCTAATGCAACCCGGGAGGAACCGGGAGATTCTCGCTGATGGGCTTAACGATCCTAAAACAAAAGGCGCGATCACACTAATGTCCAGAGATCGAGATTTCACACAGCTGGAAGAACGAGTCATCGTTATCTTAATGTCTTTGAATGGCTTAGCTTAAGCAGTTCAATGTTGCAAGGGAGGGGAAATGCAGATGCAGGCTACGTGCTTGTGCGCTTTCTCTGACATGGCTTCTGCTGGAATGGAGGTGACCAGGAACATGGCATCTCTCAGGCTCTCTGGAGGTTGCTCTGGCCTCGGTCTCTCAGCTGCTGGCTGCTCGGAACACACAGTAGCGGTCGTGTCAGTTTCGCTGGCGCGCGGGCAAGCCTTCCCTGTAGCGTTTAGGGCAGGTGCGCGGCTGGAACAGGGCGCACACATAGACTGTTTGCGGATGCCATGACCAGTCCTGGAGATAAGCAATCCGTTTGCTTACAGAACTGTTCCGTTATCCAGTGCCCATACACGGATGGCCTCAGTGTTTCATTTGGAACAACACAGGGTTGTGACCATGCGCAGATGGAAACTACACCGCTCTGATAACATCAGAACTTATTCTTACATCTAAGAGCAAGAGTCCAGTAGCAGCTGAAGGACTAACAAAATTTCCTGGTAGGGTATGAGCTTTCATGAGCCACCGCTTACTTCTTCAGATACAGCTAGAATGTGAGTCCATCTATCCTTAAGTAGAGAAGAGTGAATTCATGCACCCAATGGCATGTAAATGTCAATAGCAGGTAAATGACATTTGCAGGCATGATTGGATCAGGAGTGGTATGCAGAGGGGTAGTAGGCATGGAGGAATCAGCATTAGTAATGAGACAGGAATTCCTGGTCCCTATTCAGTCCAGGAGAACGCATTGTCTTGAGCAGTGGTTCCCAAACTTTTTGAGTGATGGAGCACTTTTCAAGAGAGAAATTCATCACGGAGCGCTAATTTTCACCTAGCACGTATATACTAAACCAAATGACAGTAGTATTTTTCTTTCCAATCTCTTCATGGAGCACTAGGAGATGTTTTGCGGAGCACCAAGTGCTCCATGGAGCACAGTTCAGGAACCACTGGTCTTGAGCTTCATTATTAGTTGTAATTCAGCAGTCTCTCTTTCTTATCTCCCTTTGAAATCCCTTTGTAAGAGAGCTTACATTTAAGAGTTGCCTTATTAAATGGGGCCAAGATCCATCCAGTCTTGGCTTCAAGTGGAGTCGTCCAGGTTATTCCGTAAACTCACAAATAGGATGTGAAGATCATGCTCTGTTCCAATCTCTGTGGCTTGGATTCTCTGGAGGATTTCTGTGGCTGGGGTGGGGGGATTTCACGGGCTCCCTTTTCCATGTTCTTCTGGAGGGTCCCGCAGGAACACCAGTTTGGGCTGGTCTGGGAAGCGAGGAATCCATGTTCCGCTGATGGGCATAATTTCTGTCTGGCTTGGATGCACCAGAGGATTTCCACAATGTCTGGTGTTGTACTGTCTCTGTCCATGGAGGTTCTTCTTAGCTATTATTGGTATACGTGTACCCTTCATGAATTGGGTTTGGATCCTGTGGATCCATTTCGCTATCAGAGATGCTTTTATCTGGCAGTAACAGCCTCCCCAGATGCAAGTCTCTTCATCCTGCCTCAGAGGAAGGCTCCTACTCACTGACGGAAAGCGTCTCCTCTAATAGGGAGGATGTGTGAGACCCAGCCTCTTCTTCCATGTCCTTTTAAAAACCACGGTAGGATATCATGTCTTGATTACTTTGGCATATTAACTTGTTCTGTGTGCAAACTATATTTCTGCAGCTTGACACTGTGATGTAAATATAATATATTTTATGTACTGTTAAAAATTTAATGCCATAGTTAATAGCGTGGCTGGCATTCAAATATCATTTCCAGTACAGAGATCACCTACTTAGGAAAACAGGCTGTGAATCAAATCCACCTATCGTTGCAGCCTCTGGCAGGATTATACTTTGATGGGAAGCGCATTTTCTTAAAAGCTTTAAAAAGTGATCTCGGGATCAAGTTCAGTAATTCTCTAACTTCCGCTAGGGACGCTGATCTGAGTGCCACGTTTCTCGGGGGCTCCCAAGAGAACCAAGAAACGTTTGAACTTGGGGCAAATTTTTGCACCCCACCCCGGTTCTAATTAGTGGACCAAGGAACAGGAACACCCCTGCTGCCTTCAAGAGCGGTCTGACCCCCAGTTTTGCTGAGAGAGTCTTCGGACGACTCTCGGAATCCTGGAAGAGGTCCCGCCGGCCTGAGGGGGAAACACTGCCAAAAACGTCTCTTTGGAATTAGGCTCAGATCTCCCCTATCTATCACCATCTAAGCAACTACACAGAAGCAAGAATACCTACTCTCCTAAAATATGAGTAAGTTAAAAGAACACTTTTGTTTTACCTGGATCTGGAAGCACCGGGAGATTGCTAAATACATCTGCCGAATCTGTCTCTCCCCACTTAATGTTTAAATGACTCTTTGAAAACAAGAAAAGATCAGATAAATTCCCAGGAATCTTATCAATTTGATCGGTGGGAAGACACAACAACTAAGATTTTTTGAAAGACGTCTCTGCTACCAATCAGAAACTACGACGTATAAAGAGGAGGGAGGAGGAGTAATCCCCCCACATCGTGAGGTGTTGTCTTTCTAACTACACTAAGTCTTCCTGTCACGTCCTTCCTGGAAATAATCTATCATCGCGAGAGTAGCAGAGAACTTGGAATCGGAAGTGTGGCATCATCGTGCAACTGGCAAATACCTCCCAAGTTCCTGAACAAAAGGAAGATGGAAGGTTTACAACACTGATTCCTGCTGCACCTCTCTGCTATTTATAACACCGGTCTTTGTTGGGACTTTACCAACTAAGTCTCAACAGAACTTTCAGAAGTAGCAACCATGGAACGTTTGATTAAACAGCTGGATCAATTTTCTGCTTTGATGAATCAAAAACTGGATTTTATCTTAGATGACCTTAAAGATACAAAAATTCAGATCATCACAATGAGGTCGGAGGTGAGATCAGAGGGTTCTTCAGATGACAAGAAAGACGAAGAACAGAAGAACCTTGCAAAGGAAATGGAGAATGACAACAAACTGCAATAGTCCAGCTGGCAACAATGGATCTGAATGTGAGCGACTTAAATCTTTGTTTTTATAATCTGCCTGAGGAACTTTTTAACAGCAGCTTGGAGGACGTAAAGGGTAGAAAAACTGGATCTATGGGGATCTCCTTTATTGACTTTGAGATGGAAAAAATTGCAACGCAGATCTACTATGAAGATCATTCACCAGCAGAAGAAATCTTACCAACAACTTCCCAGGATGCTCTTCGATGTCTAGTCTTCATGAAGAAAAGAAAAAAATGCTGGAAATTCTGGACAAAGGAACTGATTTAAAAGAGTCTGGCTTGTCTTTTGGAAGGGATTAAACAGGAATTGGTTAAAAGGCTTGGTTTTAATGGAAATGAAATAACATAAGATATCCGTATACTAGAAATATAATTTGTATTAAAATGAGTGTTTGCAAGAAATGGAGGGTTTACAAAATAATTTTTAATGAAAACAACTAAATGTTTCCTATTCTAATCCATTTATTAGTGAGATTTACTAAAAAAAATTCTTTTCTTCTTTTTTATGATTGTATTAATCATTAATCATTCTCTCTTTAAAGAATATAAATGCCAAAGAGATTGATAGGTATTAGTAATAATATTAGGATTAGAAGTTTATGCAAAAGAGATTACTAATTAATCAATAGATGGAGGGAGGTGTAGGGGAAGTCAATATATTTTTGATCATACTTAACAATGTTTTCTATTGCATTTTATATTTTATTCTTTGTTTATACTAACTCTTGAACTTTGTGTTTAATAATTTTGAAAAATAATAAAAAAATATTTTTTTTAAAAAAGTTCAGTAATTCTCTGACTGACTGGATTTTTTTCATTGTTCTGTTAATCAGTTCCTCTGATCATTAGTGAAATGTATTTTACCTTGATAGGGAAATGCTTTTAAATTAATGAAAATACACTGAGCTGGTGTCGGAAGAGGTGTATAGGTATTTCCTTATCTCTAGTGGGGCTAAAATTCATTTGGCAGATCCTTAACTTATTAAAATTCATGGGCACCTGTCAAAATGTCCTACAGAAAGCTCTTAACATCCTTTGCTGTCTTGCAGGATATCAATGCCCATGCCTGCGTCACTGGGAAGCCAATCAGCCAAGGTGGCATCCATGGACGTATATCTGCTACAGGCCGTGGGGTCTTCCATGGAATCGAGAACTTCATTAATGAAGCATCCTATATGAGCCTCTTGGGAATGACTCCAGGATTTGGAGATAAGACTTTTGCTATCCAGGTACTCAGTGTGTAGAGCAGCCACCATATTGGGGAGGAAAGTGAGAAATGTATGTTGCTTTACTGATAGTCTTTGGGGAAATGTGACGTATTCCTAGCATGCTTGTCGGACACTAACCTTGATACTCTTCTGCCAACAGTACTGTGTTTCATTCTGTGACTTGCTCTTAATTTCTCTGTCATTCATGCTGGTGAGGTTTTGAGGGATTTTGAATGCATTCCTAGCACTCTGTAAAGTTAATGTTTTGCCAAACTATTTACTCCACTTCTCTCCTCAAAAAGGACCCCAGCGCAGCTTCGAGCATTCTCCCCTTCCCCATTTCATTCTCGCAGCGATTGCATGTGTAACTGAGGCTATAGAAGTGCGCTCATAGAAGTGGACTCCCAAGATGGCGACAAGTCAGTAATGCTGTTCTTCTCAGTTTGTTTTACTTGACTTGTCGTCGCTGTTCACGACTTTATCCTCCCTTATTGCTGGATGGAGACAGGATATTATGTTTAGACAATGCTGAAAAGCAACGTTTTATTTTAAGGTTTCTTCATTCTTCTGTGTTGAGAGAGGATGAAGCAAGACGGCTATGGGATAGAACTGCTACTGTCTACACCTTGCAAGTTATTTCTTTTCTCTTTTAACCTTGCTTTTTAATTATTTGATTTATAACCTCCTGCCCGGAAGCAGACAAAAATAGGAGATTATTTCTCCTCTTACAACATTGTAGCATCTGCTGTCCCCACCTCAGACCATTTTACTCCTCATAGAAGTGTGTGTTAATGGCCCAAGATCACCCAGCAAGCAAGGTAGGAATTTGGACATTTCATATGACCTGAGTTGTTTGAGGCATGCACTAATGCCAGCTACATATTTATTTAAAGAAATGCAGTGACTACTCATTTTCAGTGATATGTCACTATATAGGTCTCATAGGGTATTACAAGAGGTTAGCTCATTAAAAGCTTGAGTATTTGGGTCCTCTGTAGTAGACTTGAGCTATGTGGGCACAAGGTTCAGACACCAATCTGCTACAGCTCAGTTTTGACGATACAGAGAGGGCCTGCACAGGCATGGGATCTATTCTAGGCCCCTACACCAGTGAATGGGCATCAGGTGAAAGTGGGCCCAGCATACAGGGAGGCAGAGTTGGTGAGACCAAGCTCCCGTCTCACCTTCCCTGTCCATAGAGCTGTTGTATGCTGAAAGATGAATTCACTAAATATGAAAATGAGGCACTTCTGTAGTCTCAGTAGGACATCAGGAAGCCACAGGCTTAACAAATACTCAAAACATTGCCTTGTGTCTTCTCTGTCCTTTGACTTTGTTCCTCGAAGTTGGTATGTTTTTTCCCCTGTTGGGCTTATGTGCCACTCCTGGGCTGCTGGTGTTGGCTTGACCCTTGGGCCTTGTTTGTGCTTTTTTCTGTACTCAACTCCCCCTGTTGAACCTCGGCATCTTTAGATACCCTTTCCATGGTCTCTAGGGGGTTCCCTGCCTTCAAAACCCATAGTTATATACAGTTCTAGGGGCTGCCTTGTCCAGCTCCAAGTGTCAGCCAGTTTGGGACTTCACAAGCCCTTCCATGAAGCTAACAGCTTCCCCAAAATTGCTCTTGCTATCTGTCTTCTGAGGCATTTTTGTCCTCATTTGACAGAATATCAACATATGACAACAAGCTCCTTGCCATTTTTCCAGCCTTTGGGCTTGACACTGAATTTCTCTCCTTCCGTGTTTAAAGAAACACGCTGGCAAGTCACTTGGATGCCTCTAATATCTCAGTCCAAAGATCTTCTTAATTTCAAACTACTTTGATTGTAACATCTTTTTAGATTGCACTTAAACATTCGAAAGCTTCTGTTCTTCTATTAACAGCAGTCATGTTTATTTCTTCCATAATTATATTCATTAAACTAGACACTGTTTCAAGATCCAGTAGAAGACACTGTTGACTTATCAAAGACGGTCCACTTCTAAGACCACTGATGATTTACCTGAATTTATATATAAATTACCCGAATTTATATGGAAATTCCAGTTTGGGCAATAGTTATAGTCTTTGTATGTTCAGAACCTAGTGCCTTGATAACAAGTGAATTCTTGTTTTAGTTTTTGCGGTTACCAGTTTCCTGGCTCAGTCAATTCATGCTGTCATCACCTTGTCTCTCAGCAGAACTTTCACAAGCTCATGTCTTTTCATTTGACAAAAGTCCGCCTTATTTCAAAATGGATTCCCTCTGCTCCTGGACCCTTCAGGTTTCATGAGGCAGAAAGTACCGTGTTGTCAGGGCGACCTTAAAGTTGGCTTCTGATCAATCACTGTTCATCCAAGAGGTTTTTGAATCTCGCTGTGACCAGAGTGCAGTTTCTGTCTTCTGCCCAGAATATTGCTTGTCGATGGCAATGTTCTATGTGGAGCCATGGCTTTGTCAAGACTTAACGTTGACAGTTGGTCGCTGCTAAAATTATACTAATGAGGGAGCTGTCTAAAACCTGTTGTATTTGTCCATTTAATCGAGCTGAGACCCACGCTGACCCTGTGAGAAAGCAATAGGAAGCTGGCACTGCCCCTGTTTGGAATGTTTGCATTGGCAGAGCTGAAATGGGTTAGGCGCTTGCCCAAATTTCAATAGCAAACTGAAATCTTGGACCACAAAGATGAGAAAAGTAATCAAGGAAACATGAAGAAGATGAAGAGCTGGTTTTTATATACTATTTTTTCCTACCTTTTAAGGAGAATCAAATCGACTTACAATCTTCTTCCCCTCCTCACAACAGACACCTTGTGAGGTAGGTGGGGCTGAGAGAGCTTGGAGAGAACTGTGACTACCCCAAGGTCACCCAGATGGCTTCATGCGTAGGAGTGGGGAAACCAACCTGGTTCACCAGATTAGAGCCCGATGCTCATGTGGAGGAGTGGGGAATCAAACCCAGTTCTCCCGATTAGAGTCCACCGCTTCTAACCAGTACACCACGCTGGATATAAGCAATCTCTGTCCTGAAAGAAGAGGGTCTTTTTATTTTGTTTCTTTTAACGTTCCTTAGGATGGAAAGTACGGGCAGCTGCACCAGTACAATGTTTCTGTGAAATACATAGATATTCTGGTGCCAGCATTCAGGATTGTGGTCAGACCAGGTATGCTTTCCCAAACACGAGCACTTCCATTAAATGCTCGCATTCTTGCCCTCTGACCCCAATGCCGGCTCTACATTGGCTTTGACCTTGGGGAAATTACTTGCCAGTTCCCTGTGTGGTTGGAATCATTTCATAATTTTCTAACCTAGGATAGCTAACTGACAGCTCTCTGCAAATATCTAACCCCCGGGCCTCTTGCCTGTTGAGCCAGGCATTCCAGGGGGCAGTTGTATTTTGCGCAAGTGGTGAGCGCGGTTGGGCCAGGTAGGATCCAGCTCCTCCCTCCTCCAGCTTAAGGAGATGAGTGTTCCCAGCTGTTGTGGGAACGTGACTAGAAATGCTCTCAATGTTAACTTGACCAAAGCCAGGTGTCTTGCTGTATCCATAAGCTGGTATATTGAAATCATACATCCTTCTGTCAGAGACCCAGATGAGTGTCACGCCACTGATACTGCAAGTCAAGCTGCACAGGTGCCTATAACCAGCAAGAGCATTTCATACCTTATCTTTTTTTAGTAGAAAAGGGCAAGAGTCCAGTAGCACCTTAAAGACTAACAAAAATATTTTCTGGTAGGGTATGAGCTTTTGTGAGCCTCAGCTCACTTCTTCAGATACAGCTAGAAAATGAATCCATCTGTCTTTAAGTAGAGGAGAGTGAATTCAGACAAGCATTCGTATGTAAATGTTAACAGTATGTAAATGTGAATAGCAGGCGTGATGGGATTAGGTGTGGTATGCAGAAGAGTCTGTGATGTCCAGGGGAGAGATGGGTGTGGAGAAATCAGCATTGGTAATGAGCCATGAATGCAAGGTCTTTATTCAGCCCAGGTAAATGCATTGACTGTAGTTTGAATATCAACTGTAATTCAGCAGTTTCTCTTTCCAATCTCCCTTTGCAATTCCTTTGTAAGAGAACTGCTACTCTTAAATCTGCAACAGAATGTCCTGGAAGGTTGAAATGTTCTCCCACTGGTTTTTGAATATTGTGGTTTCTGATGTCAGACTTATGTCCATTTAATCTTTGTCTAAGAGACTGACCTGTTTGTCCAATGTAGATTGTGGAAGGGCATTGCTGGCATGTGATGGCATAAATCACATTAGAAGATGAGCAGGAGTATGAACCTGAGATAGTATGGCTGACATTGGTGGGTCCAGAGTTGATATTCAAACTAAAGTCAATGCATTTACCTGGGCTGAATAAAGACCTTGCATTCATGGCTCATTACCAATGCTGATTTCTCCACACCCATCTCTCCCCTGGACATCACAGACTCTTCTGCATACCACACCTAATCCCATCACACCTGCTATTCACATTTACATACTGTTAACATTTACATACTAATGCTTGTCTGAATTCACTCTCCTCTATTTAAAGACAGATGGATTCACATTCTAGTTGTATCTGAAGAAGTGAGCTGTGGCTCACGAAAGCTCATACCCTACCCAAAAATATTTTTGTTAGTCTTTAAGGTGCTACTGGACTCTTGCCCTTTTCTACTACTGCAGACAGACTAACACGGCTACCCACTGTGAATTATCTTTTTTTAGTTTACTTGCGGGATCACTTTTGAGTGGCTCTGAGTTTAATTCCCTTCTCTTTTTTTAACCAGGGGTTTGGCAACGTGGGCCTGCATTCTATGAGGTACCTGCATCGGTACGGTGCAAAATGTGTTGCCATTGGGGAAAAGGACGGTGCGATATGGAATCCTGATGGGCTTGACCCAAAGGAGTTGGAAGATTACAAACTGGTATGAAAAATGTAAACTGAGAATTCGTTTTATTGCAAAGTTGTGCAGCGTTGGTGCATAAAATCTTGCCAGTAAGAAGGCTAAAAAAGGTAAATGTAGTCCCCTGTGCATGCACCGGGTCATTCCTGACCCATGGGGTGATACCACATCCTGACGTTTACTAGGCAGACTATGTTCATGGGGTGGTTTGCCATCGCCTTCCCCAGTGATCTACACTTTACCCCCAGCAAGCTATGTATTCATTTTACTGACCTTTGAAGGATGGAAGGCTGAGTCAACCTTGAGCCGGCTACCTGAACCCGACTTCTGTCGGGATCATACTCGCGTCGTGAGCAGAGCTTTTGGACTGCAGTACTGCAGCTTGCCACTCTGCGCCACAGGGCTTTTTGCTAAGAAGGCTAAAGCATTTATTTATTAGCATTTATTTATTTATTAGGTTAAAGCATTTCCATTGTGTGTTGTAGTTAACAAAACTAGAGCATAACTGCACTGAGGGGTGGGGCAAATTGGTTGGTGGTAATTTGTGACTCATCCTCCCACCTTTTTGGTTAGGAGTGTTTTGAATATAAGCTCTTGGCGCAGTAAGAAAACTTGTTGGTATAAATGTGATTGATGCTTGCTAGTAAATATTCAGTCTGTATCAGAACATAGCCAGCTTTTGCTCCTGCGAGTCTTGCTTCTCAAAACTTTCAGCGTTTTAAATTGGCAATGCGAGAACGCTTCTTGTTTTTGAAGGAGGATATATAGGTGCTGATCTCCTTCCCCAGTGCTGCTGAACAGATTGAAAGGAAGGGGGAGAGGTTAAAATAACTCAGAATGTCTGGGATTCTTAGCATGCTGATAGAATTTCGATAAAATGTTTGACGTGCATTTTGGAAAACTATGGCAGTAATTTCAGCTTCCTCCGCTAAAGCATTGAAAGAATATAAAGTTTTGGCATAGGATTATGTACCTCAAACTGAAGCCTCTTATTGTATTTCAATATCATTTGAAGTAAGAGATGCTGGTTTTCTTTTTTCATGCCGAAATAGCAACATGGATCAATTCTCACCTTCCCGAAGGCGCAAGCCCTGGACTGCCACATCCTCGAAGCCGACTGTGACATCCTTATCCCGGCCGCCAGCGAAAAACAGTTAACAAAAGCCAATGCTCATAAAGTCAAAGCAAAAGTAAGAGGAATGCACAAATTAAAAGTTTGGTAACGGGACCTTAAATTGTGAATGCCCTCCTCCATAGGCATGGAGGAATTATGGCATAATGTAAATTTTCCGTTGCTGAACTGTAGTATTCTGATTTTTTTCTTCTTAGATCATTGCTGAAGGTGCTAATGGGCCCACAACTCCCGAAGCAGACAAAATCTTCTTGGAACGGAATATCATGGTTATTCCAGTAAGGTTCTCTTACGTACACTATAAGCTTGTGTAAAAACACACACACACAACCACGCATTTCCTCTCTCCCTTCACGTTGTGCTAGTGGTTTTCAGTAGAGGTGCTTGTGAAAATGGGAACATACTTTAAAGAGGACAAACATTATTCAGAGCAGTATAGAAATCCACGTACTGAATAGTGGCTGGGGTCCTGGTGGGGCAGTTTGGCTTTAGCGGGAGGTGGGGAGTTGAGAAATTTGTGCTCAGTGGGCAGCAATCCCCCTGTGGGAATACTCTGCTGTGTTCAAGCCGGTGTCTGAAATCCAGAATCCATTGAGGGTAGAGATAAAACTCCCATTGGAGCTGGGCTGCACCCATCGAATTACCATTCTTGTTCTTTTGGTGTATAGACATATATAGTTGAATTGTGGAACTCCCTGCCCCAGGATGTGGTGATGGCTGCCAACTTGGTCAGTATCAGAGGAGCATGCGTGTTAGGTTCTTTGGAACACAGGCAGGGTAATGCTGCTGCAGCCATCTTGTTTGTGGGCTTCCTAGAGGCACCTGGTTGGCCACTGTGTGAACAGACTGCTGGACTTCACAGGCCTTGGTCTGATCCAGCATGTCTTTTCTTATGTTTTTATATATCATGCTTTTATGGAGAAAACTGCTTCTGTGGAAGAATTTGTCCTATCTGCTACTACATAACAATTTATGGGAAACGCACCAAATCTTTCAGTAGGGGAGAGGATCTGACTGATCTCACTTGAAATTAAACCTTATTTTGTACAAATGTCACACTAGCTCACAGTTCAGGCTAGGCGCGATCTTCCTTTGCCCTCAAAAAGCACTTTACCTTGGCCTCAAGGTTACTTTGCATGCTACGCTGTAGTAAACTCCATAATAGTTGCAGCAAATAGATTATGGATGGTAGTGTAGAAACCATCGATTCAGGAAAAAATGGATATTCATGTGCAGGGGTGGTGTAAGTAGCTAACACTGGAAGTAAATTTGAAATGTGATCATACCTTAAGTTGCATAGTTGCATTTATAGTTTGTGTGGCGGAAGTGGCTGTAAGCAGAGGAACATAAATTTAAGGTGACCAGGAGCCAAGAATTCCTAATAAAATTGGCCTGGTGACTGCCCCCCTCAGCTCCTCCACCTCCTCTTAACTGTCGCCTCTTCATAAACACCCATAATTCCTACTGCTTTGCATCCAAGGTCAGCCCACTCCTTCAGCCGTCGCTGAACGCTGAGTGGATTATGGTGGTGTCAGACTGGCATAGAAATACTTACCTTCTGTTGCCTAGTAGTAGGACCTGAATTGAAGAGTGGTTGTACCCCTCCGGGTTACGACCTTTACTCATTAATAAATGATATTGCATTGGTTTAATTTTCAGCCACGTTACTGTTATTTTACTTCATTTATTCATTTATATCCCACTTGTCTCCCAAATGGGGAAGAAGAAGAAGAGTTGGTTTTTATATGCCAACTTTCTCTCCCTTTTAAGAAGAATCAAAATGGCTTACAATCTCCTTCCCTTCCTCTCCCCGCAACAGACACCTTGTGAGGTAGGTGGGGCTGAGAGAGTTCGGAGAGAACATTGACTAGCCCAAGGTCACCCAGCTGGCCTCATGTGTAGGAGTGGGGAAACCAACCCGGTTCACCAGACTAGAGTCCACCGGTCTTAACAACCACAGCAGAGTGGGATACACTATTCCTCTGTCCTCCATTTTACCCTTGAGAATGCTGGGCCCTTCTAGAGTTACAGTGGTAATAATTTTTCTTCTGTATGTTGCTTTTCCAAATCTTGTCAGTTGCAGTTTTTTTTAGAAGCTGTAGAGCACATGAATAGGTGAGTCAATTCAGTTTCAAAACACTTAATTTTGTTTCTGTACAGGATCTGTATTTAAATGCTGGTGGTGTAACAGTGTCTTATTTTGAGTGGCTGAAGAACCTGAACCATGTCAGCTATGGACGCTTGACATTTAAATATGAAAGGGATTCAAACTACCACTTGCTCAGTAAGTTGTACAACTTCTTTACTCCACCTAGGGAAAATGCACCAAACTCTGCTGACCTACACTATTTCTTAAGCTACCAGGCTAAGGTAAAACCTGGAGAGATCTTTGTTCTATAGGATGCTTCGTAATCTAGACTGACACTTAGAACTTCTCTTTTACTTTATTTCTAATGCATTCTTGTATGGAATGATGCAATAGCTGTAAACTTAAACCCTGAAGAATGGAAATTTCATTATCCAGTGGAAAGTTGTTTGGTACTATGATTTGCAATAGCAAGTGTCTGTTCTTTAAATTCCACTTTCCCATGTGGTGGTCTTCTGCATATCCAGGTGAGAGAATCTGAAATGAATAAGCCTAGATGTATGCTAGCCTTTGTATAAGGTGCAACTGAAGTCCTGTGTCAATTCTGACTTTGCTGCCACCTCTTTGGTTAGGTTTGGTGTATTCCTGGCATTTGCTCTTGTTTCTAGAAACATAGATTTGGATCATAGGCCGCACAAGTGGAATTGTGCTAGATGAAGGCAAATTTCCTACTTTGTGCTGTAGCCTTTTGCATCCCCTGAAATTGGGATCCTACAGGCTGGATGACCGATGGGAACAGGGGGGACTGGTGAAAATCTCCCTCCCTTCCCATGCAAATTGTAATGCTGCTACTGCAGGAGGAGCTGCTATTATGCCAACTGTATAGCAAGTTACGATATGTAGTATAGAAAACATTTTTAAGCAACATGGTAGAAGTAGCAGAGTTTCTACTTCAGTTGGGATCTGCTTTCTGAGTGAGTCTAACTCTGCACACTTCTGACAAATCCTATGGAACACATGGGGCTTATTCCAGAGTTAAAGGGGATAGGAATTGGGCTGTAAATATCTCAACTGGTGTTTGTTTAAAGGCTTTAAAAAGCTAAAATAATTTTGCTGTCTTCGAGGCTAACTGCGTTCTTTGCTTCTCCTTCCAGTGTCAGTCCAGGAAAGCTTAGAAAGGAAATTTGGGAAACACGGTGGAGCTATTCCAGTTGTGCCTACTGCCGAATTCCAGGATAGGATATCTGTAAGTCATTTGAGAGGTGTCGCCCCAAAAGAAACTTTTCTGTTAAACAAGTTGAATGACCATCAGGCTAACCTAAATATACCTTGCTATTTATAGAAGCAAGCAATGTAATGACAGAGCAAGGTAGTTCTCAGCAGCCTCTTTTACTAGATTATAGTTCTAACTTGGGACTGCAATTATGACAACCTCTGAATTTCAGCTCCAAACAGTGTATATTTACCAGTATAGTGTCCTGTAGCAGTACCGCAGGGCAGGGCTGTGGCTCAGTGGAAGAGCCTCTGCTTGACTTGCAGAAGGTCTCAGGTTCAATCCCCGGCATCTCTGGCTGAAGAGGACAAGGCGGTAGTTGGTGGGAAAGACCTCTGCCTGAGACCTTGGAAACCTGCTGCCAGTCTGAGTAGACAGCACTGGCCTTGATGGATCGAGGGTCTGATTCAGTATAAGGCAGCTTCGTATGTTTGTGTGTACCTCTCTGAGTATTTGCCTTACATATGAAGCTACTGTTTGGCTCACAGTCTATAAACAGCTGTGAAATCCATAAACAGCCACTCCTTTAATTCTCCTTATTTCAGTTGCCTTTTTTAACCAAGCACTAAAAAAAAAAAAAAAACCAGAAAATCCAAGCACATGGCTGCCTTCCGATTGGCTACAGAGTTTGTTTCAGTGCAGGCCACGCAGCACAAACAGCATGTCTTTCTTTAAGATGCCATGAGATTTCTCTTTGTGTTTCAATACAGGGTGCATCTGAAAAAGACATTGTTCATTCTGGATTGGCCTACACCATGGAGCGTTCTGCCAGGGTATGTGTTGTGTGAACACTGCTGTGGGGAAGGGTGTGTGGAGTAAGGCTTTCAAGTATCAGATGAGGTGATATCAACATGCAAGGGCCCTAGTTATTATCTGTGGTTCCACACTACTATCCAGTGTGGTGTAGTGGTTAAGAGTGGCTGACTCTAATCTGGAGAACTGGGTTGGTTTCCCCACTCCTCTACATGAGCGGTGGACTCTAATCTGCAGAACCGAGTTCGATTCCCCACTCCTCCACATGAAGCCAGCTGGGTGACCTTGGGCTAGTCACGATTCTCTCCGAACTCTCTCAGCCTCACTAACCTCACAAGGTGTCTTTTGTGGGGAAAGGAAGGGAAGGAGATTGTAAGCCGGTTTGATTCTCCTTAAAAAAAGGTGGAGAAAGTTGGCATATAAAAACCAACTCTTCTTCTTCCAATTGAAGAAGCCTGTGTGTCATCATCTGTGGTGTAGATTTTGAAGCCTGTTCCAGAATTTGAACCCCTCCAAACCTAGACATTTTTGCAGCAGAAGGGCAAGGCCCCCCTGAGTTTCACAAATAAGCTGAAGTGTCCTAATTTCCTGGCTACTTCGAGATATTTTATAAAACGAATGCAAAGCCCAAGCTAATTCTGACGTGTTAACTTGTGGTTCAGTAGCTCCTCCAGGTCAAAATGCATTGTAACTGTGTGTGCCTTTTAAAGAAGAGCTTAGTAAATAGTGTGCGCTTAGTGACCGGTGTTGTGTGTGTGTCTGTGTGTGTCCTCTAGCAAATCATGCGCACTGCCATGAAGTACAATCTGGGCCTGGACCTGAGGACAGCCGCCTACGTCAATGCGATTGAGAAGGTCTTCAAGGTGTACAATGAGGCTGGGCTGTCCTTCGCATAAATGGACCGACATCCACCTCCACCTGGCTCCCTGGTGCATATCCTCTTCAGAAAGCTTATCACAAGTTTACATAACCACATAAATCACTTTCCTTTCTCAGTTCCTTATAGTGGATATGATTTTCAATTAGCTTCTGTCAAAGCTAGTCTTTTTTTTATAATAAAAGAAGAAGAAAAACATGAATTTAGGGCTTCATGCTGAGACATACCGAAAGGTAACCCATTTGTCTGCATGTTTGGGATGTGGGAGAAGACTGGTGTATCTCTCACCTTGAAATTTTTTAAAAGGTACCTTTGTATTTTAAGATTTTTGTGGTCTTGCCATGAAAGATGATTTAGCAAAGCTTCAGATCCACACATAACAGTGTACTGTTGGAGAACTATTTATGCACTTTGGTCTCAAACGCGTAACCTTCTTAGCTTTGGCACTTTTTGAGTAAACGCCTTGTAGGATCGATGCGGTGGCATTATCAAAGACAGAACAGGCCCCCTGCAGGGAATAACTTTGATAGGATTCTAATTTTTACACATAACAGAGCCATAGGCCTGGTTCTCTTCGGCAAATCTGTATTTTTTTTCCTTTTTACAATCCTTGCTCCTGTTAGACTGCCTTTAAATCATGTACCCAGCCTCCACTTGACTCATGCACTACATGGTGCTCATTTAGAGAATGGGTTGCAGGAGCTAATATTTTTATAAGCTTTGGAGCAGTATCGATGTACAGGCACCCAATGGACTGATCTCTTGTGAGTTTAATTGCATTTCTGCATATCCAGTTAGCTTCTTTTAAAGAGACAGAATACGTGCCCTTAAGCATAATCTTAGGTAGTCCAAAGAATTTGTGTAACGTTTTACTGTCCTTAGTTGTGTGTGTGTGTGTGTTCCCCTGCCACCAAGGCTTGTTCAGCCTTGGCCGTTGCCTCGATGAACAATTAAAACAGAAATCATTGGTAACGAAGAGCCAGGCTGCTGCTACAAACCTTGCGTTAGGGTCTCATCGCGCTGACTGTGTTCTTTTCATTTGGAGGTTTTTGCATAGCCCGAGCGCAGAGCTTAATAAAGAGGGACCTCAAAGCAAGATTGGATCACAAGTTCGCCTGAAGGCTTTTTTTGACAAGGTCTGTCATCTGGAGGACTCCTCTATAGTGCCAGATGTATTTATGTAATGGATATGAATGTTTTTTGAAACAAACCTTAGCCCTCCCAGGAACTCATACTTTTTTTTTTAGCTACTTTGTAACTCATGACATAACCTGGCAATGAAAGCAATTAAAACTTGACCTTTCCAAACATGGGCTGGCTTCTGTTTCTCATAGCTTTCTCCTGACTTCTCTGAGGGGGCAGCTGGAAGCTTCTCAGTCTAAATGGAACAAAGTTGGGTTCAGACTTACAGCTGGGCATATTTTTAACAACCCCATTTCAGTGACATGGCACTTTAACAAGACAGAACTTTTAAGTCTCCATTCCTAGGAGTGCTTTTACAAATTAGGTGTGTGACCTCTGGTTCTGCAAGTAGCACATATAATTCCTGCAATGATAGTAGCTTGAGAAAGTGCCGCTGCATTCATAAGAATTGCTGTGCTGTGCTGATTCAGAAAGTATTCCTAACTGGACATTGTCTGTGTTTGATCACCTGCCGTGGAAAAGACCACCAACAAGAAGGTTGTCCACAATCCATGGCATCCTGTCTTCCTGCAAGTACTCATCTTCATTCAATAAATTTTAAAGCCATCTGTGCTAGAGATGCTGTGATAAAGTTTCCATACAAGTATAAAGTGCTTCTTTTCTTGCACATTAGCAGTTATCGTGCCCAAATATCCTTGCGGGGATTCCATCCTTTCCAATATGATCCCTTTGGAGACTTTCCCTGGACTCGTTTTCCTGTTCAATGTTTCGGTTCTAGTTTTGCATTCAAACGAATGTCAACGAATGGCAATTCTTTGGTGAGACTAATCTCTCTTGTGATGGTCATCTGATCATCTATACCCTCTTGGAATTTTTTTCAAAATTGGTGTGGAGTTTCATCTGGGACCCTGTTAATAAGTCTGTACAGTAATACTCTTCATAGTAGAATGGAAATGTAGAACATTTGTGTGCATATGTACCTGTACTTCTGGTGGCAGATGGGATATAGTTCACATATTCTATATCTTGCAGGGATATGCATGTGGGCGTGAATCCGAGTCTCTCCTTTTCTCTTGCACCTCACCTGCCCATGTAGAATAGGGCTTACGCAAACCATCTTCATGTAACTTGCATGATGCGGTTGTTTTGCAAAGCAGCTATCACTAAAACATAGTTTTGGAAGTGTAGCCATGTTAGTCTGCAGTAGAAGAGCTAGATTTGAGCCCAGGAATACGTTAGAGACCAGCAAAATTTGACATATAAGCTTTCCGAGAGTCAAAACTACCTGATGAAGGTAGCTTTGACTCTCAAAAGATTATAACTCTTTTGAGCCTCAAAGATCCTCCTGGACTCGCTCTGTTTAAAACATGCATTTCAGTAATGAATTCCTGAGATTTTGCAGCTTTACTTTTAATGAATGTGTAAAATGCATATCAGAATTGAATAGTATTCAGAGAAGCATTTCCAGTGTGTAAAAGAGCCATTGCATTGATGTGTAAATATTTAAGTTGCACAGTGGAAGAAAAAGATCACAAGAGTAGTTAGGTTGGAACGTCCTTCTTCTCCTCACTCTTTCCAAAGCTCTTACCCCAGGCGTTTACCTGGCTGGTTACATTTTGCACTGCCTTTTCACCAGCATCTTGAACAGATCTGCAGGCATCATCCAGAGCTTCAAAACAAAGAGAAACACCTTGATCGATCAGACAGCGAAACAGCATTTCAGCGGCAGTTTGCACATAGAAAAAAACATGTAACAAAGCATCCCAGTGTCTAGAAGAAACTAGTGTGTAGTGCTTACTGGATTTGAAATGGGGCTGCTCACACTTTTGGAAATGTTGGGCTGGATCCAACCAGCTTTTCTTCTGCAAAAATAGGTGTATGGGTCTCCTTGGCCCCTCAAAAGGACTGTTAGGGCTCATGACCTGTATAGTTATATAGCCAACATGTCTCACACTCAAGGCAGATTGCAGAATAAGAGGTAGTTATACAGGACAAGACATCCAACGAACAATGCAATTGAAGGAGAATGTAGGGAGAAGGAGAGAAAAAGCTAGCTGGATCCAGCCAATTCGTTCCCCTAAACTTGGCCATGGTCGAATCTGGAGTTGACTGAATTTTTGGCTTCCCGGTACCGGTTACTTGGACACAGGCTTACTGCTCAGAATGATAAAACTGATTCCTCTAGTTCAGGGGTGTCCAAACTTTTTTCAAAGAGAGCCAGATTTGATGAAGTGAACATGCGTGAGGGCCGACCATTTTGCCTGACATTCTTAATTAAATCAATTAAATGCAAATTAACTATTTTATGCAAAGTTTATTGCAAACGGCATACTTATTATGCCCATAACCACAGACTGCACCACAAAAACCAAGGCTACATTCCTTCCTTTCCCCAAAACCCCTTTAAGCTCACCGGATGCCCCCCCAGCTTCTAAATCTCCAACCATCCTTCTGTAGGGAGGGAGCAGGAACTCTTCCTCCCCCCCCGCTCATGTGCCTCTCTGGGACTGTCGACTCTCCCTTCAACCATGCTGGGGGTATTCTGTCCTCCCCTCATCTGAGCCAGGAAATAAACTGGTTTTCATTCTCATGGAGTCCAAGATTCAAACACTCTGACATCTCCCGTGCAGGGAGGAATGTGTTTTTCTCCCCATGAGAGCCAGTGTGGTGTAGTGGTTTGGAGCGGTGGTTTGGAGCGGTGGAGTCTGATCTGGAGACCTGGGTTTGATTCCCCACTCCTCCACATGAGCTGCAGAGGCTAATCTGGTGAACTGGATTTGTTTCTCCTGCTCCTACACACGAAGCCAGCTGGGTGACCTTGGGCTAGTCACAGCTCTCTTAGCCTTACCTACCTCACAGGGTATCTGTTGTGGGGAGGGGAAGGGGAGGGTGATTGTAAGCCACCCTTAAGTGGTAAAGAAAGTGGGCATATAAAAACCAACCCTTCTCTTCTTCTTTCCTTCTGACCTCTTTGCTCTCTGCTCGGGGCTTTGACCTCCGGAATGAACACAGGTGTCCTCTGCAGACTCGGCCCCGTCAACGCGCCTCGTTTCCAAACACGATACATGCCAGGAGTCATTTATTTCCCCCACCCCATCCCTTCTTTCGAAGCAGCCACTTGCCTTGGAGAGAACCTGCTGGGGGGGGGGGTCTGACTCCAAACACTTCCTGCCCCCAAATCCAGCCCCCTCTCCCCCCTGCCTTTCCTTGACTCACAATCCCCCCTCTCAAGACCCATCCAGTCTCTCCTCCCTCCCACCCACCCTGCAAATCTGGATCCCTCGCGAGGCCTCCGCAATGCAGGGAAGGGGCTGCATCTCCCCCCCCCCAGCCTTCTGCAGAAAGGAAGGAGGAAAAAGGGGAGCCAGACGGAGCAGCCCCCCCCCACTCCCAGGCTTTTCGGTGTTTGTGTGTGTGTGGGGGGGGGTCTTTCCTCTCCTGGATTGGGGCCAGCCTCTGACCTCCCTTGCATTTCCCTTCCCCCCCGCCACCTTTCCCACCCTCGAGTCCCCCCCCCCAACCCATCCTCAGGATCCCCCTTGACCCACTCGGGAGGAGCTGCTGCTGCTTTTCCATGCGTCAGAACAACAAAGGCCGTGTCCCCACTCGCGGGCTCTGGGTAAGAAGGAAGTGGCCTCTCTAGGGTTTCAGACTGGGTGGGGCTGAGACAGCCAATCAAGGCGGCCCTCCGACCAAGCGTCGCCCCCTCGGTCGGGGATGCAAAGCACAGGCGCAGCCCCCATGCACCCCCTTTTCTCTCTCTGCAAAACAGGCTGGGGGGCCGTATTAAACTGGCCCAGGGGCCACAATTGGCCCCCGGGCCGGACTTTGGACATGACTGCTCTAGTTAGACTGTAGTTTGAACATTATAGACTCTTATTGGGAGAAGAAACACCTGGATTTTGGAAGGAAACAGCCAGATCTCTTCTCCCTTGGTATTTAGGTGTGTTTGGTGTCTTAAATACTTTGCAAATATGCTGGGAATTTTCTAGATTGCGAAGTAGAAAATATCTTGTTCTCCTTACCTTTTTGGCCAGCTTCTGTTGCCTGGTCTGCTGCTTGCTGTATAGCCTGAGCTGCTGAATTAACTGCCATTACATAAAAATAGAAGTGAGTAAAAACATATTTTTAAGTTCCAAAGATCACGTTTATGAAACAGATAGTAATAATGAAGCTCTTTGGAAAAATGAGACCATTTACCATGAAAATAAGGTACACAATGATCACACTGCCCTTTCTGTATCAATTCTGTAACATTCATAAATTATGCAAATCAAGTAAATGTCTATAGAAGCCTCTCACAGAAACTACAGTGTTTGCTACTTAGTGTAAATCCTGATTTTCTTAGGCATCAAGGTCCCACCTCAGCAGTTGTTTTATTTATAACCTCCTAATTGTGAGATTTAGAGAAGTGTTTGGGTTGCTTAGATGCTCTGAATTCCATACATAATCATATTCTGGTTCTTCCAGATCTCTACGTGTACACAGCCTTGGTACTAAGTCCAAAGAAAAGACCGTGTATCAGGCTAGTCTGACAGAAGTGCAAATTTATCTGGGAATTTGGCAACCCTGATCTGCATAAAGAGTGTGGGTTTGGAGCCAAGGTCTGGCTTCCATTAAGTAAGATTTCCTATGTGTCACAATTTCCCTGGAAACTCTAAAGCTGCATTTTGTGCCAAGATTCCAAACACTTGAATGTCAAACCCTTAAAAACTGAAGAATCGAGTTTTCCTTTAGCTCTCTGGATCTCTTACTTAAAGGTCAGGATAATTATGGGGGCTGTGCATTTTTTCTTCCATGAAAGAAGTAAAATGAGTCTTTTGTCTACATCAATTTGATCACGATGGTCTGTTTTCAAGATGCTTCTTGGTTTTGTTTCAATAGCAAATTCATATGTCCCTGCTATGCCAGAGGGCTTTCTTTCCTGCACTTTCTCTTGCTGTAAAATGGGATGGTGCATCACGGATAGAGACGTTTCTCTATCCCCCCCCCCCCACAAAGGGTCACACAACTTCAGCTCATGTTCTTTTCATATCACACAAGGCTGTCACGTGGCTGGTTTAGGGAATAACAATCTTCCTAACCGACAGGAATTCTGTCTACTTTTGCCCAGAGGCAGCCTGATGTTCGGCAGCTGCATATTGCTGCCTTAGTGCAGGAGAGAGCAGTTGTACTTCAGGCAAATTTGTTATCTCAGTTATGAAAGGAGCAGGAGAGAGTACCTTTTAGAGTACTACAGAAGAGGGTACCTGACACTGAGAGAAAGTAACACACACATATAACTCTCATGACTTCCCACAGGAAACCTAGCCAGACACCTGGAGATTTTGGAGGTGGAGCCTGAGTAGGGTGGGGTTTGAAGAGGGGGAGGGACTTCAGTGAGGTATGATGCCATACTGTCCACCTGCCAAAACACCCATTGTCTCCAGGTGAACTGATCTCTATTGCCTGGAGATCAGTCGTAGTCTCAGCAGATCTCCAGCCACCACCTGGAGGTTGGCAGCCCTATCTGGGAAGCAGGACTGCACTGTAGCACAGCAGTTACTTCACTATGTTTAGGGTGTACCATGTAATGCGTGAAGCAGCTCTGATTTCTGTCTGACTCCCATAACCAAACACCCTATGTACTGCAAAGAATTGTGATAATGTGAGGGCTTTATTATCTTTCAGTTGGGGTCATATTTACACGCGAAGACAGTTTTGGTGCCACCCAGTCTTTCACAATGTCTTTGAAAGAGAAAATAATTCCCCTCGCCTGGGGAAGGTCAGGCCAATCTTTTCCTAATGCTT
Source organism: Euleptes europaea (assembly GCF_029931775.1). Taxonomy (NCBI): domain Eukaryota; kingdom Metazoa; phylum Chordata; class Lepidosauria; order Squamata; family Sphaerodactylidae; genus Euleptes; species Euleptes europaea. Next base: position 102,118,076 of record NC_079316.1, on the reverse strand, counting down.
TCAAAAGAACATTCTTGGGTCGGCAGCATATGTTTTCTTGCAAAACGTCTGTGCGTTTAATAGCTGCATGAGAAACAAAACTTCAGCAGGGGAAATGGTCTTTTGATGTCAGCATTTAAAAAAAATGAAAGGTTGTAGAACTGGGAGGCGTCAACCCTTTTCATTTTTAAAAAGGGAAACGTCTTGCCATATAAAGGAAACTTCGGTTCAGCACAGATCCTGGGTGGAATGACAGCCCCTGGGAGGAGGAGAAGCGTTTTGGGCCCGGGATGTCAACCTCCAGAGTGGCGTGACGGACCCTGGGAGGAACAGAGGTGTTCTGGGGCTGGAACGAGAAGTCCAAGGGCGGAACCGCAGCCCCTGTGATTGAAGTCGGTGTTCTGCACCTATCATCACAAACCTTGGAGTGCAATGAAATATCTTGCACGGACTGATTTCAATCACAGGGGCTGTCATTCCAGTCCCAGAATACTACAGCTGACAACTTCCAGGTGAGCGCCTAGAGATAGGGTTGCCAACCGCCAGGTGGTGGCTGGAGATCTCCCGCTATTACAACTGGGTTCCAGCCAATAGAGGTCAGTTCCCCTGGAGAAAAATGGCCGCTTTGGCAATTGGACTCTAGGGCATTGAAGTCCCTCCCCTCCCCAAACCCCGCCCTCCTCAGGCTCCGCCCCAAAAACCTCCAGGTATTTCCCAACCCTACCTAGAGATCTCCCATAATTACAACTGATCTCCAGGTGACAGCGATAAGCGTCCCTGGAGAAAATGGCTGCCTAGGAGGGTGGGTCCCATGGCATCATATCCTGCTGAGGTCTAGGGTTGCCAGGTCCCCCCAGCCATCAGCGGGGAGGGAGGTGGGAGGGAAATCTCGCCAGGCTTAAAAGGAGGCCTTGGCCTTGACGGCTCCTGTGTGGTGACGTCACTTCCAGAAGTGGCGTCATCACATCAACACCAATGGGGGAAACACTCTGTTATTTGGGGCCAAAATTCTATGGTAGAAGCTGTTTTGATCATAGAGTTTTTGCCCAAATACCAGAGCATCTCTCCCGTCGCTGCCTGTGTGATGACGTCACTTCCAGAAGTGACGTCATCACGCCAGCACCGTCAAGGCCTGGGCTTGAATTTAAACCTGGTAACACAGCCACCAAGTAGCTGGATGGCACGGGGGACACAAAGCAGGGAATCTGAGGGCTGTCCTTCCAGGCCCAGGACACTTCTGCTGCTCCCAGGGGCCGCCCTTCCACTCTGCGGGTCATTGTTCCAGTGCCAGAGCAGTCTATCTGGGCCCAGAGAACTTCATTCAAAATCCATTCTGTATTTTCACTGCAACTGATGCTGTAATGTACTTTAATGGTGTCCACGCAAGTCAAAGGCATTTCTGGCGCCCATTGCATCCAATGGGCCTTCCCTTGTTTCCAGCGGGCAATCCTGCTCGTCGTTTTAGTACGGCTTGCAGCCAATACACCAAATCCTCCCAGGCGTGCGGGTGCAAATGCCGGGTGCAGACAGCAGACTGTGAGGAGAAAGCTGGGGAGAGGGGAGCAGGGAAGGAGGCGACCCCTCCCCCACATTCAGCAGATTCCCCCGGATTTCCTCCTTCACTAGTAGGGTTGCCAACTTCCAGATGGTGGCTGGAGAGTTCTGGGGATTACAACTGATTTCCAGGTTGAGATCAGTGCACCTGGAGAAAATGGCTGCTTTGAAAGGCGGACTCTGTGGCAATATACCCCACTGAAGTCCCTCACTTCCCCAAACCCCGCCCTCTTCAGGGTCCACCCTCAAAATCTCCAGGTATTTCCCAACCTGGAGCTGGCAACCCTAAGCACTAGCAAGAAACTCCTGCTGTGAGTGAGCCCTCCAGCAGCTGTCATTGCTCGGCAAGGGACCACCTAAGCCGCCTTTGTGACGCCATCTGTGTTTGAAACGTTACCTTAGAAACATGCAAACTAAAAGGAGAGGCTGTAGAGGCATTTTCAAGGGTTCTATATAGGATTGCCAACTTCCAGATATCCCAGAATGACAACTGGAGATATCCCAGAATGTCAACTGATCTCCAGATGACAGATCATTGGCATTATAACTCATTGAGGTCCCTTTCCAAACCCTGTTCTCCCTAGGCTTCATCGCCAAATCTCCAGGAATTTCCCAGCCCCAAGATGGCAAGCCTAAAACTGGTCTTTGCCTGGTGACTTTTTCTCATTTTAAGTTCAGTCCCCAGTAACAACATTACAATCTAAGAAAAGCAGATGACAAGTGATCAGATCTGAAGCAGCAGAGAGCTCTTTTACTACTGGTATAAGAGGAAATATCCACAAATACAACTTTTTGCAACCCAGCATAACAAAATGCAACTGCTCCAATTCCTCCTCCTCCTCCTATGTAGCTATTATAGATGCAACACTCCCATTCCTCTTTTGCATCTGGTGACCTTATGGAACAGAAGATGGACATATATGGTTAAAAAAAGAGTTGCTGATATTTTTTAGAAACTGGCATGCCCTGTTTCTCAGCAGCTCCATCTGTGAAAATCAGCCAATGAAATGTACATGGAGATAGACCGATTATTATCACCTGTCAATACTGTTGGCCGGTTACATTGCCGTTAAAGAATCAGATAGCGGGGCTGGTTGAAAAGTTACTGTCCCCCATGTTTTGTGCTAAAGGTGGGCCAGATCTGAAAAGGTTGCAGAAGGCTAGTTTTTAAAAGCTTATAAGGAGAGGGAGATGAAATGTCCTTTACCTGTTTCCTGTGCTTTGTTTTCTACCAGCTTTGCGTCCTCTGCAAGGTTCAGTTTAAACATCTTGGACGGTGTGCGGATGATCCTCTTCCCCCTCCTCTATAGATAAATAACGTTCTGTTTGGTAACTCACAAATGTGTTGGCTTTTATAGGCAAAACTCCTCCCAGCTGGGACCGGGGAAAGCCCAACACAGTTGTTGTGCACAACTAACTCCAGACTTCAAAAGCAGTGGGAGGATGTTTGGAATTACTGTAGTCCCCTCCCTAGGGGAAGGTGGGGTTTTGGCTTTTTAAAGATCCTGAGTATTTTTCCATCACAGCACAGGGAAAGCTTTGTTTTGCATGGAACGGCGGATGAAGTTATGCAACATTTCCATAATGAGTACCCTCGGAAGAGCTTGGATGTGTAAGATCACAGCAAAATAACAGTAATTTAGCCTGTGGAATGGAAACGCTGCTTGAGGACATAACTGTCCATTATTCAGGCACGGTTTATAACGGCTCAGTTTGGCCAGGTGCCTAAATGTTCCAGCCAGCCTTGCAAAACAGATGGGTCCACCGAGCTGAATCCAGTCCCTGGCAGCCAACTCTGATGATAATAATAATAACAATAAAGAGCCGTCAAGTTGCAACCAACCTATGGCAACCCCTCATGGGGCTTCAAGGCAAGAGATGAGCAGAGGCAGTTTGCCATTGCCTGCCTCAGCATGGCAGCAACCGTGGCTTGGTGGTCTCCCATCCAAGTACGGTCATCAGCATCCGTTTAGCTTCCAAGCTCTCACAAGATCAGGCTAGTGTGAACTCTTCGGGCTGCTAATAACCACCTCATTTTTGCTGGCTGCCTGGAAATTCAAAGACAGGAGGGTGTGGGTTAGGTATTTGGCAGGACTTGATTGTTGGGGGGGGGGTGTCACAAGTTATGCACTTTTTTGGGGTTTGGTTTGGCTTTCGGCTAGGGAAAGGGGATTATTAACAAGCCAAGACTTGCGCAAACGCATAGTGGCTAGGAATTCTGCACTGGCAGGCCAGAAAGGATTCACACACTCAGGTCACAATAATCAGACAGTGATCAGGATGCTGGCAGAGGACAATATTTGTATAACGAAGTTGAAGGCAGGAGGCAACTGGACCTGGGAGATCGGGTGAACTTTTCCTGTAATTTTCTGAGTGGCTAAAAGTAGTCATAGAAAGCCAGTGTGATGTAGTGGTTAAAGTGTCAGACCAGGATCTGGGAAACGCAGATTCAAATCCCCGCTCTACCATGGAAACTTGTTGGGTGACCTTGGGCCAGTCACGCACTCTCATTCTCAACCCTGGCAAGTATTTGGATGGGAGACCTCCAAGGAATACCAGGTTTGTGACAGAGAGGCAGGCGATGGCAAACTACCTCCAAACGTCTCTTGCCTTGGAAACCCTATGGGATCGCCATAAGTCAGCTGTAACTTGACGGGGAGGGGGGGAAGCAGCCATGAGGAATGTGGATTCAGATCACGGGGTGGCTGCAGTGATCAGCTGGGGGGGGGAGTTAATTATTCCTCCACCCCACCTGGATTTCCTATTCAGTTATGTTTAGTTTCGCCCTATAGCTATGATGGTGGTACCCCCTGAAACATAGGTCATTTATGCAGGGGAAGCTTGTGTTTGGTTTGCTGCACAGTTTTCTGATCCGAATTCTCAAACATATGTATGAGGGCTCTCCCCCCGCTGAAGAAATTCCAGGAGTACCTTGTGATTAATTATGCATCCCCAGTGAATCACAGAGCTTCTGAGTCCCTCCCCCCAAAAACGCAGCCTTGTTGCAGTTTACTTGGAGGGGGCGGGTCACCTCTTAAAGCAGTGGTTCCCAACCTTTTTCGAGTCGCGAACCCCTTTTACAATTGCCAAGTAACCTGCGACCCCACATTTGCATAAAGCCGTAGGGGGGGGAGCATCTTCTTGTCATGCAGGAGGTCCCAGGTTCAGTCCCCGGCATCTCCAGTTAAACTTTAAGGGACCAGGCAGGGCCAGTGCTACCAGGCGAACTAGGCAACCGCATAGGGCGCAGACCTCAGAGGGGAGCAGATCTGACCTGAGGGGCACCGTTTTCAACAGATTAGTTTCTTGAAAAGATGCAGCTGACGACCTATATATTTTTTATTTTAAGATAAGTGCCACAACGGTGCGATGGAATAGAATTAATTATAACGCCTTATAAAAATGTTTTGTAGGAATACATCAGGCTTGTATTTTTTTCTACAAGAAATCTGTTTTTGAAAATTGGTTAGCAATTGGGGGGGCACAAGTAGTTAGCCTTGCCTAGGGCTGGGCAAGTAGGTGATGTGAAAAGAGAGCCGCTGCCGGTCTGAGTAGGCAATACTGACTTTGATGGACCAAAGGTCTGATTCAGTAGAACTCGTAGTTTGGGATGTCAGAGGGGAGGAACACACATGAAGCTGCCTTCTACTGCCACCCAGTCGCTTCAGTCCCCCGCCTGTCGCTCCCCCCCTGACAGATCGGCTTCTCTCGTTTCTCCTCCTCCCTTCTGGAATTTCCCTTTTTTTGTCTGGTTCTTATTCATGCATAAAGCAGGCAGGGTGACTCAGGGCGCCGCTCTCCTCCTCGCCCGCCTTACCAGCACCTCTCTGCTCCCAGGGAGCCTGGTGCGTCACCATGCACTCGTCCGAGTCAGCAGGGGCCGCTGCAAACTTGGGGCTGCCGCCCCATAGCAGCAGCGGTGGCGAAGGGCGTGCTCGAGCTGCTTCTCTTCCTTTTCCCCCTCCCTTCAGAGCCCACCCTCCAGCCAGCCACACTTTGGCACTGCAGGAGCCTCCGTCAACACGCGCGGTTTATATACGCTCCCCGGTCGCGACCCACAGGTTGGGAACCAGTGTCTTAAAGGGACTGCTCCTTATCTATGTGTGGGCTTTTGCAAAGCTGGGTATTCCTCCCCTCCTTTCTTCAACGGCTCCCTGCCAGGAGCTGCCTTCCAGCCTCTCTTCAGTTGGTGTCTTCCTGCACATTTCATGAAGGTTTCATTCCCTCTTTTGTGCTTTGCTTTGAGGGAAGGTGTTGGATGGAAGGGACATACATGTGGCAGGGGGAAGCCAGAATGGGGGTAGGACTATGCATGAGAATGGTTGAGATTTGCCTCGCTCTTGCCTCAAAGCAGAATTTAAATTCATTATAAAACAGCATCCTAGAACTGCTGGGAAGGAAAGAATGAGGTGGGAGCGAAGTGACTTCTAAAGGTTGGTAAAATCATGAATAATGCAAAGGAAGCCTCGAAGGAGTCCAGCAGGGATCATGAGCTAACTACCCCTGCATAAATGCCCATAGTGTTAGGAAGGGGAGGGAATGACTCTACATAATTTTTCTGATGTATGCTACAGGCCCAGAAGTCCTGAACAAATCCCACAACAAAGCCGATCTATGACTGCAGGAGGACCTAATGGTCACAATCCCTAATCAGTCCATTAAAACACATCCCTGATTCTGTATTGTGACCAATAACAACCACCATCTGCTGGCAAAATCAACAGGATATAGTACTCCTTTTCCTGCTCTAGACATTGAAATGCAAACTGTTCTAAAAAGATGGAAAATGCTTCACAGTCATTTCCTCTTCCTTCCAATAACACCCAGTTTTTAGATGGATTGTTTTTAGTGACACGGGTTAAGCCAGTGGCTTCAGCGGAGAAGTCCCACATTTTACTGCAGCGGTCTTCAGCTTCGGTGGGTACCACCATGTCTTCCTTTCTGGTTTAGTTTTCAAATAGAAACGGCCCGTTTTAATTATTTATTACTTCATTTTTGTGCTTAAAGGTCTAAAGACTACGACAAAACATAAATGAGAATGACTCAACACATAAAATCACATGAATAGTTATGTTAAAGTGGTTAGAGATAATGGATTAAGACAGATGCAAAACTGGTTTGGGAAAAAAATATAGGAATGTAGCTAACCTTCCCAGGACTTTGCAAAATGGGACTGCTCCACCCCGGCTCCAAATTTTTGTTCCTGGGGGGTTAGCATAGCAGCCTAGAACTGCATAGTGGGCAAAGAGGGATTGTGTGTGGAAGGGGAAGAACTGATGGAAATCTCCACTCCCTCTTCTGTAAATGCCATTCTATCTGATGAACTGCATGGTTAAATATATGCCACTATTTCTATAAGGACATGCTACCCACATTAGTACATATAATCTACATAAATGTCAATTAAACAATAATAAAAATGAAAATTCTATGGTATGTAGTCACTCTTACTTTGGATTGTTCTCTTCCTGGATTTGTATCAATCAAGTGATCCCAGAGGCAGGCTAGGACTGGGTGTGAATGACATTGAGTTTGATTTCCATAACTTTAAACACTCACCAGTTGAGCTGAGAGCAGCGTGGTGACGGTGCTCCGATTCGGGAAGTGTTTTATTTTACTTTATTTTTAGAATTGTTATCTTTTCGTTTTATTATCTCTATCTGTTAGAGTTTAGCTGGCTGGCATCCACACTATTTAGGGAGTTAATAACTGGCATTTGCTACTCTGCCTCCCTAAAATTCTTCTACACCAAGCTTGAGCAAACTTGACGCTGGGGCGAATGCCGAAGTCTTCTGCTTTTGGGTGACGGCTGTACAGCCGGTAGGGGGTCCTGCCTTGTACTCCTCACCTATAAGCTTTTAACTTAGAATTTGTTGCAGAAATTTCCTTCCTCCCTCTCTTATGAGGGTGTAGCAAAGTCATGAGAAGGTTGAGTGGAGGAAACAAGCCAGAGATAATTTTTCAGTAAGTCCAGGATTTTGCTCTGCTCTGTTTTTGTTTTGCTATGTCTTGTTTTTACCTGTTTCAATGTCTGCAAGGCGTTTAACTTTTAACTCTTATAACTCTAATAACCTTTTAAGTCTTTTCTGGTTGAGGTTTTTTAACAGCCCATTCCTGGGGGCGGGGGCGCAAACCGTGGCAGCCGGGACGGCACAGCTGAGAAGTCTCCTCATAGGCTTCCCGGCCATATAAAAATCAGAAAAAAAGGGGTTTTCACCCATAGGGGAAAGCGGGCCTGTGCCACCAAAATAGCTGGTACAGGACCGCCGGTGTCCTGGAGAAAAGCTAAAGAAATATTACATTGAATCTTGCCTTTTTATCTAATACAGCATCTTTATAGCTGTCCCACTGCACAGGTCAGGTGTGGGGAGTTGAGCCAGTTATCTGGAGTACTTTCCCTAGACAAGGATGTTAAACAGGGGTGTATTCTTGCATCCCTGATGTTTAATTTATACATTAATGATCTTAGACCTTGTATTTTGAGGAATGGTTCCATCTTCCGTATTTGTCCAGTTGAGAAATCCCAGTTCTTTTATAAGCAGATGATACAGTGTTGATGTCCAGATCAGTTGTGGGGCTCCATAAATCGATTAATTTTTTTGAGGATTACTGTGACCATGAAGGTCTGTCTATTAATGTAGCAAAATCTAAGGTTCTAATATTTAGTAAAAGGAAAAGAAGGAAAATCTTCAGGTGGCTTATAGTAGGCCAATCTATGGAACAGGTTATTCAATTCAAATACCGTACTTGGGAATCCATTTCAATGCATCCCTCACATGGAAATCACATATGGACCTGATGCGGAATAATGCTTTGAAAGTCGAGAGGACAATCGTGAAAGACTTTTATACAGCAGGAGGTGAATTTGTCCCCTAGACTTTAAAGATATATAATGCCAAGGTCTCAAACCAGTTTTTGTATGGTGTGGAAATCTGGATTGGTGCTGTCTCTGAGAGGATGGACTGCATTCAGCATAATTTTTTCTGATGCTTATGGCTACTCCTAGATGTGTCTCGGGCATAGCGCTGAGAGCTCAATTGGATGAATCATCAGTGAAGGCTAAGGCATGAATAAAAGCATGGATAAAATATGTGGGGATACCTACTTTACTTGGACTTGTACAGGCAGATACTCATGTTAGCCAATTAGATTATTTATTGGAAAAGAAAATGAAATGTCTAGGAACTACAAACAACATGGTAAAGACATGGTAAAGACTATGGAGACCAAAGAAATAATTAGGCTAATCAAAATGAGAGTAAAGGAATTGGACTCTAACAGTACATTTGTTAGGGCTCGTAGGGATGCTTGGCTTCCTTTTTGGGTATTGTCCTTCCGATGCAACTGCCAAAGTATTTCTATTGCCTGACAATACCAAAGCTCAGAAGAGCTTTTACTTTGGCAAGAATGAATGCCCTTCCTTCAGGAGTTCTGGAGGGCAGATATAATAAAGTGCCATACTCAAATAGAACATGAAGATGCTCACATGACAAAGTTGAAAATATCAAACATATGATCATGGAGTGTCCTATATTTAATGAGCTGATGGCCAGTTTAATTACTCCTTTATTTAAAAATATGGAAATGACAGTCAAAGAGCTCCAACCAGTCTCCACCAGTTGGAGGCTGCTTTGGTTTAGTCAAAAGTTTCCCAAAAGGGACAAAACATTAAACTCCAGGCTTTCACCCCAAGTTTAATGGATAGCTGCCACCAACCCTGGGGTCCAGAGGGTGAGCCTCCAGGCAAGGAGTCCAGGGTACCTCCAGCCAAGCTCCAAATTCAGTGTAACACTTTTCCTGCCAGGCGGAGACCTAGCCAGGACTGTGCAAACTTCCCAACACTGTCTCAGGTTTTTGGTAGGTGATTTTTACACTCACACAAGGCACTTAGAATTTAGGCTTGGAATCCCAAAATCAAAAGACACAATCCATTTAAAGGCTAACAATTTATTTATAAGGTTTATGCTGGTTTACAGGAAAGAAAAGGGGTTTCATGAAGTGATAGGCAATAAAATAATAAACTATTTAGCATAGCTAACTAATACATTCAAAAGCCTTCTTGATTCAAAAGGATTGGCAAAGGTTTCTTGCATCAGATTTATAGTTACCAACTTCCAAAGATGCTTCCAGCATTCCAGAGTTTCAAAAGGTTGTCCAAAGGTTTCTCCAAAAGGTCAGCTTGACCAAAGCTTCCCCCTCAAGGGCCAAAATCAAATGGGTTCTGATGCCGCCAGCACAGCTCTCCTGCTGTACCCCAAAGTGTGCATAGTTTGCTTAGGGCTGGTTTGTCCTTATATCCGTTTTCTCAAAGGGATGAGCTCATAGAAGCCAATTGAGAAAATGAAAGGAATTAGTTGTTAATTAATCGCTTGGTCAGAAATGCTGACTCACTCAGAGATGTTCAGGTGATGAAGCCTGCAGAACCCCAGGCACCTGGACATCATCATGATGGCTGACCGATTAGTTACTATGGCAATGCACGGCCATGCATTCCAGAAAGGGGAGAGAAGGCTTTAACAAGCACCAGCTGGGGCCCTCCTCACTCCCTCCACAGAAGCAGTTTTCAAAAGGAAACTTATTTTGCTGGTCTAAAATCCCAACAACACAGAATCCATAGGCTTCTAGGCCTGAACCAAAAGAAATAATACAATCCAAGAAATTGAGAGACCTCAACTTCTTGACAATGACCAGCGAGACATCTGACAGTATGAGGGAGCAGGGGACGTGGCTATTATCAGATACAAATGATTCTGTTACTCTGTCTGTGGCAAAATTTATAGGGGCAATAATTAAATACTAACAGAATAACACAGCGCATTCAGGACCTTTAAGGGCGAAAGCATATAGGAGGCCAGGAAGGCGCTCTTCCAGCATTAGGGCCCCCTGCGCCAGCGTCTGGGCTACTTACGCTGGTGTTAGTGGCCCCAACACTAGCGGGGAGGCCCAGATGCTGGTCTTCACTTGATGCCATGGCAACGCCACCCCAGGATGCCGACAGGGCCTTCCACCGGCGTCCCACCTGTGTAAAAGCCCGCACCGGCATTCCGAGGGGCGTCCTGGTGTCCCGGGAGGCATTCCCGCGGCGGGGCGTGGGGAGGAGCAGCCTCCTGTCTCCTTTCACCCCGGCTATGCTGGCGGCGAGAAGAGCGCAGCCTCACTTTTCTCTATGGGCCGAAAAACCCCATTTAAAATTTAAAAAGCCTTTAAAAGGCATTTTTTGAGTTTTCAACGCCCGGGAAATGGTATAGGAGGCACCACAGCGGCACCTCCTTCACGCCGTCCCCGCACGCCAAAAGTTCAGGAATGTACTGTAAGGCATTTTTACTCATTTTCTGCTCAAGGCTATAGCTGTATGAGCAGTACTAGATAGACAGAAAGAAAGACTTTAAACACTCGGAAAGAACAATATTTTCAGTACCTCCCACCTTTTTGTCTTTCTAGAATACGCCCTAGCTTTCTAGACAGTTGCTGGAGAGGCCAAGCAAGTAGAGCCAATTTCGGGCACATATTTCACTGCTGTCCTCAAATGCAAAGGTCTTGGTCCAATTTTGTAGGAACAATTTATAACCAGTTTCTTGTTGGCATCAGTTCCTGAGACAACTGTATTCTATTCTGAAGGGTCTGATGAGGAGATTGACCTCAAGATTATAGTTACTGTGGCTATTCCTTAAGGGGGGGTAAATCTGTGGTGGCCGGGAGTGGCGGAGCCGTGCTGCGTGCTCTGAGGCTTCCGGGCCACCGCAGAGGAAAAAAGAGCCTTAAAAAAAAAAAAAAGGTGAAATGAGGTACAGTCCCAATTGAAAAAAGCAAGGCTGTGTCACCCAAAAAAGGTGGTGCAGCCCCACCGTTGCTCAAGGGGGCGTTCGTGGGCCGAAATTGCTGCGGAAGCTGCCTATAGGCAGCTCCATCCTCAGTGGGAATGCCTCCTCCACACTGGCACGCCTGTTCTCTTCCAGGGTTTAGTTCCCAGACTGGCTGCACGGGCAGTGGGGGCTGGCAGAGCTCTGTTGCTCCCAGACGCCGGCGTGTTTGCCCCCGAGCCGGCATGTTTGCCACTTTATCCCGTTTTAAGGCAAACGTATGTGATGTGAACAATTGGGAAAAAAGCAATAGCTCCTTTGAATGGTATTCAAAATACGAGAAAAATTTATTGATATAATCACCATGTTATTTAAGATCTCAAAGATGTTTAGTGACCATTTTGATAGGCTTAGTGAATAATTTTCAGAACAGAAAATTTCAAGAGTCAGCTATATCTTTTGTTTTGTTACAATGTATAATTATTTTCTTTTTATTGTCATAATCTTTTGATAATTTGATAGTAATAATGAAAAATGAATAATAAAAACAAAACATAAAAGCATGATCAGCAACTATCTTCTTTAACATGAAATTAATTCTAACCATATAACGATCATGTTATTCCTGGATTTATTCCAAATATAATCATCACTTTACTCTGTGGTCCTAAAATTCCTGACCCAGCCATGACTATATCTATATTAATTTAAGGGCCTTAATGTAGCCCAACATTTTAGTTACCCATTGGTCAATAGTTGGGATATATTTCTCACAAAATGCACTTATTAAAAATCTTGTGACTGTTATCAGATTAAAAATAAACTCAATAATAAACTCATTGAAATTAAGCTCAAGAGGAGGAAAACAGGCATGTGCAGTAAAAAAAATGAAAAGTGTGTTCCATATTTGAAGTAAAGGTGAACTACTCAATTTTATTTTGAGAATGTAATTGTTTCTCTTAATATTTGGTGTGAAGGTGAAGAGATCATAAATCTCATTAAAATAAAAACATGCAGAAATAGTAAAATTAACTGAATATGTACCAAAAGACTTTTCAAACATGTCAGAGACCATTTACTGAGAGTAAAATGTTCTTTGACTCCCCCCCATTTTCCCCCTAAATAAAAATTAATTTAAAAATAAATTAATGTATAATTACATTTACACCGCTTTAAACATTGTTTGGGTGGAAAATAAACTAAATAAAAGAAAAAAATAAACTGAAAGAATTAAAGTATTCTAAATCTCTGCAAAACTGTAAACATTTTGTTCTATGAATGTATTATTTATCGATTTCAGCAGAACTTATTTTCTGGGCAGATTGAGGATCCAAGTACTCTTTTCAGATATGTTAGGAATATGCCCTAAACAGACAGGTGACATACCAGATTCCCAAAACACCAAATTGCACAAACAAAAAGCAACAGAAGTTGCCAGTCAGGATAACCTCTCATTCTTTCCACTTTCCTGATTTTTAAAGTGGAATTTTTCCATTGTCACAAAGCTCTTTTGAGAACCTATGAAGGCTATGTGATGGAATACAAAATATTCTAAATATTCTAAATGGGGTTATAGGAGAAGAATCCCAATCTTCCACACCATCAATCCTCAGCAAACACTGAGAGAACAATCCTAAGCAGATCCACTCAGAATACTACCCACATCTATTGTTTGACTTGTATACTTTTTTGGGCATCTACTCAATGGCACTTACTCCAGGAAGTTGTTTTAGGGTTGAGCTGGAAGTATCTTTAGGCAACGGTTCTTTCTTCAAGTGTAGTTTGTGGACTTTCACTAGTTCCTTGTGCATTTGTTCTATGAATGTATTGGGAAATACCTGGGAAGGAGGAATGGCCCAAAGGTATCTCTGTTGTCTCACATGCACCATTTCTCCAGGGACTCACATTTGCCCAGCTTTTTTTCCTTTAGAGGAGAGAACATCAGAGAGTTACAGGATTTTTGCATTATTTGCTGTATATACAAATACCCAAGCAGATCACCATTGGAGGCACAGAGGCATTTGTAGAGGGCAGGAGACAGATTGGCTACCTCACATCAGATCCTTCAAGAGAGCTCCTGCGACCCCTAGTGCTGGAGCCAAGTGGCCTTTTCTTCTCTGCCATTCCATGAATCTGAAAGCTGGGCTTCCCTTTCACGTAGACAACCACCCATACCGCCAGCCAGATGGGGAGCTCACTTCTAGCCTTGATGGGAGCTTGAACAAAATAATTCCCTGACTCTCAACCCCATCTACAGTCAATCAATCAATATCAATACCTTTATTGGCATAAACAACATCAGCAAAGAACATAATCATACATTTCACTCAACAGAGTTCACCTGTTCCTATTTACAATATCATTCACAAATCACAAACACTTGGCTACGGGGTTTGGGAAAATGAGGGGCTTCAGTGGGGTATAATGCCATAGAGTCCACCTTCCAAAGTGGCCATTTTCTCCAGGTGAACTGATCTCTGTCACCTGGAGATCAGCTGGGATAGCAGGAGATCTCCAGCCACCACCTGGAGGTTGGCAACCCCACCCTCACCCCATGTTTCAGACCATCAGTGATTGTTCCCCAAGATGGCCTATAAATCCGGCCAGCTGAAGTTGCTCAAATCCATTAAAAGACTCTAAGCATGGAAGGCACACTAAAGATGCAAATACCTTTAGCATGAAAAAGATGTGTGCACATGCTTATCCTGTGTTACAGTTGCTATGTATTAAAAAGGGACCAACAAATGCTCCTAAAACACTCAGTTGCTTTGTAATTCAATCTGACAATATCCAACGGTTCACCTTTAAATCGTGCAATGCAAGATTCTGTACTAAGATCTCTTCGTGCTTTCTACAGCAAGCTGAAATATCTCCAAAGCAGCCTATAATTCATTTCCCTGTAAATTTGGCAAGGGGGATTTTTTTTGGTAGATCTCCCTCCTCTCTGAATGCAGAGAACCTACTTCCAAATAAGTACGCTCCAGCCGCAGTTGCTCTGGAAACATCTGGAACAAATTGCAACCAACCACTTGCCAATCCCTTGCCATCTTGCCTGATGTTTACTGAGTTTCTGTCATGAAACTCGAGATCTCAGAACTGGCTCCGTCTGCTTGCTGAACGATGACCTGACAGTAAGCCATATGAATATGTTCATACTTACCCAGGATGATTAAAAATCGACCAGTCTGCACCCTGGCATGGTAAATGTGTGTGTGTTTTAAATCCATGCATGCTAGGGTTGCCAACAGGCCTGGAGAAGAAAGCTCTGCCTCTTAGAGGCTTAATGTCTGGAAATGGGCAGCTGATGCTTTCCATGGCATGGAGGTAAAGAGCATCACCTGGTAAATAACATTCCCTTAAGCCTCTATTGGATTCTGTGGACTGCCAAAAAAATAAATCAGTGGGTTCTAGATCAAATCAAGCCTGAACTCTTCCTAGAAGCTAAAATGACTAAACTAAGGCTATCATACTTTGGTCACGTTATGAGAAAACAAGACTCACTGAAAAAGACAATAATACTAGGAAAAGTTGAAGGCAGCAGAAAAAGAAGAAGATCCAACATGAGTTGGATTGACTCAATCAAGGAAGCCACGGCCCTCAGTTTGCAAGGCTGTGAACGATAGGACGTTTTGGAGGTCGAGGCTGCGAAAACAAGACTTGGCCACTAGTTTTGACAAAAGGGTTACTAACGCAACTAAGGAACGAGCAGGGAGACCAAAACCACCCAACCCCTCCAAAAGCAGCTGCTGTCCTACTCTCCCAAGTGCTATCTGACACTTCTATTCTCTTAGGCAACTGGATACACCAGAGGGCATCAGGATGGTAGATTTGGCTCAGGGACTGACAATTGCCCCCATCTAGGGCTGAAAACCCAGTAAAGAGCTTAGGAATGACTCCCACCCTCCACTGTGTCTTTAGTAGTAGCTTGATATGCAGGATTCAGTTGGTGTCATTTTTCTTTGAGATAAATGTCTCCTGCTACTTCCTTTACAGCAAGCTGCTCTTAAAGGCATTGAAGCAGCTCTTTGCAAAGGTCCTAAGCCTGTTACAGATGGAAAGAGGTGGAGACATTTAGAGGCAAATAGAAGTGGATAGCCCCAGGCTAGCTCAGTCTTGTCAGATCTCAGAAGCTAAGCTTGATCACCCTGGCTAGTATTTGGATGGGAGACCTCCAAGGAATACCAGGGGCATGACACGTAGGCTGGCAATGGCAAACCGCCTGCAAACATCTCTTGCCTTGAAAACCCCAATGGGGTTGCCATAAATCAGAAGTTACTTGACTGCACTTTCCACCACCCCACCCCACATGGAAGCCCATCATCAGTGTTCTCTCTCCCTTGTTCTCTTCCTCCTGACTGGACCCGGAACTCGCCTAATCCTAAACAGCTGTGTGATCTGGCACATGTTCATCCCCTCCTTCTGAACAATGTGCATGGTTCTCCCCTCTCCTTTTCATCCTCACAACAATCATGTGTGGTAGGCTAGAAGAGGGACTTGCCCAGGAATCACTCAGCAAGCTTGCTGACCAAGCAGGGACTCAGTCCTTGGTCTCCAAATTTGACATTCTGGCCACTACACTGTGCCGACTCTCATGCAGCTGTATGTGCACATGTGTTCTGTTTGCAGCATCAGAAAGGGTGGATGGATCACATGTGCACAGGAAAGGTACACATATCGCACAGCACCTCCTACATCCTTATGTGTCGTTGGAGGCATTCCATGCTAAAATTTGCTCCCTTGAGTACACTCTGTGTTTTGAGCTGCGGTGTCAACTGGACCAGAGTCTCATGAATTTAAGAGTACCGATTTGGAGCTGGGGGTGAAATTATGAGCCTCTCTGCTTTCTTGGAGCATTAGGCACATGCTTAATTTCTGATTCTAAATATAACCAAGACACAGAATACAGTTCGGTGTCATTACCCTCTCTTTAGAGTCTGTCTCCTAAAAGCAACATCTGGAACAACGTTAACCCTTTGGAACAGGTTTAGTAGGCATCCGCAACTGGAGGCTAGGGACAAAACTGGCTTCCAAAAGGGTACTGGATGGTTGCCCACACAGAAGAAAGGGGGGGAGCTGCCGTGCCCAAGGCGCCCGTTTTCAAAGGGCTTGTTAGGACCCTCTACCTTGATGCCCATCATCCTCTCTTCGAAATGGCTCTCCAGAAAAAAACTAGTTGCTGACAGGGGTTGATTGATTCTTCTTCTTCTCTCTGTTACAGTCCGATCTTATGCATGTTCACTCAAAGTCCTACAGAGTTCACGGGGTTTTCTCACAGAGACATGTGCAAACGTAATCTCTGACTTCTGTATAGACTTGCTTCTTTTCATGCTGCGAAAAAGAAAACACAGCAAAACCTGGACTCGCCTTCTTGGACTTCTGCTCCCCGTTGTGGCTGGAAAGAGAAATGGCAAGACAAACTAGTTGCAACATTGCAATTGTGTTTGTATGCTCGCATCGGCAGCACATATACTAAAATTGGAACAACACAGAGAAGATTAGTATTATAATTGAGATTGCGAAGGAGAAGCGATACGAACACACTTGTTGGTGATGTGCAATCAGTGAGGGTTTATTCATACCTGCAAGGCGTTATATAATGTGGCAGGCACCAAATGGTATATATATATATATATATATATATATATATATATATATGTGTGTGTGTGTGTGTGTGTGTGTGTGTGTGTGTGTGTGTGTGTGATAAATTTGCATGTGTAAATATGCCTTCGGTTGCTGCCTATGAAAAGTAGTGTACTATACAGAAGGGAGTGGGGAGACCTTTGGGCCATATCCATGATCAATCTAGCGTTCTATTAGATAATATTATGGGATATCTAGGCTGGAGAGAGATTGTAAAACCCGTCGAGCCCTCATGGTGGACAAAGGGGGAGAGAGAAGGAGAGTGACGGGAAGGAAGAGAAACCCCTAGCGTTCTGGGTAACAAAGGGATGGCAGTAGGAGTAGACAAAAGGAAAGGTCAGGGAGCATCCCATCTATCCCTGTACGAACACTCTGCTGCCCTCCCCTGTAGCTCCATTAAGTGACATTGCCCAGTCCATTCCTTCCAAGAGTCTGGGTGGCAGAAACTGGTGCAGACATAGAACAACAGACCCATGGAGCCAGCGTGGTGTAGTGGTTAAGAGCGATGGTTTGGAGGGGTGGACTCTGATTTGGAGAACTGGGTTCATTCCCCGCTCCTCCACATGAACGGCGGAGGCTAATCTGGTGAACCGGATTTGTTTCCCCACTCCTACACATGAAGCCAGATGGGTGACCTTGGGCAAGTTACAGCTCTCTTAGAGCTCTCTCAGCCCCCCCTACCTCACAGGGTGACTGTTGTGGGGCGGGGAAGGGAAGGTGATTGTAAGCCGGTTTGAGTCTTCCTTAAGTGGTAGAGAAAGTCGGCATGTAAAACAACTCTTCTTCTTCATAAAAAAAGTGTAATGTAATCAGGTTCACAGTAGGTTTGCTATTTCCAAGGTGTGTGTGTGGGGGGGGAGGGGGACTTCTATCCCTGTCCATCATTGCCTGCCCATGTGGTGTAATGGTTAAGAGCGGTGGTTTGGAGCAGCTGACTCTGATCTGGAGAACCAGGTTTGATTCCCCACTCCTCCACATGAGTGATGGACGCTAATCTGGTGAACTGGGTTCGATTCCCCACTCCTCCACATGAAGCCAGCTGGATGACCTTGGGCTAGTCACAGCTCTCTTAGAGCTCTCTCAGCCCCACCTACCTCACAGGGTGTCTGTTGTGGGGAAAGGAAGGTGATTGTAAGCCGGTTTGAGTCTCCCTTAAGTGGTAGAGAAAGGGCGAAAATGCACGGTCGCTTTAGCCTCCTTTCTTCCCTGTTCCAGCCAGGATTCAGCCAGGATCGAACGCACGTCCGTGCGTTCGATCCTGGCTGAATCCTGGCTGGAACAGGGAAGAAAGGAGGCTCAAGCGACCGTGCATTTTCGCCCAAAGTCAGCAAATGAAAACCAACTCTTCTTCTTCTTGTGAGTGACGGGGGAAATGTGAGAGCTGGCAGAGCCTTTGGAAACGTGATGCCATCACTTCTGGTCATGTTAGGTCCCTCTTCGCCATCAGCGGGAGGTTTTTGGGGCGGAGCCTGAGGAGGGCGTGGTTTGGGGAGGGGAGGGGCTTCAATGCCATAGAGTCCAATGGCCAAAGCGGCCCTTTTCTCCAGGTGAACTGATCTCTTGTCGGCTGGAGCTCAGTTGTAACAGCAGGAGATCTCCAGCTAGGACCTGGAGGTTGGCAACCCTAGGCCATGTGACCAGGCTGTTCCTAGTTCTGCACCATACACTAGTTCTCAGCAAGAGATGCCAGTCTCCAGGAGGGATCTGGGCATCCCCAGGAATTATAGCTCCACGCTACAGAGATCAGTTCCCCTGGAGAAAATGGAAACTTGAGAGGGTGGAGTCTGTGGTATTGTACCACACTGAAGTCCCTGTCTTCACCAGGCTCTAT
The DNA here is from genome assembly GCF_029931775.1 of Euleptes europaea. Taxonomy (NCBI): domain Eukaryota; kingdom Metazoa; phylum Chordata; class Lepidosauria; order Squamata; family Sphaerodactylidae; genus Euleptes; species Euleptes europaea. Next base: position 102,099,272 of record NC_079316.1, on the reverse strand, counting down.
CCCCAAATCTCCAGGAGTTCCCCAACCTGGCTCTGGCAACCGTACCCCCCACTCCCCACTGGTAGCCAGGGGTTTCCTGGCAACCCTACTATCAGCAGTGTGCTATAGTGAGTGCTGGGCTGATATCTGGGAGACCCAGGTTCGAATCCCCACTCTGCCATGGAATTTACCTAGGTGTCCTTGGGCTAGTCACACACTCTCAGCCTAAGCCACCTCACAGGGTTGTTGTGAGGATACAATGGAGAAGAGAACGATGTAAGCTGCTCTCTCCCATTGGGGAGAAAGGGAGGGTACAAATGAAATAAATAAAGTGGTGGTGACAATAATTAGGGTGTCTTGGACAACAGGACAGGGTATCTTGGACAATCTTTCATTTATGACAGCAGCACTGTTGATTCCACCCGTGACAGAGGCACCTAACAGGCAGTGATAATTAATATTATTTGAAACCACTGACAGCACTGAGATGTTCATGTATTTTTTTTTATTTTTTTTAAATACAAATCAACAAAAGTTAATGACGTATAAGGTACAGCAGCAAAGAACATGTGTCCATTAACATGGGTGCATTCCAGATACGGTCGTGGTTTGCCTGTTGACTGATCCTGCAGCATCGGAGCAGAGCTAACAATCTCATGTTTCACTGCCCACCTGCACACTTGTTAGCAAGCTCTGCAGTCAGAGCTCAAAAACAACTCAAGACATTATCTTTTCAGCAAAAATAATGTCTTTTCAACTACATCTACCAAAACATACCAAAAAACACTCTTGGTTTTATGATATGCCTTTGATAGCATCAACTGTGCAAACTCGCACTCGGGGTAAGTTGGCAGTGAGCAGGGCAATTGTTCCGTTCTCAAAAATTAAGGCAACAATGGTTATTTGTGCATTAGGGATGGTGAGTTACAGAAATAGCTGCCATTTAGCCCCTGGTTGATCACTGTTCGGCGGGAGAACTAACAATTCTGTGTTACACTGCCAGCTCGCCCCCTCTGCTCCTCCACAGTGGCGCTGTTGACACATTCCAAGAACAGCGCTAATATTACATCTCCGTAGAGTTCAATCCCATCAGACTGCTCTTCCATGTCCAAGAACAATCTCTCGATCTCACAGGCAGAGGAATGGCCTGTCTAAATATCCCATCAAACCCTGTCTGGTTTAATGGTTCAAATAAAAATGTATGCTGAACGGCACACATACAGTGCAGGTTGGCAGTCAGCACTGTGATTGTCCAGATCTCGGAAAGGCAAACTCAAGCCAGGCAGCAAATATTATTTTTGTGTTAGCCACATTGAATTACAGGCCAATCCAGGCATCGCTGCATGTGATACATTGGTCCTGTTGGTATGGAAGTGAAGAGTGTTGTGTCGCATTGTCGGCTTGCACCGTTTGAGCTACTTGGGAAGCTGGTCCACAATTCTGGAATTGGAACCTTCTCAGGCAAAGGCACTACGTTATCCAATTTTGGAAGCACAGTCAACTTCTGGGCAGAGGAAACCAGTTTGAGTAAGTCAGGAAAACAGAATCCACAAGCGCTTTCGCTTACAGGGCTATTTGAAATAGAGACAGTGAGTCAAAGCATCATGTTCTACTCAGACAAATGGCCTGCTCCCAAATCTCACTGTACAGCTACTGCTTGTTTACAGCCTTCCATGATGGCTGGTTAAAGGACCTGTTAGTAGAACATGGGGCCAGACTTGGGCCAAGGGCTGCCTGTTGCTGACTCTTGAGTTTTGTGGCTTGGGGACTTTGTGCAGTCACCTGAATTGTGCATGCTTTTCCTGCGACCCTGTTGTAGCAAAGGGTGCTGTGGCTTTTTCAAAATGGAGGGGGCAGAGGTGATTAAAAGCTGGGTTCTGCAGAGATGGCTATGCTGCCTTTTGCCATTATTATGCAACCCCCCCACACACACAAAACCCCACCTTTGACCATGCAGAACGGCCCCACCCTACATCAGGTGCTGAAATACAGCCAAATACAGCCAGGTTTGCAATGAACAATTCAATGATGCTGACTCAAGGAAATTTTTCTTTTCTTTTTTGCAAAGGTTGCTATACAATTCCCCCACCCCCCACCCCACCCCAAGAACGCAAGTTTCAGAAATGGAAGAAAAAAGTTATTTCCTGCAAAGGCGATGATTATAATGACAAAATGAAAGTGGAGGGGTACACTCTTGACGTCTGGTGGTCTTTCTCAGCTCTAAGTGACATCGTTTCTAAAGACCTAGTTTTTTCTGCAGGTCAGTTGCTGCCTTTGTGGTGCACTCAGTTACTTGTGCAATGTCCTCTTCAGCCTGCTTGCATATCTTGTCCTTGCCTGTAAAAAACAAGGAATTTATAGGTCAGGGTTTCCCACTGATACTGGTTTGTGTGTGTGTTTGGCGTGCACAGTTTCCTTTTCTGAAAGCACACTCTTTCCATTCATATGGTTGCCAGCTCCGGGTTGGGAAAGAGCCACAGCCTTAAGATCCATAGGGGCTAGTCTGAAATTTTATTACACAAAAAGAGGATTCTTGATTGACCCAGCTCTGAAACTATGTCATTGTAAAACAGTTCCCCAACTTTTGTATGGTGTAGAGGTTTGGGGTTGGAAGGACAGTCTGGTCACAAAGCTGGAATCTATCCAAAATCACTTCTCGAGGAGAATTCTAGCTTTACCCAGAGGCAACCCTTCAGCCCTGATGCAGGCAAAACTCGGTTTGCCCTCAGTCAGAGCCCGTGTACATCTAGCCCTGTTAAGATCTTGGAGAAAGCAAAGCAGTGACACCACCAATGTTTTAAACTGAGGATGCAAAATGACATTGCTAAGCTAGCCTGCTATAATATCATCCTGCATTGCTACTCCATATCAAATGACATTCAGGCTGTCCCCACAACGGGTACCAACATCCTTGACTGGGTGTTTAAGTGTGATGCTGCATCAGACAGACAAAAAATCTCCCAGTCCAAATTCTCACCATGGTTTAAACAGTTTAAAAGGGATCATGTCAGAGCTTCATACCTGGTCATCATCCCCTTGCATAACCTCAGAATAGCTTTTACCGCCCTCCGGTTTCAAACTATGCCAACAGCTTTGTGAACGGGACGTTACTTTGAAACACCGTGAGCCTCTCGCCTATGTATTTGTGGAGCTGCAGTTCCAGAGGACCTAATACATTACACCTTATTCTGTCCTCTTTATACAGAGCCCAGATCTAGATTTCTCGCAGCGTTTCTAAAGGGCCTAAATTTGTTTTCCGATTCAGAGAAGCTGCTCTTTCTCCTATCAGCTGCCAATCCTGATGTTTCCTACGAAGTGTCACTCTTTGCTTTAGCAGCCAAGAAAACCCAGGCTTAAGCTGTTTTTAACCAGGGTGTTTAATATATTTAATTACTAGCTTCTGGGGGGGGGGGGTCAGACTGTTTAAAAATTATTTTAATGTTATTTTAATGTTTTGTATGATAGATTGTGATCGCCTTCGGCCACAAACAATAACCTTTTATTGTATCGTACTGGGTTGAGAAATACCTGGAGATTTTGGGGATGGAGCCTGGGGAGGGTGTGGTTTGAGGAGGAGAGGGACCTCAGCAAGGTATAATGCCATAGAGGCCACTGTCCAAAGCAGCCATTTTCTCTATGGGGAACTGATCTTGGTCGTCTGGAGATACGGTTGCCAGCTTCCAGGTGGTGGCTGGAGAGTTCCCACTATTACAACTGCTTTCCAGCCAATAGAGATCAGTTCACCTGGAGACGATGGCCTCTTTGGCAATTGGGCTCTATGGCATTGAAGTCCTTCCCCTCCCCACAAACCCCATCCTTCTCAGGCTCTGCTCCAAAAATCTCCTGCTGGTGGCGAACAGGGCCTGGCAACCCTACCTGGAGATCAACTGTAATAGCAGTTCTCCAGGCTCCACCTGGAGGCTGGCAACCGTATCCATTCATGCGTACTTCCAGAAAACTGGGCAGGCAACTTCTATCCACCTCTTGGGTAGCCCACGGTATTGTTCCTCCTGGCACCCCACCCTTTTCTCTTTGCAATGCTAGGGTTCAGTTTTTCAGTTTCAGGGATGGGACTAAGGTTTCCAGCCTCCAGGTAGGGCCTGGAGATCTCCTGGAATTACAGTTGATCTCCAGACGACATAGATCAGTTCCCCTGGAGAATAGGGTTGCCAACCTCCCAGTACTAGCTGGAGATCTCCTGCTATTACAACTGATCTCCAGGCAACAGAGATCAGTTCCCCTGGACAAAATGGCTGCTTTGGAAGGTGGAGTCTATGGCATTATACCCCACTGATAGGGTTGCCAAGTGCCAGGTGGTGGCGGGCAAACCCCCGTCAATCCACCTGGCTGCCCGCCAACAAGTTGAGGGTCAATGGGCAACATGTGCTTGCCCGCTGTGCCATGTCGCTTCCTTCCCCATGCCCCACTCTCCCCAGGCTCCAACCCGCAGCGGGCTTGCCAGCCCAGATCAAGAGTGTGAGTGGGGTGTGTGGCTGCCTCGGCTGCCTCGGGAGCTGGATAAGAGCTCTCAAGGGCCCAGATCTGGCCCACAGGTCATTCGGTGGGACATCCCTGCTCTATGTTATGATCCCACGGAGCATCATTTCAAAAGCATGCATGATGTTCCCATATACCAGTGGTTCCCAACCTTTGTTCACAAGCATACCCTTTGGCAGCCCATTTCTATCCGTTGTACCCCTTATATTACAAAAACGTTTGTAATTAATACAGTTGCTGTATTCCCACCATTATTCAATTTTCCCACCATTATTCCATTTTTTTCCACATACCCCTAAATGTCCTGGTTTGTACCCCAGGTTGGGAATCACTGACATGTACCATTAAGCTAATTAACCAATTCGATGACTCCAAATGGCTGTGGATCTCTGGTGTCTCGAGCACAGATCCTTCCCAGCCTTGCTATTAACTGAGATCTGTTTTTTTTTTTAAATGGAGGTAACAAGGGCTTAGACCAAAGGTCACTACTGTATTTGCTCAAAAGGAAGTTGACCCTAAATATTAGGCAACCCACTTAAAAAATGATATAAACACACAAAAAATTAATATTGGACATTCCGGTAACTTGTACGTGAATTAAAGATGACATACTCTTTTTTGTTGTTGTTGCCATACATGGGGTGGGGGTGGGGGGGAACTCTACCCTTGCATTTGAGTAAATACTGTAGCACACAAGTATTCCACGTGAAATACAAAATTGGTTGGGTTAAATACGTTGATACAACTAAGATATTAAAACATGGACATGATCTGATAAATGAATCCCCTAAGCATTAAAAAATAAGAAGACTCTTGGCTGTATGCCTGTTTTGAATCGTCCTCGGCCTGGTACAGGACCTGACTGGCTACAGATCTAGTATTTCACTTGCAGTTCACGTTTTCTGTTTCCCTTTGGTCCTTTGTCTGTTGCTTGTACTTCCTGTGTTGATGATCTGCTCCCCACCCTTTTCAAAGTGTGACGATCTGAACATGATGTATGCCCTATGAGTGCCCTACAAGTGCCCTATGGTGCTATGCAAATGTTTGTCTGGAACCAAAAGCTATATACGAAGATTACGAACTAAGCAGACAGGGATTACGGTGTATGGCCCATCTCAACTAGTGGACATTTTGCTTGCGGTGTAAACAGCTGAGCTTGTTCAGGTACAATGTGAACACCATCCTGTTTCTCTCATACCTTCCTTACACGCTTGTATGGTTTGATCCTTGGCATCCTTTGCAGTCTTTTCCACGGTGTGTACTGTAACCAGGAAAAAGAGTTTGTAAGTGGAGTGTACAAGGGATGCAGGCAGGGGAAAAGAAAACAAGCAATGGGAGGGAGGAGAAAATGTTACAACAGACTTGCACAATTTGTGGGCCAGTTAAGCTGAATGCTGCCTACATTTATATTTAGCTTGGTGGATCACAATCAACATAGAAGCAATACTGAGTGCAAATGATAAGATATCAGCTAACATCAGCACACAAAGACCAAATGTCTCATTCTGATGTCACACACCAGATGTCTATTGAGTTCATATATACTTGGGGGGGGGGGAGATCTACTTATCAGAGCACCCAGGCAAAAGACTGTGACCTAGCCAGTGAGTGTCATTTAAGGACACGAAACAGGAATATTTTTCAGATCTGAAATGATGTTTTGGAAAAGCTGTGACTTCTTTGGTAATGCAATCCGGGGAGAAAGTAAGCTGTCATGGGCTGAGATGGAGTACCGCTGAGAAAGTGACCAAAGTACCCCTGCTTCGAACCCCCCCCTCCACAAAAGAGACACTACTGGTAAGAAATACGTTATTTCCCCCACTCCTGAGAGCAATTAGCAAAGAAGTCTATGGCTTAGCTTATGCATAAGAGGTCTCGTCTTCTGAGCAAGTTACAGCAAGACGTGATCAGAATCCGAAGTAACATTGAGAATGTGAGAGACGGTGCCTGCCAAAGAGTCGAGGCATCTAAATACATTCCTGAAAAGTTCAGGAGTTCCTTGTCCGTGTTTCAAATGGCAGCCTATGTTTTACATAACTTATCTATAGGGTTGGCAACCATCAGGTACTAGCTGGAGATCTCCTGCTATTACAATTGATCTCCAGCCGATAGAGATCAGTTCCCCTGGAGAAAGTGGCCGCTTTGGCAATCAGACTCTATGGCATTAAAGTCCCTCCCCTCCCCAAATCCTGCCCTCCTCAGGTTCCACCCAAAAAACCTCCTGCCACTGGTGAAGAGGGACCTGGCAACCCTACTGATCCCTGAGGTTGAAGGATGGGGTGGTGAAGTGTGGTGCCATATCCCTCTTATGGAAGAAGAAGAAGAGTTGGTTTCTATATGCCAACTTTGTCTACCACTTAATAAAGAATCAAACCAGCTTACAATCACCTTCCCTGCCCACAACAGATACCCTGTGAGGTAGGTGGGGCTGAGAGAGCTCTAATAGAGCTGTGACTACTCCAAGGTCACTCAGGAGGCTTCATGTGTAGGGTTGCCAGGTCCCTCTTCACCACCGGTGGGAGGTTTTTGGGGTGGAGCCAGAGGAGGGCAGGTTTGGGGAGGGGAGGGACTTCAATGCCATAGAGGCCAATTGCCAAAGCGGCTATTTTCTCCAGGTGAACTGATCTCTGTTGACTGGAGATCAGTTGTAATAGCAGGGCATCTCCAGTTACTACCTGGAGGTTGGCACCCCTACAACAATGTGTAGGAGTGGGGTATCAAGGTCAGTACTGTCTACTCAGACCCGCAGCAGCTCTGCAGGGTCTCCGGCAGAGGTCTTTCCCATCACCTACTGCTTGGTCCTTTTAACTGGAAATGCTGGGGCTTGAACCTGGGAACTTCTGCATGCCAAGCAGACGCTCTTCCACTGAGCCATGGCCCCTCCCATTTCAGTGTCCCCTCAAGTAACATTTTTAAAACCTTCTTTGCATACAGAAAACAAGCACATTGGGGGAATGGGTTGTACCTCGCCTTCTCCTGATGTGCCAGCTTTCCGTGTGCAAAGAAATGTTTCCAGGGTGGGGTACGGATGTTCCATTTTGCAAACTACCCTCCCTTCTGACAGCCTCACATGATGCAGTCCAGGAACATCCATATTAATTATTTCTGTTGTATATAGAGATAGTTTCTAAGAAAAGAAAAAAAACAACCTTCAAAATGGAAAGAATCTTAAGGCTTCCTTACCAACTTTCTGCACCTTCTCCTGAGAGCATTGAGCTAGGCCAGACATGGTTCTGTTCGTTGCCTTTCTGCTTGGATTTAAACAAAGCGGCTGCCCTCTGAACCATCTGATGGGGGGTTCTCACTGGTTTGCTGGTTTTATACAAGTCCGAAGGGCCCTCCCCAAATGGCAAATATTTTCAAGAGGTGGAGCTCCCGCAGGGATTAACCTTCTGAAAGGAATTTGAAGGTGTGCACTGAACTGACGAACTCTTCCATTTTCCCAAGCAAAGGGTGTATCTCAGCTGGCATTTTCTTTCTGCCTCAATGGCATTACTGTTTGTCGCTTACAAATCATTTCTGAATAGAAGATATCTGAGCAAACTGAAGCTGGGAGGTCAGCCAAGGTTTTGTGGGAGACGCGCATTTGCCATCATTCGTATACAAACTTAAAGAGGAGTAAAAGTTAGTGTTCTGATTTGTTCACCTTCCCTGTGGGTTTTTTCCAGACCCATTGTTGGACCTTGACCTGGATTGGCCCTGGTTAGCACTTGGATGGGAGACCACTGAGGAAGTCCAGGGTCGCTCTGCAGAAGCAGGCAATGGCAAACCTCCTCTGAACACCTCTTGCCTTGGAAACTCTACAGGGTTGCCATAGAAAGCTGTAGAAAGACAGCAGCATTGAGAGGTCTGTTGACTTCTTTACTGCATTGTGTTTAATGGGTTGGTCATTTTCGGATGCTCTAAGTCACTGGTTCCCAACCAGGGGTCCGTGGACCCCCAGGGGTCCGCGAGAACTAAATTAAGGTCCGTGAAACAAAGTTATAAACCCATAATAAATTAATATTTTCAATTAAAAGTTCTCTATTATAAAATATATATATTCAAATATTATTCTAAGTTTAATGTTTAACTAATAGTTATGATTAAAGTTTATTTTCAAATTCTCTGAATTTTTATTTTGAACCTTGGGGTCCCTGGACCGAACAAAAAAGTCCTAGTGGTCCCTGGTCAAAAAAAGGTTGGGAACCCCTGCTCTAAGTAAAGACATGTGAAACAGGGCATCTGACATCCTATTTGGAACTGCTGTTCTTTAGGATATGGTGCTGAAGAATGGAACCCAGATTGCACATATATATCCTGGGGGGGGGGGGAATCCAACCCCTATCCTACCACTCCACTGAGCAAAGTTTATTTGTTTATTGATTACAATATTTATGCCCCACCTTTCCTTTTGGCTTAAAGCCGTCCTCCAATCTAAGGAAACATCTTCCAAATTAAGTGGCTTTTCCATTGCACAAAGAGCTCCAAGTCGAAGGAAGTCTCCTTAGGTTGGAGGAAGGCTCCTTGGAGGAGGGTTGGATCCATACCACTAGTTTGTACACTGTCCAAGGAGAACAGACAAATTTTGTCTATTCAGTCTGTATTTTATCAACTGGAAGAGATAGGCTCACTTCAGACATAATGCTAAAGTCATGTTATATTTTAACTACGGTTAGTTTGTGAAACCAGCATTCTGATTATGAACAAGTTCTGGTTTGCTTTGGCAGGTGCTGGTTTACCACCTTCACTTTCATCAGGAGTCTCTGTAGCCAGAAGAACATGAGGGTTGTGCGAATAAGTCAGGACATCTGCGTTCGTACACTGAATGAAACCATAATTAAGATGAACTGTGGTTGATAAACCAGCTTCAGACCATATCTTCAGACCCCCCTTTCAGACAATCACAGCAGCCAAAGTTAGTGTCATTATTTATTTTTATTTTTATATATGCATTTTATTTATAGCTCGCCTTCCTCACCGAAACTCGAGGCAGATTATATAATGAAAAATAATGCAATCAAACAGCATGAATCACCCAACAACAATGAAACAGGCCTAGGATCACAAAGATTAGAAACAATGCAAACAACTCATACAGCTGACTTATGGTGACCTTGTAAGGTTTTCAAAGCAAGAGGCAAACAGAGGTGGTTTGCCATTGCCTGCTTCTGCACAGCAACCCTTAACTTCCTTGGTGGTCTCCCATCCAAGTTCTAACCCTACTTAGCTTCCAAGATCTGATGCCATCCATTTTGATAGTAAGAGAAGGTAATTCCTGGATGTGCTTTATCCCAATTAGTATTGATACACTACTCTTGGGAACCAGGCCTGTCTTCATGAGTTTCCAGGAAGCAGCTCCATTAAGCCAATGATCTCATGAGCAGGGTCATGTCTGACAGAAACGTGTAAGAGAAAGTCAAGAAGTTATCACCTTGGATCACCTACATAATGTAGCAGATAGGGTGGTGAACAAAGACCAGGGAGACGGATTCAAATCTCCACACTGCAGTGAGGTTCACCGGGTGCCTTTTCTCTACCTAAATTACCTCACAGGGTAACTCGGTGCCTGCAAAAAGGGGCGTTCCCAGGATGAAAGGGCTTTGGGAGATGACCGGCAGCATCCCCTTTGAGACGGCGCAATCCTCTGCACTTGGAAAACGCTGTTGGTGAGGCTGCACCAGTGCCCAAGGCTCACACGGCTGCACGGCTCCCCACACCCAGCATAAATGCCCCAGCGCCAGCGTTGATGCTACTTTAGCCGGCGCATGTGGCATTAATGCCGGTGCTGGGTCACGTCGGTTCCAAACCCCTTTCGTCCCCCCCTCTTAGGATTGGGCTGCCCTTTCCTTGTATAAGACTCAAAATAGAGTGAAAGTAACGGACCAATTGAGAGCCAGCGTGGTGTACTGGTTGTCAGACTAGGATCTGGGAAACCCAGGTTCGAATCCCCACTCTGCCATGGAAAAATTGCTGGGTGACCTTGAGCTAGTCACACCCTCTCAGCCTAGACCCTGGCAAGTATTTGGATGGGAGACCTCCAAGGAATGCCAGAAGCTTGACATAGGGACAGGCAATAGCAAATCACTTTGGAATGTCTCTTGCATTGAAAACCCTACAGGGACGCCATAAGTCAGTTGTGACTTGATGGCAAAACACACACACACTATGTAAAATTTTCAGTCTTCCGATTGTGTTCTTTTTTTCTTCTTCAAGATATTGTTATACATGAGAGCCAGCGTGGTGTAGTGGTTAAGAGCAGTGGTTTGGAGTGGCGGACTCTAATCTGGAGAACCAGGTTTGATTCCCCCACTCCTCCACATGAGCAGCGGACGGTAATCTGGTGAACTGGATTCGTTTCCCCACTCCTACACACGAAGCCAGCTGGGTGACCTTGGGCTAGTCACAGCTCTCTCAGCCCCACCCACCTCACAGGGTGTCTGTTGTGGGGAAGGGAAGATGATTGTAAGCTGGTTTGATTCTTCCTTAAGTGGTAGAGAAAGTCGGCATATAAAAATCAACTCTTCTTCTTCATCATTCCTACTTTCCTTCTCAGAGATGGGTGTGGTAAAGTTCTCATGTTTTGGTGTCCTGCATTCTGGGGAACTAAATAGCACCCTTATCCTACTCCAGTTAGCACGACTGAGCAAAGTACAGTCCTATGCTCTGTGTTGCAGGAATGCCCAAAAGGTCTGCTTCTGGGTTGCCTGTGATATGCAGAAAGGAACTAGATCCGTCTTAAAAATGGAGAGGGGTGGGAAAAGAGAGACTATGCTCAGGCTTCTTCCATTGTGGCTTCTACCTGGTGGAATAACCTACCACAGGAACTTAGTAAAATGCCCACACTCCTTTCTTTCTGTAGACCATGTAACTTTTTGTATGGAGACACAAAACTTCTTAAGAGGCTCTTTTTGTAAATTAAAAACATAAGAACATAAGAAGGCCCCTCTGGATCAGACCAAGGTCCATCAAGTCCAGCAGTCAGTTCACACAGTGGCCAACCAGGGGCCTCCAGGAAGTCCACAAACAAGACAACTGCAGCAGCACCATCCTGCCTCTGTTCCACAACACTTAATATATTCGGCATGCTCCTCTGATCCTGGAGAGAATAGGTATGCATCATGACTAGTATCCATTTTAACTAATAGCCATGAATACCCCTTTCCTCCATGAATATGTCCACTCCCCTCTTAAAGCCTTCCAAGTTGGCAGCCATCACCACATCCTGGGGCAGGGAGTTCCACAATTTAACTATGCGTTGTGTGAAAAAATACTTCCTTTTATCTGTTTTGAATCTGAGTTACTGTTTGTAATATAGTCTTATAGATGTGTTATTGATATTTATTGCTTTAAGATATTTTAGTTGTGATTTTTCTTGAGCCTTCTTGACAAAGGCAGAGAAGGAATGCTGTAAAGATACAGAAATAAGAAACATGAAAAGTAATAGAGAATTGATGACAGCGTGCCCACTTCCAAGAAATTATCTGAATTCACATACCTGAGATGACAAATAATCCTGTCTTTTCCTTCAGATGTATGTGAAGTCTACTACAGTTCCCAGTACTCATTCTCTTTTGAACAAGAAGATAAGCTTGTATAGTTATTTATGATAGGGAGCAAGTTACTTTGAGGTAAACCTTCTCTGTAACTTGCTTGTGACAAAGCCTACCTTTGAATGCAAAAGTTTATATTCAAATATTCCTGGAAAAATGTTCTTTTTTTTTTTAAAGTGTGCCTTAAGACTTATTTTAAAATAAGCTTGACCCTATGAAGTCTTCACTCACAGGAGAAGGAACAGGAAAAATTGCCAAGTGGTTAATCCTAAATGATCATAGAAGCTCAGTTTGCTTTCACAGCTGTTGAGAGTTATTTTACACTGAGACCCAATAGTAAATTCATTCCGCATAGGGACATTGCACACAAATTTAGAGACCAACCCTCTAGGCATCTTTCTCGTTGATAATATTTTGCAGCTTCTTCTTGGACTTTCCTACTCCCTATATGCTGGTGAGTTGAGATTTCTGTCCAGCTTCTTACAATTCAGTCACTTAGCCTGTGGGGTTTATGTCAATAATTACATGCGTTTCTTTCAGCGGCAGCATTACCGTTATTGACTCATGTCATCGTATTGTGGAATTGCTGCATTTGAGCCAATGAGGCATGCTTTGCTCAGCATTTAATGCAACCCGGGACTGGCCGCTAATGTCTCTTATCTCTTGAGTTTGGTTTTTAAAAAGCGAAGACAGCAAACAGACACCAGCAGCCAGCAAATACACATTATGAGCTTTTGAGAACGCAGTCTGGATGGAGCAAACAAAAGAGGAGCTTGGAAGGAAACCTGCTTGCTTCTGATAAAAGTCAAGAAAGAACGGCCTCTGCTGGCTCTGAGTTGAAAAGGCTTTATCGTGGCAGTCGATTCTCCGATTGACCTTCTGACACAGAAGTTGCTTGGAAAAGAGGATCTGCTAGGGCTTGGGTTGCTGGGTCTCACACTATAGCAGGAGATTTCCCACCAGCAGCTGCTCCCTCCCACCACCCGGTAGGATGGCGGGGGAACAAATTACGCTGAAATCACCATCATATCAATGGCATCACATCATTTCCAGAACAAACCTTTAAGTGAGGTCGTGTCACTCTAGGATTTAGCAGGTACTTTATGGTAAAAGAAGAAGAGTAGGTTTTTATACCCTGCGTTTCTCTACCTTAAGGAATCTCAAAGCAGCTTACAATCACATTCCCTTCCTCTTCTCACAACAGGAACCTAGTGAAGAAGGCATAGGGTTGCCAACTGCCAGGTAGTTACTGGAAAATCTCAGGCACTTATGGCAAAATGCAAACACAATTATGCAAATATCCAAACTGTATTGTATGCATAAGTGCAACAGTAAAGTCTGCACAAGCACAAATATACATGTACTGTCTCACAATTATCACAAGTATCAGAAGATACGACTACATAAAGTCCTAATTATGTTACATCAACAATCCGTGGGACTCAAAGGTCCTTGAAGCTGAGTGATGAAAGCCGAAAGACTCAAAGGTCCTGGAAGCTAGATGGTGAAAGCCAAAATAGGTCTCCGGTAAGTAATAATCCACACGGGCATCTGATGATATAAATCACGTTCTTACTATTACAATTAGAAAAATTTCTTAAGGTGAATTTAAAACTTGTACAGGTGTCCACAAATTCTTTTACGGGTATCATCAGATGCCCGTGTGGATTATTGTACATGGGTAAAACCAAAGGACAAATTAAACTTGTGAACACCGATCATGTGTGCGGAACAAGAATTTAGAAGAGCCGTTGAGTATGCATTACATTCAGGCTAAATATGCAGACCACGAAATGCAGTTTTTCATGGTCTGGCAGTATCAGGGTAAACCATACCATCATCAAGACATTGACAAATTATCTCAACAAGAAAGTAGATTTATTTATTTATTTAATACTTTAATGCCTAATGAATTAAATACCAGCTTTGATTTGTCCTGTTTTCTGTGACAGAACTAACTTCATGATCATCCTTGTAAACAATTTTATGTACAAAAAGAATTATTCATGTGTACATATGCAATGAACATCATAATTCTCGTTTGTATTTGATGTAATTAGCAATACGGCTTCAGCTGTAAACAATTACACACATTCCTTTTAAATTAGGAACTGTGGTTACAAGACTTAGATGAAGCAGATTCGCCATCCATCTGTATAGGGAGGCTATGTGCTTATGATTTGGGTATGTAATTTCTCTTTACTGTAATATATAAATTGTGCTTTGTAACTCCTTGGAATTTTCTTGTTATATTCATGAGCACTTACATTTTTACAGAACATAAATTCTGAAGAATTAATTGCGTGGATTGCCGATGATGAAAAAGCGAATGTGAAATAGGAACTTACCGGAGACCTATTTTGGCTTTCACCATCTAGCTTCAAGGACCTTTGAGTCTTTCTGCTTTCATCACTCAGCTTCAAGGACCTTTGAGTCCCATGGATCGTTGATGTAACATAATTAGGACTTTATGTAGTCGTATCTTCTGATACTTGTGATAATTGTGAGACAGTACATGTATATTTGTGCTTGTGCATACTTTACTGTTGTGCTTATGCATACAATACAGTTTGGATATTTGCATAATTGTGTTTGCATTTTGCCATAAGTGCCTGAGATTTTCCAGTAGCTACATTTGGGGCACTCGTTGTTGTTTTAACTGCCAGGTAGTAGCAGGAGATCTCCTGCTAATTCAACTGATCTCCAGCCTATAGAGACCAGTTCACCTGGAGAAAAATGGCCGCTTTGGCAATTGAACTCCATGGCATTGAAGTCCCTCCCCTCCCCAAACCCCTCCCTCTTCAGGCTCCGCCCCCAAAATTTCCCGCCGGTTGCAAAGAGGGACCTGGCAACCCTAAGTAGGTGGGGCTGAGAGAATTCTGAAAGAACGGTGACCCAACAAGCTTCATGAGGAGGAGTGGGGAATCAAACCCAGATTAGACTCCACCACTCTTAACCACTAAACCATGCTGACTCTCAACCATTAAAAAAAACCATACTTTCCATTGAATCCTACAGTGACAGGAAGACCCTTCTAGGATAGCCCTGGAAATGATGTCATGCCATTGATTCCATTAATGCGGCAGTGACACCTTGTATTACTGCCCCCTAGTTTCAGGATCTGGATTTGGGAGAAAGTATTTGTCTTGTGTTATCCTCACAACAGTGTGAAGTAGGTTAGGTGAGGGCTGATGTCCCTTTAAAATTCACCCAACAAGCTTCATGGTTAAACTCAGGTTTTGAGCAACCCAGGTTAAACCCATTCTACCATAGTAAAAAAGAGCAAGAGTCCAACCTTAAAGACGAACAAAAATATTTTCTGGCAGGGTATGAGCTTTCGTGAGCCACAGCTCACGTGAGCTGTGGCTCACGAAAGCTTATACCCTGCCAGAAAATATTTTTGTTCGTCTTTAAGGTGCTACTGGACTCTTGCTCTTTTCTACTACTGCAGACAGACTAACACGGCTACCCACTGTGAATTACCATTCTACCATGTTCAGCTTGGACTGAATTTTTGTCTGATTCATTCATGAACCCAAAATGGTGTTTTGGTTTGCTCCAGGTTTTTCATGGCACCATTACCCACTCTCACCTAGAACCAACTACTACCAGAGCATTTCCTGTTACTGTCTTTTGTACTGATGCTCTTCTTTGTAATGTATGTCATGTTCTTTGTTGCCTATTGCTTATTCTGCATCCTGAAAACGATTCCTCATCTTTACAGTCAGATTACCATCAACTTTTAATGATATATTCCTTTTTCATAACACCTTTTTGGTAGACAAAACTAACACAGAGTAAGCAGGCCTGTGACTTCAAATGTGGGTCATCTCCAGTCATGGGAGTTTGGGGGAACAATGTCAAGTCACCAAGGAGGCACATGTGTAGAGGGTGCCTAAGTCATGGAGTCTGTTTTCCCCCAGATGGTTGCCTGGTAGGAAAAAAAACACATGGTGGGGGTATTCATGGTAGGAGAAAGAGAAGGCAGGGGAGACGTCAAGATCTCCCCTCGCACATCATTTAAACCTCCCCCCCCACACACACACACACTATATACTCGGGTTGGGAGATGGAGGGGTATTCGTGGCCACTAGTAAAAATGGATACTAGTCGTGATGCATACCTATTCTCTCCAGGATCAGAGGACCATGCCGAATATATTAGGTGCTGTGGAGCACAGGCGGGATAATGCTGCCGCAGTTGTCTTGTTTGTGGGCTTCCTAGAGGCACCTCGTTGGCCACTGTGTGAACAGACTGCTGGACTTGATGGACCTTGGTCTGATCCAGCAGGGCCTTTCTTATGTTCTTATGTTCATATATAAAGACACAGGTCCACCTGCGTGACATGTAATTTAAACCTTAGGAATTTAAAGACCGCCACAACCGACCTAGCCGATGGCCAGATTGCTGGATAAACCAACAAAAGAAAAAAGCAAAGACGTAGCTGAAACAAGTTGTTTTATTTTGTCTCTTTAGAAAAAAAAAAGTCCACCATCTCTAGGGATCTCAAGTGCTGATGCTAATGGGCAGAAGACATTACTCAGCAATTCTGACCACAGCTGCCCTAAACCGCAGCTACCAAACGGCACGCTCAGAAGTCTTGAAGATGGGCAAGGGAGGAAGCCACAACGGGGGATGGTTGGCGAGGCAGACACAAGGTGCGTGGCACACAGTTACCCTACAACATATGACCAGGAGTCTGCCAGACATCTAGGATGTGTCGTTACGAGGCAAGTGAAAGACAGTAGTGCTGAATGAATTTAGCCTAGGGTGGGGGTGGGGGTGATTTCCCTGCTCTGGTGTCAGCTACCATTTCTGTATTTACTCCCAGGGTTCTCAATTTTTCATACTAGAAGACCCGAGGAGGGTTAATTTCCTTCATTTTCACCCTGGGAAGAAGAAAGACAAGAGATCAGGTTAATTTACAAAACAAACCACCCCTGCGACTGGGATTCCGAAGGAGAGCTGGCCAGGATCTCCACATTCATGCTATAAATTTCCAAATGGAGCTAGGAGAACAGAAATGTGACTTTGAAGAATCTGTCACCTGACTTAAATAGGCCAGCAATCACACTATAAAAATGAGTATATGATTTGGAGCTTGGCCTTGAGGCCCCATACATATTGATTCTTATCATTAGGCATGTAAATAACAGCATTAGTGTCCATCTTAAGTATGTCACAAAAATAATAATACAGTATGTTGAGTATCCAAAGAAAAGCAAGATGAGCTTCACGGTGAAACAATCATGAATTTGCATTTTTGGTATTGTGACATACCCACATACCTTCACCCCCACCCCCCACCCCCCACTCTCTGTGGCAACAGAAGAACTAATCTTAGAAAATACATTCTGGACCCCCCCCCCCACATCGATATGTTGCTAAAAATGATAATCTGGAACAGCCCTGAGATTATATATCATAATATGCCTTAAATATAATGAATGTTAAGAATCCCAGATTAATTTTGCCTTCCTGAACAGGAACAGTGACGATTGTATTGCGATGTTTATCAAATACACTCCCTCAAAGTTTTCAGATGTTCACAGACTTTATTTGGGATTGCCAACATTCCCATGTTGTGGACATGGACCAAATAAAACCTTGTTCGGGAAGTTACAAGTTCACATACCTGGAGTGGTAAGGCTTAGCACTTGCATTAGATGCCCAAGAATACGAGGCCTGGTATGTACATTAAGATTTCCAGGACAGTGGCAACCCTCGCCTTTCCTGACCCAGAGTAAAGTTTGAATCCACAAGTTCTAATTTATGTGTCCTTCACATTGTGAGTTGGGTTGTACAAAAAAAAAAATCAGCAAAATTCGAATTCGGGTCTAATGGCTCTGAATTTTTTTCGGTAAACCTGGATATATGCGAACCTCCATATCGGGAACATTCAGATTCCCCCCAAAAATTCGGGTCTATTAGACCCGAATCCGAATTTTACAGCCCCCTCCATTTCCTCTCTCCCCCCTTACCTTCTCCAGGGCCGCACCTGCAGAGGGCACAGAGCTGCCTCTGAGCCCCATGTGGAGACCAGAGGCCGTGCCGACTTGTGCAGAACTGCGAGCTGGGCTCGGGGTGTGCAGCTCTGCGTCACCAGGAGCCCGGAGGCGGTGGTGAGGAAGGAGGAGGAGAGAGAGGCAGGATGGAGTCTTTATTTATTTATTTATTTTGAAAAAATGGTGGTGGGCCAAAATGGCCCGAGTCTTGCCCAATATCTGCATGATTCGGATATCTGCTTTTCAGCTCCCTTTGAACTGCCACCGTTTTTTTGGGGGGAGGAGGAACCCCCCGACAAGCCTGTCCTGGTATGGGAAACACCCACGTCACAATCTGTTTGAAACCCGAAGGGCCCCGAGTGATCCTGCAAACGGGAAATGAAAGGCGAACATTTTGGCATAACTATCAGCAGAGAAAAAGATCTGAAATCACCTGTATGCAGAAAAGAAATGGAAACCAGCTGAGCACAGAGAAAGTAAGGAAAGAACAATAGATGGCGAGAACAACCCCAGACCAGCCAAGGATTCTGGGGTTAGCTGGGCTGTGACTGTGCTTTACCTCGGCACTGGTCTCTGTGGCTTCCACTGGAGCGTCGTCTTCCGCACCAGCAGCTGGGGGCTCCCCGGGTTGCTCAAAATCCTCCTGCGGAAGAGACACAGACATGCATTGGAGCGAGGCATGCTGAGATGTGTCAAACTTGTCCCGGGGTGGGGTGGGGGAATGGCTGAAGAGCACCGGTGTCGTACTCCGAAGGTCCAGCTCTCCATTTGCTCGACTCCACTCTTTCTCACAGCCTTCGATAAAACCATTATCGAAGTTCAACAAAATATAGTTCAACATTTCGCAGTGCTCTTATAGGGAATGGAAAATATGGTTGGTAAGGAAAGAAAATTCCAAGACCACGGTTACACAGCCCGGATAACCTACAAGAACCAATGGTTGGTAATGTTTCAACCAACGAAACCAAGAATGAAATCCAAGTAATACCTTTGATTAAAGTTTGTATCAGAACTGTCCATCAGGTTGGATGTTACTTTTTTTTAAAAAAATAAGATAGTATGGTAGATGGGTGTGAAAGTTGGGCAATGAAGAAAACTGACAGGAAGGAAGTTGGCAATTGGACTCTATGGTATTGAAGTCCCTCCCCTCCCCAAACTCCGTCCTCCTCAGGCCATTTCCTTCTGTTTGTTTCTCGTCTGCCTCGGGAACGTATTCCTCACCATGACTCCAGCTCTCTGACTCACTCTTCTATTTTAAAACCAAGGCAGGAAATGAGCATCTTGAGAATTTCTGAACCGGAACGGCAGAAGCCGACACAATTACAGGATGGAGGAGTGTCAGCTGGGATCAAAATGTTTCTTTTTCATTTCTGCCCTCCCCCCCCCCCAACACGTTTGGTCTGCCTACAAATATAAACCTTGAACAAGGCAGGGTATTGCTTACATTTGTATGGAACCTTCCATCAATGCTTTAGGTTTTAGTATGCAGCCGGCATTTCAGAAGTAGAAGAAGAGTTGGTTTTTAATATGCCAACTTTCTCTACCACTTAAGGGAGAATCGAACCAGCTTACAATCACCTTCCCTTCCCCACAACAGACACCCTGTGAGGTAGGTGGGGCTGAGAGGGTTCTAAGAGAGCTGTGACTAGCCCCAGGTCACCCAGCTGGCTTCATGTGGAGGAATGGGGAAACCAACCCGGTTCACCAGATCAGAGTCCTCCGCTCATGTGGAGGGGTGGGGGATCAAACCCGGTTCTCCAGATTAGAGTCCACCGCTCCAAACCACCGCTCTTAACCACTACACCATGCTGACTCCCCATTTCACATGGTTACACAATGCCCATGGCTACTCCACCTGCTGTATGCTGCACTGATTTACTCTGCAATCATCTAGCCTGCCCTGGCTTCTGAAGCTGTCACATTAAGAAACTGTAATTAAACCTCAAAATACAAACGTATGTGGCTGAGGGACACATACTCATTGATTCAATTTATCATGTACAAACATGACAATTTATCATGCACAAACCTATATATACTGACTAAAATACATCCAGGTTACAATCCACAATAATTCTACCGGCATAGAATCAAGACTCCTTTTGCAATCCTTGAACTTGTTCTTCCGTGTGTCGTGAATATCTCTTCAACGATGCAACACCAGTAGATCAGTTAATAAATAAAGCTATAAATCATCCCTTCGGTATCTGTAGAAAAATAACTGTAACTCATCTCTTCCGTACTAGTAGAAGGGTTTAGTAGATGTACTAAATACGACGCGTTGCTGGCTCCTAATCCCATTTTGTAAAAATCTTAATCAGAACTTCATATTTGTCTCATTTGTCCAGGTAAATGGAATGAGGAGTTTGTCAGATTGTATATTATTCTGGGTGAATGAGACAAATATGAAGTTCTAATGAAGATATTTACGAAACGGGATTAGGAGCTACTCATTTTTCCTACATTAAGAAACTGACCAGCCCTTCCTTCTTTCAAAGGAATGATTTAAGAAGGCATCTGGCTGTTAAAGATCAGTCGCATATCACATTGATCAATATTTAATAGTCAGATAGATCAGGGGCAATAGAGCCTGGGGGGTGCACTTTTGACACATGAAGGTGCCTCCTACTGAGTCAGACCCTTGGTCTGTCAAGGTCAGTATTGCCAACTCTGACTGGCAGCAACTCTCCAGGGTCTCAGGTGGAGGTTTTTTCAACATCACCTGTCACTTGATCCTGTTGGACAGGAGATGTCAGGGATTGAACCTGGGACTTTCTGCATGCCAAGCAGATACTCTGCCACTGAGCCACAGCCTTGACTCTACCTGTTAATTAAAGATATACTAGGATAGCCCAAGATAGCCTGATCTCATCAGATCTTGGCAGCTGACCAGGGTTGGCCCTGGTCAATATTTGGATGGGAAGACAACCAAGCTCCATCACACTCCCTCCCTCTGGCTTTGCCACGGCTCGGGTTGCAGCGGGTCTCCCAGCCTGCCTTTCCCTAGGGTTGCCAATCCCCACTTGGGGAATACCTGTAGATTTGGGAGTGGAGCCTGGGGAGGGGAGGGTTTGGAGATGAGAGGGTCTTCAGCAGGGTCTAATGCCATAGAGTCCACCCTGCAAAGCAGCCATGTTCTCCAAGGGAACGGATCTCTCTAGGCTGGAGATCATTTGTAATGCTGGGATCTCCAGTCCCCACCTGGAGGTTGGCAGCCCTACCTGCCATGCCCCTGCAAAAGGAGGAGGAGCAGGTGGCCCAGCTCTGCCATAGTCCCCTCCCTCCCTCCAGCATCGCTGCGTCTTTGAGGCTCAAAGCAGATGGTGAGTGCATAGGGTTGCCAACCTCCAGGTACTAGCTGGGGATCTCCTGCTAATACAACTGATCTCCAGCCAATAGAGATCAGTTCCCCTGGACAAAATGGCCGCTTTGGCAATTGGACCTTTTTATATTACACAACAGCCAATCAGGTGACTTCCTGAGCCACTGAGCTGGAGATGAGGCCTCCTCTTCCTCCCCATTGTAACTCCTAGCAACAGATATTAATGGCAAAGAGTGCTTAGTCAAGGTGGATCCGCATGTGTCTGGTGTGGCGTGTGTATGTGGGGTCTATTATTGGCTGGCCAAGGGAGCCAAAAGCCCTTTGGCCAGCCCCGGTGAGATTAAGGTCTTCCTAAACCAGAAAGTGTTCAAAATTGGAGGGTGCCTGAGGGGAGAGGGAAGAAGTAGTAGATAGGGTTGCCAACCTCCAGGTACTAGCTGGAGATCTCCTGCTATTACAACTGATCTCCAGCCGGTAGAGATCAGTTCACCAGGAGAAAATGGCCGCTCTGGCAATTGGACTCTATGGCATTGAAGTCCCTTTCCAAACCCTGCCCTTCTCAGGCTCCACCCCCAAAACCTCCCGCCAGTGGCGAAGAGGGACCTGGCAACCCTAGCAGTAGATAAAGTTGCCAACTTCCTCCAGGTGGGGCCTGGGAAATCCTTGGTGATTTGGGGGTTGGTTTGGGGAGAGGAGGGACCTCAGCAGGGTACAATGCCATAAACTCCACCCCTCAAAGGAGCCATTTTTTTCCAAGGAAACTGATCACTGTAGTCTGGAGATCAGTTGTAATTCCTGGAGATCTCCAGGCCCCACTTGGAGGTTGGAAATCCTGTCTGAACGCCTTGGTGATTTGGATAAACCTAGATTCTAAACTTGGATTAAATTGAGGTTTAGAATCCCAGGCCTTTTCTGCATTCTCATTTTCCTTGCTTGTAAGGTCCTGTTTGTTTTTTGTGCGGGGGGGGGGGGGGATTCAGTTCCACATGTGTTTTGCTCCCTCTATTGGTCAATTTTAAATCATACATGCCTAGCATATCTCCCTGCAGATTTAAACTGCAGGGTTTTATGCCAGACATAAACCTGTGTGATATCAAATCGACCAATAGAGGGAGCAAAACATGTGTGGAAAAAACAGAAATTTACTGGGGACAAGCTCTAGAGATTTAAAGCTGACCCTAGTAAACATGACCCTAATGCAATATAAGCCTTTTTTAGTTGAATTTGTTCAACCGAACAATAAAAGGTCAGTGAGTATCTACTTATTTGCCACTTTGTAGACCATGGGCCTGTCTTTCTAAGGTCACCCACTTATCATTTTCACTGATGGTGCCTTAAAAACAGTGGGACTACACAGGGCCAAGATTGGGTTTTCAAGTAAAATGAGGAATGAAGTGCTCTTGCTAGGCCATGACCTCGTATTTCACCAGGGCCCTCCACAAAATGCAAAGGGCTTAGAGGAACCACGATTTTCCAATTTGGGCCAGGAAGCTGGGAATGTTGCAGGTAGGTCAAACATAGCTTCCTTGCTACCTGGTGTGAACTGAAAGATAGTACCATCCCAGGATGCGATGTGCATTGGGTTGAAATTGATGGAGGAGGGTGCTGTCTTCCTACATGCACTTCCTGCATGCATTCTGAGAGTCCCTCCATCCATCTCTCTCACTTGTATCCCAAGAGCTGGAAAAGCAGCACGTGGGCTGGCCAAAGAATCACACCCAATGCTTAACAGAGCCAAGCCAAGGAATAAGCTATTTTACCAGGTCTTCTGAAAAGGTGGTTTATTCACCTCCATGCTATCCAGGGAGATACACATGGGCACATGGTCTGTATGGTCTACTCAGACTGGCAGCAACTCTCCTGGGTCTTTGGCAGAAGTCTTTCACATCACCGACTACCTGATCCTTTTAAACTGGAGGTGCTGGGGACTGAACCTGGGACCTTCTGCATGCCAAGCAGATGCTCTACCACTAGAGTTGCCAACCTCCAGGTACTAGCTGAAGACCTCTTGCTATTACAACTGATCTCCAGCCGCTAGAGATCAGTTCCCCTGGAGAAAATGGCCACTTGGGCTCTATGGCATTGAAGTCCCTCCCCTCCACAAACCATGCCCTCCTCAGGCTCCGCCCCAAAAGCCTCCGGCTGGTGGTGAAGAGGGACCTGGCAACCCTATCTACCACTGAGGGAGGGAAGATGGCATGGTATAGCCCAATCTCATCAGACCTCAGAAGCTAAGCAGAGTTTGTACTTGGAAGGGCGTTCACCAAGGAAGACTCTGCAGAGGAAGGCAGTGGAAGACTGCCGCTGCTTCTCACTTGCCTTGAAAGCCCCTTGTGGTGGGGTGGGTCTCCATACGTCAGCTGCGACTTGACGGCACTTTACACACCCACACCCAGGCACACTATGCAGCTGTATTCTTTTCAAGTAAACGTTTTACAGTGTGATGTGTTTCATGGTATCCAGTCTGCCATACTTAAAAAGAAGAAGAGGAAGAAGTACCCAGAGATTATAGATATAGTGCCTCCTTTCTCCTTGCCGTACATAAAACAAGAGCCAATTTTCCTTTAGGGTGGTGATAAAACAACCTACGCTATTAGCAATGGTTATTTCACTATGCTGCATGCTGTGTGCCCTGTGGCATTTTTGCTTTCCCACTTGCGATGCCCTGATCTTTCACGTAGGCTTTAATAAATCTGAGCCGAAGAGAAGCGAAACAGCAAAACAAGGTAAAGCTGTTAGCTGGGCGGGGTGGGTGGGGGAGGGGGGGAAATGTGTCCGGCAGGCTGCATGGCTAATTTATAAATTTAGCGGGCATTAGCTCGAGATCATGTGGCCAGAGTCTGCAATGCAGCAAGCTTTGTGCTGTATCACTCTGATGCAAACATCGATGCTTGTTCTGAGAGCTAACTGCTTACACCAAGGTCAGCTTGTTTGGCATCTGAGCATGAGCAGAAAGGAAAGCGGTAACTGATAGAGCCTCCCTGTCTCTGTCCTTCAGGATGCTGAGGGGTGGGGAGGCCGCTATGATAATTGAGCATGCGTAGCCTAGGACAGGATTGGCTCTCTCATACCAGATACTCTGGGCAACTGATTTTTCCCTTTTCCCGAAAGGGTCTACAGTCTACCTCGAGGCCACATCTAACAATGCAAGGGATATGCAGCTGCTGCCAAGACCATGAATCACTTTCCTGCATCTCCCAGTAACATCGAGAAAAACCAAATGCCTGCCCTTGAGCTCGGAGTTGCCTTTGCCCCTTCAAGCAGCTGGCCAATGAAGTGGAGTGGGTAGAAACAATGTCACGCTGCTATGATGTGAAATCTTGATCCGGATCAGGATTTCAGACTGTCCAGGGTTAGAAGCACATTCATCCACTACAGGACTAGAAGGACTAAGGGGAAATTTTTAGAAGGAAGTTAGTTCAGTTCTCATTTTAACTCTTTGCAGAGCCAGATGTGCTATTAAACAGGTGGTGGTGGAAAGTGATATCCGGCTTATGGCGACCCCGGAAGGTTTTCAAGGCAAGAGACGTTCAGAGGTGGTTTGCCATTGCCTGTCTCCGCGTCATGACCCTGGTATTGCTTGGAGGTCTCCCAAGTACTAACCAGGGCCAACCCTGCATCTGTTGGAGAAGAAGAAAAAGAAAAAGAGTTGCTTTTTATATGCCAATTTTCTCTTCTTTTTTTAAGGAGAATCAAACTGGCTTACAATCTCCTTCCCTTCCTTTCCCCACAACAGACATTTGTGAGGTAGGTGGGGGTGAGAGAGTTTGGAGAGAACTGTGACTGGCCCAAGGTCACCCAGGAGGCTTCATGTGTAGAAGTGGGAAAACAAACCTGATTCACCAGATTAGAGTCCTCCGCTCATGTGTAGGAGTGGGGAATTAAACCCGGTTCTCCAGATTAGAGTCCACTGCTCCAAACCACCGCTCTTAACCACTACACCATGCTGGCTTTAAGAGTCCCTGGTCTCCTCAATACAGTACTGGAAACAAAAGTTGGATCATCTTCTTTCATCACAAGAATTTACAGTGCAATCCTGAGTACAGTGGGCTTAGAAGGGTATAACTGTGCTTAGAACTGCACTGTACATTTTCCATTATTTCAAGCCACTATTCCTGCCTTGTTTTACTAGACATCGCTAGCGAAAGAGGGGAAAAATGAAACACAGAGGTTCTTGAAGCTGGTCATGCATCCCTAACAACTTCTACAGTACGTTAGTCGCAATATATTATTTATTCAAACTATCTGCATCCTATTTTTCTGGTTCACTTCAGTGGCTAGATTCACCTGGGAAGGGGGGAAAGTCACTTTGGCAACGCAAAGAAAATGAGCACATTTACTCATGCTAAAGATGGCTCTATCATACTAACATCATATCTCTGCAAAACGATTGAGCTTGCCTGGTAGAGTCGTCATTGTTCATGGTGTGCACATATTTCCCCTCTTCTACAGAGGTCTCCAGTCAGGCATTTTGGAAGCACTAACACATACAAAAGCTATGTGGGCCAGAACCTGTCGCATGGGCAGGGTTCAGACAGATAAAATCATGCCTCTCATTCCACCCATCAAATGCCAATGGCAGGATCATGCAGCCTCACATTGCCTTGGGACCGTGCAGGGATGAAAGCGGGGGTCTCACTCTTCAAATACCACTAGGGTTGCCCCACAAACCTAGAGAAAAATGTCCTGTCTTTTTCATAGAGGATTAATGTGTAAAAATAGCCAGCGGAAGCTTTTCATGGCCTGGAGGTAAATACCATCACCTGGTATATAACATCCATTAAGCCTCTATTAAAGGGGCAGGACATTTTTTCTTCTCCAGGCAGTTGGCAAATCTAACAACCGCTTGGTTTTGCTATTTGAATGGCTCCTTCCTATTCTGCTTTTTTGTGTGTGCCATCAAGTTGTAGTTGAATTATGGCAACCCCGTAGGGTTTTCAAGGCTAGAGATGTTTAGAGGTGGTTGGCCATTACTTGCCTGCATGTCAAAACCCTGGTATTCCTTGGAGGTCGCCTATCTAAATACTAACCAGGGCCAACCCTGCTTAGTTTCTGAGGTCTGATGAGATCAGGCAGGGCCAGATCTAGGGGGCAAGGGTGGCAGCTGCCTCAGGCAGCAGGCAGACGGGCGGGGGGCAGCAGTTAGGTCAGAGGCTGTGGTTGCCTGCCCAACTGCTGCTGCTGCTTGCTGGTGTCTGGGGCCGCTTAGTGGTGGGGAGCAGGCTGGGGCTGGGCTGGCACTCCCTCAGGGCTGGATCTGGAGGGGAAGGGGGGCACATGCCCTCAGCAGCACTCAGATGGGGGCAGCAGATGCTTCCCTGTAAACCACAACTCCCACAAACCTCAGTGATTTTTACCAGAAGTGCCCTCCAGTCCCATGATGCGGGAAGTTGTAGAAAGCTATTTGGGATTGCTTCCCTGCAGGTTCACTGAGTTATGGGATTCAGGCAATGAAATATAACCAGGGTTGCCAGATCAGGGTTGGGAAATACCTGGAGATTGTGGGGGTGGAGCTTGAGGAGGGCAGGATTTGGGGAATGGAGCGACTTCAGTGGGGTATAATACCATAGAGTCGCCCTTCCAAAGCGGCCATTTTCTTCAGGTGAACTGATCTCTGTCGCCTGGAGAGCAGATGTAATAGAGGGAGATCTCCAGCCACCATCTGGAGGTTGGCAACCCTAAATATAACTCAGGCCTCTTCTGAGGCAACAGCTAGGTGAGGTATATACTACCTATAAGGAACAAAATACCAGAAATCAATTTTGAGAATTACATGACATTACCAAATGACAACAGAGCAGAACGCCATTGTTTCCCTCATGAGCGTTACTTGCAAAGAAGACTGCAGCCAAGAAAGGAACCCCAGGCTCTTGGGTACTCATGACAGAAGTACACATGGTATAACACAGGTTATAAACTACATGTTATGGGGCAAACCAGTGTTTACTTGATAACACTAGTGAGGAGCAACAGGCATTTGTAGGTATGAATGGATGTGTACGAGAGGACTATTATAAGAACATAAGGACATAAGAAAAGCAGTGCTGGATCAGACCCAGGCCCATCAAGTCCAGAAGTCTGTTCACACAGTAGCCAACCAGGTGCCTCCAGGAAGCCCACAAGCAAGACGGCTGCAGCAGCAGCACCCTGCCTGTGTTCCACAGCACCTAGTATAATAGGCATGCTCCTCTGTTACTACAGAGAATAGGTATGCATCATGACTAGTATTCATTTTGACTAGTAGCTATGGATAGCCCTATTGTCCATGAACATGCCCACTCCCCTCTTAAAGCCTTCCAAGTTGGTGGACATCACCACATTCTGGGGCAGGGAGTTCCACAATTTAAACATTTTAAACGTTACAACATTTTTTTCTCAGCCATTCCTCCCAAACACCCTGGGCTTAAAGACTGGAGCTAAACCTTGCCTGAGAGCAAAGAGAAAACAGTTCCGGGGGGGGGGGGGGGAGAGAGCTGCAAGAAGGATGTCAAGTATTATGTATTTGATATATTTATATTCCACTCTCTCCACAGTTGTTTCCAGATAAAACTACTTAATACAACGGTATCCCCCTTCTGCCCACAGAGTCTCCCCAGCAAGTGTTCCCAGCTTCTGTGTTCGTGTTATCCAGCAAACACACTTTTGGGAACAAGGGTTTGCTGAGGTAGTGTGTGATTTGGTCCTTTAAGCGTATGGCAATGCCGGAAGAATGCACTCACCCTTTTAACAACCCCAGTGCTGGCTACAACCGTCTCTGCTCCTTCTACTGTCTGTTTGGCCACCGTGTTGACACTGGATACCACAGAATCGCCCACCAGATTGGCCTGTTCTTTGGTCTTTTCAGCAACTAGGAGTTGAACAGAAACAACAGAGTCAAGGGGACACCTTCTCTCCTTCTTCCTTTCTCTCTTCCTTCCTTTCTCAGATCCGAGGCTGCCATCATGAACAACCAACAATGTTTAGGCGATGGCTAATACAACCGCCTCATTTTTAAGTATTCCTTCGGGTGCTTCCGCACAGGGTTGATTCCTCGTCATAAACTCAAAATGCCCCATTGGGTCATTCACTCTTTTTCATTGGTATTCCCTCATATCTACCATTTCCCACCCTCTGTACCACATGAGGGATTTTTGCTGGCTTGCTATTATAGCAACATGCTGACTACTTATAAAAACAACCTACGAAAAGGGGTTATGGAGGGGAAATGGCTTGCATGTGGGTGTGGAGGTCTGGATATCGGTACCTTCCTGTCCATGAGTGGGCAAGCCTGCTTTGACTCCAATCTTTTTTTGAAACCTTAGGACAAACCTCTGGAAACCACAGACTGCGATAGAAGGAGCACGGGTCTCGAAAAGACCCCACTCCGGTGGGAATGCCATGGAGGAAAAAAATCTTCCATCAGGAAGGAGCCATAATATGAAACTAGTGTAAAGTGAAATCAATAAATAGCTACTTCCCATTTGTGCTGGTTTCCCTTGCTAAATTGTTGGGGGGAAATAATCACCAAAAATGACCCTTGAACTAGCCCTAACTGAGCTGGCAAAGTGCCACTTATAGTATAGCTTAGCACATGTACAATTATGCACTATGGATCAATCTGAGATGTTATCTCACTAGTTTTAAAAGACTGATAGGGGTAAAAATATGAGAACCCTGCGTACAGCTTGTGTTGGGAAGCAAATGAAGCCACACGTACAAGTCTTCATAGGTGTCTGTAGATTTAGGAGATTGTTTCAGGTGGGTACCCATGTTACTCTGCAGTAATAGAACAAACTTAAGACAAAGTGAGCTTTGACTCACAAAAGCTTATACCCTGGGAATTTTTCAAGAGCAACCGGACTTGAATTTTATGGATTTAGGAGGAATCTCCTGAGCAAGAAAAACCTGGCTGTAAGTTGGAACTTGGCTAACATCGGAGTTAATTGTGCTCTTACCTGAAGTAACACTCTGTACGACCCCCTCTTTGGTTTTGTCAGCTGTGGAAGAAAAAGCACTTTGTTAACATTGTTTTCATAGCTTTTTTATGGACATGAGCTTGAGCGTGAAGGTGAAGGAGACAGGCAAAAGGGAGAAGAGAAGTTAACTAAACAAACGAAGTTTCCTGATTCCCAGACGTTGTCACATTTCAGACAAGTGGTTTGTGTTTGAGGGCTCCTTAAAATGCACAAAAAATCAAAATTGCCTTGTAAGTTAGACATATGAGCCTAAAGAAAGGGAAAAATGTGTATATGTCCAAGAATAAATACAGTCAGGAAAACAATATTTATCCATTTCTTATACACATAGCCAAGCCCGATTAGTGAGAAAAAGAATCACACCTTTGTGTACACATGAACACATGAAGCTGCCTTATACTGAATCAGACCTTTGGTCCATCAAAGTAAGTATTGTCTACTCAGACCGGCAGCGGCTCTTCGGGGTCTCAGGAAGAGGTCTTTCACATCACCAACTTGCCCAGTCCCTTTAAATGGAAATGCCGGGGATTGAACCTGGGACCTTCTGCATGCCAAGCAGACACTCTACCACTGAAAAAAGAAAAAGGATTGCTCTTAAAATATATGCTTGTGTATTACTTACACACACATGCCCCCAGTGTGTGCTATCACAACTGATCTCCAGGTGACAGAGATCAGTTCACCTGGAGAAAATGCCCGCTTTGGCAATTGGACTCTACGACATTGAAGTCCCTTCCCTCCCTCCTCAGGCTCCGCCCCAAAAACGTCCCATGGACAGTGAAGAGGGACCTGGCAACCCTACCTGGAGATCAATTGTAATCCCAGGATATCTCCAGCCATCTGCTGGAGTTTGGTAATCCTACTTATTACACCTATAGTTGGGTGAGTTCACTGGGTATCTATTTGCTTCTAGGCACAATTGAAGGCACCGGTTGTTACCTTTAAAACCATGGCCGGGGTCCCACATCTAATGGACCACCTTTCCCTATATGAGACTGTGCACCAACTAAGGTCATCAGGCAACTCAGTTTCGATGGCCTCCTTTCTTTAGGAGTTCCGCTTATCCACTGCACACGCACACCTGTTTTAAGTGACCATGCCTGCACTATGCAACATCCTGCTAGATAGGGTTTGGAAAGCTTCTACTCTGTCTCCTCCACAAAAACTGCAAAACTAAATTATTTTAATGCACATTTGGAGGAAGTCACTAATGAAAGTCTCTGATTGGCAGCCAGTGGAGATATTGGTTGCAGGAGTTGCAGATTTATCTTGATGTATCTTATGTGTTTTAACTATGTTTTTAAACAGTGTATGTTTATATCTAGAAAGCCACCTTGGGTATTGTGGAAAGGCCGGATAGAAAGGTTGTAAATAAATAAACAAACAAATAAATAACATCACACATCTATCCATAATCCATAATCCATAATCACAGACTTATCCATGTTTTTACAGGACCTGTCTTTCCTCCTTTAAAATTCTAATAACAGATTAGGAAGACTGATTTCGAATGGTGATGAAACCAAGAGGGAAGGGTTAAACCCTGCTCATCCATCCTGGCATAGACCCAAGGCAAACTGAGGCTGCCTGAGCTTGCAGCTATAGATGGAAAGAGCTCAGCGGTCTTCTGGTTGAGCTCTGAGGCACACAAAACGCCCAAGACCCCTCAAAAAAATGGCCTTTCCCCTTTCTTTTATAGTCTGAAAGGAAAACAAACAAACATCATTGTCCTGTTGTTTTGTTTTCTGGTCAGTTGGCAACCCCATTGACAACAGAGATGTGCCCATGATCTCATCTGCAGGGAGCGTGGTCTACAAGCAGGGCTGGCTGGGCCAGAGAGACATAAATGCGTCACTGGCAACGCCCTGAGCTTATTACCGGCTTTGTAAAGGAAAACACTGACAAGCCAAACCCTTGGCTGCCTGAAAACGGTATTGTAGTCCTAAATAAAATGTCAGAGGATTGAATTCCATTTGAAGGCTGTAACGGTCACCTGAAGGACAGCACATACTCACTACACCACCATCCTTCGTCAGAGTTTAAACTCCTGTTTAGGCCATTTATTCATGGAAGGTTTTGCATTGGATTTGCCACTCTATAGATGCACATTTTCCTCATCTGAATTCTCAAAACTCTGCAGGGGGGCTTATTGTTGAGTTTTGAGAATATGGATGGGGGGAAAGTGCATCTAAAGAGTGGCAAATCCAATGCAAAACCTTCCATGAATAAATGGCCTAGAGTCACAGGCAGATGAACCTGTGTAGCTTCCCAAAACGGCCAAGCCCAGAGATTCTTCTCCCCTATGGTTGTAACAACACACTGATCACTCACAGAGTTGCGGACAGTGCAGAAACGCATTGGGTGAATGCCACAAGGGTGATGGTGTCCTCCTGGTATGGGAACACAGCTGTTTGGTGTGTCGTAAATCTCATATGTTCAAATATGGCTTCACTCAACCTGGAGCACTTTGCCCGGTTTTGGGCACCACACCCGAAGGGAGATGTAGACAAGCAGAACAGGTTCAGGGGTCAGAAAAAACAAGTCCAGTGAGGAAAGGGAGAAGAAGAAACTAGGCACGTTCAGCCTGGACAAGAAAGGAAGATTGAGGGCCCAAGAACACGTTGCATTTTAACCCACCGCCTCCCTGGGACCGCACATGTTAGGGTTGCCAACCTCCAGGTGGGCCCAGAAGATCTCCCATCGGGTTGTCAACTCCGGGTTGGGAAATACCTGGAGATTTTTGGGGTGGAGCCTGAGGAGGGTGGGGTTTGAGGAGGGACATCAATGCCACAGAGTCCAATGGCCAAATTAGGGTTGCCAATCTCCAGGTACTAGCTGGAGATCTCCTGCTATTACAACTGATCTTGAGCCGATAGAGGTCAGTTCCCCTGGAGAAAATGGCCGCTTTGGCAATTGCACTCTATGGCATTGAAGTCCCTCCCCTCCCCAAGCCCCGCCCTCCTCTGGCTCTACCCCAAAAACCTCCCACCAGTGGCAAAGAGGGACCTGGCAACCCTAGTTGTAATAGCAGGAGATCTCCAGCTAGTAACTGGTGGTTGGCAACTCTAATCTCCCAGAATTACAACTCATCTCCAGACTAGTGAGATCAGTCCCCCTGGAACAAATGGCAGCTCCAGAGGGGGGTTTACATGGCTTCACACCCCTACTGACCTCCCTCTACTCCTCGATTCTGGCCTACCCTGGCGCTTCCCCCAAATCTCCTGGAATTTCCCAAACCAGAACTGGCAACCCCAGTCCATGTGCATCTGCAGGCTCCCCACTGGTCATCCTGTTTCCAAACAACTCAGGCCAGTTTGGATTCGTACCTTGGCCCATGAGGTGAAGGGGCATCAGCCTCCCCTCCCATGCTGTTCTCCTAAGCGGAACCATCCCCAGGTGCTATTTGCACCATTGGGGGCTCCACATGTACAGGGCAGATAGTACCCCCAAGGTCATGTTGGGTTGGGAAAATGTCATGAGGGGAAGGCAAAAGCACTGTGGCCTGGATCCAGATCAGGTCCTGCATGCCTCAGAACTGAGATCCCAGCAGGGAACTTTTAAAGTGCATGTCTGGCTGACAGTTCCTGGAGCAGTTCTGGCCCAAGGACTCCACATCATGTGGTGAGGCCCCCAGGGGAGATGTTATTGTGCTCTTCAGATAGGGTGTCACGTGGAAGAGGGCAAAGACTTCTACTCTTCAGCTCCAAAGGGCTTACGTTACAGGAGTTTTGGATGAATATTAGGAGACACTTCCCAATGGTAAGAGCAGGACAGCAACCGAAGCCCACCCGATGAGCAGTTAAAAAAAAGGGGCCCACCCGTTACCTCAGGGCTGGTGAGCTCTTCCTTGCTGGAGGTCTCCAAGCAGAGTCTGGGCAGCCATCGGTTGGGAATGATCGAGCTCTGGATCAGGGCTGGATCTAGGGGAGGGCCGGGGGGGGGGGAGAAGGCACCTGCCCCAGGCAACATGCAGAGGGGGGCAGCAACAGCAGATTATATAAAGAAAAAACATGTATATAATATATGGGGACATAAATTTACTCCGCTCTGGTTAGACCTCAACTGGAGTACTGTGTTCAGTTTTGGGCACCACAATTTTAAAAAGATGTAGACAAGCTGGAACATGTCCAGAGGAGGGCAACAAAGATGGTGAGGGGTCTGGAGACCAAGTCCTATGAGGAAAGGTTGAAGGAGCTGGGTATGTTTAGCCTGAAGAGGAGAAGACTGAGAGGGGATATGATAACCATGTTCAAATACTTGAGGGGCTGCCATATTGAGGATGGTGCCGAGTTGTTTTCTGTTGCCCAAGAAGGTTGGACCAGAACCAACGGGTTGAAATTAAATCAAAAGAGTTTCCGTCTAGACATTAGGAAGAATTTTCTAACAGAGCGGTTCCTCACTGGAACAGGCTTCCTCGGGAGGTGGTAAGCTCTCCTTCCCTGGAGGTTTTTAAGAAGAGGTTAGCAATGCTGATTCTATGACCTTAGGCAGATGACGAGAGGGAGGGCATCTTGGCCATCTTCTGGTCACTAGGTGAGGGGGGGAGGTAGTTGTGAATTTCCTGCATTGTGCAGGGGGTTGGACTTGATGACCCTGGTGGTCCCTTCCAACTCTATGATTCTATAAAATTAGTATTTTTGCGCTCCTTAAAACAACAACAACAAAAAAAAAACATAGATCCAGTCCTGCTTTGGATTTCCTGCACAGAGCAGGGGAAGGTCTAGATCAGGGGTCGGCAAACTCATTAGTCAAAAGAGCCAAATATCAACAGTACAACGATTGAGATTTCTTTTGAGAGCCAAATTTCTTAAACTTAAACTATATAGGTAGGTACACTGTTTATTAACTTAATAAACTTTAATTAAAGTTTTAAAGTCTTAATTAAACTTTAGGTACACTGAATAAAACTTGATATCATACTTAATAGTGATCTTATTTATTGATAAAAATTAAATTGTAAGTCCCCGCCATTTCCCCCTCCCCGTCCGGAGTCCTCGTCTGGAGGCCTGGTCTACCACCATAAAAGCCTATTGGTAGACCTGGCCTCCGGCTGAGTCCCATTGGGAGGCCAGGTCTACCCATTGGCTTTCTTGGCAGTAGACCTGGCCTCTGGAGGCCCATAGAAGCCAATTGGTAGACCTGGCCTCTGAAGGGGGACTTTTTCCCCTCCTCGGAGTCCAGGTCTACCGCCAAGAAAGCCAGTGGGTTGACATGGCCTCCCAATGGGGCTCAGCCGGAGGCCAGGTCTACCAAAGGAAGCCCGCCCAGCCCAACAGCTGATAGGTGGGGGCGGGGGCAGGAACCGTCAAGCCGCCGCCCAGCAATCGCGCAGCTAGAGGGGAGGGGAGGCTTTAGCCTCCCAACCATTGAGGGCAAGGGAAAGGGGGACCCGGCCATTCTCCAAGGTGGGGGGGGGAGAGACAGAGCGCCCTCTCGCCTGCTCTCTCCTCAGGCGCGCTGGCTCCGCAGCCCAGCTGCCGGCGCGAGCAGGTGCAAGAGCAGGGGCTCCAAACCAAGTTCGGAGAGCCACACTCAACAGGCCAAAGAGCCGCATGCGGCTCTGGAGCCGCAGTTTTGAGACCCCTGGTCTAGATGGCCCATAAGGGCCCTCCAAGTCTAGGGTTGGATCCACACATTGTTGGATACTATGCCGTCAGTACTATCACTGGATTTTCCTGTTTGGATAAGATGAGGGGTGAATTAGGAGGCAAAAATGGCCTTTCTCCTCTGTGGGGCAAACAGAAATTCAGCCCATGAAGCTCTTCCTGTTAGCCTAATGCAGTCATGGACAGGGTTGCCAGCTCCGGGTTGGGAAATACCTGGAGATTTTGGGGGTGGAGCCTCAGGAGGGCGGGGTTTGGGGAGGGGAGAGACTTCAATGCCATCGAGTCCAATTGCCAAAGTGGCCATTTTCTCCAA
Organism: Euleptes europaea; assembly: GCF_029931775.1. Lineage (NCBI taxonomy): Eukaryota > Metazoa > Chordata > Lepidosauria > Squamata > Sphaerodactylidae > Euleptes > Euleptes europaea. The sequence continues at coordinate 102,064,063 of NC_079316.1, read as the reverse complement.
GGGAACTCATCTCTGTTGCCTGGAGATTAGTTGTAATAGCGGGAGATCTCCAGCCACCACCTGGGGGCTGGCAACCCTAGTCATGGAGAAAAGTGTCATTTGGTGAATTTCTGCCAGGGATTTATTTATTTCTCCTAATATGCTGCTTTTCTCCCCAACAAGGATCCAAAGGTGTATGAAATGTAAAAAAAACCCCAATGTAAACAAACAGGAGGAGGAGGCAAAAGAGGAAGAAGAAGAAGAAGAAGAAGAAGAAGAAGAAGAAGAAGAAGAAGAAGAAGAAGAAAGCTTTTGAATGCAGAGTCTCGGCTACAAGGTCTTACAGCTGCTGCCTGGTTCCTTCCCCTCCTTGTGATGGAGCGCTGAGTATATGGCAGTGTGGTGTAGTGGTTAGAATGTCAGACTGGGATCTGGGAGGCTGAGGTGTGAATCCTCCACTCTGCCATGGAAGTTCGCTGGGTGACCCTGGGCTACTTTCTCTCAGCCTAGCCTACCTCACAGAGTCGTTGTAGTGAGGATAAAACGCAGGATGGGACGATGGCATTCTAAGCTGCTTTGGGTCTCCACCTCGGAGAAAAGCAGGGTAAAAAACTAGCTCAAGACATCTAAATATTAAAGGCACAGATCTCCTGTCAAAAGAAAGTTGGCAACCCTGCAGCGAGATATAGACATAGTGATATAGATATCTCTCTCTATAGATATAGATATCTGTATAATATATGGGAGGAGGGCTAAAAAGAGAGAGGTGGTAACTTTATATATCTCACCCCTTTCTAATTTAACTGAAAAGGACTAGTTATTAATAAATCCCTACATCTCCTCTTGAAATGGAAAATTCTGAATTGAGAAACTTTGCATAAGTAGACAGCTGCAGAAACAATACACAGGAGAAGAAGAAGAGGGCTCTATTGTTGCTTATACCAACCTTGTCTGGCTTTCCCCCCCTGCCTTCACTAAGGGCCACACCCAATGACTCAGACTTCATAACTGTCTAGCGCAGGGCATGAAACCAGATCTGCCCGTGCCTGGTCTGGCCAGCAAGAGACAGCTGTTGTGCTGGGAAAGACAAATAAACAAGGGATCATCACAGGCTAATCTTTGCCAGCAGCTTGGGTATATAAGGTTAGGAGATCAGCGCCAGCCCATTAAAAAAACACACACACACTTTCCCTTATTTTATAAACCCTTTCTCATTGGAAACAAAATAATAAAAATCATATGATATAATAACAATATAATAAATTTAATATAATATAATAATATGATAAAAATATTTGTTTGTTGTTCCTGTTTACTGTGTAAAGGCTTGTTTCTTCTGCATTACCCATTTATTATGGATCGTATGTAATTCATTTGCTCCGAAATTTCAGATGACATTATTACCATCCCATTGCATTTCACTGTTTTCCATGCTGTCCCTCCTCTTTTTTCCAGACGTGATTTGTTGATACTGTTTTAAACCTAAAATGCAGTTGCAGTGCCAAAATGGAGGTTGAAGCACTGCTAAGGCTTTTCAAGAATACGCCCTCTTATAATGTTGCTCTTTCTTTATTGAATCGAGTTATAGAATAATTAATTACTTCCTTTTCTGTCCCCCCCCCGGGAGGGGAGCATTGTAATGAGCAATTGCTTCAGCTACAATGTGAAAAGCACTAACAAACTCCTCTCCCAGAACAAAAACAGCTAGTGGTTTTTTAATTAAAGAAGAATTAATGATTGAATCAGGAATGCTGTGGCCATCACAAATGAACTAACTAAGGAAGTAGCTAATTAAACTGTTAAACAAGTTGCAGGGAGAAATGCAAGCTTTGCTGAACAGAAGATTTCTATTTGGCATTATGCTTTGGAGAGCATCTCCAAAGTACAACTCAGATGATTCTGGAACCTTCTCTGGACTGCCACTGATGATGTACTGCATGTGACAGGTCTTCAAAGTTCGGTGTGACCTACAAAACCTTGCTCCACCAAGACATGGCTGTAGCCACCACACAAATAAATTTTCCACTACCATAGCCAGCCAAAATTGGTGGCTATGATCACAGCCATATTATTGGATGTTGTGTTCTTGTTGCAGTATAGTCATTATTCTCCTCCTCGATGGTCTTGTCCATCCAGTTGTGAATTGGGTTCCCAGGCAAATCCAGTTGTGAATTGGGTTCCCAGCTCAAGGTTGGGAAATTCCTGGAGATTCCAGGGTGGACCTTGGGGAGGGCAGAGTTTGGGGAGTGTGGGGGGGGGGACCTCAGCAGATTATAATGCCATCAAGTCTACCCTCCAAAGCAGCCATTGCCTCCAGGGGAACTGATCTCTGCCATCTGGAGATCAGTTGTAGTTCTGGGATATCTACCTGGAGGACGACAGCCCTAGAACTGGTGAATGACTAGGTTTGCCTGCTCCGGGTTGGGAAACACCTGGATATTTTGGGGGTGGAGCCTAAGCAAGGTGGGATTTGAAGAAGGGAAGGACTTCAATGCCCTAGAATCCAACTGGCAAAGCAGCCATTTTCTCCAGAGGAATTGATTTCTATCAGCTGGAGATCAGTTGTAATAGTGGGAGATCTCCAGCCACCACCTGGAGGCTGGCAACCCTATGAATGACTGCCATATCATAATGACACTGCATCATCCAGCAATGTGTCAGCCTATGTGAATTGTTCCTGGTGAAAGCGGCAAGGGTTACCAGCACCATCCTTGCCTCTGTTTAACCACCTACCATAAGGGGTCCAGCCCAGCGTTGAACGACTCAGCAAAAAGGACCAGGCCTTGTCAAGAGCATCGGCACCAAATCCGAGCTGCAATGCAGTTTGCTTGGCTTTAACCGTGTGAAGCCAAAGACGTCTCGCTTCGAGCGAGCTTAATGGCAGGTCACATTAGACAGAGAGGAAGACATCTATCTGCTGCAGTGGCCGTCGCAAAACTAGCCGCATGCTCTCTCTGCATTGACTCAGCAGGATTGTTGCTCGCACCTGGTCAACTGGAACCTTGAAGGATCCTCAAGAGATCCCATCAATGCAGTAAAAAGCTGGCTGTGAATTAACTGCATCGTTCAGTGCCAAGTCTGAAAATACCTCTCGGCGAGCTGCATCTCTCTCCCTTCTGCTAACAGCTCAAGGCAGGGGAAAACGCTTGCAGCCGATTGATTTTAAATGAGGGTCATTTTGCAATCTGACCTGAACTAATGGAAACGTTTCAGATCAGGTTACAACCCTCCCCCCCCTTCACTTTTCTTCAATTGAAGTCCAAACCAAGGATGCCATGTCATACCTCCAAGAATGGGGTGGGGTTTTACAGGAAAGTTCAGAGTTCTTTATTCAAGACCACTTGCAAAGAAGCAGTATGCTTTAAAAACAGTGCCTTAGACCCCCTGCAGTTTTTCCACAGGTGGAAGGATTTCCACTCACAGGTAAGGTTGCCAACTCCAGGTTGGGACATTGGTGGAGATTTGGGGGTGGATGCTGAGGAGGGCAGGGTTTGGGGAGGGGAGGGACCTCAGCAGGGTTAAATTGTCATTCAGTCCACCCTCCAAAGCAGCCATTTTCTCCAGGGGAATTGTAGTCTGGAGATCAGTTGTAATGCCAGGAGAACTGGCATTTCAGGTCAGCCTGAAATGCCCCCCCCCCCCAATCCTGTTCCTGGGGTCTTTGGGTGCCCTGGGGAATACGGTTGCCAAATCTGAGTTAGGAAATTCCTGGAGATTTGGGGTGGTGGTGGAATTTGAGGTGGTCAGGGTTTGGGGAAGGGCGGGGCTTCAGCAGTATAGTACCATAGAGGCCATCCTCCAAAGCAGCCATGTTCTCCAGTGGAACTGATTTCTGTTGTCTGGAGATAGGGTGGTCAACCTCCAAGTGGTGGCTGGAGGTCTGCTATTACAACTGATCTCCAGGTAGCAATCCTATCAGGAGATCAGTTGTAATGCTGGGAGATCTCCAGGCTGGGAGATCTCCACTAGGAGGTTAGCAAACCTACCCTGGAACGAGATTGCAGGGTGTATTTCTGACTCTTGGGGGGAGGCAGAAAAGTTGTGCTCCGTGAGTATTTCCACTGGCAGAAAAACTCAGGGGGATCTAAGCCATCTTATACTTATATTGATGATATTTCTAAAGATAAAGTCATCTTGTGCGAGGCGATCGGCATCTTTTGGCATGTGCACTGAGTCTCATATGGGGCCTTTCTTATTGGGTGAAAATGCACGGTCGCTTTAGCCTCCTTTCTTCCCTGTTCCAGCCAGGATTCAGCCAGGATCGAACGCACGAACGTGCGTTCGATCCTGGCTGAATCCTGGCTGGAACAGGGAAGAAAGGAGGCTAAAGCAACCGTGCATTTTCGCCCATTGTTTCTAGCATGTGGCTTGCCAACACAAGAGACAGAAGCCGCTGTGGGCCTGTGGCTGCTCCCCCGGTTTCCCTTCACGGTCCCAAATCTTCTGTCCCTTCCATCTCCTGCTCTACAGCTAGGGTTGTCAGGTTCCTCTTCACCACCGGTGGAAGATTTTTGAAGCAGAGCCTGAGGAGGGTGGGGTTTGAGGAGGGGAGGGACTTTCAATGCCATAGAGTCCAATGGGCAAAGCGGCCATATTCTCCAGGGGAACTGATCTCTATCAACTGGAGAGCAGTTGCAATAGCAGGAGATCTCCAGCTAGTACCTGGAGGTTGGCAACCCTATTTGCAGCACACCTGGAGACTCACAATTGCAGGTAAGGAAAGGGCAGGAGGAACGGTGAACCCTTTGTCTCTAGGGCTGTAGAAGGCTAGAGCTATGTTTATTTAATTATTTATGTCATTTCTGCCCCACTTTTCTCCCCAAAAGGGATTTTCGACATTTCCCGCCACCTCCATTTTATCCTCACAACAACCCTGCGAGGTAGAGTAGGCTGGAAATTTGAACCTGAGTCTGCCACTACATCATGCTGGCTCTGTCTTGGGTCAAAGTGCCGAGATGGAAGTCTTACTGGGTGGGAAGTTATGTGTGTGCTTCTGAAAAATCCTATGTGATTGAACACACGGGGAAGGGGGATACCTACCCTCAACAAAGCCCCCTCCCCCTGCCCTAGTAGGTCTTGGTCATGCTTACAAAATGATAATGGATGATCGGAAGACAAGTCTTTGTCATGTGTTTGGGGTGGGTAGATAAAAAGAAATCAGGGTTCCTGTCCCTTCTCATAGCTGGAGGAGAAGAAGAAAAAGAAGAGTTGTTTTTTATATGCCGACTTTCTCTACCACTTAAGGCAAAATCAAACCAGTTTACAATCACCTTCCCTTCCCCTCCTCACAACAGACGCCCTGTGAGGTAGGTGGGGCTGAGAGAGTGTGACTAGTCCAAAGTCTCCCAGCTGGCTTCATGTGTAGAAGTGGAAAACCAACCTGGTTCACCAGATTAGCCTCTGCTGCTCAGGTGGAGGAGTGGGGAATCAAACCCAGTTCTCCGGGTCAGAGTCCCCTGCTCCAAACCCCCGCTGTTAACCACTACACCACGCTGGCTCTCCAGAGACAAGATGGTGACGGATGAGTAGCTTCATCTAGCTGCTCAGCGGTTTTTAGTTTTTAATTACATTAATTAACAGATTAGGCTACTTTATTTGCCCTGGATTCCTAGGATACTTGGATTAATTGGACGATCTGTATCATAGTTAGGTAGAGAAGGAAGCCTCTAGGTCACCGTGCCCTTCTGAAGACAATTCACGCGCAACTCTAAGCCAAGTTGCCCCATTCCTAGAAAGGTCTTCTTTAGAGGGGGTGGCAATTTCAACTGCTTCAGCATGTTGAGCCCTCCCCAAATATTTGGCTCAGGACAAGTCTGCCGTGGGGGAAGGGAATCAGTATTACCTGGAGATTGGCAGCCCCAGGGGTGAAAATTGCATGGCAATACACCATGTGACACTGCTCTCATTTAAACTTCCTAAATGCAGTTTCAGCATCTCTTGCCAGCCCTCTCTTGCCTTCATTTTGCTGTTTCTGTCCCAGAAACTGCCCTTAAAAAAAAAAAAAATCCTGACAATGTACTCTTCAGTGTGGTTTGCACAAACTGGCTGCTGCAGTTATGACTAGGGTTGCCAGGTCTCTTTTTGCCACCAGCGGGAGGTTTTTGGGGCAGAGCCTGAGGAGGACAGGGTTTGGGGAGGGGAAGAACCTCGATGCCATAGAGTTAGGGTAGCCAGCCTTCAGGAACTAGCTGGAGATCTCCTGCTATTACAACTGATCTCCAGCCTATAGAGATCAGTTCACCTGGAAAAAAACTCGCAGTTTGGCAATTGGACTCTATGGCATTGAAGACCCTCCCCTCCCCAAACCCCATCCTCCTCAGGGTCCGCCCCCAAAACTTCCCACCGGTGGGAAAGAGGGACCTGGCAAACCTATCTTCACTGGTACTGGCACCTTTGGGGGTAGGGTTGCCAGCTCTGGGCTGAGAAATTCCTGGAGATTTGGGGTGGGCCCTGAGGAGGTCAGTGTTTGGGGAAGGGATAGGATTGTCAACCTCCAGATGGTGGCTGGAGATCACCTGGGATTACAACTGATCTCCAGGTGACAGAGATCAGTTCACCTGGAGAAAATGGCCACTTTGGAAGGTGGACTCTATGGCATGAAACCCCATTCAAGTCCCTCCCCTCCCTAAACCCCACCCTCCTCAGGCTCCACCTGCAAAATCTCCAAGAATTTCCCAACCTAGATCTGGCTACTCTATTCCCAGAAACACATGAAAATTGAGAGTGGAGGCTGGGCATGTCAATATACATTTTATCCTGTTTTAGTGTTGCCAGCTCTGGCCTGAGAAATACCTGGAGATTTTGAGGGTGGAGCCTGAGGTGCGTGGAGTTTGGGGACGGGAAGGATTGTCAGTGGGGTATAATGTCGTCGAGTCCACTCTTCAAAGCAGCCATTTTCTCCAGCCATTTGTAATTCTGGGAGATCTCCAGCCAGCACCTGGAGACTGGCAACCCAGGGGAGGTTAACCCAAGTCCTGAGGTGGGACTTGGTGGAAACTGGTGTAATCTTATATATGAGTATTGGCACTTAAAAAAAAAAAGCACTGATGATAAGGTTAAAGGAAGATCCTGGGTTTGAAGACGCTGAAGGCAACTCGCAGGTACGTTAGTGTCTCGAGCAGGGTGGGATAAGACACAAATCTCACCATAATTGTCGAGGGCTTTCATGAAGATGCTCCTTTGAAGAGCATGCTCAACCCTCACTTTAATTTTGTGGATCCCCAGACAAGATGCTGCCTCGAAGGAACTGAAAAGGGACTACCTCTGCTACTGGAACCGGAAAGCCCGCGAGGACGGCTACCAAACAGGATCTCTAATGGCTTCTGCCACGGCGGGCTAAAGGCTCCTCGCAGCGACCCGGGAGCATTGTGACAGTGCCAGCCAGCCGGCCGTGCGGTGCTCGGGGGAACGTTTTTAATGAAAAACCGCAGCTCGCATCTCCCTAGTGCCATAAAC